>NC_064642.1:741632593-742276521 GCF_023864345.2 Schistocerca serialis cubense
CTTCTTCATGTCTGAACAGGGGATGTCTGGGATCGTGAAACTGCTTCTTCTTCTCAATTTTTCAGTCTGTTATTCTGGGGATGTCAGGTGGTGATATACCCATATTTTGTTGGATTTTGGTGACAGGATTTGGTGGTAAGCTGTCAATCACAATGAATCCAGTCCCATCCAATGCCATGTCCACCTGCGAAATTGCGCCAGACTGGTACTGCATGCTCTACAGCAGAGAACCGTAATGCCAAGGCAAATGTACGGAACATGTCAGGCTATGATCTCCAGGTGGTGTCACTAAGTTTACTCATGATGTTATTGCAAGCATATACTTTCAGCCTTGTTTGTTGGCAATGATGTTTTAATGCGATCCAGCTGTACTGCCAGGTATTTCGATGTACGTTCACAGAAACGAAACACGGGGATTTCGAAGCGTGAACAATACCGATGACGTCATCACGTTGAGAGTGGGTGGTCTGCATCTTTGGAACCTGACATTTCGACGCCGCGATCGATGTCTTCACCAGGTATTCCTTGAGACTGAGAACACCTGATCAACAAATTACTGCGTTAAAATTATCTTGTTGGGAAAAGGCCGGCCACAGGCTAAACACCCGATCCCAATGAGATGACGACGAATAGCCAGTAAAGTCTAGGATATTACAATACAAATGATGTGACTGAAAAACTTCCAAGAAAGTGAGCAACAAAAGTCAGTTTAAAAAATAAGTATGGACAATGTATTAGGACAAGAATTGTGCTATATCCAATGGTAGTGTCATATCAGTGCGTATGCTGGCGTTCCGAAAAAAAATGTATGGAGAAACGGAAGAAGCCACCAGGTGGGAGGGTCGCCCGCGGGAGAGTAACTCAGACAAACGATAGGCGCATGAAAAGCGACGGATAGACTGAGGACAAGGAACAGATCAGGACAAGGACAAACAACCTAGACGATAACGAGGTGCTATGCAAAGTCGTCGCCACAACGATGACAACAAGGCCAACAGCAGCGGAGAAACAGATCCAAGAATAAATGGGTGAAAAACAAGGTAGTTATCGAACAGTCCTAGAACAGCGGAGATAGATCCCAAAGTATCAAGTGCGAGCAGTGAACTGACGGTGCGTTGGGCAGCCGGCTATATACGTCAAATGAAATGCTGTTAGCTACTCTGACCCGTAATCAGTCTGGCTTTAGCTGTCGCAGCGGTCGCACGCTCCTCAAGTTTGCTCCGTGAACGTTCAGTGTTTACGCCAGTGTTTTCGAGTTTCGTGCTCGTTTATTGACGTTTTGCACGTGAATTAAGCATTACTAATTGAGCATTTTGTCTTCGTCGTGTCATCTTTCTACGTAGTGCTGTTGGGATTTCGGCGTTGTCCGAGATTTCTTCGCTGCAGAACACCGTGGCAAACTCCGTGAGAAAAAACACCGTGATTTTCACCTTCGACAAGTACACCCGTCAAGTACAGCCCTCTGCACTTGAAATACACGACTGGATTACTGAGGTAATTGGCCTTCATTCTGAATCTGTTCATACCATGCAGCTAGACTCTGATGAATACTGCATTTTTGTAAAGTTTAACGATTCCGTGAGTGTAGACCGCTTTCTGGCAAAATTTGGTTATGAAAGGGAATTTATACACCGTGATGGTACTAAAAGTACTGTAAAACTCCGGAATTCCGAGTCTCTAATTAGTAATGTTAGGGTTTGAATATTCCCATAGAAGCAGACAACTCGAAAATAAAAGATGTCCTTTCAAAATATGGGGTTGTCAGGCAAATAGTTAACGAAAGGTGGGCTTCGCATTTCAAGCTGCAGTGCTTTAACGGCTTTCGCTCCGTGGAGATGGAAGTGAAGGCAAACATTCCCTCCCACATCTTTGTTGACGGGCACAAGGCGCATGTTATGTACTTAGGGCAAACCCCTACATGTCATGTATGTAACGAGTCTAGTCACCTCCGTCAGGACTGCCCTCGCCGTGTTTTTGTGCTAACAAATAACCTTACGCAACGCCGGAAATTAACACTCAACGATTTGTTGCCAGCCAGTAATACAACAGAGCCGGCGGCTGTCGTGGATCCTGTTACTACCTCTGAAAATGTTACACTTAATGTTAATGACTTTCTGTCTTTAAAACCTGAATTAACTGCTGAAATTCCGTCCCGTGACAGCGAGATTCCCACTAGAAAGCGTCCTCTAGAGGACACTGAAAAAAATGTTGATGAGGACTCTTCCTGTGAAACACCCGTTCCCAGGAGGCCGAAGCCCAGTCCTGAAGATCTTTTGGAAGTGGAAAAAGGAGATGGAATGCAGGTCGATGTGGCTCCCACTTCCGCACAAGGACTTATACCGCCACGAACAAATAGTGACGCAGCTGGTAGTGACCTTTCACGGAAATGTGACCCTGAGCCTAAGGTCACGACTGAAATAACCGCATCAAGTGCACAGCCCATACAGTGCGAACAGTACGAGGAAGTACCAAGTAAACAACCTGCTGACTCCGAAACGCAACCCCGCGCCGAAGGAGGAAATAAACAAGCATCACCGCCTCGCCGGCAAGACAGCACAACAGACACCACGCCGCAACCAAATATAGACGACTCGCAAGCCACGGCCGTTGCCCCATTAAGCCACCGCCGGCGGCTGCGACCGACACCGGGTCTTGCTGTCACGCGTCATCAAGCGAAAGCCACAGCAGAGAAGAAAGACATCAAGAAAAACAATATGAAACATGGAGTCATCAGGGCCAACACTGACGAGGAGAAAGAGAATGGCCACAGTGACTTATAGCAATGCATTGTCGGGATTTCAGGATACTTTTCTTCTCAAGCTCTTTGTTTAAAAGCAGTGCAAATTTTTCTAGGAATTTAGTACATGTAACGGGCACACAGCTTGTAAAGATCGTGCCTTGTAGGGAAGCACGTTGATGCTATAATCATACCGATCCTCATCCCAAATAGCTTCTTATGGTATGTCTTGATGCAAGCTTATAGCATTACTACTATTAACATTAATAAAATACAGTCACCCTTGAAATTGGCAGCACTAAAAGAATTCTTGTACCAGTCCGGTACAGATATCGCGTTGCTACAAGAAGTTGCGATAACGGAATTTCGGATCCCAGGCTTTTCTGAAATTGTTAATGTTTCTACGGAAGCCAATATCGGTACAGCCATTCTTATAAGGGAAGGCATTCCGGTGACTGAAATCGAACGACTAGAATCAGGAAGAGCCATAGGCATAAAAATATTCGATGTGACAGTGCTTAACCTTTGCGCCCCATCAGGAAATTCCCACAAATTGGATCGTGCGAAGTTTTTTCAAGATGAACTGATTTATTTATTGACGAAAAATCCGTGTTCTCTTATACTAGGTGGAGATTTTAACTGTGTTTTAAATCTGAAAGATCAACAACCCAACTTCAACTACTCGCCACAGTTAAAAAAGTTAGTAAGTGATCAACACCTTAAGGATGTGTGGGAACTTCAGCACCCGACGTCAGTCGGGTTCACGTATGTAACCAGCCACTCCCGCAGCAGACTAGATAGAATTTACGTGTCACCAAATTTGCAAAATTATTTATTAAACGTTGAAACTATTCCAGTGTATTTTAGCGATCACAGTACACTTCTAACTTGCTTAAATTTAAGTGTACAGCAAACCCGACGATTCAGAGGCCAATGGAATTTAAATATCTCTGTTTTAACTGACGAAGAACTGGAACAGGAAATAAGAGTAGCGTGGACTATGTGCCTCCGCACAGTAGACAAGCACCCAACAGTCATTGACTGGTGGACTAGGAGGGCTAAACCAAGGCTGCGGAAAGTTGTCATGCAGTATAGTGCAGCGAGGCACAGGGAGTTGAGGAATACAATGGAGTTTTATTATAAAGTTTTAAGAGACTTATAACAACAGGCCCATGATGACGTAATTCGTCTGAATGATATCAGAAAAATAAAAGCCAAGTTATTAAGCATCAAACGGCAACAGATGGAGGGACTAAAAATTAAATCGAAAGCCACATCAGTCGTAGCAGATGAAACAGCTTCTCTGTATCACTTGGTGCGGCATGCTAAAAACAGACGTCTAACTTTTATTGATGAAGTCCAGACGCATACTGGTACGAGGCTCACATGCCAGAAAGAAACACTGGACGAAGTCCGCAGGTACTATGAAACCTTATATGCCCCTACCACAGTGGAAGATGCAGCTCTCGAGGACTTTCTCACTATTTTAGGTCCACAATTGTCGGGAACAGACAACGCTGACATCCTGTCACCTATTACTAAAGATGAAGTGCATGAGGCAGTGCGTAACTCACCTCTCAAAAAATCTTCTGGACTTGATGGCCTCCCTGTGGAGTTTTATGCCCGCTACTGGTCTATAATTGGGGACAAGATCACTTCCATGGCAAATGAGGTCCTGAACGGAAAATCGGTCCCTGCAGAGTTTAAGGAAAGTAAAATAGTACTGATTCCTAAGAGTAAAGGCAAAACCAACTTAAACAATTTTCGGCCTCTTTCGCTACTAAATTCTGATTACAAAATAATTTCGCGTATTATCAACAAAAGACTCTCTGCCTTTTCCAACAAAATATTGAGTCATCATCAATCTTGTTCTCCGACCAGAACGATATTCGAAAGTCTATCTGCATACAGAGACTTCATTGCAATTACCTCAGCGACAAGTATAAAATGTGCGTTAATCTTTATAGATTTTAACAAAGCTTTTGACCACGTTAGTCATAGATACCTCTTTGCGACGCTGTCAAGAATGGCTTTCCACCCCCAGATTGTGAACATGCTAAGGAATATTGCAACAGGTATAAATGCGAAAATAGCAATCAATGGCCAAACATCTAAACCCATACAGATAAGGCGAGGGGTTCCACAAGGCAGTCCTGTATCTATGTTTTTATTTTCTGTATCTTTAGAGCCCTTCCTCCGCACTGTCCACGCAAGATTAACAGACATAACATTGAGTGGTGATAAAACTGTCATACGAGCTTATGCTGATGACGTGGGCGTTGTAATAAGAAATAACGAGGAGACAGTTACACTGGAAAGAGAAATCCAAAGGTATTGTCTAGCGTCGGGAGCGACAGCAAATGAAAACAAAAGTAAAATATTGAATCTACGGGGCCTAGATCACCTTCGACTGGCATGGGCAAAACAAGACAACAAACATAAAACTTTGGGAATAACCTTAATGGCATGTCCGATGAGGATGGCTGCTTTTAACTGGACGGAAACTAGGAGGAAAGTTCATGGTTCTGTAATGGAGAACATCCATCGAACTATGGACCTGGTGCAAAAAGTCAGATTCATCAACTCCTGCGTTTTGTCTAAAGCGTATTTCACTGCGCAGGTATTTCCAATCCCTAAACTAGTAGCGAAAGGGATCATGTCCACTGATACCAATTATTTATGGCGAGGAGACATATTCAGGGTTGGTGCGACTACCGTTATACTGGACGTCAGAAACGGGGGCCTCGGTTTGGTGGATATTCGCAATAAAGCGTCTGCTCTGTTCCTCAAACGGACTTACCATATACTCAGACAACTTCCACAATGTATAACCGCAAAGCTCTTTGAGGCTGTGACACCCCATAGCCTGCAAGCACCGATTGATGTGCGAAGGATTAATGCCCGTCTGCAGTATGTGAGGAACTTTTTCCTCGAAGCAAGTTATCTTAGTGACGAAATGAGAAGCAACACACGTATCACAGCGCGCGACATCATACTTGAAAGGAAGTTAAATGAGGGTAGAAACAAAATTGAAACGAAATTCCCAAATTGTGACTGGAAAGCTATATGGCGTAACATCAACAATGCCGGGCTATCTACAGACGCTATTTCCGCATGGTACAAAACAGTTAATAATGTCATCAGCACCAACGAGAGACTATATGGGTTCGGTTTAAACCAGACGCACCTTTGTGGAAAATGCAATCTGGTGGATACACTCAGCCACAGATTCACCTGTGGTGGCAATGTGCATAACTGGAATTGGATCAGGCAAAAAATCGCCTTTCTCACCAGATCCTCTACGGAATATATAACGCCATCGCTCCTCCTGAGACCAGACATGACATACTTTCCGAAATTAAAAACCAACGCCATTAGCTGGTTACTGGGAAAATATGTCAGTTATGTCATCCACACACTTGGGTCGGACAACGAGATAGACTTCCGCATTTACATGAAGTGTGAATATGCAAAAATCAGCACGTATCGCAACCACAAGAAGCACTACGGCAACATGCTGAAGATCATTTTTGAACGAATGGGTGTTGGTTAAATATGTGGAACCACTACAACACCTTGAACGAGAACGAACAGAAGAAAATTAAAAGTCACTTGGTTTCTTATTATTATTTACTATTACCTTGCTTACGGAACATGTATTATTTTTTTTTCAAAACATTTTGTTCAAAATTACTCGTTTTCGACTTCCAAAGTATCTGTGTGATTCGAGAAGAAGTGTTAAGCTTTTTTTTTTATTATCAGTGTTCAGTTTCTACTCAGGGAAGAGTTTTCTTTATCTTTCATACATCGAAGAATGGAAATATTGTGTTGATTTCTGCACACTTAGTGCTATGACCCAACAGGGAACATGAAAAAGGGGTATTAGGAGTTTGGGCCTCGACGCACTGGCAGTGCTGTGAACAGACCCCACTGCTAGTGCGGCGTATACCACGCCCTGACCATCCTAAAAATACAACAAAAAAATAAATAAATAAAAAATAAAAAATAAATAAAAAATAAAAAGATAATAAAAGTGGTTAGTAAAAATTGGATTGCTGGGGAAAAGGCTGGATAAAAAAGTGGATAGAGAAAAAAAACAAAAAGTGGTAAAAAAAGAAAAAAGTAAAAAAAAGTGATCTAGGGGTAGCGTCTTTGATTCATAATCAAATGGTCTTCGGTCCCGGGTTCGATCCCCGCAACTGCCTTAATTTTGATAAATAATCAGCATTGGCGGCCGAAGACTTCTGGCATAAGAAGTCAGCCTCATTCTGCCAAGGGCCTTGTCAAAGAGGGCGGAGGAGCGGATAGAGGTTCAGGGCACTCTCTTGTCCTAGGTGTGGGAAACTGCCCCTAAAGGCGGAAGAATCCGCAATGATCAACGACATGAGGATGCAGAAGGCAATAGAAACCACTGCATTAAAGACACGTAACGTGTATCCACAGGACATGTGGCCTGTAATTGAAGATGACCTCTCCATTGGCAAAAGATTCCGGAATAATCCCCCATTCGGATCTCCGGGAGGGGACTTCCAAGTGGGAGGTTACCATGAGAAAAAGATTGAATAATCAACGAAAGGATAACGTTCTATGAGTCGGGGCGTGGAATGTCAGAAGTTTGAACGTGGTAGGGAAACTAGAAAATCTGAAAAGGGAAATGCAAAGGCTCAATCTAGATATAGTAGGGGTCAGTGAAGTGAAGTGGAAGGAAGACAAGGAATTCTGGTCAGATGAGTATCGGGTAATATCAACAGCAGCAGACAATGGTATAACAGGTGTAGGATTCGTTATGAATAGGAAGGTAGGGCAGAGTGTGTGTTACTGTGAACAGTTCAGTGACCGGGTTGTTCTAATCAGAATCGACAGCAGACCAACACCGACAACGATAGTTCAGGTATACATGCCGACGTCGCAAGCTGAAGATGAACAGATAGAGAAAGTGTCTGAGGATATTGAAAGGGTAATGCAGTATGTAAAGGGGGACGAAAATCTAATAGTCATGGGCGACTGGAATGCAGTTGTAGGGGAAGGAGTAGAAGAAAACGTTACAGGAGAATATGGGCTTGGGACAAGGAATGAAACAGGAGAAAGACTAATTGAGTTCTGTAACAAGTTTCAGCTAGTAATAGCGAATACCCTGTTCAAGAATCACAAGAGGAGGAGCTATACTTGCAAAAGGCCGGGAGGTACGGGAAGATTTCAATTAGTTTACATCATGGTCATACAGAGATTCCGAAATCAGATACTGGGTTGTAAGGCGTACCCAGGAGCAGATATAGACTCAGATCACAATATTGTAGTGATGAAGAGTAGGCTGAAGTTCAAGACATTAGTCAGGAAGAATCAATACGCAAAGAAGTGGGATACGGAAGTACTAAGGAATGACAAGATACGTTTGAAGTTCTCTAACGCTGTAGATACAGCAATAAGGAAAGCGCAGTAGGCAGTACAGTTGAAGAGGAATGGACATCTCTAAAGAGGGCCATCACAGAAGTTGGGAAGGAAAACATAGGTACAAAGAAGGTAGCTGCGAAGAAACCATGGGTAACAGAAGAAATAGTTCAGTTGATTGATGAAAGGAAGAAGTACAAACATGTTCCGGGAAAATCAGGAATACAGAAATACAAGTGGCTGAGGAATGAAATAAATAGGAAGTGCAGGGAAGATAAGACGAAATGGCTGCAGGAAAAATGTGAAGACATCGAAAAAGATATGATTGTCTGAAGGACAGACTCAGCATATAGGAAAGTCAAAACAACCTTTGGTGACATTAAAAGCAACGGTGGTAACATTAAGAGTGCAACGGGAATTCCACTGTTAAATGCAGAGGAGAGAGCAGATAGGTGGAAAGAATACATTGAAAGCCTCTATGAGGGTGAAGATTTGTCTGATGTGATAGAAGAAGCAGCAGGAGTCGATTTAGAAGAGATAGGGGATCCAGTATTAGAATCGGAATTTAAAAGAACTTTGAAGGACTTACGGTCATATAAGGCAGAAGGGATACATAACATTCCATCAGAATTTCTAAAATCATTGGGGGAAGTGGCAACAAAACGACTATTCACGTTGGTGTGTAGAATATATGAGTCTGGCGATATACCATCTGACTTTCGGAAAAGCATCATCCACACAATTCCGAAGACGGAAAGAGCTGACAAGTGCGAGAATTATCGCACAATCAGCTTAACAGCTCATGCATCGAAGCTGCTTACAAGAATAATATACAGAAGAATGGGAAAGAAAATTGAGAATGCGCTAGGTGACGATCAGTTTGGCTTTAGGAAAAGTAAAGGGACGAGAGAGGCAATTCTGACGTTACGGCTAATAATGGAAGCAAGGCTAAAGAAAAATCAAGACACTTTCATAGGATTTGTCGACCTGGAAAAGCGTTTGACAATATAAAATGGTGCAAGCTGTTCGAGATTCTGAAAAAGTAGGGTAAGCTATAGGGAGAGACGGGTCATATACAATATGTACAACAACCAAGAGGGAATAATAAGAGTGGACGATCAAGAACGAAGTGCTCGTATTAATAAGGGTGTAAAACAACGCTGTAGCCTTTCGCCCCTACTCTTCAATCTGTACATCGAGGAAGCAATGGCGGAAATTAAAGCAAGGTTCAGGAGTGGAATTAAAATACAAGGTGAAAGGATATCAATGATACGATTCGCTGATGACATTGCTATCCTGAGTGAAAGTGAAGAAGAATTAAATGATCTGCTGAACGGAATGAACAGTCTAATGAGTACACAGTATGGTTTGAGAGTAAACCGGAGAAAGACGAAGGTAATGAGAAGTAGTAGAAATGAGAACAGCGAGAAACTTAACATCAGGATTGATGGTCACGAAGTCAATCAAGTTAAGGAATTCTGATACCTAGGCAGTAAAATAACCAATGACGGACGGAGCAAAGAGGACATCAGAAGCAGACTCGCTATGGCAAAAAAGGCATTTCTGGCCAAGAGAAGTCTATTAATATCAAATATCGGCCTTAATTTGAGGAAGAAATTTCTGAGGATGTACGTCTGGAGTACAGCATCGTATGGTAGTGAAACATTGACTGTGGGATAACTGGAACAGAAGAGAATCGAAGCATTTGAGATGAGGTGCTATAGACGAATGTTGAAAATTAGGTGGACTGATACGGTAAGGAATGAGGAGGTTCTACGTAGAATTGGAGAGGAAAGGAATATGTGGAAAACACTGATAAGGAGAAGGGACAGGATGATAGGACATCTGCTAAGACATGAGGGAATGACTTCCATTGTACTAGAGGGAGCTGTAGAGGGCAAATACTGTAGAGGAAGGCAGAGACTGGAATACGTCAAGCAAATAATTGAGGACGTAGGTTGCAAGTACTACTCTGAGATGAAGAGGTTAGCACAGGAAAGGAATTCGTGGCGGGCCGCATCAAACCAGTCAAAAGACTGATGACCAAAAAAAAAAAAAAACTCTGACCAGATAATGAGACAGTATCGCTCTAGATGTGTGAGCAGATTGTAGGGCGGCCGTGGTGCTGTCTAATTTCTATATCAGCCCAACACCTCTGGTGGGCATTCAGTCTTTGCGGCCCCCGATACCAGACTTGGTACCAATCGTGATGGAGCATTAAGACAACAGGTGCTGGTCTCACATGATGCCAAAACTAATTTGGACTTTGGTATCCCCATAAATGGAAAAGAGAGCCAGCAAGTAGGGATCAGCTCGGACCGTGGCAGCACGGCTCAAGCACATCACACTGATACAGCGATCTGTATTGTCCTGTCGTGTCTCTTGGGTGCACTAGACCTGAAGATGGAGAAACAGACTCCGTTCGCAGTTGTGTGCACAGTGTAAAGGAAAGATGTGAGTGAAAAAAGTGAGTTGAACTGAATGAAGGGAACAAACAGCTAAACTGAGCAGCTTAGCAAAGTATGTACTTGGTAGAGTGAAACGGCACTATCAAAATGTTCATATATTTTAATTGGATTACTGTATTAGTTGGATGATAAGAGTCGAAAATTTGTGTATTGGTAACTACATCCTTAAAGACAAAATCATCCTTGTAGACAAAATGAAGCCTTAATTAGGATATGTAGTTGAAAACCCACAGCAAAAAAGTTGCAAATTCGAGTGTCAGTGAGAAGAAGAGTGAATAGAAAGACACAAATTTTACAACCATGGACAAAAATTTTACTAATAGTATTGTTCTTCGAAGCACCTGAGACATTTGTTAATCATGGAGGAGGAGTGAGTCGTGGCGGTGTGCTGTCATATCAGTGTGAAAGCTGAAATTGGTAGTTATAAGAATTAAGCAACTGAGCATAATAATTAATAAATGTAGTTAGCTGAAAAATACGTTAATTTATGCTGTACGTTATTACAATAAGAATAGTGAAAACAAAGTAACGATGGGAGTGTATATACCTGAGATATTTGAGTTTCCCTTCTGTAAGGCTTCCAGAATTTACTCGTGGATGGCTGATGTGCAAGGAGGCAAGATAGCGAATTCAGAGGCAGACGCAACAAGCGGCTCCTGTTGTCGCAAGTCGACATGAAAGACTACGTAGGGAGGATTTCGAAACTGGAGGTGTAGGGGCAGGGATGATGAAGTAGGTCTCAAAGTAGAATTTAAAACTTAGTTTCCAGGGATAGATACCCATTCTCTTTGGATGCCATGGTTGAGCCCCTAAGAGGATCCAGCCCAAGAGAAAAAACAGTTCCATTTAAACTTTACTGTTGTGGACTGTAGAGAGTTTGCAGCTTTTATTACAGTAACGTTCAGAGCTTGTCTCTATGTCAACCATATAGAATGGTATTAGTACAAACACAGTTAATATTTGCGTCCTGAAAGAAAAAGAAACCATGGACGCATCGCTGCAGCAGTCTCCATCCAACTGTAGGTTCTCAGATATCTATTCAACTCGCCACTAACTACACGCGCTCCATGCCCATGTATCCGTTCAGTATCCATCCAAAAGTTATAACTACTGCCACAGACGCTGAAATGAAGAAAACATCGCGACCGGCACAAATCTCAACACTACACTCGCCATCAACTGACTCAACTATTGAAAATCAATCCATCGAATAGCTCATAGTAATTCCACACATCACTACCCGCTCCTCCTCAATAACCATACCCTACCTGACCACCTGAGTGAAGGTGATCACTTTGGATCGTACCTATCCAACACAGTTCCTAAGAATCCTCCATTTGGTTACTCCCTACACCATACAGTCAAAACAGACGTACAAATATCACTGTCCCATCCTTGGCTCCCAGCTTTGACTACTTGAGTATCATTCCACAAACAGAATAAAACACACTAATCATGGCATGGACATACAAGTACTTCACAGAAAGAGTAGCAGTTCCCCTCAACAAACTCATATTACCTACTGACACCTAAACGAAAGACCCCTTTGTAGTCACCCTTACAGATCATGATACCCTAATCTTCTCTCCAGGTTACTGTCCCTCAGGCCGCACAAACCCACTACTGATACATTCTCTTACTGCCACTTCTGTCTGACCTCGCTATTCAGTAAGGTCTTGAAATTCATTCTTTTCTGATGCAGCCATCAACACCTGAACCAAACTTCCTGTTAACCACTGTGTCTTATGTCACAACTTCAGCTCTGATGACCAACTTATGTCCTCTTCAACCAGCTCAACAACCACAGCTACGATATTTTTGTGTCTTTCGACATGAAGAAAGATTATGACCGCGAATGACAGCCAGCTCAACTTTTTAAACTTCAGATTTATGCACGTTGCACTAAGTACATCCACTTCTCATGTATTTCCTCTCTCATCAGCCATCCTTTTTCTTGAATACACCAGTTTCCATACCTTCCATTCCAATGCAGGTTTGCCCCAAGGCATTCTCTACTCTCTTTCACCCCTCTACAAAGATAATATGGCAGAACCCCTTCCACCAGTCGATCTGCTTTAGTATGCCGATGACGTCTAGGCAATAATCGTAGAATCACCACCCACAGTTTTTGTATCCATAACTACTACTTCGCCATTAACAGCAAACCTATCAAATCAACAAATAGCCTAAAATATCTTGGATTAACTCCACCTGCTTAGAAACCAACAGAAATCCATCAATAGACGAAAACTAATAAGTGGCAGAACTTGGAAATTTCAGTCCTCCAGCACCCTCTACACCTACAAAACCTTGATGCGACCCATCTTCACCTATGGCAACGTGGTATGGAATTCCATTCCACCTAAGTTCTATCAGTCCCTCGAAATCCTAGGACTCTGGCTCGTTTCCTGCATGCGTTTACTTTCTCCCTCTTGGATTCTTTACCACCACAACACAAATTCCCACCTCTCATCACCCGTTCTGAACACCTTCAAATACTCTACACTATCTCCAAGCGCAGCCCTCTCTAACTTTAGTTTTTAGTATGCTGCCGCTCCTATACCGACATATTCTGCCCACGCTATGCTTGCCATACCCTCTCCCAACAAGATTGCATCCTACTTCTTCTCCGAGACTCTGAAATTCGTCCTGAAACTTACTCATCCTACCGAGTATAAATCCACTCCACCTCCACATGACTCCCCATTTTTCTTTCTCTCGCCATTACTACCTTCCACGTTTTTCCCTTCCCACTGCATCCTTTTCTACACCTGCTTCCCCCTCGTAATTTTGCCTTACTGGCACCTCAAACTACTCTTCCATGACTGTCATCCACTGTTTCTTCCCTGATAATACCCATCACTCCTCCATACGTCTACTCACATCCACCAACGGTGCAAAACTCTTTTCCCTCCAACAACAGACCACTGTTTTCCACAGCAAGTCCTTTAACTTTTATTGAATTTACAGTGCTTCATTTTTATGGGCAGTTTTTATATCATATTTCAAAGGTTTTTAAATATTGCTTTAATTTTACCTTTTTCTGTTACTGTTTGGTTTTAGATAAAGAAGGAAAGGAACTTTTTATATAATTCATGCTTTTCAAATTTGAAATCATTTGTATGTGTCTCACATTTTAGTTTATCGTCTACTTCACAGGTGGGCAATCGGCAGCCCGCCGTCCAGATCCCGCCAGCTGCTGATTTCAATCCGACCCGCGGACGATATCCGCGGGAGAGAAAAAAATGGTTCAAATGGCTCTAAGCACTATGGGAGTTAACATCTGAGGTCATCAGTCCCCTAGACTTAGAGCTATCTAAATCCAACTAACCTAAGGACATCACACACATCCATGCCCGAGGCAGGATTCGAGCCTGCGACCGTTGCAGCCGCGCGGTTCTGGACTGAAGCGCCTAGAACCGCTCGACCACAGCGGCCGGCTCCTGTTTGCTTGTTCTGTCGTAAATCATTATCTGTTGTGAACGTATATAACATGAAAAGGCACTTCTCTACGAAACACAATGCTCAACAACAGCTTACATGGTAACTGCGGAAAGACAATATTAAGTTATTAGTTTCCAATTTGGACAAGCAACAGCTAATGTTTTCCAAACCGAGGGCACAGTGCGACAATTCAATTAAAGCCAGCTTTATCGAGAGCAGAAATACTGACAAGCCATTAAAGCCCTTTTCTGTAGGCGAATTCGTGAATCAGTGCCTCTTGAACATTGCAGACGTATTATGTCTAGATAAAAAAAGTGTATTAACAAATAAGTTTGTAGCGACGAACAGTGTTCGACGAACTGAGATGACGGCTGGTGACATTAAAAAAGTGTGTGTTATCGTGCTGCCACATTCAAAGCATTTTCCATTGATTTGGACGAGAGCACTGAATTTTCAAGCACAGCACAATTAGCGGCTGCAGCCGTGGACTTAAAAATAATGAAAGAAATATTAGTATTACAGCCATTAAAAGGAACCACTACAGCTGAATATGTTATTCACGAAGCTGCAAAAATCAACGAAACCTTGAGTCTGCAGTGGAGTTAATTTACTGGAGTTTGATGGAGCACCTGCGAAGGTCGGTTCACGAAAAGGTTTTCTTGGTATATTAAATGAAAAATCTCCTGAACTTAATATTGACAAATAAATTGTAACAGTTCTTCGATGCATTACTCACCAACAAAATTTATGTGGCTAAATCAATTAAAACGATGCATGTCATGGACGGGGTTGCCACGAACATCTATTTCATTTAGTCCCACGCGCTAAATCACCGCCATTTCAAATAGTATTTGAACGTTCTGTGCTCCGAACATGAAGATTTAGCTCACCGTTGCACGGGGAGATGGCTGAGCAAGGGCAAAACGCTAACACGTTTTTATGATCTTGGACAAGCAATACCAGATTTCATGGCTATTAAATGGAAACCATAGACTGAAATATATGATTCCCAATTAATTTTTGATTAAACATTTCTGGTTGACATCACAGCTCGTTTAAATAACTTAAATTACAAACTCCAGAAGCAAGGGCTGTTATTACGCGAATTATACAGCCACCTCAAAGCCTTTCAGACAAATATGCACTTGTGGATAATGCAGATGAGAGCTGGAAACTGTTATCATTTTCCTACAGTGTCAACTCATGAAAATGTTGATAATGTTACGTATGTTGATGAACTGAAATCGTTATTAGTGTAATGTACCACAACATTTTCTGAGTTCACGAATGCAGACAGTATGTTTGCTTTATTCGCTAACCCAGTAACGCGTGATGTAGAAAACGCCGCAGAAAATCTTCGAAAGGACCTTATTGAACTTCGGGAAAATTTATCTTTGAAATCCAAATTTAAAGAAGTGAACCAGGTCGAATTTTACAAAACTTATTTGACCGAAGAGAAATATCTGCAACTCAGATCATCTGCAAGAACGAAAATTTGTCTTTTTGGAAGTACATATGAGTGTGAACAACTTTTTTCTCTTATGGAAACAAATAATGCAACAAACGTACAAGGTTAACAGACGACAAAGTGGAAAATACCGTAAGACTCAGCATCAGTGACATAAATCCAGATATCAACAATGTTGTGTTAAAAAGTCATATTCAGAGCTCACATTAAACTGCTGTAGAATACTTTTAAAAAAATCAATAGACCACTGTAAATAGAATTATTAAGTGTAACTTTTCAACTTGCCTAATGGGTTGATGGCAAAATTTGTGTTTTCGGCATACTGGATTTAGACAAAGTCGCCATGTTTCACGTGGGTTTCTGAGGAATCACGTGATCTTGAAAAGTTGTATTTTGGAGTAAGACCAAGAACCCGAATTAAAGTACGGAGCGAAAATAAATACAAAAATCTGAAGATGAAGTTTCGTGTGTTGTCACAGTCTTGGACGACGAAATTCCACCTTATTCGCTGGGCAAGCTGCTATCAAGCCAGGTGAGTCTCCTTTTGGTTTTATAGCTGAGTTTTTGTGTTTCACTATGCAGGAGAGGAATTCGTGGCGGGCTGCATCAAACCAGTCACATAACTGATAACAAAAAATGCATGATAATATTCAAGTTCTCTTGAAAAGCTTGGGGGTGAGCCCAAATATCTTATCTGCATACCTGCATGTCACAGATGTTTTCGAACATACAGCATTACAGGCGTTGCTATCAAGCCACATGAGTACTGTCTTCTTATTGACTGTACAGTCCGTAAAACCTCTGCTGTCTTTAGTGTGAGCAGTTTCGGCCTTTTCGTGCAGTGCAAACAACATACGATTTGTGAGTACCATTAGCAATGATAAAAATTTCACACGGAGGTCAGGAGGACCTCACAGGTTCAATACTCTTGTCAGTACGTCAATAGAGTGACCATCTGAGGGCGAGTGTTATCTTATTTTTAATACTAGAAAAATCGAGGAACAGCTCTGGTGCCACCCAAAATATTCTCAGTTTTACCAACATGTACTGAGCGTGTGAGGACAATTATTATCAGTTTGACAAACCGCCATTCAGTTCACATCTTTACAGTTCTTTCTCGTATAAACGTTAGCAACTAGTTCTTGTCTGCTGTGGACATATTAGAACACTGAAGGTGTTGAAATTGTGGGTAGTTTAAAATCAATTAGCTGCAACCAGTTGCTTTTATGGTTGGTTGGTTGTTTTGGGGAAGGAGACCAGACAGCGTGGTCATCGGTCTCATCGGATTAGGGAAGGATGGGGAAGGAAGTCGGCCGTGCCCTTTCAGAGGAACCATCCCGGCATTTGCCTGGAGTGATTTAGGGAAATCACGGAAAACCTAAATCAGGATGGCCGGACGCGGGATTGAACCGTCGTCCTCCCGAATGCGAGTCCAGTGTCGAACCACTGCGCCACCTCGCTCGGTGTTGTTGCTTTTATGGGAATTTATTTCTCCATGATGACATTTCAAGATGCCAGGTATCCCTTCTTCACATAATTTCATTTATTTACGTGCCATGGCCATAGTTCCATAACTAACGGTGTTGCAGAATTTTCCACTGGAAGTTTTAAGCCAGCTAGTGCGGAAAGTTATGCTAAAGACACACTGTTTACGACGTGCAAATAAATGGAAACGTGAAGAGTGGGTGAATGTAAACTTACATTCAACAAAGCTATTTTCGAGTCATAATGGCATGGCTTATTGGGAAAGGAGTGTGATTCATATCGGTCCGTTAACCCGTAAACATTAACGTCGCACACCCATTAGTTTTGACTTTATGTGGTAGCAGCACTGATGCCACGTCATGTGACAGTGCGGACCGCAAGCTGAAATACGTATGTGAATCCAGCCCGCGAATCACCAAAGGTTTCCCATGCCTGGTCTAATTCGACTGCATGTGTATTATCTACCACTGGCTAAAGAGTGGGTTGACTAGGTGCTGGCAGCCCACTCCCACCCACATGGGCGAGGGCACTGAAGTAATAACAAAGAAAGGGGGAGAGGGTAGTGGTAAAGGTCCTGCTCACTAGACGTTATTCCAGTGTCATGGATAAATTTCAAACCTCTCGACAGTGTCTCATGGAGTGGAGGAAGTTGTCACTGTTGATCGTGTTACATCCGTCAGATGAAGATGTCCATTCCAGTGGTCCGCTTTGGCGTCATTAGAGAGGAGTAGGGTTGTAAGGCAGCAAGATTCTCTAATCATACATTTAATATTCCACAAATTCTTTCCGATTTATGGCCTATATCAGATCACTGTTTTCGATGCACAGTCATATTATTAATCATTTCATTGGCTAATTTTGGCTGGCAACAGAGGGAAACAATTTCTGTGGTAGTGCGCTGGGAGTTAACTAGAAGTGAGAATTGACAGAAAGGGTGAATGTGAGTTACGCGTTCCTCAGAAGACGCCATGGCCGAAGGAGGACGGGAAGAGAGCTGTCACGTTCTGACGGGGCGGACATTTATTGCCCTGTGCGAAAGCACCAGGAGGAGGTGGCGGTTTACAACGCTGGAGGCTGTAGAATCCAGTAGCGTGGACAATGTGGGATGGGGCTTCCACTCTAGTGGTTCGAAAAAAGTGATTCAGGAAAACGTACCTGGCGAAAGAGTTTCGGGGGTGGAACGAGACGAAAAGACATCCTTCCAGTGCGAATGAATGCTTGAGGTCACAAACTATGTTCGCACGCTAACCTCTGAGGAATTTTCTCATGGGAAACGCTGGGGTACGCTTCCCACTGAAAATCAGAGACGTGTATTTGATTGGCGGTTTGTCAAGTATGTAGGAAGGGATATAAATACTTCCAGAAAATCTTATGAAAGAAATATGAGGTTCAGGTGATTGGCTGGCAGATTCATAACCGGTGCAGTGGGAGAAACCGGTTTTGTAACGATTCGTCACATGAGCGCAAACTTAAACGCCACGTGTTCAGGAGAGAGTGGGCGTATGGTGTGGAGAGGCACTTCCCTTTGGGGATCGATCGAAGGCACTTCTAAGCAGAGTTAAATGGTTCGTCCAGGGACCGACCTAGAGGCTTCGCTGGCAAAAGGTACAAGGGAGCATCTCGCGGTTACATTTTAGGAAGTGTTGATTTCGACACAAGCAGCACACGAAGTTGTTTCACTGGGGATGGAGTGGTTGCTCTGTTTACTTGAATCTGGAGTCGTTACCTCTCTGTGGAGTCTGACACATACTGAAGTGCTTCCATATGGAAGAGTACTTGAGTCGAATTTCTGTTGCTGGCTAGTGAGCAGTCGGAAATCCTGACTCGTGTTTTGTCTTGTACTTAGGTAATTTCAGCCCTAGGAGTTTGCGGACGACAAATTGTGTCTACTGTGTAGGCTGAGAATTGTAGGTACGCCACATACATCATCTGCACAATGGCCAACACCACAATGAACAGGTCTTCCTGTGCAGTACAAATGCTGTCCGTTCTCCAGTAGTATGATACGCACACTGGGTTTCAGTGCATATGGAAACACTCGCAGTAAAAGTGTTGAGTTCCGTTTGCTTGTTCACTGACTGTTCCCCACCGGTAGTAAATATCAGCCAGATGTGTATACATCTAATAAAAGGGGACGTAGTCTAAAGGATGTCAAACATATGTTCTGTTAATCTCGAAATTACATTTGGGGTAGAATCCACATGCATCTTTATACAATTTGTTTGATCTTTTGAGAACAAATCATTTTGCGGTATTGAAGTTGTGATTCATTCAAGCAGCATGCCGATAGCAATGAGTGGTTTGATGTGCTAGACTGAAGTGAAGCTAAACGACAACATAGAAATCCCTAGGTTTAGGTTGTCAATGGCAGGGTCGTTATAATGATTTGTAGACGTGATGATTTTATTGCAGAGACAACCTTAGGCAACCACACGTGCACCCACAATACGTTAGAAACACCATAGGAGCCTACAGGCTATGTCCTGGTACTGGGTTTTAACCCCCTCCTTCTCTCGTCATTATTAAGCACAAACATAGGCATTCCATAGTACGTACATATTACAGTCACCTACGCTCAACAAATTAACATTCAATACTCACACATAGGGGGAAAAGGACGATTCTTTCCGGAGAAAAAAAATCTCTTCTGGTTAGTGCGTTAACTTAACCGTCGGTAAGTACACCAGTCTTCCTCTAATCGCACAGTCCTAATGAATTTAGAGTTATAATTTTCCTAAATCTGTATTGAAAATGAACACGTTTTGCATAAGCGTGGCCAAATATCTCCATTATACGAAAAAAAAATCTTAGCTGTGGGCACGGGGTATACTACAGCAATTTGGAAAAGACTCAAAATGCGTAGAAATTTTCCATGTAAATTCAACTTATAGAAATTAACAACTTAAAATCGCAAAAATAGCAAATTACTTACATGAAATGTACTTGATCGATCAGTTTTTCTAAACCCATAATCCTTTTGAGAAATTAGGGTACAATATCTGGCGAAAATGTCCAGGACGTAGGCGGAGAGTTAGAGGGCAGCCTTGGCGATTTGTTTGTTGTGATAGGGACAAGGTAGTGGTTCTGTCTTGCGAAATACTGACGATTTAATGACTTGTACGTTGTTACGCTTAAGGCTGCTGGCAGCCATTAATTGGACTCCAAGACAGGAAATCAGAGACATAACTCAATGAACAGGTTACCAGAGCTAAATGGTAACACTAGTGAACCGTGAATTTACTTTAAACATCTTTTCTTAAAGAAGTTACTTTATTTACGAGTGATTCATCAAGAACATTAACACATTTAAGCGTGGAAGTAGTTGCCAGGGAGTATCTGATGAAAATTAAATTACCTTTAACAAATGGGAATTTTATTCACAAAAGCCTTTTCAAAAACAGATTTAAAATTTATAAGCAGAAAAGCACCCTCAAAATAATAAGTTGCAATTTTATTTAGAGGCAGAAGAACAATATCGACAGTATGAGCCTTCGGGCTGAGAAGCTTGCCACGCCCTTTCAACACAGACGTAGTCACGACCGCTCACAGCAACCTCTGAAAGACTAGACTGGTGCAAATCTGCAACACACCAGATTACTTTAAACTAAAAATTTTAACAACTCACACAAACACATCCCGTAAGAGGGATGGAAATGGTACAAACACTCACACTAAGAAATAATTTCCTACCGAAAGTGCAATTTTTTTTAAAAGGGCTCTCACGGTGATAGGGTGGTAAGTTTATCAAAGTGACTATTTAAATAAAACCCATGAAATTCAGACTTACATAAAATGTACAACATGCTCTGCATTTCACATATACCGCCTCACAAGATGATAGGAAAGATAAAAACATATTTCAGGAATTCGGCCTTTACACCTGAATTCTATAAATTCGTTAACACCGAATCCGACAAACATGACAGAGGCAGCTATTAACGTATAGGAGATTGACAGGGGGATTACTGAACAACCCGAACCGCAGAATGCTCTAACCCTCCCCAACTCTGTTGTGGTTGGCAGGAGAGCCAACACCGTGTTACTAGAGGAAGCCGAAAGGCACGCGTTTTAGCTCACGCAGGCTGGTGAGGTCTGGAACAGGACAAGGAAACTAGAATTTAGAAAAACGGGCGTAGCTTCTGGAATACTTAACTTTAATCCATAGGTGGTGAACGTCGCTCTTGACTGTACATTATTCACAATATCAATAGTAACTGAACATGGCGCCTTGCTAGGTCGTAGCAAATGACATAGCTGAAGGTTATGCTAACTATCGTCTCGGCAAATGAGAGCGTGTTTTGTCAGTGAACCATCGCTAGCAAAGTCGGTTGTACAACTGGGGCGAGTGCTAGGAAGCCTCTCTAGACCGGCCGTATGGCGGCGCTCGGTCTGCAATCACTGATAGTGGCGACACGCGGGTCCGACGTATACTAACGGGGCGCGGCCGATTTAAAGGCTACCACCTAGAAAGTGTGGTGTCTGGCGGTTACACCACAAACCCCACAAGGGAAAAACGGACCACCCAATTCACAAATAACCACCTTCTCGCGGGTGGGAAAACGGAGAAGAATGGTGCGACGACCCCAAAATAAAGCGGCTGGTGACCTCACTAAGAAAACGAGTAGAATTTAAGAAGTAAATGAAACAACATAATTCGAATCACTTAACTTCTAATAAACTGTGATTTCTGGCGAAGACCTGGTGCAGCACCCCGAACGCTCCCCCGAACCGTCCGCTGCCAGCCGCTTCAACGGACGCAGGAAGGCGCGCCGATCTCCCGTCTCACGGCGTCGCACTCGCCCCGGCCAGCCCGATGTCGTGGTTCTGTTGGTCTCGTGTAAACCGCGATGCCGCTACCCCTTTCTATACGGCGCGGCCCACTGGACTCAAATGGGGCCTCACATGCGCCGACGCTCAAGGCGGACAAGTCATCTCGTGTCTCAGTGCGCGACCGACCAACCGACCGATCCAACCGTCAATGACCTTTGCCCGAGCAACTCGAGCAGACTGGCAGCCTAACGCGCAGACTCAAATGCAGGAACTCAGCCCCGACCGGGCGACCACTAGCTGAGTTCTGTTACTGGCGGAGTGGCAAGACTCTCATTTTCTGGCTTAAAGTTTGATCCAAAGGTCAGACATACTCGCACTCTGACGACAGATAGACACTAACTGCCGCACAAATGCGAACGAGAGACAGACCAGCAAGTGGTGACGCGAGACTGACCTAGCCTCACTCCGACTGACCAACTGGCGAGCTGATAGCGCCCCTTAAATGCACGTGAACAGGCAATCTATCCACTTTCCTACCAGAGGGAGACACCAAAGCTGCGATTGCCACAGCGGCGCCACCGCCAGAAACGGAGGGCGACTGCTTCACACAACGCGCTGTGGCGCGCTCTTCAAACAGCACTTTTTTTTTTCCTCGGGTGAACTAGGGCCTTGCAAACTGCAGAAACTCTGGACAGCTCTCCCACGGGAGAAGTGTCGCTTCAGAGAGTCAACTGGTAACTCAATCCACCGTCTAGACTCTTTTGTAGGTCGTCACTGTAGAAAGGAACAAGCTTGATACTTGCTCCTGAGAACTGGAATGTCACTGGGCTTACACAGGTTAGAGTGCTACTACAGCAGTCCGCACTCATAGAAGGGCGGGGCCAGGTGACGTAAAACAGTGTTGTTGCTGACCATAATAGCCGGATTGAGTGGCCGAGCGGTTCTAGGCGCTACAGTCTGGAACCGCGCGACCGCTTCGGTAGCAGGTTTGAATCCTGCCTCGGGCATGGATGAGTGTGATGTCCTTAGGTTAGTTAGGTTTAAGTAGTTCTAAGTTCTAAGGTACTGATGACCTCAGCAGTTAAGTCCCATAGTGCTCAGAGCCATTTGAACCATTTTCTGGGCATAATAGGAGTGGCAGTGACGTTTAGCTTTCAGCTGAACGCTGTTGGTATCAAATTTGGAGTTTGTTAACGTAAAGTCCAACAGCATCCCTGTCTACCCAGTACGAGATCGAGAGGAATCTAATGGCGGTTGGTCAGAGGTGTCATGAATGTGAAGAGCGACTCGTCAGATTGGCCGAAACTTGTTAAGTTCCAGTGGATTGGTGGGTTGACTATAGAAAAAGACAAATAATGCATCTCCATAATTCTTTAAAAAATCCAAAGAGAGTTCTCAGTCAGACCGTCAGGGCGGGGACTCCGTGTCGCTCGTTGCCAGCCTCGGTAAGCTCCGACATGGCTGTTTTTCTGAGTTGGAGTGCTGCTCTCAAGTTTGAACTTCATGTTTGCTACTTCTGTTAGCACCCATCCCCATGGCTTCGGACACTGACTGTACTGTTGTGCAACCAGTTGCCTCATCTGCTTCTTATAATGCTTTGGATTAGGCTTGAGAGTAATAGTTAGCCTGATCGCAAATATATTGCGTTAATCAGACCCCTGAATTGCTTGGGTGTCCTGCTGCAAGCATCCTGTCGAGCCCAGAATCCGCGCCTCTCATAGGTGCCGCGTGACAGTGTTTGGCGCTGATCCAAGTCATCAACCTGCCATCACAGTGAATTTGACTTTCCGCACTTACTCCTTATCGGTCGGAAATTGCAGACTGACATCAAACCCCCGGTTTTCCCTCTGTCCTGTGTTGGGACACGACAGCATGTCCACTAAGTGAAGCCGCGTCCGCTAGCGAACGCAGCGCTTTGCTGGCGAGCAGAAACCGACGCGGCAACGCAGACGAGCTGCAGGCTGATTAAAATTGGAAGAGCACCGAGTGCGGCCGCGTGTCCACGTCACGCGCCTAATTGACGGCGCTCAGCAGTCGGCCGTGGCAAGCAGAGCAGCGTATGCAGCACGTGGCTGAATTTAAAACGGGCTTCACTGTGCGTCTCGCTTTGACCGGTTGCTCAAATCGCGCAACAACCAGACTTAAGGTGCTATTGGATGTGACAGTGTCGTGATGCTGGACTGCACGGGAACTTAAAGGCAGGCGTACGTTTCGTCAGGTATCCGTTTGACCCATCTGATCACCTTGAGCGGGGATCCCCCTACTGTGCACCTTGTTGTTGTTGTGGTCTTCAGTCCTGAGACTGGTTTGATGCAGCTCTCCATGCTACCCAATCCTGTGAAAGTTTCTTCATCTCGCAGTACCTACTGCAATCTACATCCTTCTGAATCTGCTTAGTGTATTCATCTCTTGGTCTCCCTCTACGATTTTTACCCTCCACGCTGCCCTCCAATGCTAAATTTGAGATCCCTTGATGCCTCAGAACATTTCCTACCAACCGGTCTCTTCTTCTCGTCAAGTTGTGCCACAGACTCCACCCCAATTCTATTCAATACCTACCACATCGAAATCAGCGTCTGCCATCTGAGAAGATGCCCTACAGCATTCCGTGTCATTCTGCACCATCGGTCAGAGAATGGCCAAGCCGGATTAAGGAGTTACCGTAGCGCGATTAGGCTGCCGCTGAACCGCGACACAAACAGATGTGTTTGGTGTGCCCCGGCTGGGCAGCGTGGACAGCTGATAAATGGTGTTCAGCGATGAATCTCGATACAACACCGCCAAGGATGGGCACCAGGGAAAGTTTGCTGTTTTCCAGTGTTACTGAGAGGCACAGGCGTGTTGGTCCTGGCCTCACGGTGTGCGTATCCATCGTTATAGCTAATGGCTAGTCGTGATGGAATGAAATCTCACGGCACAACGGTACATCAATCAAGCTTGCAATCAGAAAAGGCGAACAAAATTTCTGCAGCGCCCACCGGAAAAGGCTGATTAGCAAAAACGACAAGAAACTATTAGAGCAATTAAGCGCCCCTGTAAATTAAACACAATAGAAAATTAAGGTGCCAGAAAAAAAAATCGTGGCCGTCTGGTACTGGGTTCGGGGTACACTCGTCGCCAAAATGTGGGGTCCTGTCCTCTTATAGTGTGCCTAAAGGTTGCTGCGCTCTCGCAGTGCTACACACCAATTCAAGCAAATCACATTAATCCAGAATGAGATTTTCACTCTGCAGCGGAGTGTGCGCTGATATGAAACTTCCTGGCAGATTGAAACTGTGTGCCCGACCGAGACTCGAACTCGGGACCTTTGCCTTTCGTGGGCAAGTGCTCTACCATCTTTCTTTTTTTTTTTTTTTTGTACTACCGCATGAATAGTGTCTACAATGTCCATATGTTGACGAATAGTACCTAATTAGAAAATTAATTAATTAAGGAAATGAATAAAACTGAAAATGCCCAAATGAAAGAGATGAAGACATTGCGGATAGTACAAATGCGAAAGAAACATGCTCCTGTAGCTATGAAATGAAATTCGTGTCGAGGGCGACACCTGCTCACGACCCGACGTTTGATAGAGCAAGAGAGCCATCTATCGACGCGTTCTCCAGACGTTGGTGTAAGACTGGGTCGTCTTCTCGAAATTAACTAAGGGTCCGTAAGTGTGATCGATGTCTATCTCGGCTTCTTCGTCTATCTCATCTCTCACCCGTCACACCCCACCTGGCCGGCGGGTCGGTAAATGTAAGTCGCAAGTAATTAGCGAAGTCTTGCCCATATTTCTTATGCTGTTGCAGCCTCGTGTGTCCATCCATTTTGTTCTTTTCCGATTCGTTATACACGTAGCCCACCACCATTCCCCGTACCCATGTCACTGCATTGGCTTTTTGGACCGGAAAATTTCTTGGGGGAAAAATAGTGTGTCTGATGAAATTGCGTGAGGGGTGGAGCGTAATAGGAACGCCAATATCTGTTGTGTCAAGTGCCACACCGGAGCCGTCCCACTACATGCTAAACGATGTTCATCAGTGTCTACTGTTGCGCAGCCTAAACATAGTGGAGTGTCTGCCAAATGAATCGCGTGCCGCCGTTGATTCGTTGCGAACTTCCTATTTACCACCACATACCATGTTGAGCGTACCGACGTTGGGAGGTAAACGTTCCGTATAACGCGCCATATCTGTCGCCAGTTCTTGTCTGGGTACTTCTTTTCCAGGGTATTCCTGGGACACCGGCGCAGTAAGAGTTGGTATACATCTCGCGTCGTCGGTAGTCGTGTTGTTGGGAAGGAATCTCTGACATAGCTAAGCACCAAAACCAAAGACTTGAAATGTGACAGCTTCGGTGAAATATGGCCCACATTAACTGGGGGCAGCATTGAGGTGGGCGCTAGTACATCGGCCAACGCACCCGAGATATTGCGAAATTGACCGCGCCACTGTCGGAAAATCGTACTGACGAATAACGCCCGGGCCTTTTCATATACGTTCACTAGACCAAGGCCACCATCTGAGCTACCGATGCACGACTCACGCCAGCTACTCACAGCTTTACTTCTGCCAGTATCTCATCTCCTACCTTCCAGTTTCATATCAGCGCACACTCCGCTGCAGAGTGAAAATCTCATTCCGGAAACATCCCCCAGGCTGTGGCTAAGCCATGTCTCCGCTATATCCTTTCTTTCAGGAGTGCTAGTTCTGCAAGGTTCGCAGGAGAGCTTCTGTAAAGTTTGGAAGGTAGCAGACGAGATACTGGCAGAAGTAAGGCTGTGGGTACCGGGCGTGATTCGCGCTTCGGTAGCTCAGATGGTAGAACACTTGCCCGCGAAAGGCAAAGGTCCCGATTTCGAGTCTCGGTCGGGCACACAGTTTTAATCTGCCAGGAAGTTTCAAACCACATTAATAGTTTTAATTACAACTAAGGAGACTGACAATTCTGAACTTTGATTTACAACGATATCGTAAGCGATGTGCGACATGCAAGCCATCTTCTGCTGTATACAAGGTCCAACTGATATGGATCACACGTCACTGGTATCGTAGTTATGTCCCAGTATTGTCTGTATACTGTCCGGCAGAGGCTGGCAGGAGCAGCGCTTATATTATCATCGGCCAGAGGTCGCTCCTGTCGAGGTGTGGTCCTTGTCAGCGGCTGATTGGTTGACGTCGTCTCACAGCCTTCTCAGCCTTCTTTGCTCTCGACATCTTCGTCTTCGTGCCGGCGCTTGTCGATACGCCGGAACAGATGCAGTAATGCACGTTCTGCACGTTTCTCTGAAAGAAGGGCAGATAGCACAATAGGCCACAGAGGTTACTGTAAGCAGACACACATGGAATTACATACGAAAGCGGATAGCTGCCCCCACCTGGCTAGAGGAATGGGGTACTCATGATGCTGATATATGGGGCTCGTAACCTTTCGGACAAAGAAATCCTCCCGTCAGAAACAGAGATTCTGAAAATGGCATTCTAAAATGTCGCTTATCCAGAATGACATATCCGAGAAGGCCTGTGCACCACGTCGATAGTAAGGCTATAGAACTAGAAAAAGAAACGTTCCATACGTTGCGGATTACTGGTGAAGCCTCGAAGTATACTCAGTGTGGGGTCACCGCCAGACACCACACTTGCTAGAAGGTAGCCTTTAAATCGGCCGCGGTCCGTTAGTATACGTCGGACCCGCGTGTCGCCACTATCAGTGATTGCAGACCGAGTACCGCCACACGGCAGGTCTAGAGAGACTTCCTAGCACTCGCCCCAGATGTACAGCCGACTTTGCTAGCGATGGTTCACTGACAAACTACGCTCTCATTTGCCGAGACGATAGTTAACATAGATTTCAGCTACGTAATTTGCTACGACCTAGCAAGGCGCCATTATCAGTTACTATTGATGCTGTAAAACGTGTACCGTCAAGAGCGATGTTCACCAATTATGGATTAAAGTTAAGTATTCCAGAAGCTACCTACGTTTTTTACTAGTCTCATTCCGTGTCCTGTTCCAAACCTCACGCCAGCCTGCGTGAGCTTAAACGCGTGCCTTTCGGCTTCCTCCTAGTGGATTGGCTGTCTTGCCAGTCCACAACACTCAGATTTCCCTATCTGATTTAAAGTTGCTGGACACTAGTCAGCGTACATTTATATCGGATGTGTCAAACCTTCAGCTTCAAGACAGCTTGAACACTTCTGAGGCCACATTTAAAGACTTGCCTTAACCTTTGTGGAGGAATGGCAACCTACTTTTGCTCGAGAGATAAGGTTGGGTGCTGGGGACTTGAGCTTAATATTCGTCCTAACTCATGGCAGAGGCGACCCACTGGGTTCTGGCTGGGATTGTGGACGGGCCAATCTGTTACAGGAATGTTGTCGTTCACTGATCATTGTCTCACAGATGCTGCTTCTGTGGTGTCACCGCCAGACACCACACTTGCTAGGTGGTAGCTTTTAAATCGGCCGCGGTCCATTAGTATGCGTCGGACCCGCGTGTCGCCACCATCAGTGATTGCAGACCGAGCGCCGCCACACGGCAGGTCTAGAGAGACTTCCCAGTTGTACAGCCGACGTTGCTTGCCATCGTTCACTGAGAATTACGCTCTCATTTGCCGAGACGATAGTTAGCATAGCCTTGAGCTACGTCAATTGCTACGACCTAGCAAGGCGCCATTTATCTTTTGCTGGTTATCTTATAAAGCTTGTACCGTCAGACCTATGTTCTCCAATAATGAAATAAAGTTAAGTATTCTACCAGTCACCTCCTGTTTGCTAGTCTTATTTCTCTGACCTGTTCCAGACCTCACGACCGTTTGCGTGAGCTTTAACAGCGTGCATTTCGGCCTCCTCAAGAAACAGGGTGTTGGCACTTATGTCAACACCTCATTGGCGACGAGTCTAAAAAGGGTCTTCTTATTTCAACTTGCTTAATCTACTTGTGTCATGGCTTCGCCGCAATCTCCAGATGTACTGTCCGAATTTTATCGCTTGCAGAATCAGCAGACGCAGGCCTTATTGGATGCCCTTGGTCAGCTCGCCCAGGGTCAACGTGCAATGTAACACGATGCGGCCGCCGCCGCTCCTCCGCTACAGCAGCCACAACACGCTGTTGCACCACCTTTTCGTTCGTTCAATGCTGCTCTGGAAAGCTGGTCGGAGTCGTCACGCCAATTTGGATTCCATCTCGCCGCCTATAGAATTCAAGGTAACGAGCGGCAGCCTCATCTCCTTTCTTGTGTAGGTGTGTCCACCTACCATGTGATAGTGAAATTGTTTCCCCGACGCGACATAGCAACTCGGTCCTACGAAGAAATTTTGTCTAGATGCCTATTTCAAAGAATCAGTCAATGTAGTTGCAAAAAGGTATACTTTCTTTCGTACCAAACGTACGGCCGGTCAGACTTATCGGGAGTGGGTTGCAACTTTGCAAGGCCTCACAAGGAATTGTGCTTTCGAGTGTGAATGCTGACTCCCTTATTCAGATACTATGGTACGTGACGCAATTGCACAGAACGTTTCTGATGTTCGTATACGGGAACAGATTTTGAAACTAGTCAATCCCTCCCTTCAACAAGTGATAGACATATTGGATAGGCAAGACACACTTGACTTTGCTCAGGAATCATTTGAAACTTCACCTGCTGTGTGTCACATTAACCGGCCCACCGGGCGAGCTGCACGGAACTGTAAACAGCCCTCGCGCACGTCCGCACAGCCAGGTGTGCCGCGCAAGCACGCAAATGCAGTGAAATCATGCCCGCGGTGTGCTACTAGACATTCGCGTGAGAACTGCCCGTCACGCCAAGCTATTTGCTTTTTCTGTAATAAAAAAAGACATGTTCAAAGTGTTTGCCAGAAAAAGCTCCGATTGGACACTCGCAACCATTCCAGGCCCTTTGCTTCGCGCCGGAATCGAACCAAGGATACCTAGGCTCGTGAACCTTCGCCCATGGAAATTCATGTAGTTCATTCCACTCCGCGCAGTGCTTCTCTCTCTAACAGTGACTGTGTTCGTCCCACAAAACGTGTGCGTCGACGTCGACGGAAATCCCGTCACGTCGCAAGTGATTCTGTACCAGCGTCTGTTCACGTTGCACGAGATAGTCGCTCTTGTCGTCAGCTGGACTATAAACTTTTTGTAGACTTGGACATTAATGGCAACGTGATCCCATTCCAGCTCGATACCAGAGCTGCAGTTTGATTGATCAATAAAGACACGTACAAACAACTGGGCACACCTCCGTTGCGTGCCGCAAATGTTAAGTTACATAGTTACTCAGAACAGCATATCCCTGTGTTAGGACAGTGCAGCCTTCTTGCAACATACAAGGGACAAACAAAACTTGTGTCATTTTACGTCCTTCGTTCTTCTTCTGCTGTGAACTTGTTTGGTTTAGATTTATTTCAGTTGTTTAACTTGTCTATAGTCAAGCAGGTCCTATCAGTGAACCAGACTGTGCCTTCAGCCAGTGTTTCTCGACTCTGTGAAGAGTTTGCAGACATTTTTGCACCGGGCCTTGGTTGCGCTAAGAACTATGATGCACACTTGGATATGAAAGTAAACGCGCAATATTCCCCACACATTGTGTGATGAGGTCGCAAGAACATTACAGGATTTGGAATGACAAGGTGTGATTGGACGTGTGCAGGCTTCTCTCTGGGCCGCACCCTTAGTAATTTTGCAAAAACTTTCCGGAAAATTGAGACTTTGTGTGGACTGCAAGGCAACAGTGAATCCACAACTAGTGACTGCAACTTTTCCTTTACCCCGCCCAGAAGATCTGTTTGACAAACTGTGCCCGGGTACATAATTTTCAAAGTTGGAAATAGCAGATGCATACTTGCAAAAACTGGTGGACGAAGAATCCCAGCGCGTATTGGTGGTTAAAACGCATCTTGGTTTGTACCGATTCAAAAGACTGCCATTCGGGTGTGCATCCGCCCCTGCATTGTTTCAGCAATATCTACAAACTGTGCGTCGGTCCCTATTGCAGCAAACTATCTGGACGATATTGTGATCTCCGGAAGGACGGAGTAAGAACATTTAGCCAACCTCAGAACATTATTTCAGGTCTTGCGACAAAATGGTCTTCGCTTGCAGAAGGACAAATGTGTGTTTTTTGCTCGTGAATTGCCATATCTGGGACATGTACTCAATGCCAAAGGCATACATCCCAGTCCAGAGCACCTCCGTGCCATACAAGCCTTCGCCGCAGAATTTGAAGCAGCTATGGAGTGTGCTGGGAAAAATTAATTATTACAATAAATATGTTCCACATGCCTCTTCCATTTAAGCTCCGCATCATCGCTTACGCCGTAAAGGTGTTCCGTTCGTCTGGACGACGGAATGCGAACGCGCCTTTCGCCAATTGAAATCGGCGTTGCTTTCCAATACTTGCCTTACGCCATCCGATCCCCAGAAACCCCTTTTGTTGATGGTAGATGCATCGGTTTTCGGGATCGGTGCTGTGCTTGCGCACAAAGATGGATCGCATGATCGCCCTACTGCCTTTGCGTCCAAATTGCTCTCGTCAGCGCAAAGAAATTATTCACAGATAGAGAAAGATGCTTTGGCTCTCGTGTTTGGTGTTACCAAGTTTCACGATTTCTTGTATGGTCGTCGCCTTACCATCATCACAGACCACAAACCTTTGACATCACTTTTTCATCCGAACAAGCCTGTACCTCCACGTACAGCGCAGAAATTCATTCGCTGGTCTATTTTCCTCTCGCAGTACCGCTACGATATCTTGTATCGGTCCACTGCTAAGCACGGAAACGCCGATGCGTTGTCCCGTTTGCCTGTTGCTGAGGATACAGCATTCGATTCCTCTGAACTTGCTTGCATGTTAGTTGATGCGGAAACCAACTGTCTCGTGCATCGTGAAGTGACACTGGTACAAAATCACTTGCGACTTGACTTGAGTTCCGGCGATATCGACGCACACTATGTGTGGGACGAACACAGTCACTGTTAGAGAGAGTGGCACTGGGCGGAGTGGCATGAACTATATGAATTTCCATGGGCGAAGTGTCTCGGGCCTGAGTATCCTTGGTTGTATTCCGTTTCCAGCGCGAAGCAAAGGGCCGGGAAGGGTTTTGAGCTTCCGAGCTGAGCTTTTTCTGGCAAACACTTTGAACATGTCCTTTTTTATTACAGAAAAAGCAAATAGCATGGCGTGACGGGCAATTCTCACGCAAATGTCTAGTAGCACACCGCGGGCAAGATTTTAGCACTGCATTTGCTTGCTGGCGCGGTACACGTGGCTGAGAGTTTGGCGGCAGCGGCGCGGTCGGGCGCGAGGACTGTTTACTGTTCCGTGCAGCTCGCCTGGCGGGCTGGTTAACCTGCCACACGGGTGGCGAAGTTTCAAATGATTCCTGAGCAAAGTCAAGTGTGTCCTGCTGATCCAATATGTCCATCACTTGTTGAAGGGAGGGATTGACTAGTTTCAAAATCTGTTCCCTTATACGAACATCAGAAACATTCTGTGCAATTGCATCCGCATCGTAGTATCTGAAGAAGGAAGTCCACATTGACACTCAAAAGCACACTCCCTAGTAAGGCCTTGCAAGGTTGCAACCCACTCCCGATTAGTCTGACCGGCCGTACGTTTTGCCGGCCGAAGTGGCCGTGCGGTTAAAGGCGCTGCAGTCTGAAACCGCAAGACCGCTACGGTCGCAGGCTCGAATCCTGCCTCGGGCATGGATGTCTGTGATGTCCTTAGGTTAGTTAGGTTTAACTAGTTCTAAGTTCTAGGGGACTAATGACCTCAGCAGTTGAGTCCCATAGTGCTCAGAGCCATTTGAACCAGCCGTACGTTTTGTACGAAAGAAGGTACACCTTTTCGCAACTACATTGACTGGTTCTTTGAAATATGCATCTAATGCAGACAAAATTTCGTCATAGGACAGAGTTGCAACGTCGCGTCGGGGAAATAGTTTCACTATCACATGGTACGTTTGTACCCCGACAGAGGAAAGGAGAAAAGGCTGCAGCTCGTTACCTTGAATTCTGTAGGCGGCGAGATGGAATCCAAACTGGCGTGATCACTCCGACCAGCTTTCCAGTGCAGCATCAAAAGGACGAAAAGGTGGTGCAACAGCGTTTTGTGGCTGCATCAGCGGTGGAGCGGCGGCTGCCGCATCGTTTTGCATTGCACGCTGACCCTGGACGAGCTGTCCAAGGGCATCCAGTAAGGCCTGCGTCTGCTGATTCTGTAAGCGATAAAATTCGGACAGTACATCTGGAGATTGTGGCGAAGCCACTACACAAGTAAATCAGGGCAGTATAGTTACGAACGCGGTGTGGCCTCGTCACCAAATGTTGTAGATTGGCAAGAGAGCCAACCCTGTATGACAGGAAGCCAAAAGGCACGCGTTTTAGCTAACGCAGGCTGGCATGAGGTGTGGAACAGGTCAAGGAAATTAGACTAGCAAAAAAGGACGTAGCTGTGGAATGCTTAACTTTAATCCATAAATGGTGAACATCGCTCTTGACGGTACATGTGTTACAGCCTTAATAGTAACTGGTAATGGCGCCTTGCTAGGCCGTAGCAATTGACGTAGCTGAAGGCTATGCTAACTATCGTCTTGGCAAATGAGAGCGAAATTTTGTCAGTGAACCATCGCTAGCAAAGTCGGTTGAACAACTGGGGCGAATGCTAGGAAGTCTCTCTAGACCTGGCGTGTGGCGGCGCTCGGTCTGCAGTCACTGATAGTGGCGACACGCGGATCCGACGTATACTAACGGACCGCGGCCGATTTAAAGGCTACCACCTAGCAAGTGTGGTGTCTGGCGGTGACACCACAGTATTCTTGATCTCTCGTAATATTTCTGATTATTGATAATATAACTAGGGTCATATGTTCTCTTTGTATCAGACTTCTGTTTGCTTTTTCTTTTAGGTGTCAGTTTGATTTTAATTTTTGAAATGTACTGATCTGAATAAAGATCGACGCCATGCAGCACTTTAAAATTATGTGTTTCCTTGTGTACTTTCTGATCAATGGCCATATGATCTATCTGGAACTCTCTAGCTTGACGTTAGTGCATTTCCATATCGTTAACTTGTGCGGTCTCCTCTTTAACCTTGTTGTCTTTAAAACCAATTCATTTGTGGTACAAAACTCAATTAACCGTTCCCCGTCCTTGTTTGTAGGTTTATGTGTTGGCCATTGCCCCACGACGCCTAGAAATTTCTTCTCTCGTCCTGTCTTCGCATTACAGTCTCCAAGCAGAATTTTGATGTTAGTATGCGGTATGGTCCTTACTAGTTGATCAAGTTCATCACAGAATTTTTCATTCCTCCTTGTGAGTTCTATTTTTAACATTAGTTGGAGCATGAATATTTATCAGTATGTATCTCTTGTTTTCCACCTTAATTGTTAACAATGTCATTCTTGAGGAATTGGATGAAAAATCGTCAGTGGAGTCCAATATTCTATTATGTACCAAGAAACCCACATGGAATTTAGGAACATTTTCTATTACCCATTCTCCTGATGGTCCCTCCTGATTCGATCGGGTCCTTGGCAGTATTGTGTAACTCTTGAACGCCTGTGATAACTGCTCTGTTGATCTACGTCATCTGCTAAATGTTTCAATTTACCAATTTCCTTAAAAAGTTAATATTTACTGTTGCAAAATACGAAAATCTTCCTGGTTTCTTAAATTTTAGATTTTTCTGATGTGGAATATGTTGCATGTTTGTTTGTTGATTCAGTGCACCACTAGGTGCTCCGACTCGCCTTTGTCCTCTATGTGACACCCCACCGTCTCTGAATGGTGTCTTCGCCTAGATAATCTCGTCGTGACTGTCCAAACCGGTAGATTCTTTCAATAGAAGACCCCTTTGCAGTTCTCACACATAGTGATTTGTACGTCACTGAAAAAGTTGGAGCCTGATGGTCACAGGACACGCGTGTATCCTTACCCCAGAGGCAGTAGTTGATCTTTTTGAAGGCACATACGATAGCAAAGGCTCATAATTAAGTGGTCAAACTTGAACGTTCACACTCTGAAAGTGTTCTGCTAGCAAAACTGATTATGTTGATCTCTTGTTTTGGGTCTATTATGTTTACTTGGAACAGACAAGTTCCAAGACCATGTAACGAAGTATCAGCTGCTACACAAATATCTAAATTAATATTTGGCTGGCATAAAATACTTGTATTTACTAAGGCATGCTTTATAGCCTCAAAATCTCTTTTACAGGCGTCTGTGGAACACCAGATCACATTCCTTTTCAAGAGTTTCAAAAGCGACTCTTTAGTAGTTGTTTAGGAACGAAACAACGAAAGAATGAAGTTAAATCCGAGAATGCTTTTAACTGCCATTCCGTTGTGCGATGGGGAAATTTGATAACTGTTGAGAACTATAATGGTAGGTATTTTGCCTACAATTAGTTTTACTTTAGCCTGTATTGCCACTTGCACTTTACGCTGACACGTGCGTGACTCCTGTGTGAATTCGTCCCTGATGTCAATAACATCGTAGAATTTAGGTAGAACTGTTTTTACTTGTTCTGTGCCCCCGGATCGTCTTATGACCGACATTCGAGGTTAAGACAGAATTACATCAGGCTAAGACAAGGTACTGCTTGGAAATGTTGAAAGGTGGCTACACTGAGCCACAGCGCCAGAGATTGCGCCAAAGAGTTTTATTCCGCCGCCTCCACTGGCAGTGCTTATTGAGAAGTAGCAGGAGGCAGTTCTTGTCGAGAAGTCGTAGTAGGCAGTTCTTATCGAGAAGTCGTAGTAGGCAGTGCTTGTTGAGATGTAACAGTGGTGAGTCGTAGTTGAGAAGTTGCGGTAGTGAGTGCTTGTTCAGAGTTTGTGGTATTGTTTTGATGGGCTAGACACCAGATGTTATTGGATTGGGAGGCTGTAATGATCAGAGTGTGCTTTTCGTCAAAAATTCCTTATTTTTGTATTATTTCAATGTCTTAAACAATAATGCCTCTTGGTTACAGGTTCAGTCAACAAAGCATCTGGCTCGTGTTCTTGTATCAGACTGTATTTCTGGTTTCTATGTGCAATTACAGTATTTCTGGTTTTTTTAATTACTTCAGTATAAATGGTGTTTAAAATATCTTTTCTTATTGAGGAATAACCGTGCCAGATGCGTACGTTGAATCACACTTCCACACACAGAACAGTTACACCTGTGCTTTGTTATTTCGTAGGTTTTATAGTTGCTGGGGACTTAATTAATTAATTGTGTTAACGGAAATTTTCTTTGTTTCTTTGTTGTTGTTCTATGCAGTCAGATTGCGTACAAATACCAGACAGGGCCAACCGTTTACGAGACTGCGGACCCGGACAGACAGCGACGAAAATTAAAAAAGTATTTGCATCATTATTTAACTAAGCCCCCATGCACGTGGCGACCGCTGCTTCGGATCGTCCCTTGGAATTCTTCTGATTGTAAAAATAGCAGACAGTAGTATTGTTGTAGTAATTTGTAGTTTAGTAATAGTAGTCTATATTGCATGTGTAGATTTGGTAATTGTCATTCTTCTAATGGTATTTTTTGCAGAATTTAATTTTTGTTGTCTTGTATACGGGTTTGACAATTTTGTGCAATTATGAAGATTTCAGTTGTTCGTTAGACGTGTTTGCCGGGAAACATTTCGTGTGAATGGTATTGTTGGTGACAAAGTGTTATATTGTGTGTAATTCTCGTATAGTGACGAGTTTTGTATGTTTTGTAAATGATTACGCGATCGATGAAAAAGGCAAAAATGATGGATAGTGAGAATGACGAAATTGTTAACATGGCGAACTTGCCAACACAGGAGAACAGGATGATGAATAATGAAGTAGAAAACAATTTAGTAAGCAGGGAAAATAGTCCAGAACCAGTTCAAAATTTTTCACAATCAAAACATTTTCAGAATACGAGATTAACGACAGAAGATTCTGGGATAGTATCGAACACAGATGGCTTTACTGCTATGACGAAGGAAGTTAGTTTTACGGGAAATGTTAGGAGCGAAAAGAATTTTGAACCAGTTAATATGGAGCAGTTGATGAGTGCAATATTAAATTTGGGAACACAGTTCAGATCTCAAATAAAGACAGAGATAAAAAAAAAATAGAAACACGGTTAGGCTCACTGGGATCACAGTTACGATCTGAATTAAAAACAGAGATGGGAACTTTGGCAACACGGTTAGAAACTGATATGGGAACAATGGAAACACGGTTAGACTCACGGATAGGGACATGTTTCAAAAACATGAAAGATGAATCAAAGAAAGAAATTAGAGAAGAAGTACAACCGATTTTGAATGCTCACAATAGTAGTTTAATTTCAATAGAAATTAGACAAGAGGAACAGGACAGAGAACAGGAAGAAAGAGATCGCGTGATAGTACAGAAATTTTCAGAGTTAAATTTGCAACGTGCACACGATAAGGAAGAAATATTTGAAAGAATCGAGGAATCCGTACCAATTGACAGAATAAATAACCTAACGCAACAGTATGAACAGTTAACTACTAAATGTGTCAATACCGAAACCCGAGTCGCGACACTTACGGAAGACATAAATAAACAGAAAGAACAGATAGGTGACTTATCGGAAAGAAGTGAGGAGATTTCAGATAAACTGACAAGTTCTAGTTTAAATGGGGACAGAGATTCAGATGATACAGATCCATTGCCATTTGCAGAAACCGAAGAGTACCAGAGCATTAATAAACATGTTGAAAATCAGGGAAAATTTAATGAACGCGTTAAAAGGGAATTTGAGGCGTTACAAAAGCAAGTCAAACAAATTGAAGGCGAAATCGTAGGAAAAGACAGCAGAAGAAATTTAGAATCACAGATAGCAGAAGGGTTAGAAGAAAGTAATTTATTTCATTTACGAGAAGCAACAAGAGAGCGCCAGGCGCGCGAACTTGACAATAATCAACATTGGGACAGGGAAAGACGCGGTAGGTCTTTGTTGCCACGAGGAGAAAACTTTGACTATAAACACTTCTTAACTGTTCGGAAATTTAAGATCTTTCGCAATTCTAAGAACGACATACGTCCATGTTCATGGTTAGATCAATTTATGTACGCACTTCCACCAAATTGGCCACTAAGTCACAAACTGGAATTTATGTGCGGCTATTAATGTCCTCAGGGGATTCACTACGCTAAGTGAATATGTGCCGTAGCGTGCTCAGGGCCCAGAGCTGTAGTGGTGCTATTTCCCTTTTAGTTTTCTGCACCGCTGCCTACTCTTCTACTATTCTTTGTATCTATCAGAACAACTCTTCAACAATCAATCTATCTAGAGAGTCGGTAAAGAATAACGGGACATGACTATTTTACCCAAAAGTGATTTCGGAAATTACCGTTTGGACTTACTGTATCTTCATCAGCATTCATTCGTAGTTTAAACGAAATTTTACCTGTTTATCTTCGTGACAGTATTACTTCATATGTTGACGATATTCTTATTGCTAAACGTTCTTGGAGTGAGCACAACAAAATTTTGGATTCATTATTATGTATTTTTGCAAGAGTTGGCATTACAGTGAACTTGGAAAAATCTGAATTTGGTCGTTCTCAGGTGAAATTTCTTTGTCATATTATTTCTACAGAAGGTATTCTTCCTGATCCAGAAGGACTAGACACTATTCGTAATTATGCTGTTCCTACTACAAAACGTAGTTTCCTTGGTGTCTGTAATTTTCTTAGACCCTTTGTTAGATTGGACAATTTGGCCACACCTCGTTTGTGTGAACTATCTGGAAAGAATTCTAATTGGTGTTGGGATGAGGAAGCTCAGTCAGAATTTGAACAACTTCGTGATGCTTTAGTTGCTGCTCCACTTCTTTCATATCCGGATTTATCTACAAATTTCTGTTTGTTGACGGACTCATCATACAAAGGCCTAGGTGCACACTTATTTCAAGAGATAGAAGAAAACGGTGTTGTATTACAGAAGACTATTGCATTTGAAAGTCGTGTTCTCTCTAAATCAGAAAAGAATTATTCGATTACGGAACTTGAAGCCTTGGCTGTTGTTTGGGCTTTCACAAAATTTCGCATATTTTTTTATGGCAGACATACTAAGGTTTACACTGATCATTGAGCTCTGGAATTTCTTATGTCAGCAAAATTAACACATGGAAGATTGTCACGATGGGCGCTGTATCTACAGGAATTTGACTTTAGTATTGTTTACATACAGGGATCTTCAAATATTACTGCTGATGCTTTATCACGTGCACCTATGGGTTTGAAACAAAGTGCTGAGGAGGACTGCAAAAAAAAAAAATTATTGTTTGATGTATATTCAAGGTGTTGCGTTTGAGAATTTTATTTCGTCTTCGCTCCAGGACATCGCTAAGGAGCAAAACAAGGATCCAATCTGGAAGGACATTAAGGAGCAGTGGAGGAGAAAGGAAAGCGTAGCGATTAGACAGTATTATTTAGTTCGCAATGATATTCTTTTAAACGAATTCGGTCTACAACTCTATTTGGTTAGTTTGTATTCCTGATGAGTGGGTTAATAAACTGATTTGGTACACACATTTCAGTTATGCACACTTTGGTCCCAGAAAATGCTTTCATAAATTACGAGAAAATTGCTACTTCAGTAATATGGAAAAACGTGTTCGATCTGTTCTTGCCAAATGCAAATTATGTCAAAAGGTTAAGTCGCCAACTATTTCTCACAGAGCACCGTTGTTTCCTATCATTCCAGCGAAATTAAAGGACATGGCTGCAATCGATTTGTTCGGTCCAGTGGTTCGTTCTATTAATGGTTTTGAGTACATTTTGGTAGCAGTGGAATTGACATCAAAATATGTGTGTTTTACACCTTTACGCAAAGCAACAGCTCGTTCAGTATCTAATGCTTTCATCAAACATTTTCTTAAAGAAGTGGGTCATGTTGATAAGGTTATATCAGATAATGGATCACAGTTTCGTTCTAAAATTTGGCTTCGTACTCTACGACGTCGTAAGATTAAACCAATTTTCATTTCACTTTTTCACCCTCAATCTAACGCTTCAGAGAGATGGATGAAGGAAATCAATAAATTGTGTCGTCTTTACTGTCATCAGAATCACAGAACGTGTGATCAGTATCTTCATATCATTCAAAACATTCTGAATGAACTCCCTAATGATTCAACTTCTTTACCGCCTATATTGATATTAAAAAAACAAAGCACCGACAAATCGCATTTCTGAAATCGTTCCTTTTCCACCTACACGGAAACTGCGGCATTCTGAAGTTGTGAACCTGGCTCTGAAAAATATTGCATCTGCGGCTGCTAGAAGAGAGAAATCAGCTAAACGTCCTGGTCGTTTAAAATCCTTGTCAGTTGGTCAAAAGGTATTAATTCAGTCTCATCGTTTGTCTCACAAAGGAAAGGGCTTGTGTCGCAATTTTTTTCTGCTTTATAACGGTCCATATAGGGTTCGCAAAATTATTCATGATAGCACTGTCGAAGTAGAAACTCTTAAATCTCGGCGCTCTAAGGGAATACATCACATATCGAACGTTAAAATTTCTGTGGAATGACATACTTTTGAGAAACTGACAGTTATATGTAAACACGCAGAGAATACGAGGATACTGCGCCGTGTTCCGGCGGCGGCAGATACTCAAAGCAACAGTCAAGTCTGCGCAGCGCACAAGGCAGTCGTTGACCGCAAACAATTACTTCCTACGTCACGCGTACCTACAGCTGATCGAGCGCTCAGTGCGAATGCACTGACAGCCGTAAACAAATACACAGTCTAATTTCTCCGAATAAATTCAGTATAAAGCTATAGTGACTTGATAAATTATGTTATTAACGTTCAGTATTTTTCAGGATACGGTTGTATAAAATATTTAAGAACTTCAGGTAAATTCTGAGTGTGTCCGACGTTAAGAGGACTTGCTATCGAGAAATTTTCAGGAAGAATGTAATTTCGAAGAAGAAAGTAATAAACTAAAAAGGTAACTATTAATTGAGTTTATTTTTCAGGTAACATATTTCCACTTAGGTACGTACTTTAGACGTAATTTGCTGCTCGCGATTACGTGATTTATACTTTGTGCTAAATTTCATGTTCTATGAATTTACTTGTGAAGCGACGTGCTTGCGTACATTTGCTGATTTTCACAATGTTTTATTAATGAACAGGTTGTTACTTGTATATATTATGCATCGCTTGGCTGCTATGCTTTTTCACTGATGTCATATTTTTTTATTATGTGCCTGCTGTGCTTATTTATTTAAATTATAATAGTCACCTGATTAATTGTGCTGACTGTGGTTATGTATGTAAGTTATACTTTGTGATTTATCTGCTTGCGGCTTCGTGTTTACTTATTAAGATTACATATGAACATTTATTTGCTTAAGCTGATATGATGCTAATGACCTGTTTATTGTGTAAGATATATATTTGCTGCTTTGTTTATGGATTGCATATTTACACATTTCTCTTTTGTTGTCATAACTACTCTTTACTTTGGTATATAGAAATGCTGATATACTGTGTACGAACATAGAGTTTAGGTCACACTATGGTATTAATTATAGACTGTTCGCTTGGCAGAGCCTCGTTGTAGGGATTGTGCTTGACATTCTGTTCTCTACTGGTATATTTACTCGCTATTGCATGTTTTGCTTACGCTCAGTGCCTTATATTTTTAAGATAAGAAAATGAACTGCTATAATTCGACGAACGACATTAGTACAAGAAACTTCATTGAAGTCACATGAGCTGGAGGTTTTATGGAAGCTGCATAAATTTATGTTACTAGGAAGGAAGCTAACGACATGACACACCAACACTAGGTTTAGACCATTGACAGTTATTACACTGCATTCTTCGTGAGCAATTGAAATAGTAAGTGACACTTGACACAAGAAATACTCCACATGTTTGCTTCTGTTTTGCCATGATTCTTGAAGTGGTGTACACACTGTGAATTATTACTATCATTCACACTCCGTACTCGTACTTACTTACTGAAAGTTATTCGAAGTAAAGGCTGTTAGAGGTCATGTATGAATTTCTTTTTTTTACTGATGGACAAGGTAACCAAAATGTATCTTATAATTCATAATGAGTAGAAGATTTGGGTCAGATGGATTACACAGAGGTTGTGTGTGGACATTGTGTCTTCGGATTGCATGGGATGATAAATTGAAGTTTGCACTGGGATTTTCTCTGTACTTGTTCGAGGAGACTGACTAGAGGAAAGAGTTGTTATGGAAGTGAAATGATACCGGCGATAAGGTTTATATGTATCGACGTATTGAAGAGGTATTATTGAGGTATAGAGATTATGTGATGCTCATGATTATTGGTGGACAAGAGGTAAGGTAAACGATATTGATGATAAGGTTTATATGTATCGACGTAAGTGGTATTATTGAAGTATTAAGATTATGTGATGCTGATGATTATTGGAGTTTTGATGGATAAGAGGTAAAGTAAGTGAAGAGCATATTTTCTTTGTTGGTTTATATGGAACAAGGAGGATGAAGATGGCAGACTAGAACACTCAAGTAGAAGGAAGATTGTCTACACACACACTTTGTTAAATCACTAAGCAGTATATACTTTTTTTTGGAGAGAAGAAGTATTTGCATATCTTGGCACACTGACAGTTGTTCAGAAACCGTATATTTTGATTTGACTTGGCAAACATTGGTCTTGACATGATAACTATGACGTTGAATAACTATTGTTGATTGTTATACACTGCTGCCATTACTACTTGATACACATGTCGAACATCAAATTTTGACAGAATTGCATTTACACAGTTAACACTATTCAATTACACAGTAGTACTTAATGTGGATGAAGGATGAGTGAGTGTGTTTTGTGTGTTTTCCTTTCCTAATCCCAAATAATTGGTACCGACCTACCTCCTAAATATTATTTTACTTGTTTGTTGTGGCTTGCACTGACACCCATAAATATTATAGGTTTACTGATATTTGTGTGTTTGTAATAGTTAATATGACAATTATCTGATATCATTTGTGTGTTTATTATAATTTGTGTGTTTAGTGTAAGAGCATTGATAATCATTTTGTAAAAGCAATTGTGTGTGCCTTCAAACTGTTGTACGTGCTTGCACCTGTTCAACATGATGGGTGCCACTTGGAAATGTTTAATTTCTGCTGAGAAACTCTGATGAACCGTCTAATTAGTGATAGTGAATATTATGGACTGTTACGTTCACCTGTTCAACAATGCTGGGTGCCACTGATGGACTGCTTCTACTGAAATGATGTCACTAGTTGGTGTCTGCACCTGTTCAACATTACTGGGTGCTACTGATGGACTGCTTCTACGGAAATAATGTCACTTGTTGGTGTCTGCACCTGTTCAACATTACTGGGTGCCACTGATGGAACTGCTTCTACTGAAATGATGTCACTTGTTGGTGTCTGCACCTGCTCAACATTACTGGGTGCCACTGACAGACTGCTTCTACTGAAATGATGTCACTTGTTGGTGTCTGCACCTGTTCCACAATGCTGGGTGCCACTGATGGACTGCTTCTACTGAAATAATGTCACTTGTAGGTGTCTGCACCTGTCAACATTACTTGGTGCCACTGATAGAACTGCTTCTACTGAAATGTCACTTGTTGGTGTCTGCACCTGTTCAGCATTGCTGGGAGCCACTGATGGAACTTTTTCTACTAAAATGATGTCACTTGTTGGTGTCCGCACCGGTTCAACATTGCTGGGTGCCACTGATGGAACTGCTTATACTTAAATGATGTCACTTGTTGCTGTCTGCACCTGCTCAACATTCCTGGGTGCCACTGATGGACTGCTTCTACTAAAATGATGTCAGTTGTTGGTGTCTGCACCTGTTCAAAATTGCTGGGTGCCACTGATGGAACTGCTTCTACTGAAATGATGTCACTTGTTGGTGTCTGCACCTGCTCAACATTACTGGGTGCCACTGATGGACTGCTTCTACTGAAATGATGTCACTTGTTGGTGTCTGCACCTGTTCAACATTACTGGGTGCCACTGATGGAACTGCTTCTACTGAAATAATGTCACTTGTTGGTGTCTGCACCTGCTCAACATTACTGGGTGCCACTGATGGACTGCTTCTACTGAAATGATGTCACTTGTTGGTGTCTGCACCTGTTCAACATTACTGGGTGCCACTGATGGAACTGCTTCTACTGACATAATGTTACTTGTTGCTGTCTGCACCTGTTCAACATTGCTGGGTGCCACTGATGGAATTGCTTCTACGGAAATGATGTCACTTGTTGGTGTCTGCACCTGCTCAACATTGCTGGGTGCAATTGATGGAACTGCTTCTACTGAAATAATGTGACTCGTTGCTGTCTGCACCTGTTTAACATTGCTGGGTGCCACTGATGGACTGCTTCTACTGAAATGTCACTTGTTGGTGTATGCACCTGCTCAACATTGCTGGGTGCCACTGATGGACTGCATCTACTGAAATAATGTCACTTGTTGGTGTCTGCACCTGCTCAACATTACTGGGTGCCACTGATGGACTGCTTCTACTGAAATGATGTCACTTGTTGGTGTCTGCACCAGTTCAACATTACTGGGTGCTATTGGTGAACTGCTTCTACTGAGATAATGTCACTTGATGGTGTCTGCACCTGCTCAACATTACTGGGTGCCATTGATTGAGTGATACCTGTGTAAACTATTATATAAAATCATATGTATGAAAGCATTTGTATTCCTTACTGTATTTTATATATACAGTGCAAAGCCAAAATTTTATCTAGTTATGTGATATTTAATTATCTTTTATTTTTGTCTGTAATTTTTTTCTTCTTTGGACGAATTTGGTGGTATTTTCACCACCAATGCTGGCAAAAATACCAACAAACTCTGGCCCGTGGAGGAGGGGCATATGAAAGGTGGCTACACTGAGCCACAGCGCCAGAGATTGCGCCAAAGAGTTTTATTCCGCCGCCACCACTGGCAGTGCTTATTGAGAAGTAGCAGGAGGCAGTTCTTGTCGAGAAGTCGTAGTGGGCAGTTCTTATCGAGAAGTCGTAGTAGGCAGTGCTTGTTGAGATGTAGCAGTGGTGAGTCGTAGTTGAGAATTTGCTGTAGTGAGTGCTTGTTCAGAATTTGTAGTATTGTTTTGATGGGCTGGACACCAGTGTTATTGGATTGGGAGGCTGTAATGATCAGAGTGTGCTTTTCGTCAATATATATGAAGGTGAAAAAATTCCTTTTTTTGTATTATTTCAATGTCTAAAACAATAATGCCTCTTGGTTACAGGTTCAGTCAACAAAGCATCTGGCTCGTTTTCTTGTATTAGACAGTATTTCTGGTTTCTATGTGCAGTTATAGTATTTCTGGTTTTTTTAATTACTTCAGTATAATTGGTGTTTAAATATCTTGTCTTATTGAGGAAGAACCGTACCAGATGTGTACGTTGAATCACACTTCCACACACAGAACAGTTACACTTGTGCTTTGTTGTTTCGTAGGTTTTATAGTTGCTAGGGACTTAATTAATTAATTGTGTTAACGGAAATTTTCTTTGTTTCTTTGTTGTTGTTCTATGCAGTCAGATTGCGTACAAATACCAGACAGGGCCAACCGGTTACGAGACTGCGTAACCGGACAGTCAGCTACTAAAATTAAAAAATATTTGCGTTATATTTAATTAAGCCCGCATGCAATGTCAAGGATGAAGTTCAACACCCTATATACGAAATACTCACCAATGTGGAAAGAAGTGTGTAGGTTAAACCGTGTGAACAGTCGAATATCAGTCCCGTGCTCACTAGTAGAGATGCGTTTATGTCAGGTACACGCTATTTACTACGTCTGCACGAGACGTTGTCGCAAACATCAAAATTTTGAAACTGGGTCATAAAGGATGCCCTCCAAATAACATCAAAGCACCGACTACTAATCTGTGACAGGGGCTACATTCTCAATTCTCACCACTGCCTGGGTACACGCAGTAAGTATGATTTGCCAGAAACACTGGAGGAGGGCATATGCAGAGGGTGGTCGTAAATATGGCAGCACCCAAAAACACAAGACATTAACACGGCAGCTACGGTGCAGAAAACCGTTAGCATTCAAAAATACTTTCAGTCGTCTCGAAATGGATAAATACCGCCACTTATAGTTTTACAGGGAATGTTACACTATTTTTCCGGCAAAATAATGACAGGTTCAGGTTACGATGATGGAGAGAGATCATGAACACTTCTCTCTAGACCACAAAGGCTCAGTAACGTTGATATTGTGTGTCTGTGGTAGCCAGTGGAGATACGACAGTTTATCACTGTACTCACAAAACCAGTCCTAGACGATGGGAGCTACATGAACAGCAGCACTGTCGTCTTTTCATACGGCATTACCATTGGGTAACAAGCGTTGTAGCATGGGATGGACCAAATAGTCACATAATCCTTGGCTGTAACGCAACCGTACAGAGTACCTATGCGACCCATGGAATGTCACAATGCGGCAGCCCAAACCACCCCAGAACTCTCAACCGTGTATCACTCTTGGGACGTAAACTAGGCAATAAATTAGAAACAATGTGCAACAAGACTCATTCGACCAAATGCCTGTCTCCCACTGCATCAGAGTTCAGGTTGAAACGGTTCAAATGACTCTGAGCACTATGGGACTTAACTTCTGAGGTCATCAGTCCCCTAGAACTTAGAACTACTTAAACCTAAAAAACCTAAGGACATCACACACAGCCATGCCCGAGGCATGGGGTTGGGTTGTTTGGGGAAGGAGACCAGACAGCGAGGTCATCGGTCTCATCGGATTAAGGAAGGACGGGGAAGGAAGTCGGCCGTGCCCGTTCAAAGGAACCATCCCGGCATTTGCCTGGAGCGATTTAGGTAAATCGCGGAAAACCTAAATCAGAATGGCCGGACGCGGGATTGAACCGTCGTCATCCCGAGGCAGGATTCGAACCTGCGACCGTAGCGGTTGCGCGGTCCCAGACTGTAGCGCCTTGAAACGCTCGGCTACTCCCGCCGGCTTTTCAGGTGTTGTACCTTTATTTTTCGTCACAATCCGCTTCAATGACCGTTTTTCACGATCACTGAACGCACACTTTTGTCCGCGTTGTGACTTAGTGGAAAGTGTTTTACCGCTTCCCGTGTACGCGGTATAAATCTTCGATACGGTTCCTCTTGGAACACCGATGACATCGCCTACCTCGGTTACGGAAGCTCAGTGTATTCGAACGTGGGAAAGCTTTTGATGTTCATACCAACACCAAAAACTATCCCCCGTTCGAATACACTGAGCTCCGACGTAACGTATTCACTCCACAGAACTCCTTTGTGACCACGACGGCCTCTTGTAACGTGATGACGACGTTGCACAGGCGTCGGGAAATGCTGAAGATGCACACCACAGATAGACAGTCTAGTAGAAAGGGAAGATTCGAGTTTCTTGTTCTGTCTACGACGACATGATCAGCGTATTCTCAGAATGGAGCCGGCCGGGGTGGCCGAGTGATTGTAAGTGCTACAGTCTGCAACCGCGCAACCGCTTCGGTCGCAGGTTCGAATCCTGCCTCCGCCATGGATGTGTGTGGTGTCCTTAGGTTAGTTAGGTTTAATTAGTTCTAAGTTCGAGGGGACTGATGACTCAGAAGTTAAGTCTCATAGTGCTCAGTGCCATTTTTCTCTGAATGGAGAATGAAATCCGCCATGTCCAGATTTTCTCGTTAAAAGAGTTGTGGAATCACGGAAAGCCTTAATCCCAGTATCACAATGTGAGTCCAGAGTCTTTCTGTGGCACCATCTCGGGCTGTAAGAAACGGGATAAAAGTACAGTTTCAGATTTTAATAAGCTGTTCAGCAAGAAATTAGTGATAAAGCAACGAACTAGCCGAGGCTGGCCAGTGTACCATCTATTACATTGTGTCCCTATAGATGCAGCTGTTTTTAAATCAGCAGTTTTCGTGTTGGAACGGATTGACATGATTGCTATTTTACTTAGCGATGATGAGGTGTGCTGGTACACTGCAGCGTCACTTGCATTTCTTGTTTCTTTGCTTAATTTCGCAGTATATCTGAAATGATAAGTGACAGTGTGGAGTATTTTATTTGCTTTATTTGCGTGTGAACGGATAGGTTACCTAGCTGTTGCCTAATCTGACTAGCTGCTGTCTTCAGTGACGGTGCGAGAGACAGCGATGTAAAGAACAAAAGAATTTCTCTACTGTAGGGTTCAGGCCTGCATTGTACACATTGTTTTCGTTGGTCCATTATGGACCGTTGGACAACGGCTAGCATGTATTTCTTGATGCAATAACTTACAACAGCCGTATGTATGGTAGAAACTTACTTTATGGACTTCTAATGTGCTACCAGTTTCGGCATTACATTGATGTGAGGCCTGAAGCCGGCATCAATGTAATGCCGAAACTGGTAGCACATAAGAAGTTCATAAAATAAATTTCTACACTACATACGGCTGTTGGTAAATTATCTCATCAATAAATGTAGACATTGCGTGTGCGAGTGAATATTTGTGCTTATCTGGCGCTCCTGGAAACACCAGAAGTACCTACAGTTCAGGAGTGCGAGGTATTTCGTAGGTCATGAACTGGACTGTTTCTGGTACCACTTCTGCGTGGACGCTGCCACAGTGACTGTTAATGGTTTTATGGAGAAACAATTAAATTGAAGTTTTACATTGAAATATCTCGCAAAATGAGAATGCAGGGGTGTGTGTGTAAAATGTGTAGGGTTTGCTGGAGTGGGGGGGGGGGAATTGGGTAGGAGATAGGAGAGGTCACTTCTCAACTTCTCACGTGTGTATCTAGACATCTGTACGACATGAAAGACTAAAATGCTCACCATATACGATTAATCACAAATCCATACACTGCTTGTACATGGATGTCAATGGACGGTAAAGAGCAGTTACAATATTATGTCGTAGTAACGCTTAACTAAATGTTTTCGTGAAAAAAGCCACAGAGCAGAAATAGACTCCCTATCTTTAAACACAACTCATTATGTGATAGTATATGAGGCAATGCTTACGATATCCGTGATTAATTGTAATTAACTTAGTGTTCAGAAGCAATTGTAAAATTGTTCATAAATTAAAATGTAGTGATCATTTACTTATTTTTCTTTTCTGCAGCAACGACTGAATATAAATTTATTGTTGAGAAAGTGTGAGGCAGCCATGAAGTCGAGGAAGGTTCTTCTGAGATTGGAATATATTGTTCTTTCTTCATTTATATTAATTATTGTTTTTCTTGTTGGATTTGATTATGATTATTTTTTTCCTTTTATTTTTTTAGTTTTTTCTGTTTGTGAGGGTGCTTTAGGTCTTTCTATTTTGGTTTCGATAATTTTTATTTCGTCTGTCTCAGTTGCATTAATATACAATTTTTGCTGCAGTGATTACCGGTTTCGTTCTAACGCTCTCACGCTCAAACCACACACCTACAAATACAAAGTACATGTAGTATAATAATGGTTACTAGTGTTCATGTTCATGTTGCAGGTACTTATATGTTTATGACATACCTTGTTATTAAGCTTAAGTAGTCACACAGTGTGGTGCCAAAAGGCACGAATAACTTCTCTACAGAAGGCCAAGCGGTGGGCAACAAGTACTCTGATATTAGCCTATGCGTCTACTATTGCACCTTTCCGACACAAACAAAATGACCAACATTACTTTCAGTAGTAAACAGGACGCCTTGGTAGGTGTCGCATGAGCATATTGCTGCCCATTATATTCCTACGGTGTTGCCGCACCCATTGTCATTTCTTGATAACATTATTAAAAAATAAAAAAAAATTATCAATTTTGCACTTCAGGAATGTTAACAATTTTGGAACATAACAAAGCCAGGAGGTGACACCATAACCCTCCTGTACACAAACCTCTACTTTCAGAGCTCCATCTAGCATCCATTCTCCCGGCAACTTGTCCCACTCAACTTAATACTGATATCACAAGACAAGTGGAGTTCCTTGTGGGCGAAAACATTCGAGTCCATAGAGTAAACCAGTCGTGGTTCAGTTGGCAACATATGGTACGCTGTTAGGAACAATGCAACGGTCACCCTCCACCTTGCTCACCGACTGCTTACAAGCACTCCAGAAGGCCTTCGAACCGACGTAGCAGCGCAAATGTACCTGCTCTGTCAGACCAATCCAGACGACGTGGCCTTTTACAAGGTGTGTCAGTACGGTCCAGAGAAGAAGAACCAAAGTATGGACTGGAAACATGTGGATTCAGGATCGCCAAAAAATGCGAACGCACAACCATCACCGCATAAAATGGTCTAGAGGGTTTTCTTGTGTCGGGGCTGCCGTGGTGCGATGTGCTGAGAGAGCTTGCTAGTAAGAAGAAAACTGTCACCAACGCGTGTCACTGAATCGGCGGAAATAAATCACAAGGGACGTTTTTGCTGCAGCCCATCCTATACAAGACATAGTCCCACACATCGCTCGTTCGGGCTATCAAAATTTGCCTCTGTCTCCGTATCCTCCTATTATGGTACCAGTGGTTTTATTCTTTTTTTTCCGAGAGGAGAAACATTTCCGTAGCTGACACTTCCAGAATGGCAACGTTGTTATTCTCGAGTTGGAACGTCTCCTCGACTTACAAAATGCAAATTTCTGTGACCAAGGTATCCACGGATTGATAAAAGTGTGTTGCTATGAAGACTAAGTATGTAGAGATGAAATAATACAAAAAAGGTCGCAGCATGATATTTCAAGGTGAAAACGGTTCATTAGGGAAGATAGAGACACGTTTAAGCAAGGGGCACGTTTACACAGAGTTCTTTTCTCAGGAACCATTCATGTTAGAGCGTGGACGATTAGTACTCCCGTCTACTGACGGCTCCCAGAAACTCCACGGCACCCTTTGAGTGAAAATCCTAGCTCGAAGAACGTATTTGTGTTTTTGTGCAAGTTGAATGAAATATTTTACTCAAACATCGAAGCTCCTAGGCAGCAAAACAATTTGGAGTTGAGTATACGTAAATATAAGTTCGTTTAGAAAATATTATTCTGCTTTACAAGGTTCACTCCTGTAATTTGAAAGCCTGAAATTTGCTACTGTAGTTTCGAAACTATTTCAAACATGGCGATGGAGAGCGTTTATGCAGTTCTACTCGGCACGTTTACGCACTATTTTTCATTGCCATTCTAATTGATACCTCAGCCACGGAAACTTGAAGATGACAGCAGTTGAAAAAGCAATCTAAAAAAGGAAGACACAGTACAAAAAAGATAGGAATTGCTAGAAACAGCTGTTTGAACCTAATGAACTAAAGATGAGATAATTAATTCTCTGAGAGTAAGGACTGAACTACCCTCCACGTAATTTCTGCTTCCCCTTACTTCGTCTGTCATCTTGTACGTCTTCTTTCCTCTCAATCTCCTCTTACAAACTAGCCCTTCCAAAAACTCTTTTAACAAGGTCACCCTTCTCGACGAATGTCCGATCCAATTCTTCTTCCTTTCTCTCAAAACCCGCAACAGTCAGATGAAAATTGCCTTTGTATGTACTATTTGAAACGATACAGCCAATCAAAAAGAAATCAAGAGTCAGTCAATCGCATTAGTTGTATAAGGTGGGCACACGACGTTTATCCCACAGGGGAGACATTATTGTTCGTATGAACAGTGACCGTGAACAGGCCTTTAACGTTAAAACTTCGATGTAGGCCGCCATATTATGCTAACAGGTTGAATTGCGCCAAAACGGTTTTTACTGCCAGTAATTCTTTTGTAGTAAATAGTCTTCATGGGTTTGCCGCCGGATCACTCTGTGCAAACTCCACAATATTTTCTCGGAGCAACTATCCGTCATCTTCAGGTGGTTCAACCTTGCTGGTGGCTAGTCACAATTTTTTTTGTATTTTACCATATTAATTGGTGTAAGCAAGCCTGTAATTTCATTTACTGCTACTAAAACATATTTCGAAAATATTACTAGTGTGTTTTTTACTCGTTATTGCGTTATGCGTGAACTTGTCACCACTTGTGCGTAAACTTGCCCCATATGCACGGCACATTAACGTCCTCTACTTGGAGAGTATATAAAATAATTTTGCACATTTAAATATAATGTTGAGTTATAAATATATACACCAAGTTACATTTTAGTAAGAATGTTATAACACTAAACGAGTTTAAACACAATAAATCAAACCAAAATATTTTTAAAAATTTCGAAAAAAAACAAGGTAAATATGCCCTCTTTCCCCTACTACCTCTGCTTCTACCGCTCCATTCCCACTGTATGGAACCGAATGGTGAAAATTGAAAATAGAAGGTGAGTTCTTGAACACTGATGTTGTAAAGTCAATTACGTTGAGATTAATAACTGAATTTAATTAGTCAACATATTACGGTGACTAATGCTGAGCGACACTACGTTAAATCAAACAACTCTCAAACACTGTGTTTAAAAATACGAAAAGGCTGAAAAGTAACCATAAAACAGAGTGTCTAAAACAAATATTTTTGAGACAATTACTGTGCCTGTCGTAAAAGGGATGTGCCCAGAAGGGGAGGGAGAAACGAAGAAACGAAATGAAACATGGTGCTATGTGACGATGTGTGATTTACTGCAGTGATTACAAAACGGAGTGATTAGGAAGAAGTAAACTGGAACTGACGGAGTACGTTGAAAAGGTTCAAAGAAAGGCAGCACGTTTTATATTATCGCGAAATATCACAGAAATGATGCAGGATTTGGGATGGAAATCATTAAAAGAAAGGCGTTTTTCGTTGCGACGGAATCTTCTCACGAAATTCCAATCACCAACTTTCTCCTCCAAATGCGAAAATATTTTGTCGAGACTGACTTACATTGGCAGGAACGATCACCAAGATAAAAGAAGGGAAATCAGAGCTCGTACGGAAAGATATAGGTGTTCATTTCTTCCACGCGCTATACGATTTGGAATAATAGAGAATTGTGAAGGTGGTTCGATGAACCCTCCGCCACGCACTTAAATGTGATTTGCAGAGTATCCATGTAAATGTAGGTGTAGATGTAGAAGTTCACTGTATGGGCCCACTTATCAATATGACGATGCATCTATTACTGCCAGGATGCATGCACTGATTCGGTTGGGAAGGCTGTACAAAGGCCATTATATCCTCTCCAGAAAAAAGTTATTTCACAACTATTGTTAACTGGTCCTTGATATACTGGGTACTGAGACTGGAACGGAGCTTGTTCCACGAATGTTCTGTAGGGGGGGGGGGTCTGAGGAGTATTTCAACATCACGCAGATAGTTCATGTAAACACATGCCACGTGTGGACGAATATTATCCTTTTGAAATACACTCTTGAGCTAAACCATTATGACAACTTACTTAATAGCTCGTTTGTCAGTCTTAGGAACGAAATTTATCACCAATTCTGCTTATCAGGGCTCGGACAGCTTGTTGGTAGGTTTGTGGAGGCATGTGGCATTAGATGTGTGCTCACAGGTTATTTAGGTCTCGTAAATTTCGGGCCGCTGATCTGCGTTCGCCGTGATGGCGTCCGATAGCGACCCAGATGGGTTCCATAGAATTCAAATATGGCGTATTTGGTCGTCGAGACATCAACGTGAGTTCACTATAATGCTCTTCAGACCATTGTAGCACGGTTCTGGCTCCGAGAAACGGAGAATTATATTGCTGAAAGATGACATCGCCGTCGGGGAAGACATCAAGCATGAAGGGTATCTATTATCAAATAACGGTCAAAAATGCTGATAGGATGCTTTTATAGACCACCTGGGTCAGCATCTGCAGTTGTAGAGCGCTTAAAACATAACTTACAGAGTATCATTAGTAATTATCCTGATCATGCCGTTGTTATAGGGGTGACTCCAACTTGCAGGGTGGGAGTGTTACGCCAGAGACAGCGATTCGTGTGACGATATTCTGGATGTCTTGTCCGAAAATTACCTTCAGCAGAGAGAGAACAAAAGCGTGAGTGTAACAGACCTCCTGGCAACCAACAGACCTGCACTTATCGAATCGGTTAACGTAGAGGAAGGTATCAGTGACCATAAGGCTGTGGCAGCATCAATGGTGACAGGTCCTACAAGGAATTTTGAGAAAGGTAGGAAGATATATTTGCTCAGCAAGGGTGACAGGATGCAAATTCCAGAATATCTCAGCAGTCAGCATCAAATATTCGGTGATGAGGACGAAGATGTGGAGTTCAAATGGAAAAACGTTAAAGGAATCGTTCAATATGCGTTAGACAAGTACGATCCGAGTACGGTTTTAAGGGATGGGAAAGATCCACCATGGTTTAATAGCCGTAGAAAACTGCTACTACGTCAACACAGAGCACTTCATCTCAGATTCAAGAGAGGTAAAGACCTACCTGACAAACAAAAGCTGAACGAAGCGAAACTGAGCGTAAGGAGACCAATGAGAGAAGCTTTCAGTGATTTTGTACGTAGGTCGTATGTAAAATCAGTAAGTCGGCCAAAATCATCTGTTCATTCTCTCAGCGATCACACCGGCACCGAAATGGACGATAACACCCGAAATTCTGAATTTGGCGTTCCAAAGTTGTTTCACCGGGGAAGATCGTAACACTGTCCCTCCTTTCAACCGTCGTAAGAACGTCTAAATGGCAGATATTGAGATAACCAATCGCGGAATTGAAAAGCAGCTACTATCGCTTAGTAGCAGAAAGGTCTCAGGAACAGATGAGATACATATAAAATTCTACAGAGTTTATGCGAAAGAACTTGCTGCACTTCTAGCAGTAATTTGTCGTATATCGCTTGACCAACGAAGGGTACCTAACGACTGGAAACAACCACAGGTCATTTCCGTTACACGGGCCGTAAGACGGATTCACACCATTACAGACCTATATGGTTGACGTCAATCTGCTGTAGAATTATGGAACATGTTTCATGCTCAAGAATTACGACGTTTTGCGAAAATGAACATTTCCTCTATAAAAATCAGCATCGATTTCACAAACGGAGATCCTGCGAAACACAAATCGTTTTGTTCCTCCATGCGGTCCACGACTTAGTGGACAACGGCGCTCAGATTAATGTCGTGTTCCTTGATTTCGGTAACGCACGTGACACCATTGCCGATTAATGAAAAAAAATGCGAGCTTTCGGAGTATCGGAGCAGACTTGCTACTGGATTAAAGACATTTTTCCAGATAGAACTCAACACGTCGCTCTTAACGGAAGAAAACCGACACACGTGTAAAGATAATATCCGGAGTACCACATGGAAGTGTGATAGGCCCGTTGCTGTTTATATATAAATGATCTACTAGAAAGCGTCGGATGCTCTTTAGGGCTATTCGCAGATGACCAGTTGTCTATAGCAAAGCAGTAACGCCATAGGATACTAAGAATTTGCAGAACAAACCGCAGATGACTGATGAATTGTTTAGGCTCTGGCGGTTGACCCTGGACGTAAATAAATGTAACATATTGCTCATACATAGGAGAAGAAATCCACTACTGTACAGCTAAACTATTGATGACAAACAGCTGGAGACGGCCCCTGCCGTAAGATATCTAGGCATAACTATCCAGAGCGACCATAAGTGGGATGACCACATAAAACAGGTAGTGAGAAACGCAGATACCAGACTCAGATTCATCGGAAGAATCTTAAGGAAGTGTAACTCAACAACGTAAGAAGTGTCTTATAAGCCGCTTGTTCTCTCTATTCCTGAGTTTTGTTCATGTATGTGGGATCCCTATGAGGTAGGACTGATAGAAGAGACAGAGAAGGTCCAACGAAGAGCGGCGCGCTTCGTCACGGGGTAGTTTGGCTGGCGAGAGAGCTTTACAGAGATGCTAAGGAAACTCCACTGGCAGACGTCGTGCGTCACGGAGAGGTTTCCTATTGAAATTTCAGGACAGCACTTTTGAGAAGTCGGACAACTTACTACTTCCCCCCACATACATCTCGCATATTGAACACGAGGAGAAAATTCGAGAAATATAGCCGTTACAGAGGCTTACCGACAATCATTCTTCCCACGCTTTATTCTCGAGTGGAACAGGGTTGGAGGGATCAGAAAGTGGTACCGAAATTACTCTCCGCCACCCAACATTAGGTGGCTTGCTGAGTGAATTGTAGATGTAGATGGAGGGGTGCAGGTGGTTTGCAGCTGTCAGCGTGTCTTCGAATGCTACCACAGATCCCATGCAAGCGCAGGAGAGTGTATCCCATAGCACAGTACTGCTCCCACCAGCCTGCTCCCGTGGCCGCGCTGCACGTTTCTAGCCGCCGTTCACCTCGATGACGGCGTTTGTGGAGACGACCATCCACCTAGTGTAGCAACAAGGTGGTTCACCCGAAGCGCCGACAGGTTTCCATTGATTAACGGTCGAATCCCGATGGCCCCGTGCACACTGGAATCGTAACTGACGATATCGTTGGGTCAAGAAATGCGGAGCTCCGTGGTCAACAATGTATGATTAACTCCGAAACACTTTTATGTGCACCAGCATTGTGCTCTTTCGGTAGAGATCCCACAGATCAACATCTGTTCTACTGTACAGAGCAGACAAGCCTACGAACGCCACGTTCGGTGAAGAGTCGTGGACATCCAACCATTTAGCGGCTAGTGATAGTTTCACTGTCCTGCCTCTTTCTCTAGATTCCCACGACAGCAGCACGCGAACATTCGACCAGCTTCACCGTTTTCGAGATACTCGTTCACAGACTGTGCATAATAATAATCTGCTCTTCGTCAAGGTTGCTTACTTCAGTGGATTTCCCCATCTGCAGCCTATATGTTGTCTAGGGTGACCCGCCCCGTCCGTGTCTGCTCCAGTTACATACTTTGGTTACCGCGAAACGCACCTGGAACTCCACCAGGCGGTATCCAGCGTTGCGGTGGGCCTTTGTCGTAATGTTTTGGCTGATTAGCGTATGGCACCACGATACCGTTGCACGAAACGTAACACATGAGGATTCAGGATGTCTGTGATCAGTGGTCATGCCGTCAAGAGTTCCCGTAATTGCGGCCAGCCCTGACCCGAAGTCCTCCCAGATAGCCCCATACATCATGACAGGTTTAACACCTTCATAAAACATTGGAATGTCAACTCACCTCAGGTCGCCGCCATATTCGTCGACGATGGTCATCCAGGCAATATGACACCATTCATGCGTCCTGGTCGTAGCATCGTTCCATACGAAGCCGTTTCGGTTGTGGCATTAGTGGCAACCTACGTTAATTCCCTAGTTCGGCTGCTGCCGGTGTCCAGCTAGAGGTGCGGGAAGACACGGAATGTAGCAGGGAATGGTGATCACAATGTACTTTGTGCACAGATCGCCGGTCCTCTTTCGTGTTGGCCAGACACGTTCGAGCGAAACCGTGTCGGCAGTTATTACGTTGGCATGCAGTCCATCATCATGGAATCAACATCCGATTGCTCCAGAAATCTGGATACTGCACGACACGAGACGGCGGTCAAACACAGACCTGCAATTAGTCCACTTTCAAAGTCGGTTGAGGTGCTGATAACGCTCTCTCGCAGGAGTACACGCCATCTCCGTGTCCTTCACAGTAATCTGAAGCTGTTCACTCCCCTTGTATACCATAATAGGCCTGATGACAGCACCAAACGCGAATAACGCTAATGCACTCAAGTCACCGTTCTGCCTGTCACAGAGAATTACTGCCCGGTGTCTGCCAAGTTACACCGACATCAGTCAATGTTTCGTGGGTTCTCCACTCATTTCGTCAGGCAGTGTCCAGTGTAAATAAGCGTTAATTTTGTGCTTATTCAGACTACATGCATTCCATCAAAACATCAATAACTCTTCTTCTGGAATAAATGATGACTAACTGAAGACCTCAGCTGCCGACAGGTGTTGTTGATATACCTCGATGTCGACAGCTGAAAATGTGTGCCCCGCCCGGGACTCGAACTCAGGATCCCCTGCTTGTATGGGAGACTCTCTATCCATCCGAGCTACCGAGGACACAGATGAATAGCGCGACTACAGGGATTTATCCCTTGCACGTTTCCCGTGAGACTCACATTCCCAACTGTCCACAATTCTACATACGTTCTTTCGAGAACAAGTTACTGTCTTCGTATGTATAACTCTTCTTCTGTTTTAGAAATAAATTTATTCTTAAATTTTGACATATAATCTGCGGAGAACAGCGACCTGATATTTTGTGCACCAAAGAAACGATCCATCCCTTCTCCTAAACGAACTCATAGATTTTCAGGATAAAGCATGTTATGAACTTTTTCAGAGTATTATTTGAATCCTAGGATGCTGCCTTATTCTTTTAGTTGCGAGTTAAGCCATATCTCCTGTCTTATCTTGTTTTTATGAAAATTAATTATTTGACCTCGTTTTATACTTCACTCTGCAGCGGAGTGTGCGCTGATATGAAACTTCCTGGCAGATTAAAACTGTGTGCCCGACCGAGACTCGAACTCGGGACCTTTGTGGCTAATGCTGTGGCTAAGCCATGTCTCCGCAGTATCCTTTCTTTCAGGAGTGCTAGTTTTGCAAGTTTCGCAGGAGAGCTTCTGTAAAGTTTGGAAGGTAGGAGACGAGATACTGGCAGAAGTAAAGCTGTGACGAACGGCCGTGAGTCGTGCTTCGGTAGCTCAGATGGTAGAGCACTTGCCTGCGAAAGGCAAAGGTCCCGAGTTCGAGCCTCGGTCGAGCTCACAGATTTAATCTGCCATGAAGTTTCGTTTTATACATGTCTCACATGTATGTTAACACCACTTTGTTATGAACAAGCTTCTTGTTTCACATAATGTTCTCTTTATTGTGTACTTTGGGTCCATCCTGGTCCATCTCATTTAACATGTACTGGCGCATATCTGTCTAATTTTTTGTGTTTCCATTCCTGTAAATTAATAGAATAATCTTTATGTATGTCAGTGCTATTAAGACCTATATAGCCTCCGTCATCATATTACAAACGGCACGATGTCATCTATGTATTCAATTTTTTAGAAGCCCATGCTATGATAACGTCCACACAGAGCAGCCACTCAGCCACTATGGCACTGTAGCAACAGCAGCTGCTCTCGTGGTGATATGTCACCATATTTGGTCCCCGGACTCGTACACGTATAGTAAACTTTCGCGCGTCGGAGATCTTCGCCTAGTATTTGTGTGTGCCGTTCAAGTGTTCCAGTGTTTCATCGTTTGTGCTCCAACGTGTGTCATATGTCATCACTGTGCGTGTCCACGTATCTGAACGTTTTTATTTTGGACTCTGCGCCCGTGAGCGGCTCCGCGTGTTTTAATTTTGTATATCCACCATGTCTGTTCTTCGATTGTCTTCTTCTGTAACATTTGTTTTATCTGTGGCCGAAGAGCGGCGTAGTATACCGCTGCTGGCCTACCTGTATCAGATGAACAATAAATAAAAAAAAAAGCCATCAGTCAGTGTACGATCGTGGTTACCACGAGAAACCCGTGGGGCCGTCTGCACCAGCCATAGGGGTAAACCCTATAACCTTTCTCTGTTTCTTAACGCCATACAAAATAGTACTGTTTATTTTTACTACAGCTTTTCTGTATCTTATTTTCAGACGATATGTAGTAGTACAGTTTATAACTTTGCTGTTCCTACTTTTGCAGGACCAGGAAATTTAGAAGATGGCTTGTATATAAGCCGAAACAAAGAAATATTAATGCGATCTCGACTGCTCATGTTAACGTAAATATAGTCTATTTTTTGTACACAGAATGAATTACTTGTCGCACCTTTTAATAAATACACCTATGTTCCTGGGTATTTCCGTCTCCGATTTTAATTGAAGTGCATACGAGATTTACGATGTATGTACTCTGATTAGTCTGCGATTGTAATCGACATTTTTTAATTTTCATTAGTGTGCACTTTTCTGCAGAAAGAACAAGTATTCATATCGTTATACCGGCTTACAGTATGCAGAAGATATTTTAACGTATTTGCGAGCGAGAAGCCTCGTCGACGTACTCCAACATGTTACGCCTGCTTACAAAGTTTCCGTTATAGTAACAAAGCTGGAGAAAATTTAAAACACGACGTCAGGGCTCATGCATTACCTGTGTCTGCCGCTTTTGCGTTGAACGTAAGTGAAACAAAGGCCGGGAAATAAACTTCTTCTGAAGCTTCATTATATCCGTTCTCTTTAAAAGGAAAAGCCGATGTAGAAAGCCCTTTGTGGGAATATTTTAAGGGGGGAGGGGGCGGGAAGCACGTTAAAAGAGCGGCCTGAAAGTAGACCCTGATAAGGATACGTCTTCATCTTGCGATAATGAAGCTGACATCTTTGCCTTCATTTTGTTTTTGTGTTTGCTGAAATGCAATGATACCGTAAGTGAGAGTGGGAACACAGATGGCATAAAGTGTAATGCAAGAAGTTGTGACGCAGATGGAAACAAAGTGCTGTTCTGCAGCCGCCGCCATCGCTTACAATTTCTTTGGCCTTCCGAGAGGTGCAGTCATTTCGCAGCCGTCGTCTTGTTCCGGGGCGCTACTAAAAAGCGGACCAGGAGGCGGGGCGACAGCGACGGGCAAAGAAGCTACGACGGGGCATAAAGGACATCGATGTCCCGCTAACGGCTGGCGCTAAGCGCGTCTGTTGATCCGGTAACAGCGTCATAAATTTTATATCTGCGAAGAGATACAGCATAGTGTGACACGACTATCACTACAAAAGAAATGTAAGGAAACATCGTATGTAAGGATTACGGCAGAAACCGCGTCAAGCTTCTCGGCCAGAAAAGAAGGAAGTTAGTATCATGAAATTCGTCTTTGTTGTCTTCGAGATTTTTTATCTACACAGTTTTTATTTTTTGCTATGGTGCATTTCGCTACAGAAAAAAGAAGACTTCATATCGTTACTATACACATATTACCAGCTTATATGTATAAGGGAGCCAGCCGGTCGCAGATTCGAATCCTGCCTCGGGCATGGGTGTCTGTGATGTCCTTAGGTTAGTTAAGTTTAAGTAGTTCTAAGCTCTAGGGAACTGATGACCTCAGATGTTAAGTCCCATGATGCTCAGAGCCATTTTTTTGTATAAGGGAAACATTACCAAAACCGACTGGACATAGATGAAAAAAATTCCTATTGACATGTGTCCGGAAATTGGCGGTGTGCGTGCAACGACAACAAATCGTCCCGGAACACTATACAGAGGTGCTCGCATCCACGTTACAACACATGTTCAAAGTGGCCTCCACAGGATGCGATGCACGCGTTTACACACCGCATTATGGACTGCCTCACTCTTTCGCACTTTGCAGCTTCTCTCTGATAGCGTAACAGGTGTCGTGAACGCGCTATTGAAGGGTCTGCACATCAGGAACTGGTTCAGCAGACACAACGCTTTTCAGATGCTCCCAGAGATAAAAATCCAGGGAGTTCAAGTCCGGTGATGTAGCAGTCCACGCTACCAGGCCTCAACCTCCTATCCAACGTCCAGGAAGGAAGCTACTGAGGTGTCAGCGAACTGTAATACGAAAGAGAGGTGGCGCTGCTCCGTCATGCAGAAACCACATAGCCTGTCGTACTGTCTGAGGCAAATTATCAAGGAGCCCAGGCAGAGTATTCCGCAGTAAGACGAGATATGTTCCTCAGGTGAGGCAATGTGGAATAATAAACAGTTCAAGTACGTGGTCGCCACGGATCCCTTATGAGACGCCCTGACCATTCCCCAGCTATTGTCTGTAGCCCAGATCTGGTGTACAAACAATCCACCGCCTCCCACCACGTTAGTCTGTCTAAAAAGATGCATGGTCAGATAAATGTCCAAAAAGACTTGAAATGTTGTGTGATGTGGTTAGGGGTCTGTGAGGGTACATGTTTTGGTGTGGCTGAGCTGCCTTTCTACCATTTCCATCTGCTTGGCCGTACACAAACGCCATCTCAGTGGACCATTCTGCAAATTACAGTATGTTGCATCAGTCAAACAATCTGCAGAAGGACTTTCATTTTGCAGCACCTGTGGCAACGATGCATTTACAGACATGGCAAATAAAAGTCCTAAGACATCGATTGCACAACGACCAGCGCAGCACTGTGAATTGGCATCAAGAAGGCGCTGACTTGCTTTCCAATGGAAAGAACGGGCAGCGCCACACCTCCAGGGACACAAGAGTTTAACGTCCCCTTGAGAGTGTGTGGGTTTTATTCTGTCAAGTTGCGCAATGCTCAATCGCGAGCGACTCAGTATAGAGTGTCACTCCAATTCGCTAACGACAGAGGTGCTCTCCCAGTGAAGTACTGAGGAGAGACTTTGTTCCTCACTCTATGCGTAAACGTACGAGCGCATTCGCTCTCATTACGTGTGCCAGCTCCAAGAGCAACAGCGGAACAGCCCCTTTTTCTGGAAAAGTTGCAAGGGTATATCATTCGCTGTCTTGCTTCACTCCTCTGACTCTTTGCATCAGAAATATTCCTCCAACCAGCGTTGTTCTTTTAAATGGGAGAATGATGTTTCGTTTGAGTTGACCACTGCAGAAATCTGTAGAATCCCCATTAGGCATATACTGCCCTCTTGTGAGAACTCCATAACTATGCACTCAGTATATGAAAAAATGCATCTTCTGGGCGCTCCCACACAATGTAGCGAAATTTGCTTTTAAGTCGAACACAGGGGTCGTTATCCCTTCGCTCCAGCAAAAGCTGTCTTTTCTCTGGACAGTCGCTTAGGCCAAAGTAGGTATGTTGTTGACCCAGCCCTCACAAGAGATGGTCTTCCCAGCTGGCTGGTTTCCTCTCTTAGAACGAAAATTCCTGTGGCCGTCATGTTGTGTGCACCAGCCTCGACTTTTTCAACCTCAGTGCGCACTTGCGATTTACTTATTAGATTTGCATATCACTTACATGAATTCATACAAAATTGACTCAACCTTATCGAGTTTGGGTTCGAATGAAGCGTTTTGATGTGCAGAATACGATTCTGAGGATGGAATATCTAAGAAATGAAGGTCAGGAGACCAAACCACCTTACACCCTGTCAACGCTGACTTAACCCGCCGCCCATCACTGGTGAGCCCCAGTTTGATCGCAGACTTCGAGAGCTTCAGTACTAAGTAATAAGAAGACCTTACTTAGCCTGCATTCTGCGACTAGTAATAGTCTGCAGCTCGTGGTCGTGCGGTAACATTCTCGCTTCCCACGCCCGGGTTCCCGGGTTCGATTCCCGGCGGGGTCAGGGATTTTCTCTGCCTCGTGATCACTGGGTGTTGTGTGATGTCCTTTAGGTTAGTTAGGTTTAAGTAGTTCTAAGTTCTAGGGGACTGAGGACCATAGATGTTAAGTCCCATAGCGCTCAGAGCCATTTGAACCATTTTTTTGACTAGTAATAGATTGTCCATGTAATTGCCTGTATAAGGCACAGTGTGCATAGGAAGTTCCCTTAACATTAATAAAGTTTTCTATTAATCAGAAAGTGTTTTGTACACATTTTTGGATTCCTACCACTGGCAATCGCAACTTTCCTCCTCCCTTGTTTGTGTCGATGCTGACTCCCGCAGTAGCCAACACATGAGTGGATGAAATTGGACATGAAATTGTGGCAGAATTAACGGAGGAAGAAAAGACTTACTGTTACTTCCGGCAGGATGGAACATCTACCCATACTGCCAGCCAAACCTTGGAGCATATTTACACAATCTTCACGCCTGACAAAGTCGTCAGCACAGGTCATTCTGGTCGCGGCCCTAGCTGGCCTCTCAGGTCACATCATCTCTCACTGTGTGATTACTTTCTGCAGGGAGCCGTCAAGTCTAAGGTGTATCGCAACAACCCTCATAGTCTTCAAGAAATGCAGCAGAACATTTCAGATGAGAATGCAACAATTCCAGCAGTCCAGCTTCAACCTGCCTTCAGCAAGTTGCTAACCATGGCCCAAAAATGCTGAGAGATTCTGGCACCACGGGACGACGAGTTTGAATCCCCGCCAGACGTCATGGACGTCGAACGCCCCTAGAGGTCTCCGCACCATCGCGCCGTAACCCGTGGCGGCGCGCGCCTCCCGGCCCACGTTTAGTGTGAGGGCGCCACAGTGGAGCACGTGGTCCCAGCGGCCAATAGCGGTGCCCCAGATAGTGTATTTAAGCCCCTGCCTCTTGCTCAGCCAGTTCTACCTCACCATTTATGGCCGTCATATCCACCTCGCTCCTACCCTCAAATACCTTGGCCTCACACTCGACCGCCACCTCACCTGGACTCCCCATCTCCTTACCATCCAAAACAAAGCTCACAACCGTCTCCGCCTCCTGAAACTTCTGTCAGGCTGGACGTGGGGTCTGCATCCTTCCACCATCCTCTACACCTACAAATCCTTGATCCGCCCCATCCTCTGTTATGCAAGCGTAGCTTGGATTTCCGCCCCTCCCCGGTTCTATAAAGCCCTCCAAATCCTCGAACGGCAAGCGCTCCACCTCGCCTTCTGCATCCACCTTCCGTCCTCCACGCGCATCCTCTACGACCTCATCCACTTCCCCCACCTTCCCCTTTCCCTTGAACACATCCGCACACTATATATTGTCCGCCGCCTTGATGCCCCTCACCCCCCTGGTGTCTCCCTTCCTCTCCACCCCCAACCAGTTGCCGCGCCTTTACCGTTGTATCCCACCCTCTCTCCATCTCCACACCCTTCATCTCCTTTCCCAACGCAACGTGTACCGTCTACCCCTCCCGGATGATGAGCTTCGCCCTGACATCTACCCTTCCTACCAACTCTAGTCCCATCTTCCTGCCTCCTCCTCAGGGCTCTTTCTCCTCCCCCTCCCTCCTCCTGAGCGGCTTCCCCTCCTACTCCCCCTCCATCTCTTCTGGCTCCTTTCAGTGTCTCTGCACTCCCTCCTGCCCTGTCTTCCTTCTTCATCTCCCGCCCCACGTGTCTCCCGCCTCTTCGTGTACCCACTGATGCTCCTCCTCTCTTAATCCCGCTGCTTCCCCTGCTGCCCTTTTTCCATCCTCTCTGCCCTTTCCCTCGGCAGGTCCCGCCTGACAGTTTTCTTCTTCGTCGTGTGTCCTCCAAGTGGGTTTTAAGTGTGTTGTTCCGGAGTGTTTTTACTACTGTGGCCGACTTTTAACGTGTGCATGTCCATTCAGTTCCTTCTCTGAGTTTTGAAGAATCGCCAACTGTGTTTTTTGACTTTCTGGTGACCTTTTTTTAACTGTCCTCCATGAACGTCTCCATGTCAGTCTATATTTTTTACCTCCATTTTCTCCCGTTATTCTGTTTTAAGTTCCCCTTTATCGCCTTATGTACGTAACGTTTTTATTCTTATTTTGTCAAGCCACTCGGCTGAAGAGCGGCGGATTGTGCCCATATGGGGCAGGGGAATGAAATCACAATAAAGGAAAAAAAAATGAAAGCTCAGCCAACGAGTCTAATCGTTGCGTGCGTTTTGACATATCGCCTCGACAACAGACAGCATGTTTACCATTATTCGCTTTCATTACTAGTGGACGTCATGGATTCGTTTGGTTGTCTCTGTCACTTCGTTTCTTCTTGCCTGTTGTCGTCGTAAGGTCTGTCTCTATCGTCCGTCATTGTTTCGTGTCCATTCTTTCTGTTCGCTTGTTTGTTCGCTGGCCGCTCTCCGTTCGGTCCCGCCACGCTTTCTTGGCTACCCCGCGACCAAAACAGTCGCGGTACAACACTAACGGATAACTAACAACGAATAACAGAAACAGCGAATCAGTAACAGCGAATAATGGTGACAAAAGATATCGGTGACAAAGTACAAATGTAGCAACGAATAAGAGTAACAACAAATAAAAGAATAACTCCTACAACGAACACACAGAAAGTCACAGGACGCCAGGATCACACAGGACAGCAATATGCAGGCAGCTGAAGCCCACTGCAAGCAGGAAATGTTGTAGTGTTGGGTATGGATTTGGCAACTCATGGGAGATGGTGCATCTGCAGATAGCGTGGTACTGGCGGAAAGAGGACTGGGCCTGTCGAGTACCCGCCCCCCCCCCCCCCCCTACTCTTCCGTCCTCACTGCGAGTCCTAAAGAAATTTTGGACAGACTGTAGTCTTCCTGCACACAGAGGTCGTGTCCTAATGCTATCATACATATCGATTTTGTTAAAGATTCGAGCAAAGTTTGGCTTCATTTCCAGATGAATAACGTTGTAGTTGTTACTGCAACATTCCAGGCAGCTCATCACGGAGTAGCCGGCCGGTGTGGCCGTGCGGTTCTAGGCGCTTCAGTCTGGAACCGCGTGACCGCTACGACCGCAGGTTCGAATGCTCCCTCGGGCATGGATGTGTGTGATGTCCTTAGGTTAGTTTCGTTTAAGTAGTTCTAAGTTCTAGGGGACTGATGACCACAGATGTTAAGTCTCGTAGTGCTCAGAGCCATTTGAACCATCATCACGGAGAAATCACCACATAGATTAAATACACGAAACATTTAATTCTTTAAAACTACATAATGCTCTAATTCTTCTTTGGTGTCTAATATTACTCGTCTGCCCCCTTTGGCAGAAACCTGATACGTATGGAGCCTACGTCTCTGTAACTTTATAAATAAGAGACTTGCCAACCTCAACATGTCAGTAAGTCTCGACATGTCCGAGGCCTCCAAACTAATCATGTAAACCCGTCTTAGCTCAATGCTGTTGATGTCTCACACATATGGTCCATCTTCCACCCCTGCCCCTTCCTTCCTACCAACATGCATGTGACATCAAGGGAACAGTATTAACATCTGTGCATGAGCTTAGTGAGCAAGGTTCCAGACAAGTCAGGACTTGTTGATACGTCCAAAATTGCAAGTGTCTTATTGAGCCGTGGCGTTGCTGGCGCGCCAGCGTATTTGCAAGTATCTCGCCTTCGCGCTCTTATCTTTGCTTGTGGCGCGTACTGAATTTTGGCTGCCTTATCCTTGCCAGAGGAGTCAACTGGATGCTCTCACCAAGGAGGAGGACAGTTGTCGTTTGATGTTGCCTGAGGCCGGAGTGCGCTTGTAGTGGAGCAGGAACCGACCACGTGTGTGGGGCAGCTTGGTGGAGAGCCTTTCCTGTCGCCTGTGATGAGGCTTGTTGCTGCCTTGGGTTGTGTGCTACTAGTTCCGGACACGGCTGTCTACGGTCGTCCGCTGCCGTATTGCTGCCTGTTATAACCGACGCAAACCATATCGGACGTCCAGCGAAAAGTTAAGGGAGACTGTACTTAGGGCATGAGTGTGAAGGTGTTGAAGGCTGCTACGTCACTTCTGGTAACTGTAAGCGCATGGGTGTTACCATGGAAGCCTATGAAGAGTCCATGGTGCGTAAGACAGGTGTTAAATTTTAATGTATTACACGAGCATTCCTCTTCGAGCTCGTGGGAAATTGTTGTTTGATGTAATACGTAGTCAGTTGCAAGGCCGTAATCTGTTTATCAAGTATACTGCATTCGAGTGTTTAGTTGCCTTAGCGAAGCGAGCCCCAGAAAGGTTATAATGAAATTTTCAGAATTGTGCTCGTACGGTTTTCACTGAACAGAGGGGCATAAGAGTTCGCGTAATTTAATTGTGACCAAGATTCTGGTGCCCGCTGGCCTTCCTAGTAATTCTAATTTTTTAAAATATCTTAATAACAGGCTAATTCTCCCTAAGATTATTGATGAGATTTGCACTGTTGGTTGTACCTTGCCTGCGTAGTTCATTCTCAGTGAGGGAAAGGCAGTGTCCCGTTTTATTAGCGAATAATTTAACCTGTTATTTAATATTTTTGGTGGTTGTTTAGAATGTCCCTGCAGACCTGTTCTGTGCGCTTGTTAAATGTTACAGCTGGCTGGCTGGTGTTTTGGAGTAAGCCCTACGTTTCCACCTATGGGTACCGGGGCTGTGAAATCCTGGATAGCAGGGGGTGACTCCGGTTCGAAGCTCGAGAAGTGGGTCTTGTACGAACTGCCGCATTCCGCCTTCCGCCTTGGCTTCTCCAAGTTAAGTTTTCGTTCTGCCTTCGAGTGACTTGGCGTCAGTCCACGCTAATTAATACTGGCCTAATTATATTTACTTGGTTATTTATTATACACTACTGGCCATTAAAATTGCTACATTACGAAGATGACGTGCTACAGACGCAGGAAGAAGATGCTGCGATATGCAAAAGATTAGCTTTTCAGAGCATTCACACAAGGTTGGTGCCGGTGGCGACACCTACAACGCGCTCATATGAGGAAGGTTTCCAACCCATTTCTCATGCACAAACAGCAGTTGACCGGCGTTGCCTGGTGAAGCTTTATTGTGACGAATCGTGCAAGGAGGAGAAATGCGTTTCCGACTTTGATAAAGGTCGGATTGCAGCGTATCGCGACTGCGGTTTATCGTATCGCGACATTGCTGCTCGCGTTGGTCGAGACCCAATGACTGTTAGCAGAATACGCAATTGGTGGGTTCAGGAGGATAATACGGAACGGAGTGCTGGATCCCAATGGCCTCGTATCACTAGCAGTCGAGATGACAGGCATCTTATCCGTATGGCTGTAACGGATCGTTCAGCCACGTCTCGATTTCTGAGTCAACAGATGGGGACGTTTGCAAGACAACAACCATCTGCACGAAGAGTTCGACGACGTTTGCAGCAGTATGGACTATCAGCTGCGGGAGCATGTCTGCGTTACAGGAGCGCCTGCGATGGTGTATTCAACGACGAACCTGGGTGCATGAATGGCAAAATGTCATTTTTTTAGGATGAATCCAGGTTCTGTTTACACCATCATGACGGTCGCATCCGTGTTTGGCGACATCGCTGTGAACGCACATCGGAAGAGTGTATTCGTCATCGCCATACTGGCGTATCACCCGGCGTGATGTTATGAGGTGCCGTTGGTTACACATCTCGGTCACCTCTTGTTCGCATTGACGGCACTTTGAACAGAGGACGTTACATTTTAGATGAGTTGCTCTACCCTTCATTCGATCACTGCAAAACCCTATATTTCAGCACGATAATGCACGACCGCATGTTGCAGGTCCTGTACGGGCCTTTCTGAATACAGAAAATGTTCAACTGCTTCCCTGGCCAGCACATTCTCCAGATCTCTCACCAATTGAAAACGTCTGGTCAATGGTAGCCGCGCAACTGGTCCGTCACCATACGCCAGTCACTACTCTTGATGAACTGTGGTATCTTGTTGCAGCTGCATGGACAGCTTTATCTGTACACGCCATCCAAGCCCTGTTTGTCTCAAGGCCCACGCGTATCAAGGTCGTTATTACGGCCAGAGGTGGTTGTTCTGGGTACTGATTTCTCAGGATCTATGCACCCAAATTGCGTAAAAATGTAATCATATGTCTGTTATAGTATAATATATTTCTCCAATGAATACCCGTTTACCATCTGCATTTTTCTTGGTGTAGAAATTTTAATGACCAATAGTGTATTTATTATTTTTATTAAACGTTCAAAAAATGGTTCAAATGGTTCTGAGCACTATGGGACTTAACATCCTAGGTCATGATTCCCCTAGAACGTAGAACTACTTAAACCCGAATAACCTAAGGACATCACACACGTCCATTCCCAAGGCAGGATTGGAATCTGGGACTGTTTCGGTGGCGCGGTTCCAGACTGAAGAATCTAGAACCGCTCTGCCCCACATGCCGGCTATTAAACCTTGACTCAAGAGCAACATACGATTGTGAAAGGTTGTTCCTGTGCTTCTCTTGGTAAGACTTTGCACTGACTAATTGTGTTACTGGGCCTTGGAGCCGAAGTTTGAATCCTTAGTACGCGTTAGTGATACTCATTGACTCTTGAGTGTGAAACAAGTTTTTTTGTGTAAACGTCATACTGCAATTTATTGGGTGCATCTCTGGCAGTTTACTATTTAGATAAATGTTTTTCAGAACATCAGTTCTCTGTATCCGAAGACTAGTCAGAAATATTGTGTGTTTTAATGTAAGCCGACAGGCGCTAAATTGTCAGTGGTTTTAAAATCTTCTTATATATGAAATAGAGCTTGTTTGATAGAAAGACATTGGTCGTAGGTTCACTAAATTCTTGTGACTTACTATTCTTATTACATAAAGTAATCAAGATTAAGATATTGTTGTCCCGCGTGACCGCTACGATCGCAGGTTCGAATCCTGCCTCCGGCATGAATGTATGTGATGTCCTTATGTTAGTTACGTTTAAGTAGTTCTAAATTATAGGGGACTAATGACCTCAGAAGTTAAGTCCCATAGTGATCAGAGCCATTTGAACCAATATTGTGGTCCCCAAGGAATTTGTTGATATGATTCTTAAATAAAACGTGTGATAGCAAAAGTGGTCCAGTCATTCCTAATGTTTCCCTATTTCCTAGTGGAAGACCGTTTCACTTATCTCTCAAATTACAGAGGTGTGAGATGCACATGTGCACATATGACGTAAGCACCCATCACTATGATTATCCTGTTGGAAAACTACCAAGCAAACATGTTTGCAAACGGAACGTTTTCGGACATGTGATCCTGTTCAAAATATTACGTTTCCTCCCCTCTACAAGCCCTACAAATTTGGAAAGGGAATTTCCGGCCACCGCTGAAGAAAGAAAGTTCCTTTGACCACGTGCCATGTATTCCTTATGCGTTTCAGGCTGTGTGATTGACGCTATATACTGTAAGTAGCAGAATGGTCCGCTATTCACGTCTGGAACAAGCCGAGATGATGTTTATGTACGACCAAGCAGATGGCAACGGCCGAGAGGCATCTGTGCCAAAACAAATACTCTCACAGACTCCATCCATATTACACAACATTTAAAGAATTTTTGGGCGTTAATGTGATCATGCGTTCTTTCAGACAGACGAACGTGGAGGGGAACTACCGGCTGTGCGTACACTATACCGAGCTCTAAAGGATATTGAGACAAACCCTAGCACAAGCACTCGGCAAGTGCCCCGCCAACATGAAGAAGACAAAGTACGATTATGTGTGTCCTGCAGGCGGAGTGGCCGTGCGGTTCTAGGCGCTACAGTGTGGAGCCGAGCGACCGCTACGGTCGCAGGTTCGATTCCTGTCTCGGGCATGGATGTGTGTGATGTCTTTAGGTTAGTTAGGTTTAACTAGTTCTAAGTTCTAGGCGACTGATGACCTCAGAAGTTAAGTCGCATAGTGCTCAGAGCCATTTGAACCATTTTTATGTGTGTCCTGCGTGACAGTCGCTACTATCCCTATCAACTGCAAAGAGGCAAGGATTATTAGCAGCGTATTTCCCGCTAGGGGAAGGATTTTGTCGATGGTTTTTGCACCGGATCATGACAATTATGGGATTTATGTCATCAGTCCTCTTTACCAACGATGCAGCCTTCATTTCAACTGGCATCTTCAGTCTGCATAATCTTCATCCGTGAGCTACAGACAATCCTCAGGAAACGGTTGAGGCATCTCATCACCATCGCTTCAGCATCTACGCGTGGGCGGGGATTTTTGGCAACCACGTACTTGGATCGGTTATTATTCGACAACGCCTTTACAGAGGAACGTACCTGGACTCAATGCGGAATACTCTACCTGGGCTGCACGACAAAGCACGACTGCACTTCCGCATTACAGTTCGCTGACACCTCAACGACATTAATCCACAATGAACCATGCCAGTGTACACTAGAACTGGCAAACGTGATGAACTGTGATCATTCCACCGTCGAGAGGCAGTGGAGAATGTTCAGAAATCGTCTGTATGAATTCTCCATGCACTACGCCAAAATCATAAAATTCAGCGCCCTGCAATATGTGCATCTCTGCTCACTCGTCATAAATTCGCTCGTGAACAATAACGACTGTTCCTATTCCGTATAGTTACTAGCTACGAGAGACTGTGATTTAATGCTAACATAAGAAACAATAGGCATGGTGGAGCTCAAAGCAATAACTCCCCGTACAAAATCATGCGCGCATCTACAAAAGATAATGTTGCGCATCTGGTGGAACAGCGACGGTCTGATGTACTAGGAATTGTTTCCCGAGGTGTAACCATCACTGCTCACATTTATTGGCAACAACTGAGACGTCTTGCAGACTCAGTCCAAGAACAACGACCAGGGAGTCTGCTGTGAAATGATGCTACTCAGCGATTACACCAGCCCGCATTCTGCTAGACTGATAAAAAACACTATACCAGAGTTGAATTAGGAAACCATTCAAAACCCATCTTATTCACCTGATCTTGCGCCCTATTCCGCTTTCTATCGCACCACAAGAAACTTCCCTTCCGAATGAAAATGATGGCTTGATGAGTTCTTCGTCTCAGAACTATGAGATGTCTACAGTCGCGAAAACTAAAGTTACGCCAGTATTGGAGGACTGTTGTCAATTGTGAAGGAGAATGTATTATCGATGAGTTAAGTCTATTATGTGTACCTGTTGTGTGTGTGTTTATGTGTGTGTGTGTGTGTGTGTGTGTGTGTGTGTGTGTGTGTGTGTGTGTGTGTGTGTGTGTGTGTATGTATGTACACTACTGGCCATTAAAATTGCTTCACCACGAAGATGATGTGCTACAGACAATAAATTTAAACAACAGGAAGAAGATGCTGTGATATCCAAATGATTACCTTTCCAGAGCATTCACACAAGGTTGGTGCCGGTGGCGACACCTACAACGTGCTGACATGAGGAAAGTTTCCAACCGATTTCTGATACACAAACAACAGGTGACCGGCGTTGCCTGTTGAAACGTTGTTGTGATGCCTCTTGTAAGGAGGAGAAAGGCGTACCATCACGTTTGAGACTTTGATAAAGGTCGGATTGTAGGCTATTGTGACTGCGGTTTATCGTATCGCGACATTTCTGCTCGCGTTGGTCGAGATCCAATGACTGTTGGCAGAATATGGAATCGGTGGGTTCAGGAGGGTAATACGGAACGCCGTGCTGGATCCCAACGGCCTCGTATCTCTAGCTGTCGAGATGACAGGCATCTTATCCGCATGACTGTAACGGATTGTGCAGCCATGTCTCGATCTCTGAGACAACAGATGGGGACGTTTGCAAGACAACAACCATCTGCACGAACAGTTCGATACCGTTTGCAGCAGCATGGACTATCAGCTCGGAGACCATGGGTGCGGTCACCCTTGACGCTGCATCAGAGACAGGAGCGCCTGCGATCATGTACTAAACAACGAACCTGGGTGCACGAATGGCAAAACGTCATTTTTTCGGAATAATCCGGGTTCTGTTTACAGCATCATGATGGTCGCATCCGTGTTTGGCGGCGGTGAACACACATTGGAAGCGAGTATTCGTCATCGCCATACTGGCGTATCACCCGGCGTGATGGTACGGGTTGCCACTGATTACACGTCTCGGTCACCTCTTGTTCGCATTGACGGCACTATGAATAGTGGACGTTTCATTTAAGATGTGTTATGAGCCGTGCCTCTACCCTTCATTAGATCCCTGCGAAACCCCACATATCAGCAGGATAACGCACGACCGCATGTTGAAGGTCCTTTATGGGCCTTTCTGGACACAGAAAATGTTCGACTGTTGCCCTGGCTAGCACACTCTCCACATCTCTCAGCAATTGAAAACGTCTGGTAAATGGTGGAAAAGCAACTGGATGTTCACAATACGCCAGTCACTACTCTTGATGAGCTGTGGTATCTTGTTGAAGCTGCATGGGCAGCTGTACATGTACACGCCATCCAAGCTCTGTTTGAGTCAATGCCCAGGCGTATCAACGCCTTTATTATGGCCAGAGGTGCTTGTTCTGGATACTGATTTCTTTGGATCTATGCACACAAATTGCGTGAAAATGTAATCACATGTCAGTTTTAGTATAATATATTTGCCCAATGCATACGCGTTTATCATCTGCATTTCTTCTTGGTGTAGCAATTTTAATGGTCAGTAGTGTATGTTTGTATGTATGTCTGTATGTAAGTATGTGTGTAACTTACGTAAAAAGGCTACGTACTTATTCAGCTGCAGTAAATATTGTGCCAAGTCTATTACTGGCGAAAACGAGCTAAGTCTATTAAGTCTACAAACACTTACCAGGCACTTCATTTCTTATCTGAGAACATTGTGTCAAATCTTAATGGCGCCTCTGACTGGGTGGTGCATAAGTGTAAAGTGGGGTATATATATTAATGCTGACCTGGTGTAGTGCACAGATTGTCAAGTTCAACCATCCTGAAATGACATATCCTTCCCTAAGCACCATGAAGTTTGAAGTGTGCATAATTTGTCAAGTCCGCTGGCCTGTGCTACGCGCCGTGCCATCGACGGTCAAGTCTTGAGTGTGGTGAAGAAGAAATGCTGTTGTTGTTGTGGTCTTCAGTCCTGAGACTGGTTTGATGCAGCTCTCCATGCTACCCTATCCTGTGCAAGCTTCTTAATCTCCCAGTACCTACTGCAGCCTACAACCTTCTGAATCTGCTTAGTGTATTCAGCACTTGGTCTCCCTCTGCGATTTTTACCCTCCGCGCTGCCCTCCAGTACTAAATTGGTGATCCCTTGATGCCTCAGAACATGTCCTACCAACCGATTCCTTCTTCTGGTCAAGTTGTGCAACAAACTCCTCTTCTCCCCAATACTGTTCAATATCCATTATTAGTTGTGTGATCTACCCATCTAATCTTCAGTATTCTTCTGTAGCACCACATTTCGAAAGCTTCTATTCTCTTCTTGTCTAAACTATTTATCGTCCATGTTTTACTTCCATACATGGCTACACTGCATACAAATACTTTCAGAAACGACTTCCTGACACTTAAATCTATACTGGATGTTAACAAATTTCTCTTCTTTATAAACGCTTTCCTTGCCATTACCAGGCTTCATTTTATATCCTCTCTACTTCGACCATCATCAGTTATTTTGCTCCCCAATTAGCAAAACTCCTTTACTACTTTGTCTCATTTCCTAATCTAATTCCCTCAACATCACCCGACTTAATTCGAATACATTCCATTATCCTTGTTTTGCTTTTGTTGATGTTCATCTTATATCCTCCTTTCAAGACACTATCCATTCCGTCCAACTGCTCTTGTTAGTCCTTTGCTGTCTCTGACAGAATTACAATGTCGGCGACGAACCTAAATGATTTTATTTCTTCTCCATGTATTTTAATACCTACTCCAAATTTTTCTTTTGTTTCCTTTACTGCTTGCTCAATATACAGATTGAATAGCATCAGGGATAGGCTACAACCCTGTCTGACTCCCTTCCCAACCACTGTTTCCCTTTCATGTCCCTCGACTCTTATAACTGCCATCTGCTTTCTGTACAAATTGTAAATAGCCTTTCGCTTCCTGTATTTTGCCCCTGCCACCTTCAGAATTTGAAAGAGAGTATTCCAGTCAACATTGTCAAAAGCTTTCTCTAAGTCTACAAATGCTAGAAACGTAGGTTTGCCTTTCCAGTGCTACCAAGTGGAATATGCATCGTAACATGAGATGCTGAACACAAATGATCAGCGATGAGCATCAGGTGGGAGTGCTCGTTCACAATCCCGATGAAAATGTAGTACCAAATAAGTCTTCTTTATTTTTTTCATTAGTATTTCACTTATAGTATTTTCAGTACATAGCTACATACCTACATATATACGTTGGTATACCCATTGCATCAGAGCTCAACCAAAAATGAGGACCGTCAGTGAATGGCCACCGTGCGTAACGTTTCAAGTCCAAAGACAATTCATTATCTCTTTCCAAAAAAAGCATTATACGTAACGATCTCGGTGATACTGTTTTCTGTTAAATATATATTGTTTTCTACGAAGTAACGAAATGCGTGTCTTTTTTTTCAGGTACTAGTTTATCCAACCATATACCATTCGCAGACTATATACTGAAACGATCCCTTGATTCTAATGGTGGCAGCCCTATAATTCCGAAGAAAAGGAGACGTATATGTCATTCCATCATCAGGGAATCTGATAACGAATGATTGAGGATTTACCATCGAACCATCTTAAGAGAAAAGGGAGTGTCAGGAAGAAGAGTGGGCTGAATTGACAACACTGCAGAAAAGGTATTCTCATAAAATGCTTCGGACTTGGCCGTGAGATATGAGATGAAGGGAAGAGCAAAACGTATCCTGAATTGAAACTTTTGCTCTCATGCAGGAATAAGTGTTCAGAAAAATTAACGGATGAAATAAACCAAAACTAAAGACGAAGTTTTAAATTTGACTTTCAAGAAGTCATTCACGTTGCACGATCGTACAAATATATCATCGTTTGACTATCGAACAGATTCCCGTATGGACGACATACTAATAAGCACGCCCTGCATAGAGAAACAACCGAAACAATTAAAAAGAAATGCCGGCCGCGGTGGTCTAGTGGTTCTAGGAGCTCAGTCCGAAATCGCGCGACTGCTACGGTCGCAGGTTCGAATCCTGCCTGGGGCATGGATATTTGTGATGTCCTTAGGTTAGTTAGGTTTAAGTAGTTCTAAGTTCTAGGGGACTGATGACCACAGACGTTAAGTACCTAGTGTTCAGAGCCATTTGAACCATTTAGAAAAACAAATTAGTCATCAGGACCGGATGAAATCCCAATTCGGCTTTTCAATGAGTACTCTACGGTCCTGGCCCTTGTTTAGCTTACATTTATCGTGAATCTCCAGCCCGCCGCGACTGGAAAAAAGCGCAGGTGACTACTGTGTACAACAAGGGCGAAAGAATGGGCCTGCAAAATTACAGATAAATATCCCTAATATCGGTTTGCTGCAGAATCCTTGAACGTAATCTTAGTTCGAATAAAACAAATTTTCTTGATCTCGAGAAGCCTATGTTAACAGATCAACATGGTTTCAGAAAGCATCGCTCGTGCGTAACTCAGCGTGCCCTTTTGTCACATGATGTAGTGCGAACTATGGATGAAGGGCAACAGGCAGATTCCATATTTCTAGATTTCGGAAAGCGTTTTGCAAGTGCCCATTGCAGGTTGTTAAAGAAGATACGAGCATATGGAATAGGTTCACAGATTTGTGTGTTTCTCGATGAATTCTTAAGTTGTAGAACACAGTATGCCATCCTCGACGGTTAGCGTTCGTCAGAGACAAGGGTATCGTAGGATGTGAAGCAGAGAAGTGAAATGATTTGGCGAACAGGGTGGACAGCAATCTGCGGTTGTTTGCTGATGATGCTGTGGTGTATGGTAAGGGGACGAAGCTGAGTGATTGTAGGAGGGTTCAAGGTGACGTAGGCAAAATTTCTAATTGATGTGATGAATGGCAGTCAGCACTAAATGCAGAAACATGTAAGTTAATGTGGATGAGTAGGGAAAACAAACCCATAATGTTCGGATACAGCATTAGTAGGGTTCTGATTGACCAAGTCACGCCCAGCCCACTTGAAGGTTCTTTTCCTGTGTAGGAATGACAACAAAACTCAGGTATATTATATACTTACAGATGGGATGATCTGTGATGTTTGCGCAAGTTTATAGAAGATTTTTAACAAACGAACAATACCATTAAAGCTACGACTGGTTGTCTTGGTTCAAAGGATAGTCTCGATTTTTTTTTTTTTTAATGTTAGCTAAATATTCAACTATTCCTTTCGTTCGTATTTCCTTTACTCGTTTCTTCCTCTTCAGGAGAACGTTGGTTTATGGATTCTGCCTTCTTATGCTTCCAAAATTACGTCGTAATTCCGGTAAACTTTACCCTGCAGTCGTCTACCAATTTTTTGGCAGTTTACTCTTTACGTTTCTCTGTGAAACAGTACTTCGTTACTTATGTTTCAAGGGATAGATGCTTTACCTTAAGTTCTTTCGTGATACTAATCCACTGTAAATCTCTTCTAGCTTCTTCTAACAAGCAGATTTTGGCAATCTTTGAATCAATAATGTTGGTCAGTCTTGTGGTGTGTCTCCTCTTACACATTCTGTAAAGATGGCCATAGAATTTCAAGCGTCTCTCTGAAACTGTGTAAGTGAACTTACGTATTAGACATCGAGGTCAAATGTTTGCCCCCTCGGCGAAATTTTATCTCCTCGTGTGGATCCATTTATTCTTCTAAGGAATTTTTACTCCTGTTTTTCAATTACTGCACTAATTGTGCTTGCAGCAACTGTGGTTTCTCAGTAAAAGAACTGTCTTTTTGACATTTACACGTCGTTACGTTCTGTTACACTTGTTCCACGTGATTCTGAACGCGTTTGTACATGTTGACAAAAATCGAACTATATGAAATAAAATCATCATAGTTTCTCAATGGTTGGCGTTAGGACTGCACGCTTGGCCGCAGGTCGTGATGAGAATCAGTATACGCATGCTCAGGAGCCTAAGCGACGATGTCCATTTTCATTTGGATGGGTTCGTCAATAAGCAAAATTTAAGCATTTGGGGTCTGAGAATCCGCATTTCGTGATCGAGAAGTCTCTTCACCCCCAGCGGGTGACCGTGTGGTGTGTAGCGTCCAGTCGCGGAATAATCGCTGCGATATTCCTCTATGGTATGGTATCGAACGGTACGTGAAGGTATTGAAGACGATTTCATCCCCATTATCCAAAGTGACACTGATTTCGACAATATGTAGGTCATGCAAGAGGGAGCGTGACCCCATCGAAGCAGGAGACTGTTTGATGTACTGGAGGAACATTCTTGGGATCACATTCTGTCTCTGGGATACGCAGACGCCACTGGCATGTGCCTCGATTGGCCGCCATATCCTCCGACTCTGAACACATGCGACCCCTTTCTGTGGGGCTATATTAAAGTCAAGGTGTACAGCAATAAACCCAAAGCCATTGCTGAGCTAGAAAAAAAAAAAAAAAAAAAAAAGCCATTCAGAGTTCATCGACAGCACCGATGTTCCGTCACTTCGGCGGGTCATGCGGAATTATGCTATTCGTTTGCGCCATATCACCGCCAATGATGGCGGGCATATCGAACGTGTCATTACCTAATTCCGAATATCTGTAGTGACGTTTACATGTTGAATAGGGTACATGCACGCTGTAATTACACTGAAGCGCCAACGAAACTGGTATAGGCATGCGTATTCAAATACAGGGATATGTAAACAGGCAGAATACGGCGTTGCAGTCTGCAACGCCTATATAAGACAACGAGTGTCTGGCGTAGTTGTTAGATCGGCTATTGCTGCTACATCTGCTGGTTATCGAGATTTAAGTGAGTTTGAGCGTTCTGTTATAGTCGGCGTATGAGCGATGGGACATAGTATCTCCGAGGTAGCGATGAAGTGGGGATTTTCCCGTACGACCATTTCACGAATGTACCGCGAATGTGAAGAATCCCTTAAAACATCAAATTTTCTACATAGCTGCGGCCGGAAAAAGATCCTGCATGAACGTGACAACGACGATTGAAGAGAATCGTTCAACATGACAGAAGTGCAACCCTTCCGCAAATTTCTGCAGAAGAACCACTCATCGAAACATCATCGGTATGGGCTTTCGGAGCCGAAGGCTCACTCGTGTACCTTTGATGACTGCACTGTATAAAGCTGTATGTACCACCTGGGCAAATCAACACCGACATTGGACTGTTGATGACTGGAAACATGGTGCCTGGTCGGATGAGTCTCGTTTCTAACTGTACCGAGTGGATGCACATGTATGAGTATGTCAGCAGGGGACTGTTCAAGCTGGCAGAGGATCCGTAATGGTGTGGGGCGTGTGCATTTGGAGTGATATGGGACTCCTGTTAGGTACAGATACGACTCTCACAGGTAACACGTACGTAAGCATCCTGTCTGATCACCTGCATCCATTCATGTCCATTGTGCACTCCAACGGACTTTCAGCAGGACCATGCGACACGCCACAAGTCCAGAATTGCCACAGAGTGGCTCCAGGAATACTCTTCCGAGTTTAAACACTTCCGCTGGCCACCAAACTCCCCAGAAACGAACATTATTGAGCATATCTCTGATGCCTTGCAATGTGCTTCTCCGAAGAGATCTCCACCCCCTCGTACTCTTATGGATTTATCTACAGCCCTGCAGGATTAATGGTGTCATTTCCCTCCAGCACTACTTTAGACGTTAGTCGAGTCCATGCCATGTCGTACTTCAGTACTTCTGCGTGCTCGCGGGGACCCTACACGATATTAGGCAGGGTACTAGTTTCTTAGTTTTGCTATTTGAGGAGCAAAATAACTGATGATGGTCGAAGTAAAGAGGATATAAAATGTAGACTGGCAATGTCTAGGAAAGCGTTTCTGAAGAAGAGAAATTTGTTAACATCGAGTATAGATTTAAGTGTAAGGATGTCGTTTCCGAAAGTATTTGTATGGAGTGTAGCCATGTATGGAAGTGAAACATGGAGGATAAATAGTTTAGACAATAAGAGAACAGAAGCTTTCGAAATGTGGTGCTACAGAAGAATGCTGAAGATTAGATGGGTAATTCACATAACTAACGAGGAGGCATTGAACAGAATGGGAGAGAAGAGAAATTTGTGGCACAACTTGACTAGTAGAAGGGATCGGTTAGTATACCATATTCTGAGGCATCAAGGGACCACCAATTTAGTATTGGAGGGCAGCGTGGAGGGTAAAAATCGTAGAGGGAGACCAAGAGATGAACATACCAAAGAGGTTCAGAAGGATGTAGGTTGCAGTAGGTACTGGGAGATGAAGAAGCTTGCACAGGGTAGAGTAGCATGGAGAGCTGCATCAAACCAGTCTCTGGACTGAAGACCACAACAACAACCAGTTTCTTTGCCTCTTCAGAGTAATTTACGTTTTTTTTTCATATAGTTCAATAATTTTCACCCTATATGTTTGATGGCTCTTTCTTAAGTTTGCACAACTGTCCGAACGTGACACAAATACATTACGTTCAAAGGAGGATACATGCAAAATTATCCCATATTCTTTCTTTGGTGGTACTTCCGATTCTTACGATGCAGATTTTAGAGTGCAAAGATTTTTTTTATCATTCTGAAGTTATTCGTGTGCTTAATTATAATGAATGTGTTGGCTGACATCTGATCTCATTCGGATGTAGCAGTGGGGGGAAGATTGCACAGCAGCGCGCGGAACGGTAAACTACCACGTGCTAATAACATTTCACGAATGTTTCCACGCACATTCGTGCCCGACACGTAATTCTGAGTATCTCGGCACTGAGGTGCAGCTGAAAGAGGAAAAAGAAAAAACCCTCACTCCTTTTATTTTCTTGCAACTCATTTCCGCTCTGGCGAGTTGTTACGTCAGAGTGGAAACTTGGCAGCGAGCGGACGTGCGCCGGGGTGGCTCGAGGAGCAGACCTCAGCACCGCACATTTGTAACTGAGGCAGATGAAACTCCGGGCGCGAAGAAGCGGAGGTGTCGGAGAGGCGCCGGAGATTCAGCCGGGCGTGCCACGCACGTCTCACGGGAACCAGCGACGCGGCGTCGGGCCGCGCTGAATTCATTACAGGTGGGGCGTGCGGCGCGGGTTGCCGCAGTCCGAGGCGCCACACTGTGGGTCTGTGTGTGAGGCGGAGCAAGAGGTGTGCAGGGGGTAGCGGGCGCGGCTACGCCTGAACAGCGCGCGGCTTAGGAGCCGAGCTTTATCTCGGTTGGTACCCAAGGAAACACGGAAAGCTAATTTGTACCGCTCGTGTTTAAGACAAACTTCACAAGAAGGCGGTATCTCGGAATGCCGTGCGCCAGGTGCCACGGCCGCAGAAGGTGCGCCTCACGATTTTGACTTTGGCCTTTGCGGTGGGTAACTCGTTACCAGAACCGTATAAGAGTCGTCCTTGTTACGAGCGAAGTTGCCAGAAATGTGCGGAAACGCATTACTGGTGCTTGGACGCTCTCACAGTCGGACGGCACTGCGTGTGGTGGAGGTTTCGGCTATAAATTCCCAGTTTCACTGGCGTTTCTCGTCGCTGGAAGAAGTTTCAGTGCTGTGCTATATTGCTCGTGATCAGTACATCAAAACAGCACAACTGCGTATTAGTGACCTTGGGAGATCTCGTATCTCCCTGACCAGGTTGTTTGGCTTATTTATGGCAACTGTTATGCCTCAAATCCTCCTCACTGTTTTGGTACGGAGTAAGGCTTTAGGGCAGCGCTCTACATCGACGTTACTGATGCCCCTGCTAAAAAGAAGCGTATGGCAAAGATATCACACGGCAATAGGATTTTTCTGTTTTTTGTATTTATGGTAAGTGAAGGTCAGAACTCACATTACATTCCACTAAAGCAGTTCAATGCAGCTCTCAAAAATTCTCGAGAAAATCGATTCTGAAGTTTTCGTACTATGTTTAATCGTTGAGGGATGTATCCATCCTGACTGTAATTGTTGCACGCATTGAAACCAGACAAGCAGCACCTGTGGGTGTTTTTAATCGTTTAAACGGGGAAAACGTTTTAGGAAACCTAGCATTTTCTGACAAAGCTAAATTCCGCGTGTGTGGTAAGATACACAAACACAATGTTCGCATCTGGGGCACAACTAATCTGCATACTGTTACGGAGGAGGTATGTGTCAGCCCGAAACTGGAATTGTGGTGTTGTTTGATGACTGATTGCATTGTAGGACCATTTTCTCTCTGAAAAAAAAACAGTTAATACTAACAGTACCTTGATATGCTGGAGCTGTTTGGGTCACTACAACTGGCCGACCGCCAAGACACAGCCGTTTCCCAGCAAGATGGTGCATCACCAGACTGGACTCAGACTGTGCTAGTTGTTCTAGACCAGGTGTTTCCAGATTGCTGGATTGACAGGGATTGTCCAATTCCTCGCCCTCCTAGGTCCGCTGACGTTAGCCCGACGGACTTGATTCTATTGGGGTATGTCAAGGACAGAGTCAACTAAATGCCTGTCAATCACATCAGTGATTTGTACTACCCAATCGTTGCTGTCATTGCCGTGGCTGATGCGGTTGTGTTGCAATGAGTGTGGAGAGAGCATGAATGTTATGCGATCACGTGTCGAAATTGGTTGAATGGCATAAAGACTCCGATAGTGTGTCTCACAAGCTAAATCGGGGTGACTATCTTAATTGGTTTGTGCAACACCTTTTGTGAAAATGACAAATCTGACTGTAGCGCGATCTCCTTGTGAGAAGAAGCGGCCATGCCGGGCAAGTCGCTGTTAAGGTCCTGGCGGTTGCAAGGTGCTGGCATACCGCAGGGAATGCCTTGGCCTGTTCTCCGTGGAGATGCCAGTCACCCCCTGAATTCTAACCTGTTTGCCACGTCGCTCCTCAAGGTTATAATAATTTTTGTGGGTTTCAGTTATCCTGATATTAGGTGAGTGGTCAGTTGTTTTAACTGTGGGGAGGGAAAGTGACTTACGTCTTTCTAATGAAATTATGTTGAAAGTGTCATACCTTGACTCTGTAATCCTAACTTAAAAACTAAACTCCGCGTCATCCTCATCCCACAGGTGTCACTGGATACGGATATGGAGGGAAATCTGGTCAGCACACCGCTCTCCCGAACCGTATGTCAGTATACGAGGCCTGAGCCGCTACTTCTCAATCAAGTAGACCCTCCGTTTGCCTCACAAGAGCTGAGTGCAGCCCGCTTGCCAATAGCGCTCGGCACACCGGATGGTCTTCCATCGAAGTATTAGCCCAGCACGACAGCGCTTAACTTCTATGATCTGACGGGAACTGGTGTTTTCGCTGTAGCAAGGCCGTTGGCATAATCGTTCTTTAGTTACTGAAATTTCGATCATGCTATTAGAATATACAGCTTTTGAGTAATGAAGTCAACGCAGGCGATGTGGCCATATCTTCGGCGGCTCCTGACCACTTTCAAATGACGGTTACAGGGACAGTGTCTGCACACAAGGCTGTGGAGCAGAAGCATTTTAATTCAGCAACATCATCTGTGATTTGCATGATGATAATTTATTTGTACAAGTTTAGCCAGTGAGTGCATGGACACAATTAAGCAAATTTCTTCCTGTATGAAATACTCTAATGATGTGCTTATTACACAGTAAACAATTCGTAGTTAAGAAAAATGCGTCACAGCCCTTAATAAAGCAGATGGTAGTAAGAATTTCAGAAAGTTGTAGACTTAAGAAAATATGCGTCGAGCGCATACCACAATATCTGTCAATAATAAGTGTACTGTTACCAGTCAATGTTTATTTATATCCACGACGCGTTTCAAAAGTTTAAACCTCCATCATCAGTTGGATTTACATTTGTTGGTACGGCATAGGTGTGTGTTGTGTTACGCTTTTTGGAGGAACATGTAGCACTGTATAGCGGAGAAACAATACACTTTTTCAGAACGTGCTTTTGGGCTTTCTTGATGAAAAAACTAAATGTGTATCTAGCAGAAAAATTAATTAAGTAAAACAGAGCATCTCCCGTGGTCACAACTTCCTTTAACTGTCGTAACACGTCACATGTCAAATTTTGTAAACAAAGATGGCATCCGAAAACTACTAGGTGCAAGCATCATATAGCAAAAGAGAAACTAAGTACAAAGTACAAGGAAAATAGATCATAACAACATTATTAGGGAATAAGTTTTAAAAGATTTTGGCGTTCTTTGATTTGAGGTGTTGAATACATACGTTGGATAAATGTTTTAGGTGGTAATATGAATCCGATTTTATCAAGTTGTATAGCTTAAAATTCATACTCGTTTATATAATCGGATGACATGTTGCAAACTTTAAGTATAATAATTATGTCGGCTACAGTGGTAAAATTAACAGTGACTAGTTACAGTAAACTTGTTGTATCATTTGATGTCATTAACAGTCACGGAAGAGCCTAACCTAATATGTTCCCATTTAAAACAATTTATGTCTTGAATATAATCTGAATAATCTTTGCAGTTTAAGATAAATGCGCGCCTGGTGCTTATCAAGGCCTGTTAATAACCTTCCAACGAACAGCTGTAATTAAGAAACATGCTCCACGGCGCTCACTGTCTTTAACTGATAGAAATTCAGGTTAGAAGATATTTAAGATCGAAACGCGCCACGGCTCTCAACAAATGGTTAATTAAATACCAGCAAGTCTGTGCGAAGTAAGCTCCGAACTCACATGTTAACAGTCATCAGAATAAAGTCAGATGTGTTTAAAAACTAAGATGGATACAGTAAAGTTACTGCTGTTTTACAGCTCCGGCCTCGAACCGACAGCAGACCGACAAGAAATGGCTTGGCCTTTTCTAAACACCACAACGTCGGTCGGTCGATCGGTCGGTAAGAGAGCGGCACCAGACCCGTGGCCGACAGGGGCAGCGGAAACCTGCCCTAAGCTGTCTGGCGCCCGATAACTAGGGAGATGAGAGAGGGCCACAGATGGACTAAACTATAACAGACAAACATTCTAACTCAAGAAACTACTAAAAAAGAGAATGGACAATTACAAATGGGGAACAAACCAATTTCACTTAAGGGAAGTGAGAGTGACGTTCCAACATTGGTCCGCATAAACAGTGTCTATACAAATTACCAATGGCTTTGAATTTAAGCTACAAGAAACTGGGAACTCAACTACAAGTCAGACGGTTAATATTGTTCCCGTAAAATCAATAATATCCACCAAAAACAAGGTAGAATATTAGGCTTATAACAGCCCCAGCGGTGTAACAGTCATAACATAACATTTTGACTACCATGTATTACATTGATCGGGAATATTGCTTCTCTTAATTGATGGCTTATTACACTTAAACAAATGCTACAATTCTTGCCCACATGTTCCACTACGACTTCAAAGCAGAGCAGGAGGTTACCGGTTACATGTAAACATCCACTTATCCGACGAAACGTCTCACCAGACTCAGAAACTGGAACTGGGAGCATGGGTTGTCGAGAAGTCCCGGATGGAAATCAACACCTGAAGGTTGTCACTCCTCCCAATCTTGATGTCGGCGTCTACACACCACACACGCCACCACGACGGAAGCAACAGCATCGAACAGGCCACGAGCCATCTCCTCGACTCCACACGCACCAGCCCCTGCAACCATTCTAAGTTCTTAACTGCCCCACTTTCACAACGCGCCGTCCCCCTCTATATCCCACAGCATCACTTCTTGCCTACATACCACCCGCGCCCTCTCTCATACTTCCCTCATGCCAATAGCCAGCCTATTCTGCATGCTAGGATCGTGAACCGGCCCGCCAGAAATATATGGAATAGAGCGTCACAGCTCACACTTGTGCAGGGGGAAAATGTAAAAGCAACAGCCGAAAGAAGTGCAAAAGACAGCAAGTCCTCATAACTGCGACCTAAAAGCGACAAATAGAGAAAGAAGAAAAAAGTAAAACGAACGGTATACAGAACGTAACTGAAGAGAAGAAGCAGTAAAACAAAAAACCAAAAAAACAAAAACAAAAAAAGTGCGAAGAGTAGGAAACCAAGCGTAGACTAAATGAAGAATGTAGTTCTAACCACTGTATATTGCCAGTAATAAGTTGTGGCTGTAAGACGTGGACAATAACTGAATTCATTTGATTTCAACGATCAGGTCAGAGAGTGCATATACAGCGAAGAAATATTTAAAAAATGAAGGCCAGAGGAGTAGTAGATTAAGTGCCGACTGTACTCCCTCAGGGCCCAAAAATTCTTTACATCTGTTGAGGAAACCAGATAGGCTTTCACTTACGAAAAGTGTAAATAATTTAAATCCGTACATTTTTCACAGTAAAATACATTAGTTGTTCATTAGAAGTTTTGTATCCCTTAATTTGAGTTTATAACTAAGATTTAAGCTATCAGTCGTCCTTTTGAAATTTTATTGGTAGACCTAGATTTCAGCTAGAAACTAGCCATTCTCAATGCACTATCATTATTGATCAATGCATGCAATGCCTGTTGGTCGGACTTCATCCACAGTTCATTGAATACTCAATTCGGTAGATGCTTGTTACTAGTCGTATGGGCAAGGACATGACGTCGTATTACTGCTACCTAGGCAATTATGTAATCGTTACATCCGAGTTTTTGGGTTCTAAATGTTAGTCTTTACCTTAAATGTCTTGATTGCTTAAAGGATCAGGTACTGACTTCTGATACACCTGGTGACGGGGCTAAGTCCCCCAAACCGTGGTAGTGCATAACGACTTCTGTGGTGTTAACACCTCGCTCAGTGAAAGTATTTGACGCCTGGGGGCACTTGTTTACCTCGAACGGGTTGCAGAGCAGTTGTGGATGTCCCACTAATAAAAAATGGTACTAAAATCTACATGCCACTAGCATCACACAGTGGAGTGTCTTCCTACCGTAACGATTAGCCATATGCATCATACTGTGCCCTATCTGAAGGCGAGTGAAAAGTACTTCAAAATGCCTCCGAGTACAGAGATGTGACAGGTTTACCAACAGAAATCGGCCTTTTGCAGCGAACTATACGACACTGCAGAGATAATGCAGCGGTTTTCGATGGACGGCCTGCTGCAGCCGCTGAATACTGAAAATGTGTGCTTATGTTGTTATAAACCAATCTTGCACGTAGTCTGCTCCCTTCATCACATGTATGTAGTCTGGCATGAGCCAGGCCAGTTTTGCTTTATCTGAACAGCCTTGAAATAACACTTATTAATTTATTTATTTAATCGTATGGCTAGGGCCCCCCATCGGACAGACCGTCCGCCGTGTGTCGGTCTTTCAATTTGACACCACTTCGGCGATCTGCATTCGTTGAGGATGAGGACAGCACAACACCCAGTCCCAGGGAGGAGAAAATTCCCCGACCCTGCCCGGAATCGAACTCGGGCCCAGAGTATTGACAATTCATCACGCTGACCATTCAGCTACCGAGGCCGGACACGTTCATGGTATACAGTGAATCATTGGCGCAAAAATAAGGAGAATATATCGCCACTGATTTACTGCATCTCTCGACTTGTAATTACTAGTTTGACTTTACTGATGTGAATTACTAGTGTGGTTACTTGATTTGAACTTAATACTGATCACTCACGTGACAGTGACGGTTTATTTACTATTAGGAAGATCTATATGTTACCTGGGTGTTGCAATTTTTAACAATCGCGATAGTCACCATTTCTCTCTTTGCTGATATTATTATAAAGTTAAATACTTGTAAGTATATTTCAGGCTTGTGTACTAAGGCCGTTAGCGATTACCAGGGATTTAGTTTAGGCGCCTCTTGTGTGGTATCCGACCAGGTTATATGACGAGAGTTTAGTACATCTATTCCTGTAGGTAGTCGGTAGAGTTTAGATCAGGTCACACAGAATAATAAACAGTCACTCGACAGCAGATTCGACACACACTATTCGAACTTTGGCATGGCTATAGTAGTTGAAACGCGTTCACAGAGAAATCACTGATTTCCGGACCTATGTATATTAGGATTATTTGATTCTTTCAATGCTTTCTACGCCTTCGCCCCACTATAGTTTGTACCTCCTATAGTCAGACACCTAGTATACACTTTGGATTAACGACATATATTCTTACGCCTACAATTTAGATAGTTCACCATGATCATTTGTGTTCCGCTCAAAGGCCGGTTTTCTCATAGTAACTCTCCATGCCGTCCTGTCTATTTTCCTCTCCTCTTCAGGTCCGCGTAATTTGCGCTTCCTGTGCTGTCGTCTATCATATCTTCCCCGCCCTCTCGCTCTCTTTTCACAAACTAGTCGTTACAAAGCGTCTTTTAGGAAGCACACCAGTCTCAGTGAATGTCCCATCCAGTTGTTCTCCTTCCTCGTATAACCTGCAGCAGTCAACTTCTCTGACCATCACTTGAGAACAATATTTCTTAACTCACGCTTTCCATCCAGTTTATCCTCTCCATCTCCTCCACATACACATCTCGAATTAATCTAGCCTTTTTTCGTCCTTTACTCTCAGTAACCAAGTTTGTAGCCCATATAATGCCACACCCCAAACAAAACACTTGCCAAGATTTTTTCTCTGACCATTGTCTAAGTTGACACATAATAATCCCCTCTTTCGTTTGAATGCCCCTTTCCATACAGCAATGAGGGTTTTCATCTCCTGATGACGTCTTAAGTCATCAATGGTCGGACTTCCATGATGTTTAAGTGCTCTTACTTGACTAATAATAACTTGTTCTATCTTAATAGTTGTAAGTATCCTTCCCGCGCCTATCATCTTATTCTTTGTTGTACTATACTGACTCTCTTCCGACATTCCACGCGAACTTATTCACACGTTTTAGCATTTTATTGACATTTCATCCACGTTCTGTCTCTAATATCATGTGAACAGCAAATGTAACGCATTCTATTCTCTTCCCTCCAGTACACACTCCTCTTTTTCCATCTAAGTCTTTCGTAATAATGTTTTCCACGTATAAGTTACGTTCTTTCAACATCGTGGTTTTAGAAAACGGCCACAAGTCGCAAGCATTATTTTTTTATTTACCGGTTTCGCTCATCAAATGAACAAAGGCATGGATTACATACCGTGAAAGATACAAATTGAGATAATAAGGAAAAATTAACTGGCGTTGCGTAAAGTACGTATTCTATTTCCAGTCCAGTGACCTACTTTTAAAGTTGTCTGACAACTCTTAAGTTCAAATTGGCTGTAGTATAGTACTTAAACTTACGTTTAAAGTACATTTACAGTACAGTAGTAAATGATAACACCGACAGCGCAAAAGATTAAATTTACTGTACAACAGTACTTGTCCAAGGTAAAGTGTATCCAAAAATAGATTTAATATTCGTCAGTGTCCTTCCGGTGCCGATCACCTTATTCTTCGGTTTTTAAGTCACTATACTGGAGATACACGCGCCGTCAGTGTAAGTTTTCCGTATTATCACAATTTGTACCATTGGCAATGTATATTCTGATGATACTATTGTATATTTTAGAAGTACAGCCTCTTAAATAAAGAAAAATAAAAGTGATTTTAGGCTGTTTTCAAACATTTATTTTTGACAGTCGCTTTCCCTGCAGGCATTGCCCACTGCTTCCTACATTTTATTTCCAGTCCTCGCTCTTACTTTGTGTTGTAAATGTAGTTACTGTACCAGTCGTCTCTCCTTCCAATATGCTCATTTCTTCCTCAAAATGTGCATTACCTGATTCCACTGAATTCCGTAGAAAGCTTTTTCCAAATCAATAAATACGGCATAAATTTCTCAGTCGTATACGGCATAAATTTCTCAGTCGTTCTCAATATATCTTTACCCTATTATTCTTAATAGGTCATTGCCTCTCTACTCACATTTTCTTCTTCTAAATCTGAACTATTCTTCCACAACCCATCTATCATAGTTCTCACACAGCCTTTTATTCAACACTCGCAGCAGTGCCTTTGCTACATGAGAAACTGGATTGTAATGCTATGCTCTTCAAGTGTTTGAGGTATTTCTGTTTTTCTATATTGGTATCGTTGCCGTTGCAAACAAGTCATCAGACCATTCCACTTCATCGTATACCTAACTCGTCAACGATTCCACATGCTTTCGGATTCTTCATCTCTTTAAGCGCCTTTTCTACTTCCACTTCAAAGATACTGTGCCGCTTTCCATCTTCCAGCACATGCTCCTCCTCTCCAACCTATATTCCACTTGGTATTTAATCCATCTTGTACAGGTATTCTATATATCCTGACCATGTGCTCAACTACAGTACGATCAATACTGAAATATGAATTTACTTGTTAGTCAGAAACTTCTTTTGGGATATACCTTGTACTGCCGCTCCCGGTATTGGGGAGTCTTACAGCAGTCGCTTGTTGAGGCAGAGCACTAAATTAGATGTTTTCTGCTGAAGGTGCTAGTTCTCTTTGGCTGACGTCTGTTAACAGATTCTCAGAAGCGCCGTGGATTCATTTCGTTATGGATTCATTTCGGCAGTTTTAATTCCCAGCTCTGAAGATGAGGAAGTCAGTTGGGCAAAAGGGCCGCTACGCCGCGACGTGACGCGAAGCCGGCGCTTAATTAAAGCAGCGCTGGTAATATTTACGAGGCGCTTAGAGAAACACTTGCCGCTCAAAGACGCCGTCGCTGGTTACGGCTTTCACGTCGCTCCGGATTGCCTCCAGCCGCAAAAACAGGTACGACTCTGGGTCGCGGCGGGCCTCCTAGACGTTCAGGTGACAAGTAGCTTTTGAATTACTGCTTGCAGCTGCGACACGTGCCCCATCCACTTAGCAGTCAGTGTCTCGGTGTCACCACCCTCATTCAAGGCTCCTTCCCTCGCGCTTTCAGCTTCTCTAAACAAGTCTCTCTCACCCCGGGAAGCAGACACATCCGCTATCCCAAAGCGAAATGTCCTTTCATCTACGCAGTTTCCTCTGGTGCTGCTTAGCAAAAGCGACACCTCGAAGAACTGTTATGTCATGTCTTTAACATTACGTTTTAGTAAAGTTTATGGTCTCCCTCATACGAGAGACGTATATCAATAACATGCTACCGTTCACTCCACTTTTCATATGTGAAGACGTCGGCTTTAACATGGTATTTGTCCGTTCTCACTTTGCACATCTAAAAGTATGATGAAGATGTACCTAGGAAACAGACTTTGTAGAAATAACTGGTCTCCTCATGAGCGCTGCAGCCACATAATATTTTCAACATTCAGTTGGGCGCCATTGTGCGGGAAGGGTCTGGTAAGTTGAAGTCTAATGTAGCTTGTAAGGACACAGATCGAACATTGTATATTTATTGGTGCACACCCCTAGTATTTGTAAGTCATAACTGTACTGTCAACACCATCCACTGCACGTGAATACAGATGGTGAAGGGTTGTGCAGCCTTCAACTGTACGAATAAATTCTGTAAAGGAACCAACATTAGATCTGATTTTTATACATAAACTTGTTATTCTAGTTACTCAATCAGATGATATATTTTTTCCTCTTTAACGGTCGCCTCCTGCGCGTTTGAATTTAGAAAGAGCCATATTTTATAGCAGGATAGTAAGTTAAGGACTAGATGACCTTGATGTTGAGTTAGACTGATGAGGTCTTCCCACTTTGACGACTCACAATGTACTCAAGGTCACCCCCCTCCCCTACCACCATGGAACCAGCAGAAATTCGTCAAGGTTATGCAGGGGAACCCAACGCACACTTTAGGCAAATGCGCGAGTTATGTTCAGGGTAATGACATAATCGATACTGGTCACATGGTCCTACCCACACACCTTATGCAAATGGACTCGATACTAGTGGCATAGGAACAATGAGGCCTTGGTACATCGCTGGAGGGAGTTGGCACCGCATTTGCACACACAAGTCACATCATTCCCGTAAATTTCGGGGAACAGGATGATGAGCACATGCCACGTTCAGGCACATCCCAGATGCGTCCGATCGGCTTTAAATCTGGCGAGTTGGGGGGGCCAGCACATCAACCGAAACTCGCCACTGTGTTCCTCGAACCACTCCAACACACTCCTGGCCTTGTGACATGGCACATTATGTTGTTGAAAATTGCCACTAACATCAGGAAACATAACCGTCATGAAGTGATGTGCGTGACCTACAACCGCTGTATGATACTTCTAGGCCGTCACGGTGCCTTCCACGAGCTCCACTGGATCCATGGATACTGACGTGGGTGTTCCCCAGAGCATAATGCAGCAGCCGCCTGCTTGTCTCCATCCCACAGTACAGATGTCAATGAGCTGTTCCCCTGGAAGGCGACTGATTCGCGCCCTCACATCGGCATGATGATGAAGGTATCGGGATTCAGCAGACCATGCAACGCTCTGCCGCTCTGCCAACGTCCAGTGCCAATGGTCACGTGCCGATTTCAGTCGCAGTTACCGATGTCGTGTTCTTAACATTGACATTAACATTGGCACATCCACTAGTCGCCGTCTGCAGAGGCCTATCGTTATGAGTATTCGGTATTCTATGTGTGCAGGCACACTTGTGCTCTGCCCAGCATTAAAGCTTCATGTTAGTTCTGCCTCAGTTCGCTGCCTGTCCTGTATTACCAGTCCACGACGTCCGACGTGTGTAATGTTCTGTGACCGCCCAACCCCAAGTCTGGACGTGGTTCCTCCTTGGTTTCTTCAAGTGTTGAAAACATTCACCACAGCACTTCTCGAACACTCGTCAAGAAGTGTGCTTTCCGAAATGCTCATGCCGAGCCTTTGCGCCATAACAATCTGCTTTCCATCAGACTCAAATCGCCCGCCTTCCCCATTCTACACACGGACATCACACTCACAAATACTAAATGCATCGAGCGTGTGTCTGACTAGCAGTCACTCCTCGTAAGGTGATGTTGCTATCTCGTGGATGGATTTAAAGCGATAGTAGGTCGGTGTTCATAATGTAGGGGGGGGGGGGGGGGGGAATCAGTGTATAGTTCTGTTATTGCTTGAACCTAGTCAGTTGTACTCTGTACTGAAATGATTTCGAAACAATAGCTCCGATATTAAAAAGGTCATGGTTTATTGACAGTAGTTTTTACTTTTCTGCTAATAATGTTTGTAAGATAATTAGTAATAATATTTTCTTAATCCATAGCTTACTTCCAACTTTTTAACAATAAATTACTTTTCCTTAGATTTTAAAATAACTGATTGTACATGTCCTTTAAAACTAGCACTGTCAGGAACTGTGGTCCTAACCACAATAATACTAGAACTGAAATACTATGTTTACCATAGAATAATTCGTTTCTAATTTGTTTCAATATTTACATTTCTTTCATTGTACAGTGCATCGTCTATTTACATTTCTTTCCATTTACAATATATATGTAGTATTTTCATTTCTTTCAGTTTACCAAATTTTTATATTTAACGAAAGATTTATCTTTGTTTATAATGTATGTACTGAATTTCCATTTGTTTCAGGGTACCGAGTGTTCATATTCCAAACAGTGATTTATTTTCTGTGTACTATTTATACGTAGTGAATGAGGAGTAGAAGCATCAGATGAAGAAACTTACATACGTACACACACACACACACACACACACACACACACACACACACACACACGCGCGCGCGCGCGCGCCCGCGCGCGCACATGTCGCTTGTAATCGTCAATCACGACAGCCTCGTGCACCCTTAAGCTGCCTCTTGGTGGCACCTGTGCTATGCAGTCATCTTTTTCACAAACTCCACCATTCCTTTCGTCGTTTATCAGGCCGATAACCTTCTTACTTTGAGGCTTTATTCCAAAAGGAATATGGACCGCATATCCCGACGTGTCGAGTGTTTCAGAATTGAATCTCATTGATTCATTTGGATCACAACCTTTCCTCCATTAGACTAAACTCGTATCGATATACGGAAACTTGGAATCAGCGCAGTTTGGCCTGGCATAGTCATACTGAAAGCGGTATATGTGAAGCTTGAAGAAGCTCAGAACTCACATAACAAGACAGATAGGCTTGCTGAACTGCACTTTGGATGTCTCCACGGTGACTAGTCCTTCACTGAAGATGGTGAACGTTTTTGACATTTATCTGGCGACGTAATCTATAGACCCAAACACTCATACCAACGGTAAACTAAAATGAATTTTGCGGTAATCTTTAACATTCTCCATGTTCATTAATTTGTAAAATTCTTTTCATATATCACGTGTTTGCAAGAGCTCTCTGGTTGGTGTTTAAATCAATATACTCCATCAGTCAGGGACCCTTGGCGAAGGAGATTCCGCGAGGGGCATTTCGGTGCCAAGCCTTAGACATTGCACTAGATTTCTTTGTGGATAATGTATGTTGCTGTCCTCATCATGACATTGAATCGGATGTTCCAGCTCTACGTCCATAATATATCGCTCACCTGCTTACTCAGCCACGTCATAGATATTTTCCTTCAGTATGGTGGTTTCCCCTTTGGGCATCCCTCGGAATCCTCCAAACGGGAGACTCTGTTGCATGGCTTGCCTATAGACGTTGTTTACATCCAGGAAAAGGATTTAACTTAAATCTTCAGATAGCCTGTACTCCTTATTCATTCACGGTTACTTGCCTTAGCTTACATGTGCACGCAGTGGTGGAATAGGGCCTACAATCCATAAATTTCTCTTAGATGTCCGTGAAGAGGTGTTCATCAATGTTCATGTATAATGTAGCATATACTCCTATACTGTCAAAGCATGAATGTGGAATTGCTGCCGTGTTCACAATCCACATAAATTGTGGTAGTACCTGTCAGGTTATTGGAAAATGCAGTTGTATCGGGCAACGTCGTTTCGTCGAATCTCTTCATTGAATACAAGTATTCGTATCAGAAGACACCCTTCGTCGTCACAAACTGAATCCGGAAGAGAGAGTGGAATGTTTGCTGTGTGGTCTCTCAATGGTGGAGTTTCTAGCTTTCCGCATTTTTTGACAGACAGTAAATTTTGGCAATTTTTTCTGCAGTGGAAAGTCTTTCTTAAGGGATTCTTGTGCAGGACGCTAATAGAAGTTCAACTCCTGTGGGCGACATGAAGAAATGTGTAACTCTCGGTCTGAAAGTGAAGTAAAACAACACATTTCGGCTGGACGACGACCGAGGCAGGAGGCACAACCTCTGCGTCAGTCGTGGGCTACACGTACTGCGCATATGTCTTCCGTAGTTGCCGATGTAGCAACCTCCTAATCACGGTAAGTTATGGCAGCAAAGCAAGATGAAATGTTAATGGTGAGGCAGAAGTAGGGCCGTCTGCAGTTAAAGCAAGCGGATGTCATTCTAAATCGCGCGTCTATGGTTCAACCACGACTCAGCTTTTTTGTTCCTGCCTATATTATCCTAACCAGACCAGTACGGGGCAGTCAACTTTCCAGTGCGAAACCGTATACTTAATTTACTTGAATAACCTCGTGAGTTAGTTATAACACTATTTTCTTAGCTTCTCCACGGATTTTTTAATTGCATTAACTACAAGAATTTTATGCTCCGTTGGCCTCTGATGTCGCATGTGTGAGATATTTGATCACCACTTTCGTTTCAGAGTGTTTTGTTTCTCCTGTGGAGTGCCTCATAATGAATGATGGTTGAAGTAATAAATCCTTCAATTGAATACCAAGAGGTGAATATCTCTTATACCCTTTATCACTGTGGATCAAAAGGACGAGCACTTCCAAGACTCATTGTCAGAATCAATGAACTTCAATTCGTTTCCACTGAGCACAGTTTATCACAGTACATCTGAGTCGGAGGGGGAAGATCTACGTACCGAGAGAGTTCACCCGATTCAGATCAGAGACACGATTTATTTTAATCTCTCCCCAGTGGCGTCTTGCAATATGTTTAGGTGTTTCATGCTAGGGACTTTCAGACGCAGCACTTAATTTTTCAGAAGGGATACTTCGCTGACTTTTGTTGTTCTGGCTGAAGACTGGTTTGATGCAGTTATCCCCTATCCTGTGAAAGCCTCTTCCGAACAATTACTGCAACTTACTCTCTTCTGAATCTTCTCGATTTTTACTCCCCACACCTTCCACCAATCCTCAATTGGTGATCCATGGACGTCTCATTTCTCTTCTCCCGACCTCTCTTCAAAACCTTCTCATTTGTTACACAATCTTCTGCCCCAATCTTCTGCATTCTTTTGTAGCATCACATTTCAAAAGATTCCATTCTCTTCTTGTCTAAGCTTTTTATTGCCCATGTTTCACTTCCATACACTGCTACTCTCCAGACACATTCTTTCAGAGAATACTTCCTAACATTTAAATCAAGATTCAAGGTTAAAAAATTTCTCTTCTTCAGAAGCGCTTTTCTCTACATTACCACTTTACCAGCCCACATTTTGTATCCTCTCTACTTCGGCTGCCCAAATAACAAAACTCACCTACTCCTTTAAGTGTCTCGTTTCCTAATCTGATTCCCTCATCATCACATTATTTGAGTAGACTACCGTCTATTATCCTTGTTTTCCTTTTGTTGATGTTCGTCTTATGTCCACTTTTCAAGACACAGTCCGTTCCGTTCGACTGCTCTTCCCAGTTCTTTACTGTCTCTGAAAGCAGTGGAATGTCTTAGGCAAACCTCAAAATTTTTATTTCATCTCCCTGTAGTTTAATATCTACTAGAAATTTTTCTTTGGTGTCCTTTCGTGCTTGCTCAATGTACAGATTGAATTACATCGGTGATAAGCTACAACCCTCTCTCATTCCCTCCTCAGCCACTCCTTCTCTTTCGCTCTCCTCGACTTAACTGCCGTCTGGTTACTGTAGAAGCTGTAAACAGCCTTTCGCTCCATGCATTTTACCCCTGCTTACTGCAGAATTTCAAAGAGGGCAGCCGGCCGGAGTGGCCGAGCGATTCTAGGTGCTACAGTCTGGAACCGCGCGACCGCTGCGGTCGCAGGTTTGAATCCTGTCTCGGGCATGGATGTGTGTGATGTCCTTAGGTCAGTTAGGTTTAAGTAGTTCTAACTTCTAGGGGACTGATGACCACTGAAGTTAAGTCCCATAGTGCTCAGAGCCATTTGAATCATTTTTCAACCAAAGAGGGCACTCCAGTGAACATTGTCAAAAGCTGACTCTGTGTCTACAAATGCTATAAACTTAGGTTTTCCTTTCCTTAATCTATCGCCTACGACAAGTGGTAGGTTCCGTACTTCCTCGCGTGTTCCTACATTTCTCCGAAATCCATACTGATCTTCCCTGAGATCGGCTTCCGCCAGTTTTTCCATTCTTCCGTAAATAAGTCTTCTTAGTATTTTGCAGCCACCTCTTATTAAAATGATAGTTCGGTAATACACACGCTTGTCAGCATCTGCTTTCTTGGCGATTGGTATATTATATTGTGAATTTTATCCGTAGTGGATGCTGTTGATCTCCGTGACTGTTCCATTATTGAGTGTAGAAAAATTTCCGCTACGTCACAATAAAAGATTATTTATTCGTCACACGGTCGGTTCGGTGCTTGTGCCCATTATCAGGTGTTTATCCATTCATGTACATGTTTATATTACTGGAGATCAATAAAGACGAAGCATCATTATTACAATTACGCTGTGGTGATAATTTTTTCACTTAGTTGCACATTTGCTATCTTCTTCACGTTCATACTTCAGTTTTATAAAGTTTAGTTACGTATTTCACTATTACGACGTGAACTCGTGAAATACACTGTGTTTACCTACAAACATATAGGCTATTTGGACATGAAAATAATAACAAGTGTGCAACTAAGTGGAAAAACTGTTAACACAGAATAATTATAATAATAATGCTTCATCCTTATTGATCTCCACCAATATAAACATTTACATGAACGTATAAACACTTGAGGATGGGCACAAGCCCGAAACCGGTCGTGTGACGAACAAATAATCTTTTATTTCGACTGGTAGTGGAAATTTTTCCACACCCTATATTATATTTTTCTTGAAGTCTGAGGGTAGTTCGCCTCTCTCATACAACTTGCACACCAAGTTTTGTCGCAGCTGGCTTTCCCAAGGCTATCAGTAGTTCTGACTGAATGTCGTCTACTATCGGGGTCTTGTTTCGACTCAGGTCTTTCACTGTTCTATCAAATTCTTCTCGAAGTATCGTAACTCCCATCTCATCTACACCTACGTCCTCTTTCAGTTCTATAACATTGCCATCAAGTTCATCTTCCCTGTATAGACCCGTTATATACTCCTTCAACCTTTCAGCTTTCCCTTCTTCGCATAGGACTGTTTTCCCATCTGAGATTTTGACATACATGCAGTTTCTCTTTTCTCCTAAGGCCTCATTAATATTACTGCAGGGGAAATATATCTTTTCCCTTATGCTTATAAATCCTTTCATTTGTCCTCTAGCCGTTACTGCTTACTCATTTTTCACCTCCTGTCAGTCTCATTTTTAGATATTTGTATTCCCCTTCGGCTTTTTTATTTGCTAATGATTTACACGGGAAGTTATCACAGTCACAAACTATAAATATCATATATTCTGCATCATTTAGTCGGTCATCCTTTATGTAACAGTTTAATTTTGGAGAGCAAGGAAATATACTTGAGAAACTTCATTATCTGTCCTTTACTGAAATGGAGACTACGTGTATCAGCTGTAAATATGACATTGCTGTTTTCCTGAACATTGCCGTATCTGTGCTAACTATGCCTACAACATCCAAAAACTTATAAAAGGTATAGGTAAAAGAACAAATATTATAACTTATGATGTGAGATTTGTAGAACCATTCGCCGCTGCCAGAATAGTATGTTCTCAATTTCTAATTCGCGACCACGGGAATGATAATTGCACCAAGACATCGGACGTCTTTGAGAATTAATATGTGCATGTTCTGAAAAAGTTTGCTACCGTTAGCAACGATCTGCATGAGATGACTTGTAAGAATGATGATTATTATTCTCTGAAATAAACACACGTACACAATTTGATGTAAACATACTCACTATTAACGAAAACTACAAACTCTGACATAGGCAGTAGCCAAGACAGGAGACAGACAACAATGTGTCCCTGCAGAACAAGCGAGAGAGAGTGATAATACCAAGTGATAAGCAACTCACAAAAATTCAGGGATAGCATTATGTTCATTTTGACCGCAGTCAGTGATATACACCAAGTCTGCTTTCTCTGGTCGTGCAAAGTCACTGCATTACGTATTTTAAATAGCATTCATAATGAAAAGTACAAATCACGTGATGTATCCTTTGAATGTGGACTCCAATCTCTCCGATTTTGCATTCATGATATTTCGAGACATATATATCCGATGAGTATTTTCCTTAACTTCCCTGGGAGCGCATAATTTCGGAACATCAACAAGAAGTCAATGATTTAAATAGAAAGTTAATTATCATTCTTTTGTCTAGATCGTTTTAGCATAAGCTCATAGTTTGTTAGTCATTACTCATGGTTTCTTCGCTTTCATTTTAGTTCGACTTAAAGTCACCTCGTACTTGTCACACAAAAGTTTTAAGCACTTCGTTCTATTTTAGTGTGTTCGTTCAAAAGCTATTAGAAAGTTACAAAAAAATTATTTTCAGTATTTTCTTGAATGTAATTTGAGGTAAAATGTAGTACATTTATATTTGATGGTGATGATGCTCGTGTTAGAAATTAGATCAGGAGCGACGAGTCACAGTACAATGATGGAACGACCAGGGATCCGTTGGATGAACCAGGAGTCTACAGGAAAGTCTTTCAGGACGCCCAGGTAATTCAAATGGTTCAAATGGCTCTGAGGTCATCACTCCTTAGAACTTAGATCTACTTATACCTAACTAGCCTAAGGACATCACACACATCCATGCCCGAGGCAGGATTCGAATCTGAGACCGTAGCGGTTGCGCGGTTCCAGACTAAAGCGCCTAGAACCGCTCAGCCTCACCGGCCGGCTTTTTGACTCTTACTATGCTTTCATTATATGAGATAACTGATTGCTATTTCACACACACAGAGGCACACACATACACTACAGGGTGAGTCACTAACTATTTCCACCACGAATAACTCGAAATAGGAGCTGAAATGTTTGTGGGAAAAAAGTTGCATGGGGGAACGGGAGCCATAATATGACATTGGTGTTTTTTTGCTAGATGGGGTCGCTTCAGAGATATGAATGTCAACTGTGTTTTTTTATGGGATGCTAAAGTTTGGCACTTATTTTCTGATAGTAGACGAATCCAATGCTGTCTAACACTATGCTCTTTGGAGGTCAACGATGTTCACAAAGGTGGCTTGAACGTTCATTTACAGAAGGTGTTCGAAGTGATGACCATTGGTTTCAATGCAGTGTTGAATACTTCTTATCATGGATTGAGTGGTATTCCTTATCACATCGTCACTTATCGAAGCACATACTCTGACAATTCTCTCTCCGATATCTTCAGGTGTAACTGGAACGCCTTTATAAACAATGTCTTTTACGAATCCCCACATGAAAAAATCCAGAGGCCTCAAGTCTGGCGAACGACCCGGCCACGACACATCTCCTCCTCCGCTTCCGCTTCAACAATTTGGGAATTATATCTGCAACTCATTTGTAGCCCTCAGCGAAAAATGTTCCAGATACACATAGTGTTGATACCACGTTCTGTTCCTTGCTCCTATCGGGAATTTCTTCCAATAGCAGACCTAATGTTTCTCACAGGAATGTGGTGTACTTGCTACCATTAAGATTTCCTTCGATGAAATAGGGGCCCATAATTCTGTCCTCCAGAATCCCATACCATGCATTCACCGACCACGCTTTTTGGTGTGTAACTTGCAACAGCCAACATGGATTTTGAGTTGCCCAATAATTGTATTGTACTGTATGTTAACCGGTGGCCTAGAAACGACCGAGATGCTCCGTCTCCGCCACAGCCACAGTGGTCCACAACCCCACGACGACTACCACAGTTCACTTCACCCCTTCGCCGCCCCGCACCGAGCCACTCTTGCAGGGTTATTATGGCTTTCGGGCCCCGGTAGCCCCCCCCCCCCCCCTCCAGGGAACGTCTCACACCAGACTATTGTAACCCCTACGTTTGCGTGATAATGGTGGTGTATGCATACGTGGAGAACTTGTTTGCGTAGCAATCGCCGACATAGTGTAGCTGAGACGGAATAAGGGGAACCAGCCGGCATTCGCCTAGGCAGATGGAAAACCGCCTAAAAACCATCCACAGACAGGCCAGCTCACCGGACCTCGACACAAGGCCGCCGGGCGGATTCGTGCCGGGGACCGGGCGCTCCTTCCCAGTCCAGAAAGCCGAGCGTTAGACCACATGGCTAACCGGGTGGCTGTCCAATAATAGATGATATGCAAATTAACATTTCCATGTTTCGTGAATGTGGCCTCGTCAGTAAATAAAATCAAATTATATAATTGTCTAGGCTTTCGCGGCCAGAGTCAGTCGTCATAAAAGTTTTCCGGGTATGGTACCGCGTCATAATGTATAAAACGACTGCTGCTGGAGAAAAGTCAACGTTTCGGCCACGCTTGCAGTGGCCTTCTTCTGGGCTACTGACGCTGAAGAAGGCCACTGCAACCGTGGTCTAAACGTTGGTTTTTCTCCAGCAGCAGTAGTTTTATGCATTACGACGTGGTACCATACCAAGAAAACCTTTAGGTCGAAAATCAATAAACGTGTCATCCCTCTGAATCTGAAGTTGAGCCCATCGGCAGAATTCAATGCGACGCATATAACCCGTACCATTTAATTCTTGGTGGAGACTGATATGGTAAGGAAGATATTTATGGTGATACAGAACACTACTCTGGCTCATGCCAGATTCCCTTGCGATTCCGCTATATGTATTGTAGTAATTTTCTTCATTCTACCCTCATTGGTAAAGCATCGGATCACTCATCACTGTGTCTTTAACAAATCTGACTCAATCTCCGACACAGCAGACAATTACTTTAATTATTTTAGTAACACATTTTGCTTACATCATCTGATCACCTTGTGTCTGTAAAAGTCTTTACTGCATGTATACTATGCAACCAAGAAAATGAAACTGTTTCATCACCGTCTATTACAAAAATATTCCTTCAACATTTATTTCTATGTCAGTCATTCTGTCATTAGAAATCTTCGTTATCTATACTCGTTTGAGCTAATTATTGGTCTGTTTATATATTTATATTTCACAAATCGTACAATGCTTATCCCAGTTTTGCTTATCATATTTAAAATTACACGACAGAAAACTTACCCAACAATGCAGGCAGAACATTCATTGACCCAGATTCAGTTACTTGACTGTCGAATAAAATTCTTAGATTGTTGGCTAACACATTTACATTAAACTTTAGCTTACAACATTATTTTCTGCCTAAACATTTTCAGTACTAACACTTAATCCTTCAACAGATTATTTTGTAAGGATATAGCATGTCGAAGGATATACACGTTACTTGCGAAGTTCTTTACATAAACTTGCTCAAATAGCATACAAAAATCTCTGTTGTCATACTACTCAAACGTTTTCCTTTGGCAGGTCAAGTGCACGTTTTCACCCAAATGGGAGACTAGTCATCTATGTCCTAACTCCTGTTGCTACACTAGTAACATCTGTATATGGATTACACATACATTCTGATGTACTTGCATCCAATGAATTCTTCTATAAAAACTACAATTTTAATGGGTAATGGTAATTTACATTCCGAATTTCTTAACGTTGTTAATTGAGCATAAAATTATATTCACTGTAATTCAAGCGTTCTGTCAATACATGCATTCAGCTAATAGTAGCTGCCATTTCTTATTCTTTCTTAATAATAGTGAAGATACTCTGCTTGCACCCTGCGACGCCTCTAGTCATGCTGTGCCATTGGCAGATTAGTATTTTCCGACAGAGGTCGAAACTTGTTTATCTTCTCTTCCAAGACTCCCTCAGCTCATGGCATACGTGGAATGGGGTTCAGCGATTCATTATTTTCTTTTCCCCCTTTCATTAAATGAGCTGAAGTGTGTGAAGTGGAATATATAGGAAGATTATTCACTATTTCTGCGAACGCAGCTAGAAATTCTACACATTTGGTCTATTTATGAGGCGCATAGGTCCTCATACAACCATTAAACTCATGTAAGATCCATTCCATGTGGTTGGCTTGTGGGTTGAGTCATGACACCAATATCTGCGTAATTTTCGGATGTTTCAAAAATTCCCTCCATTTGCGACAAGTGAAATTAGATGCGTTGTCTGACATAATCGATACATCTTTGCCTACCATATGAATGTAGTCATTTACTATCCTCCTAATGATTGGGGTGGCAGCAGTTGATTTCACTGCATGGAACTTGACATACATAGAAAATATAGGTGAAACATAAGCCAACAATATATTTAATGGCCCCAAGGGCAGGAAGCAGTGGCCCTGAAAGGTCAACACAAACAATATTCAGTGGGTTTTTAGGTAATATTGAATGCAGTTTCGAACAGATGAGATATCTGTCTTGTAGAACAAAACACCTTCATATAAATGATAATACTGTTGTATCTTGGTATAAGTTCCTTGCTGAAGAAGAAGCCTCACCCTACTCCACCTAGGGTCTTTACATCATTTTCCGTCACATGTCTAGGAAATGTTGCTTATGCTTTGAATATTTCTTCAGTATAATCTTGAATTCCGAGGTTTGTTATACCATGTCATCAAATATTGGTAATCCCCAAGGCAATCGCGATAAGGTGTTAGCAGTGGTATTAACACTTCCTGTTACGAAAATAATCTCAAAGTTACATGACTGAACAAACAGTGTCCAATGGGTAAGATGATTGCATAATATACCCATTCGCACTCAGATAATGTCCGAATGATCAAGCTGATTATCCCCAATTCACCTATTCCCTCATTGGGTATAAGTTGATATGCCTCCAGCCCAGATTATGAGCCACCAAATGTAAATCAAAAGCCTTTCGACATGTAGGGATGATACAATACGTTGGAGTATACAAAAAAGAAATGATCGTATGGCATTGTTGGCCGGGGGGGGGGGGGGGGGGGGACCATGCGGGGAAGTTTGGCCGCTATATTGCAAGTTCTTTTTAGTTGACGCACTTCGGCGACTTGCGAGACAATGATGATGAAAAGATGATGAGAGACACACAATACCCAGTCATCACGAGGCAGAGAAAATACTGAACCCTACCGGGAATCGAACCCGGGGACACCGAGCGCGGGTAGCGTGAACACTACCGCAAGACCACGAGCTGCGGCAGAGTGTATTAACTCATGCTGTGTAGCATGAAAGTCTTGCTTGAAACACGGCGTTCAGTTCCGCGGACTATTCTTCTTTAAAGGCCTAATAAGGCATTGCTATTCAACAACTGATGTGGCACAAATCTCCTAAAAAATGAGCATAACCCTATAAAGCCTTTCAGTTGTCGTTTGTTCCTTGGAAACGGGAAGTTCATAAGAGCATCCAGTTTCACAGGATCGGATGTCACACCTTCAGACATCCTTGGGTAACACAGGGGATATTGAATTTAATCGATGAGAGAAGAAAAGATAAAAATGCGATAAATGAAGCACCCGAAAGGCAATATAAACGACTAAAAAATGAGATCAACAGGAAGTGCAGAATGGCTAACTAGGGAAACACCCCATTGCACCCCCCTCTCAGATTTAGTTATAAGTTGGCACAGTGGATAGGCCTTGAAAAACTGAACACAGATCAATCGAGAAAACAGGAAGAAGTTGTGTGGAACTATAAAAAAAATAAGCAAAATATACAAACTGAGTAGTCCATGTGCAAGATAGGCAACATCAAGGACAGCATGAGCTCAGGAGCGCCGTGGTCCCGTGGTTAGCGTGACTTGAACCAAGGACCTTGGTTCAAGTCTTCCCTCGAGTGAAAAGTTTAATTTTTTATTTTCAGACAATCATCAAATATCAAGCACTCACACATAATCAACCTCGCTCTCCAAAATTCCAGGACATGTTCAGATTTCCTTGGACATATGCAGGATTTGACGGTCTACACAGGGAAGAATTTAAAAATGTTAAAAACATATGTTTTGACAGAGCACAGGGAAAACTGTGCGACTGTGGAACTGCTGCATTCATTTGTTGCAGTTTATGTGACAAACTCTTATGTTTTCATCACTTTTTTTGGAGTGATTATTACGTCCACAAGAAAACCGAAATCGGGCAAGGTAGAAGAATCTTTTTACCCATTCGCCAAGTGTACAAGTTAGGTGGGTCGACAACATATTCCTGTCATGTGACGCACATGCCGTCACCAGTGTCGTATAGAATATATCAGACGTGTTTTCCTGTGGAGGAATTGGTTGACCTATGACCTTGCAATCAAATGTTTTCAGTTCCCATTGGAGAGGCACGTACTTTCGTCTACTAGTCGCACGGTTTTCGCGGTGCGGTCGCAAAACACAGGCACTAAACTTATTACAGTGAACAGAGACGTCAATGAACGAACGGACAGATCATAACTTTGCGAAAATAAAGAAAGTAAACTTTGCACTCGAGGGAAGACTTGAATCAAGGACCTCTCGTTCCGCAGCTGCTCACGCTAACCTCGGGACAACGGCGCTCCTTTGCTCACATACCCCTTGATGTTGCTTATCTTGCGCATGGACTACTCAGTTTGTATATTTTGCTTATTTGTTTCATAGTTCCACACAACTTCTTCCTGTTTTCTCGATTGATCTGTTTTCAGTTTTTCAAGACCTATCCACTGTGCCAACTTATAACTAAATCTGAGGGGGGGGGGGGGGGGGGGTGCGATGCGGAGGTTCCCTTGTAAGTAGGAATGTCTACAGGACAAATGTAAGGATGTACAAGAATATATCACTAGAGGTATGACACACTGCCTACAAGAAAACTGAAGACAACTTTGGAGAAAAGAGAACCGCCTCTACGAATATCAAGAGCTCTCCTAAGCAGAGAAGGGATAGCAGAGGAATGGTAGGAGTAAATAGAAGGCCAATACAAGGGAGATGTAGTTGAGGGCATGGAAATGTAAGAGGACGTAGACGAAGATGAGATGGGAGATATGACACTGCGTGAAGAATTTCACAGAGCACTGAACGACGTAAGTGGAAACTAGGACCTGGGAGTAGACAACATTCCTTTAGAGCGAGTGATAGAAGAGCCAGCCATGATAAAACTCTTCCATCTGGTGCGCAACATGTATGAGATAGGTGAAATACACTCAGACTTCAATAAGAATTTAATAATCCCAATTTCAAAGAAAGTAGGTGGTGACAGGTGTGAAAATCACCGAACTATCAGTTTAATAAGTCACGGCATCAAAATACTAACACGAATCCTTCGCAGAAGAATGGAAGACCTGATAGGAGACGACCTCGGGGAACATCAGTTTAGATTCCGAAAAAATGTAGTAGCACGTGAGGCAATACTGATTCTACGATTTGTCGTAGAAAATAGGTTAAGGAAAAGCAAAACTATGTAGCATTTGTAGACTTAGAGAAAGCTTTTGACAATGTTGACTGGAATACTCTCGTCCGAATTCTAAAGGTGGCAGAGGTAAAACACAGGGAGCGAAAGGTTGTTTACACGTATGCACAGGAACCAGATAGCAGTTATAAGGGTCGAGGGGCCCAAAAGGGAAGCAGAGGTTGAGAAGGGAGTGAGACAGAGTTGTTGCCTATCAACGATGTTATTCAATCTGTATCTTTAGCAAGCAGTTAAGGAAACAAATGAAAAATTTAGAGTAGGAATTAAACTCCAGGAAGAATAAATAAAAACTTTGAGGTTTGCCTATGACATAATCTGTCAGAGGCAGCAAAGGACTTGGAAGAGCAGTTGAACCGAATAGACAGTATCTTAAAAAGAGAATGTAAGATAAACATCAACGATAGCAAAACATGGATAATGGACTGTAGTCCAATAAAATAAAGTTTTGTTCAGGGAATTAGATAAAGGAATGAGACATTTATAGCAGAAAATGAGTTTTACTGTTTGGGAAGAAAAATAACTGATGATGGACGAATTAGGGAGCATATAAAATGTACACTTGCAATGTCAAGAAAAGAGTTTCTGAAGAAGAGAAATTTGTGAACATGGAGTATAGATTTTAGCGTCAGGTAGTCCTTTCTGAAAGTATGTTTATGAAGTGAAACGTGGACGATAAACAGTTTAGACAAGAAGAGAAAAGAAGCTTTTGAAATGTGGTGCTACAGAAGGATGCTGAAGGTTGGAAGGGTAGATCACGTAGCTAATCAGAAGGGAGAAGAGAAATTTGTGGTATAACCTGACTAAAAGATGGGATCGGTTGTTGGAGTACATTCTGAGGCATGGGGAAGGAGTCACCAATTTAGTAATTTAGTACTAGAGGGAAGATTAGGGGGGGGGGGGGGGAGGATGTTGTAGAGGGAGACCAAGAGATGAATACAGTGAGCAGATTCAGAGGGATGTAGGGATGTAGGTTGCAGTAGTTACTCAGAGATGAAGAGGCATGCACGTGATAGAGTGTCATGGAGAGCTGCATCAAACCGATCTTTGGACTGAAGACCACAACAACAGCAACCTGCAGATGAAATTACATGAACTAGGAATTTCATGTTGTCTCGTTAAAACTTGGTGTTTGATATATTTGCAATAATTCCAGCAGATAAAAGGTTTTACATTGTTTTTTTTTTTTCGAAACAATTCGATATGTTAATTCAATATGTTGTTGCCAGGTAGGAGTTGCAGTTGCAGTTAGAATGTCACCCATATGCACAGTTATTTTATCCAATAATTCTGGCACTAGCTCTGAGTCATGTGCTCCTATAAAGACTCCCGAGCTAACGGACAATCCAAAAGGCAACACGCGACACTGGCAAGATCTCCCTCCACAGAAAAAGGCAGTTTATTTCCTCGAGTCTTCCGAGAGCAAAATCTGCCAGAATGAAGATCGCATATTGAAGTTGCATAAATACGTAACACCGAAAAATTTCTGTTGTTGCTCCTCCAAGTTTCCAGAGCGCATTCATACAGGCACAGTTATGAAATTTATTTCCCCTGCGACGAGTACGAGTGGTACTCTCTCGTCGAGCGACGGCAAGATGCGGACTACATCAAGTAGCCCACCCTCTAACATACGTCGTATTTCTTGAATCACTACCTCTCTTTTAGACCAAAGAATTGAATATTTGTTTTTACAGAATGTTTCATGTGATTTTACTCCATGCGGGATTCTTAGGCTTTAATTACGCCTGGCTTCTTGTCGAAAGTTCAAATATACTTTGACAGTGAAGCTTTCAACTGCTCCTGCTGGTAGAGACTAACATGGGTAGACTAAGACTTCATCCTGAACTAATGTTTCATCCTCACAATTCAAAGTACTCTGAAGAGACTCGTTTTGACAAGTTGCAACCGAATTTTTGACAAAATTTACCTTGGCGCTTAGAAGTTTTCATCAAATCGACAGCGACTTTCTTCTCATTGAAATGAATATAGCATTTACCCATCTCTGAGTCAGATTTGATAGCATTCTCCCTTAAGAACTCAGTACCAAAAGTGCACCTCTCTGTCAAACCTTCCAACTACCAAAAAGATTCATTTTATGTCTGTGCCTCCTACCATCACGGTAACATGGGTTTAGTTTTTTACTAGTATCATGTGCTACACACTGCACCAACGATCTTGGAATTTTGATCTGGGTAAGTGTGCAGCTTTTTAAATTTACTTATTTAAAAAAATAATACTTCACACATAACAATGATCTATGCCCCAGCATCGAGAGAGAGAACAGTTGGAGTACTTCCTACAATAGAGAGTTTAACAAAACAGTGTCGGCCACATTTAACCCCCTGATGTAGGCCATCAGAGGGCGTGGGGTGAAACTGATTTCTGTAGTCACCTGTTATTGTGTAATGAAGTTGAAAATGTGTATAGACACTGTTTTGTCAAACTATGCACTACAGTACGAGTCTCATTTGTGGCCTCTACAATATTCACAGTGGGAGTTTCATTACGTCCACGAGTTTCAACTTCGTTGTTTACTTCAGGGTTTTGTTGCGGGTAAGTGTTACCGTTTCCGTTAAATGGTATCTGATTATGCAGATTGGAATGGCACTGGTTGTTTGAATTTATTTCTGTTGCACTGGACTGAGATGTGTTTTGAGCATTGGAATACACAGATTACGGTTATTGTGATTAATACAGGGGCGTAGTCCACTATTTTGATAACTCTGACGATGTCTGTCATCTGTCCCCATCCTTCTCTTATGATTAGAGTCAACATTTACGTACCTGACAGCAGGTGACATTTAAGGCGTCGGCGGTGGGGCAACAAATCTGGCACCTGTGCCAGCTGATCGGTTGTGGCTGTCGCAGTTTTGCTGACATGGATGCATAGCCTGATCCCATTACCATTCCAGCAATTATTTCCAATAGTTTTAGCACTTGCATCTGCATTCATCAAACCAATGGAATCTAGTACATATAAGAAGTATTCCAAATTGGATTCAGGTATCTGTACTAGCTTTCCTCTAATACATGTCGTGGCTTAAAGTCAGCGCCAGCATGCCAGTCGAGCATGACACAGAAGAGAAAGCTATGAGAAGAGGTCAGACAACGCACGCTGACAGACCTCCTTCCAGGACGATAACGCTACAGCAGCGGCTCCTACGTGAAGAGGAAATAAGCGCCGCGCCCGACTGGTGGTTCCCCACTTCGATAGCAGCTTCACCATCAGCCACTTCGTTCGCCGACGCATCGTATCCTCTTCATTAGGAACCTTTGCCTAGCACAGTTCGAGAACAGCAATCACTGCAGCAGAGTTGAAAGACTTTTATTAGCAGCGGTCGCTGGGAGCAGAACTGTTACTTGTGTTTGCCTATTCTGAGGAATGTATGTCGCTCTTTTCTTGCGACACATCTGTGTAATTGCACTTGTATATGATCATGAGAAGGACTAAAAGAATTCTTGCATAAAAGTTAAGTAATTGTACTTGTCTTGTTGTAATAAAATTCATTAATACGAGTTGTTTGTTTGTGTAGCGAACCGAGTATGCAGGATTCCTAGACACCAAAGTATGAACGGGAAACTTGCATTTCAAAATACGTAACATGTCTTTGACATATGTAGTTTCGTCCCGGAAGCGAGTCTTGTTCAAACATCTCTCAAAATGAGATTTTCACTCTGCAGCGGAGTGTGCGCTGATATGAAACTTCCTGGCAGATTAAAACTGTGTGCCCGACCGAAACTCGAACTCGGGTCCTTTGCCTTTCGCGGGCAAGTGCTCTACCATCTGAGCTGCCGAAGCACGACTCACGCCCGGTACTCACAGCTTTACTTCTGCCAGTATCTGCTAGTTCTGCAAGGTTCGCAGGAGAGCTTCTGTAAAGTTTGGAAGGTAGGAGACGAGATACTGGCAGAAGTAAAGCTGTGAGTACCGGGCGTGAGCCGTACTTCGGTAGCTCAGATGGTAGAGCACTTGCCCGCGACAGGCAAAGGTCCCGAGTTCGAGTCTCGGTCGGGCACACAGTTTTAATCTGCCAGGAAGTTTCATATCAGCGCACACTCCGCTGCAGAGTGAAAATCTCATTCTGGAAACATCCCCCAGGCTGTGGCTAAGCCATGTCTCCACAACATCCTTTCTTGCAGGAGTGCTAGTTCTGCAAGGTTCGCAGGAGAGCTTCTGTTAAGTTTGGAAGGTAGGAGACGAGATACTGGCAGAAGTAAAGCTGTGAGTACCGGGCGTGAGCCGTACTTCGGTAGCTCAGATGGTAGAGCACTTGCCCGTGAAAGGCAAAGGTCCCGAGTTCGGGTCTCGGTCGGGCACACAGTTTTAATCTACCAAGAAGTTTCATCTCTCAAAATACTTACTTAGACTTCCTTGTCTAGGATTGTATAATCCTGGAGTACAGAGTTTCTTTCTTAATTTGTCTTAATTTTGAGCAATGGTTTTGAAAAATGCAATTACCTATTCTTATGAGTGGCAACGTTTTGCAGTCGCAGTCACGCAAAGAACAACCCCGCTGTGGACAAAGTCTATGATGAACTGATTCTTTTGTGGGTCAGACCATATTTTAGGCAATACATCGCTGAAAGATTTAGTGAAAATAACAGGATGCTTAGTTTTCTTATCCGGTACGAAAACCTGAAATTGTTTCTGTTCAAGAAGGCTTCCCTCGAACAATACAGAAGTAAGGTTGGATCCTTCCACCAAATTCCTACTAGTTTTTTCTTTTAAAGTATTTAATTGATTTTCCACTTGAAAATTTCGGTCACTTAATTGAACTCGAACCTCCTGGTGCCAGTTGGGCATATCTTAAGTCAACGTTTCTCTTACGAAACTAAATTCGCTTATGACAGCTTGCACTGTGGTGGCCTGTTCAGCACATATCGCAGTGAGAGTCTGGTTTATCGCTTCCTTTAACTTTACTTCGAAATTTTCAGTAATTTGATTACCTTTTCCTTTTATTAATTATTCCATTTTGTTTACAGCCTCTGCAGATAGATTTTATACACACGACAGTACTTGTTTCATTGTAAGCTCCAGCAAACTGGACTCCTGTTTGGGGAGATGATGGTTCAAATTAGCGTCCGGGCATCTAGATTTATGTTTTCCGTGATTTCCCTAAATAGCTCCAAGCAAGTGCTGGGATGGTTCCTTTGAAATGGCACAGACGATTTTCTTTCCCCATCAATGAAACAAATTGGCAGTTCGAAAAAGAAACACGGCTGTGCTGTCCAGGACCTACTTCACTGGAACAGAAAAAGAGAGAGAGTAGAATGTAGCGTTTGAGCACCGAATGTTAGGAAATGTTTTGTTGGTTAACCACCTGAAATAAGTGACAGAGAGGGGACCAGAATATTCTCAGGCATCATTTTCCTGGTCGTTGTAAGGATATCCGTAGTCACCGAATCAAAAATGACATAGAGAAGGGAAAAATGGAAAGCTTGTTTTTGGAAGGAGATAGAACAATATCACTTCATCGCAAGAGTGCTTCATCTCGCCAGCCGAGCATCCAGGCGTCCTCCCAGTCAGATGAGTTCATGGACTTACCGTTATTTCGAGTTGAACTGCACTAAGCCACAGACGTAGCTTTGCCGGCCGGAGTGGCCGAGTGGTTCTAGGCGCTACAGTCTGGAACCGCGCGACCGCTACGGTCGCAGGTTCGAATCCTGCCTCGGGCATGGATGTGTGTGATGTCCGTAGGTTAGTTAGGTTTAAGTAGTTCTACGTTCAAGGGGACTGATGACCTCAGAAGTTAAGCCCCATAGTGCAGAGAGCCATCTGAACGTAGCTTTGCAAAAACAGACATAATGTCTCATGGGATGCCGCAATCACTAGTTATACAAGCTTACTTATAATCCGTTTTGATTGCAAAAATTTTTATTCACATGACCGGTTTCGGTTCCTCTAGAACCATCTTCAGATCTAAAACGATAATGATACTAATTTACTATTTCACAAACCTTACACATAATATCAAACCTTTACGAAATTTTTCTTGCTGACAATCCGCTCAAAATTATGAAAGGAGAATAGTTTACAGTTTACTAATTATTTGCTGTTGAAACAGTAACACTGCCGCATAAAGCATCAAGTTTCAACTATTCTCCTTTCATCATTTTGTGCAGATTGTCAGCAATAAAAATTTCGTAAAGGTTTGTTATTATGTGTAAGGTTTGTTGCAGGTCATTAAATTCTCTCATTCTCAATTACTGGATGATTAAATTATGAAGACTCACATGCAATGTCCTACACTGCATTTTCATATATATTCCGGTCCCTGTAATGGGTGTGTGGTTCCTATGCCCGTAGTGATTCTCTCCAGACGATAAATGATATGTGCATCAACTTTGGTTGAAATCGGTCCAGTGGATTAGGAGATGTTGAACATACATATGTATATACATTCATTACTTTTATAATATGCGTAGATATGGATGTGGTCAATGTTACCTTTTTAGTGGCAGGAGCCGTTTCGTGGCCCTGTCACCTTAGTGCGCAGTGAGTGGGTTGTGAGGTTTTTTCCTCACTCCAGTCGCAGGGGTGAGAACGGCTGAGGAACTGTGTCAGCCGGCGGGGGCGGCGGCTGCTATAGCCCGGAACACGCTTATCGCCATAAGGCCCTTACAGCGGGGGAATAATTAACCTTCATTAGAATGCACGGCACAGAAATTAGCGAATTATTCTCCATTAGTGTCAGCACCCCTTCAGGCCGCGCTAAACCTCGGCCTCCCCGCCAGTTGTTAGCGGGCCATTTAATATACGGCCCACCCTGCTGGAGTGTGCTCTGCATTCTTATCACCGCGGCGGCTGCGTCTGCTGCTGCAGCAGGATGGTCCGTATCAGATGGAGCCGGCTTGCTCCAGCCAGCTTAAAGCCGTAGCCGCCGCGACGGCGATCCTTCTTAATGCACTTCCGTGTTCTCTCCAGATATGCACACCGTGCCCAAGTTGCTACAGTCTGCTGTGACAGGCTGGAAACGCACACTACTATAAGGGTGGGCGCATACAGCCTTGTGTAAGATCAGGTGCTTCTGAACGTGGTGGTAGATCACTGATGAACCAAGACATTGTGTACACCTCCTTCAAAGCGTGTTGGTCCACCTCTGGAACGTAATTCAGCAGTGGTTCTACGTGGTGTGGATTCGACAAGTATTTGATAGATTTCTAGAGGTTCGTGGCACCAGATGCTTACGCACAGGACACTTACATGCCGTAAATTACGGGAAGTTGATTTGCGGACGCGAAGCCGACTCCCGATAGCAGCCCAGATGAGTTTCATCGGATTCAGATGAGCCGAACTTGACAGCCAAGACATCGACTTCGCTAACATGCTCCTCAAACGATTGCAGCAGGATTCTGGCCTTATGACGCGGTGAGTTATCCCGCTGGAATATGCCACCGCTGATGGGAAAGACGTCAAGCATAAGGGGTTGCAAATGATCCCTAATAATGCTCACGTAGTCCACAGCTGTCTCGGTCCCTTCTACTACTATCGCAGGTCCAATGTAAGCCCTAGTGAATGTCCCCAACAACATTGCTATACTGCTCCCACCGGCCTGCATCCGTGGCGCTTTGCCACCTGTACGCCGGAATGAAACCATATCTGGACGCAATAAACGGGATTCATCCGACCAGATGACACGATTCCAAGGATCCGCTGTCCAGTCTCGAATGATCCCATGCCAACTGTAGTAATAATGTAAGATGTTGTTGGGTCAACATGGAAACACCTAAGGGTCTTCTGCTTCGGAACACCATGTTTAACACTGTGCGCTGAACAACGTGCTGCAAAACACCTGTTAAGGTGCCAGGCCTGTACTCTGTCGCCAGATTTACCACATATGGCCACCTACCCCGATTTATAGATCAGACAAGCCTCCGATCCCTATGCTCTTTGATGAGGTATGTACTTCAAAATGTCGCGCAGGATTAGCCGAGCGGTCTGGGGAGCTGCAGTCATGGACTGTGCGGCTGGTCCCGGCGGAGGTTCGAGTTCTCCCTCGGGCAAGGGAGCGGGTGTGTGTTTGTCCTTAGGATAATTTAAGTTGAGTAGTGTGTAAGCTTAGGGACTGATGACCTTAGCAGTTAAGTCCGATAACATTTCACAAACATTTAAACATTTTTTGACTTCAAAAATATTGTCGCCTACTCGCGATTTCAGCATTTTCCGTAGATGCTCACGACAGTACCAAGCAAACAACCGACTAGCTTCGCCGTTTCCGAGTTGCTTCCTCCCAAGCACTGGGCCACAACAATCTGGATTTTGCCAAAGTCTCTTAAGTCGGCGGATTTCCGCATTGCGCCACTTATCGTCGCTGGAATAATTTCCCATTCGTCTCTCCTACGCTAAAAAGAAAATGGTTCAAATGGCTCTGAGCACTATGGGACTCAACATCTGAGGTCATCAGTCCCCTAGAAATTAGAACTACTTAAACCTAACTAACCTAAGGACATCACACACATCCATGCCCGAGGCAAAGATTCGAACCTGGGACCGTAGCGGTCGCGCGGTTCCATACTGAAGCGCCTTTAACCGCGTGGCCACACTGGCCGGCTCCTACGCTCATATACTTCTCTAATCACGTCATGTGCCCTCACCGCCAACAGGCACCACACAACCTAACAGTGGTCTGTGGTCATAATACACTACTATCCATTAAAATTGCTACACCACGAAGATGACGTGCTACAGACGCGAACTTTAACCGACAGGAAGAAGATGCTGCGATATGCAAATGATAACTTTTCATAGCATTCACACAAGGCTGGCGCCTTTGGCGACACCTACAACGTGCTGACATGAGGAATGTTTCCAACCGATTTCTCATACACAAACAGCACTTGACCTGCGTTGCCTGGTGAGACGTTGTTGTGATGCCTCGTGTAAGGAGGAGAGATGCGTACCATCAAGTCGGATTGTAGCCTATCGCGATTGTGGTTTATCGTATCGCGACATTGCTGCTCGCGTTGGTCGTGATCCAATGACTGTTAGTAGAATATGGAATCGTTGCGTTCGGGAGGGTAATACGGAACGCCGTGCTGGATCCCAATGGCCTCGTATCACTAGCAGTCGAGATGACAGGCATCTTATCCGCATGGTTGTAACAGATCGTGCAGCCACGTCTCCATCCCTGAGTCAACAGCTGGGGACGTTTGCAAGACAACAACCATTTGCACCAACAGTTCGACGATGCAGCAGCATGGACTATCAGCCCGGAGACTATTGTTGCGGTTACCCTTGAGGCTGCCTCACAGACAGGAGCACCTGCGATGGTGTACTCAACGACGAACATGGGTGCACGAATGGCAAAACGTCATTTTTTCGGATGAGTCCAGGTTCTGTTTACAGCATCATGATAGTCGCATCCGTTTTTGGCGACATTGCGGCGAAAGCACATTGGAAGCGTGTATTCGTCATCGCCATACTGGCGTATCACCCGGCATGATGCTATGGGGTACCATTGGTTACACGTCTCGGTCGCCTCTTGTTCGTATTGACGGCACTTTGAACAGTGGAAGTTACATTTCAGATGTTTTACGACCCGTGGCTCTGCCCTTCATTCTATCCCTGCGGAACCGTACATTTCAGCAGGATAATGCACGACCGCATGTTGCAGGTCCTGTACGGGCCTTTCCGGACACTGAAAATGTTCGACTGCTGCCCTGGCCAGCACATTCTACATATCTCTCACCAACTGGAAACATCTGGTCAATGGTGGCCGAGCAACTGGCTCGTCACAATACGCCAGTGACTACTCTTGATGAACTTTGGAATCGTGTTGAAGCTGCATGGGCAGCTGTACCTGTACACGCCATCCAAGGTCTGTTTGATTCAATTTCCAAGCATATCATGACCGTTATTACGGCGAGAGGTGGTTGTTCTGGGTACTGATTTCTCATGATCTATGCACCCAAATTGCGTGAAAATGTAATCACATGTCAGTTTTAGTATAATATATTTGTTCAATGAATACCCTTTTATCATCTGCATTTCTTCTTGGTGTAGCAATTTTAATGTCCAATAGTGTATTTTGGCTCGTCAGTGCAGGTGAATAGCGTGCTGGATTAAATACACGCGTAATGACAGGTGTAGCTCGAGTAGTGTCTGCTGTCATTCAAACAGAAATGTGACAGAATACACACGCTTTTACCGGGTGTTTCAAAGCCTTTACGCAAATGCCTACGGGTGACAGATCACTTTAATTTTACATATCCATCCGATCGAGCGCTCCCAGATTACTATAGTGGCTCCCAGATTACTATATTGGCATGCGAACTCTAAGAATAGCGAGTGCGCCAAAAACGGCAACGCTGTCTCGGCCCGCGCTGAATTCTTCTGCCAACCATGCGGCGCTACTGAATCACTACTGGACTGCTGTATATTCTTCGCGTTTTACTGTCCCTGTTAATACAAATCGATAAAACGAACATCGCACTAGACTATCACGGCAACACTCTATCGAATAGGCACGAAAAATTCAGATTTAAAAGTAATTTTGTTTGTATTTGCAAACAAACAGACGCTTTCTGTTGAGACTAGGCGTCGCAAAGAAAGACGTGAAGAGCAGTATTTGTTTATGTTAACTGCAGTTACGCAATGCAAAAACGAAGTTGGAAATACCTGCAGAAAGACGACAGAAAACGCAACAAAGCTCTTGGGGGAGAGACACCGAAAAATTATGACGTCTAATCACCGCGATGTTGGATGTCGCCTGGTGGCGTTACGGGCACGTGATGCGAACGCGAAAGTGTGCAAGCGGAGCAGACACAGACGGGGCATCATCCCAGTGAGGACATGGGCTGCAAATGGGGAAATCCGTTCACATAAGTGACTTTCACAAAGGGCAGATTAGTGTTGCACAGAGACTGTGAACGAGTATCTCGAAAACGGCGAAGCCGCTCAAATGGTCACGTGCTACTGTCGTGAGCATCTACATCTACACCTACATTTACATCCATACTCGGCAAGCCACCTTTCATTCAAGTCTCGTATTGTTCGTGGAAACATAGATTGTGGGTATTCCTCTGTGTGGGCACTAATCTCTCTGATTTTATCCTCATGGTCTCTTCGCGAGATATACGTAGGAGGGAGCAATATACTGCTTGACACCGCGGTGAAGGTGTGTTCTCGAAACTTCAACAAAAGCCCGCACCAAGCTACTGAGCGTCTTCCACTGGAGTTTATCTATCATCTCCCTAACGCTTTCGTGATTACTAAATGATCCTGTAACAAGGCGAGCTGCTCTCGTTGGATCTACTCTCTCTCTTCTATCAACCCTATCTGCTACGGATCCCACATCAGTGAGCAGTATTCAAGCAGTGGACGAACAAGTGTACTGTAACCTACTTCCTTTGTATTCGGACTGCATTTCCTTAGGATTCTTCCAATGAATCTCAGTCTGACATCTACTTTACCGACGATTAATTTTATATGGTCATTCCAGTTTAAATCACTCCTAAAATCTACCCCCAGATAATTTATGGAATTAACTGCTTCCAGCTGCTGACCTGCTATATTGTAGCTAAATGATAAAGGATGTGTCTTTCGATGTATTCGGAGCACATCACACTTGTCTACATTGAGATTCAGTTGCCATTCCCTGCACCATGCGTCAATTCTTTGAAGATCCTGCTGCATTTCAGTACAGTTTTCTATTTTTACAACCTCTCGATATACTACAGCATCATTCGCAAAAAGCCTCAGTGAGCTTCTGATGTTATCCACAAAGTCATATATATATATATATATATATATATATATATATATATATATATATATTGTGAATAGCAACGGTACTATGACGCTCCCCTGCGGCACACCTAAAATCACTCTTAATTCGGAAGACTTCTCTCCATTGACAATGACATGCTGCGTTCTGTTATCTAGGAACTCTTCAATCCAGTCACACAATTGGTCTGACAGTCCATATGCTCATATGCTCTTTCTTTGTTCATTAAACGACTGTGGGGAACTGTACCAAACGCCTTGCGTAAGTCAAGAAACACGGTATCTACCTAGGAACCCGTGTCTAAGGCCCTCTGAGTCTCGTGAACGCATAGCGCGATCTGGGTTTCACACGACCGTCTTCTTCCAAAACCATAATGATTCCTACAGAGTACGGAAAGAGGTAGAATGACAGTGAAACTACCTCTAGGCGCTAAATGGTTGGACGTCCACGACTCTCCACAGAACGCGGGGTACGGAGGCTTGTCTGCTCTGTAAAGTAGGACAGATGGTGATCTGTGGCATCTTTGCCGAAAGAGCAAGTGTTTTGGAACACACCGTTCAACGTACATTGTTGAACATGGAGCTCAACAGCGGACCACAATTGCCTGTTAATATATTGACCCAATGACATCGTCCCTTAAGATTACATTGGTCACGGGACTGTCGGGATTCAACCGTCGATCAATGGAAATGTGTCGGCTCTTCAGGTGAATAATATTTTTGCTACACTACGTCGATGATCACCTCCACGAACGCCGTCCTCGAGATGAACGGCGGCTCGAAACGTGCAGCGCTCCACGGTCGCAGGCTGGTGGGAGCAGCATTACACTATCGGAGACCTTCTTCTGTTCTTGCATGGATCCTGTGGTAGTAATCGAAGATACGATGACAACTGCGAACCACCTGTATCCGTCCAGGTTCAATGCGTTTCCCGACGGCGATGTCATCTTTCAGCAGTATAATTGTCCGTGTCTTGGACCCAGAACCGTGCTACAGTTGTTTCATTAAGGTGAACTCACGTTGGTGTCTCGTCGACCAAATTTGTCTAATGCAAATCCTGTTGAACACATTTCGTTCGCTATACGGCGCCATCACCATGTACTCAAATCAGCGGCGCATTATTTTCGCGAATTACATGATCTGTGTGTAGACGTACCTCCAAAAACCCATCAACAAACTTTGGGATCCCTGATACGCCAAATCGGTGATGTATTTCGTTCCAAAGACGTCATCGCTGTATGTCCTCCTATAACTGAATACCACTAAGCAACTAACAATGCGAACAACTATGAAGTTTTTTATATACGTCTACAACGAAACAAATCCACTAAACTACAGGCCCATATAAATAACGTTGATATGCAGCAGGATTTTGGAACATAGATTGTGTTCGAACGTTATGAATTACCTCAAAGAGGACACAGACATAACGGATTCATAAATCTGAGCAACAGTCCTAGGTTTTTTTGTAGATGATGCTGTCATTTATCGTCGAATAAAGGCATCAGAAGATCAAAACAGATTGCAAAACGATTTACAAAAAATATCTGTGTGGTGCAAAAACTGGCAATAATGAAAAGTGTGAGGTCACCCACATGGGTGCCAAAAGGAATCCGTTCAACTTCGGTTACACGATAAATCAATCAAAGGCTGTAAATTCAACTAAATACCTAGGAATTACAAGTACGAACAACTTAAATTGAAAAGAAAACAGAAAATGTTCTGGAATGGTGAACCAAGGATTGAGATTCATTGATAGAATACTTACAAGATGAAACAGATCTACTTAAGAGACAGCCTACACTAAGTTCGGCCATCCTCTTTTGGAGTACTGCTGTGCGGTGTGAGATCCTTACCAGATAGGATTAACGACGTGCATCGAGAAAGTTCATAGTAGCGCAGCATGTTTTGTATTATCGATAAATATGGGAGAGGTGTCATGGACATGATACAGAATTTGGGCTGGACATAATTAAAACAAAGGCGTTTCTTGTCGCAGCCCTATGACACATGGCTTCCTGCTCCGGCGAAAGGACCCTCCAATGTGTAATACTCGTGGCGTCCAAGTCTCTGTGCGTCACGTTTTATTGGACTGCATTTTATTTTCTGATCAGCGGGCCACGGCTGACTTGCCGGCGGATCTGCCATGTCTTTTAGGAAATATTCAAACGAATGTGATTAAAGTGTAAAGTTCAGTGACTTATCCAATGTTTTTACCAAGATTTTGGGGAGAGGGTCTTAATTTCTTCACAGGGTTACTGGCACGCCCATATTTTACGTAAGTGGCCAGCCAGTGACAATTTCCTGTGGCATCCTTGACGCTCCTTTCTCGTTTTCCTTACGTTTTATTTTCTTATACAGATTTTTCATCTTTTCCCGCTTTCTTTGCGTGTATGCTTCCATTTTACTAAATTTTTCCACATTTGTTTCCTTTCATGTGTGTCAGGGCGCTGATGACCCCGACGTTGAGCGCCCGTAAGCTCCAACACACACACACACACACACACACACACACACACACACACACACACGAAATTTCAATTACCGACTTACTCCTCCGAATGCGAAAATACTTTGTTGACGTCGACCTACATAGGGAGAAACGATCATCACAGGAAAATAAGAGGGTGTCCGAGCGTTTCTAGGCGCTACAGTCTGGAACCGCGCGACTGCTACGGTCGCAGGTTCGAATCCTGCGTTGGGCATGGATGTGTGTGATGTCCGTAGGTTAGTTATGTTTAAGTAGTTCTAAGTTCTAGGAGAGTGATGACCTCAGAAGTTAAGTCCCATAGTTCTCAGAGCCATTTGAACCAGTAAAATAAGAGAAATAAGAGATCGCACGGAAAACATAGATGTTCGTTTTCTTTGCTCGCTGTCCGAAAGTAGAATAGTAGAGAATTATTGTGAAGGTGGTTAAACGTAAGTGTGATTTGCAGAGTATCCATGGAGACGTAGATGAAGATACATCAAACCACATTTCAGCATTCATCCATATTCTGAAAGAAATATGAATTATCACATTTTCTTATTACTTCATTGATGTTGTCTTATTTTTTATAGATACTAAAGGCAAATGGAATTTGTGAGAAATTAATGGGAGGAAAAATGTTTTGACAATGTTTTGAAGATATCGCCCAAAAATCATTGTGAATCGTCTATTTCGCTGTAACTTCCCATTGCAGTCTTGTGTAGCTGTTCGTTTCTAAGCCCTAGTTTTCGATTCGAGTTTGGAAGAAGATTAGGGTTTGACGCTCCATCGACAAAGAAGTCTTTATAGACGGTGCACAAGCTCGGATTGTTTCAAAGATGAAATCGGCCGTCCCTTTTCAAGGGAACCAAACTGCCATTTGTCAGGAGAAATTCAGAGAACTCCGGGAAATCTTAAGAGTCGATCGTCGGATGCCTGTTTGAACCATCGCCCTCAGGTTTGAGTCAGATTACGAAATACGCTGTTAGCACCAAACTGACGTGTACTACGTTATTTCAATGTTCAGCATACATTTTTTGACACCATTTCTTGTGTAAAGACAATATATTGTATACCGGAAGGGCATATACTGTAACACGTGATAGAAGTAACTTCTTAATTTAAAATGTACTCACTGAGTGGCCACCTAATTACAAGGACGACTAATAAGATAATTATTATTGTGTTGCGCGGACACTAGAGTGGTTCTCTCGGTTGCATTCGCTTAATAATAAATCAGGGCGGCGAAATGAAGTGGGGGCGCCTTCCGCGCGTCGTCTGGGCGAGGAGCTAACTGCGCAGTAACTGCTGGACTCTGCTGGAGTGGGCCGACACTGCACGGCGGTATACAGCACCCTGTAAATAACCGCTGGAGCCGCTCTGGAAATTAGTCTGACCGCGCCGGCGCCGCCACAATACACGGCCCTACAATATACATGGCGCGCGGGGCTCCGCACGTAAATTCCTCTGATGCGGTCAACACAACACGGCGTTCCTTTGTCGGCGGGGCCAGCCGGCGGGAATAAGTTATGAAGTGCGCCGAGAAGAAATCTTGCGGGCCCCGGGCGCTACGCGCAATCTATATGCAGGATTACCCGTCTTCACCGGTTGCCGCCAACTCTCGGAAATGTACTCCGCTCCTCGGAGCGTGCATTATTAATAACTCGCTCTTTTGTTAAATTACGAAAAACGCGTCTCGTCTCCAGCGCAGGCTGGTCCTGGTGGAGATGACTCCTGGCACCTGGACGCTCCCCACGCTCTGCAATATTCACACGTGTTTTTCTGCCCACATACACACACACACACACAAACACACACATACACATATAAGACGACCTCTGGTGCCGACTCACTGTTGGAAGGGTGGCAGTAGTGGTGTTTTTTGTTATTAGCGCGTGTAAATAGGTTCCTTGGACGTGAGCCAAACAAACTAACAAAACCCTTCTTATCCATTCGTTAAATTTACACCCATGAGTCATTGCATTATGACCACCTTTCTAATAGCGTGTTGCTCCACTTTTCAAATACATTAGAACAAGTATTCTGCTTGGCATGGCTTCTACAAGACCTTGACAGGATTTCAGAAGTATGTAGCATCATATATCAACGCACAAATTACGGGATGGTGGTTTGCGGGCAAGCAGCTTGCTCCGAATATGTGTTCCAGTTGCTGCCCAACAAATCAATTTGAGTTCACTAACCGGCCGGAGTGGCCGAGCGGTTTAGGTTAGTTAGGTTTAAGTAGTTCTAAGTTCTAGGGGACCGATGACCTCAGAAGTTAAGTCCCATAGTGCTCAGAGCCATTTGAACCATTTATTTTGGTTCACTATAATGCCCATCAAACTACTGTAGCACGATTCTGACCTTCGAATTCGGACTGTTATTCTGCTGGGAGACTTCAAACGTGAAGCGATGCAGGTGGTTCAAATGGCTCTGAGCAATATGGGACTTAACATCTGAGGTCATCAGTCCCTTAAAACTTAGAACTACTTAAACCTAACTACCCTAAGGACATCACACACATCCATGCCCGAGGCAGGAACCTGCGACCGTACCAGTCACGCGGTCCCGGACTGAAGCGCCTAGAACCGCTCGGCCACCACAGCCGGCTGATGCAGGTGGTCCGCAGTGATGTTCAGGTAATTCACTTCCGTCATGACGCCTTCGATTAGCATATAAGATCCCATGGAAGGCCAACTGTGTGTACCCAATAGCATAATTCTGTCCTCACCAGCCTGTTTTTCTGTCGTGATTCCTGTTTCGTTCAACCATTTGTCTGAATTGAGATTTTCACTCTGCAGTGGAGTGTGCGCTGATGTGAAACTTCCTGGCAGATTAAAACTGTGTACTGGACCGAGACTCGAACTCGGGACCTTTGCCTTTTGCGGGCAAGTGCTCTACCAACTGAGCTACCCAACCACGACTCACATCCAGTCCTCACAGCTTTACTTCCGTCAGTACCTCCTCTCCTACCTTGCAAAGGTGTGAGGACGGGGCGTGAGTCGCTACGGTCGCAGGTTCGAATCCTGCCTCGGGCATGGATGTGTGTGACGTTCTTAGGTTAGTTAGGTTTAAGTAGTTGTAAGTTCTAGGGGACTGATGACCATAGATGTTAAGTCCCATAGTCCTCAGAGCCATTTTTGAACGGGGCGTGAGTCGTGCTTGGGTAGCTCAGTTGGTAGAGCACTTTCCCGCAAAAGACAAAGGTCCCGATTTCGAGTCTCGGTCCTGCATACAGTTTTAATCTGACTGTATGTTTCATTTGTCTGGATGATGGGCGTAAGGACCCAACCATCCACCCGGTGTAACAAGAAATGCGACTCGTTCGACAGGCCACACGCTTCTATCGATGCACGGTGAAAGCTCAGTGATGCCGTGCCCATTGCAATCATAGCTGACGATGTTTTTGGGTGAACACAGGAACATGTAGGGTTTGTGTTATGTGGACCTCCATGCTCAACAATGGCCTTTGAACGGTGTGCTCCGAAACATTTATGTCTGCATCAGCACTGTACTGCCACAAGTCACTGCTTATCCTAAATTAGACATTGGGGGCGGGGGGGGGGGGATGCTTCGACCTCTTCGTTTTGTGATGAGACATGGTCAAGCAATACCATACCGCCCGTTCGTTATTTTACCATCCTTCGACGACTTTCAATAGGTGCTCACGACGGTAGTAAACAGACTTGTCGAAACTGCTGGGCAGTGCAGTTCAGTATTTGCTGCCCGTACCTTCGCTGTAAGTTTACATTCTTTCCTTACTGCGTCACGTGCCCGTAACACCACCAACCAACCTCTTTGGAAAGGTGGGGGGGGGGGGGCGAGGAGTGGTGAGTGGTCATAATGTTTTGGCTCATTAGTGCACGCTAGTGGAAATACGATACCAAAGATAAATTCCCTGTTGACTTTGCTGTCTTCAGTGAAATTGAAGAAGTTAACAGGATCATTTACATGGAGTGAACAGCCTAATACTGATTAAGAGTAAACCTCAGAAAGCTAGAAATAATGAGGAGTAGTAGAAATGAGTGTGCCGATACACTTAACATCACAACTGGGAACCACAGAGTAGGCCAAGTTAAGTAATTCTGTTACCTTGCAAGTAAAATAACACATGACCTCTAAAGCAAGGAGGATGTGGAAGGAAGACCAACACAGGAAACAGGGCTTTCCTGGTCAAAGAAAGTCTGCTACTATCAAAAAGAGGCCTTAATGTGATGAACAAACTTCTGAGGGTGTGCCACGCGGGGTAACCGCACCGTCTATGGCGCCTTGTCACGGTCTGCTCGGCTCCACCCGTCGGAAGTTCGAGTCCTCCCTCGGGCATGGATGTGTATGTATTGTTGTTAACGTAAGTTAGTTTAAGTTAGATTAAGTAGTGGGTAAGCTTAGGGGCCGATAACCTCAACAGTTTGGTCCCATAAGACCTTACCACAAATTTCCAAAATTTCTGAAGGTGTACTTCCGGAGCACAGTATCGCAGTGAATCACTGATTGAGGGAAAATGAAAGAGGAGAGTATTGAAGCATTTCATATGTTGTGACGTGTGAGGATATCGAAAATATGTTGGGCTCAAAAGACAGGGAATGCTGAGGTTTCCCGCAGAATTGTCGTGGAATGGAACGTATGGGAAATACTGAGAAGAAGAGGAGACGGGACGATATGACATGTGTTAAAACGTAATGGAATAACTTCCATGGAACTAGAAAGAGCTGCAGAAGATAAAAACTTTAGGGCAGAACAGATACATTCAACAAGTAATTAAGGACGTAGCGAGCCAGTGGTGCTCTGACATAGGTTTGCTCAAGAGAGGAATTCCTGGTAGGTCGTATCGAACCCGTTATAGGACTGACGACTCAAAAAAAGGAAACTTACAATAAAATAATTTTTTGTCAAATATCGAATTCCGAGATACAATAAATGAATTCAAGTAAGAAAATTGTTTGAAAAAATGGTAAAACCTCAGCACACATTTATGGTTGATTATGTGTAATCACAAACATACTGTTACATAGTCAGACATAGTCTTAATAGTTTAAAACTATGTACTAGTCATTAGGTAAGATATTAAAATCTGAATTAGTGAAATGAAAGGAATTAAAATTCTTCTGCAGATGCTTGTTGCTGGCAGACCAGTGCTATAAAGCATAGGAAAGCAACAATAGCTACTAACAGTTATAACCGAAGCCCTAATATTTTGGGATATTGGCTTGCCAATTCACAACAATGGAAAACCCTTGCTTTCACTGATCCCGTCGTCGTCTACGTTGTTAGGCGACGAATTCATTGTCCACCTGGAAAGAGATTACATAAAATAAAAATGATACACGACACTGTGCAGAGAAATGAAAGATAGTGTATTTAGTGAAGTACTGAAACTTAATAATTAAGCATTGAAATTGTGTCTAAGCAGGTCTCATCGTTTTATAGCCAAAATCGTACAACCTAAGTGGGCAGTAACGATCAAGAGAATCACAGCTCCACGGTGGTCAACTTCTGATTTCTGCCTAATCAAAGGAAATAAGAGGCAGATGGTATTATTACATAGTCAAACATTTTCAATGTCACCTATCTTTCCAAAAACGAAAAGAACGGTACACAGCTTGTTTATATCCTATGTTGAGAATTGCTGTTTACCTGTTGTGCTGTTGTGCTCGTGTTCCTCGGCTCACGTTTCATGAGCTCAACAAGTTAGACCTTCGAATTTCGCAGTAGAATTGAAAAATATAAAATTCAAACAAGCTCTGGTGGAATTTTTAATTAATGGTTGCTCACAACAGGACACGGCGTAGATTATCTCCAATAAAGCTCTCCCTATTAACCACGATACAGGATCTGATAATTGAGTTGAATATGGTACTGTTAAACTAACAGTTAATGAAGATATAACTTGTCAAGAACACATGGAGGCAGATACTAAGGTTGTTTATGGTGTTTAGCAAATTAGTTAAACAAGTCGAGTATCTGTACAGTATTCAAGACTTTCATACTACGACCATCTGCGGTTACAACACCCTCGTTCTATCGGAAAGGAAGAAAATGGCCATTGACAATGTGGAAAAAGTCTGCATGCTACCAAAAGGCTTTCACAGATGCAGGCAAATACATTTCTGATACTGGGAATGTACTGGACGTCTTAGAAGAATTCACGTGTAGATTATACGATTACAACGATAAAGTTAATACTATCAGTTAAGTTAGATTAAATATTTTTACAGACACATAGAGTATAAAATGAAAAGTGTTTATTTATAGCCTAAATCTGGATTTGGCCGGCCGCGGTGGTCTAGAGGTTCTGGGCGCTCAGTTCGAAACCTACCTCGGGCATGGATGTGTGAGATGTCCTTAGGTTAGTTAGGTTTAAGTAGTTCTAAGTTCTATGGGACTGATGACCACAGATGTTAAGTCCCATAGTGCTCAGAGCCATTTGAACCATTTTGAAATCTGTATTTATCTAATTTTGGCGCCTACAGACTACACCGTGTAAAACAGTATTAAAATAGGACAGCGCTCATACGAAATATCTAACAGATATAAACCCCACACATTTCGAATGATATGACAACAAGGGATCTTATGATTTTTCGTGCCTCTACGGCAGCCAACTTCTAGAAATGAGAGACATTACTTTAGACACTTAATCAACATCCACAAAACGTATAGCTGACACGAATTTCATGGTAAGATCTTTATAAAGGTAAGAGTGATTTAGACTAATTATATTTGTCTTCCAGAAGAAGGCACTGAAGAAATGGATTGTCACCTCGAGAGTAATTTTGATGATGACAATGTTGTCGAGTCCGACAGTGAGTAAAAATTTTCACTTTTTTTCTCTTTAAATGCTCAAAAATGTGTTTTACGTCATTACAGACTTTTCGACATTTCGATTCGATTTTTAATAACTCACCAGTTTAATCTTCGCGTGTTTGTTCAAGCGTTTGCTCGATTGTGTTTAACTATTGTAACTGTTGCTGTGTTCGTTCTGATTTTTTTCCATTGCGTCTAACTCTTGGAGCTTTTGTCCCATTTGTTGCATTAATTGTAATAACAATGCACTGGTGCCTGAAACATGTTCCTCTGTACTTTTCGGCAGTTCATTTGCACCGGCAACATTCGCATTTCGAAAAGCAGAGAATGAGTCTTGACTTGACTGAGAAACGGGTAATGAAGCAAAACATGGATCTGCGGTATTTGCAAGATTGTGTCCTGTCATTTCGGGTTCTTGGGGCGAGCTGTTGCCGACCGATCTTCAGTGTCATTTCTCAGTTTAATTTGGAGCTTAATATAACGTTTTTCACACAACATAATTGTCACAAAACTTCACACGATAACACAGAAACACATTAACATAGCACTGAAAATAATATCTAATTAATTACAAGCACAGCTGAGAAGTATTTGGTGCAAATCTACATGCACGCCACCACTGTTTTACAGTACAACAAAGAAAAACTACGACTACAAAGGAGATTCTGTCTAGAACTACGCGCTGGCAATAAACAATAACTACACTAAGCCGGCCGAAGTGGCCGTGCGGTTAAAGGCGCTGCAGTCTGGAACCGCAAGACCGCTACGGTCGCAGGTTCGAATCCTGCCTCGGGCATGGATGTTTGTGATGTCCTTAGGTTAGTTAGGTTCAACTAGTTCTAAGTTCTAGGGGACTAATGACCTCAGCAGTTGAGTCCCATAGTGCTCAGAGCCATTCGAACCATTAACTACACTAATTACACAAACTACAAGAAAAAATCAGAAGATTCCAGTGAGGTATCCTCGGCTAAGGGTCGACATATGAAACGTCCCTTAGGAAAATTATGTATTAGTGTGCTGATAAATCTCTTACGTTGTTTGTTTTTCAAACAGCTGAGCAGAACTGAACGTACTCAGACATTTCCCTCTTTACCTATTCTGATCAACACTAAACTGACACACAATATTCTTAGCGCAACGCAATCTGACGTTCAATAACCCCTAGAAAAGAATGGCCCTGACTAACAATAACCTAAACCTTTCATAAATCACTTACCTCACAAAAATGTTCGTTACTAGAACTGCTTCAATAGAGCAAGCACCAATACTGCCAGCTAAATGAAAGATTCTAACTACTGAAGGCACCAACTACTGACAGGCATAGTTAGCAAATGAAAGATTTTGATAGAGACCAAACAAAGTATTTACCTTAATACTGTTGAAAAGTATACATTCATGACATCCATCTTTACAAATTTCCTTTTTCTGGCTGACACACATCCAGATTGCCCGATTATAGTTGTAACAACTACTACGGCTTCTGACACTAAATGTATCAGTTGTATTACTAAATGTGACACTTCTGTCACTCAGTGTATCTGGGTTTTCTCTTTGGATGCTGTCAATTGTCAGGATGAGCATTCTAAAGCATTCTGTCAGGGTGAAAATATTAAATAAATTAACCTTTCTCTCTTACAACATGTGGGCAGGGTGGGTTCTCCCTTGGCTCGGGTATGAGGTCGAATGAAACATCATTTTTACATAAGATAACTTTTATTGAAAGTTTCGTACAACTGTATCTTACTGGGACGTTCTGGTTCGGAGAGCGGCAGCCGTGTCGTTTGCGTAGCCTTCTGCTGTGGCAGCGGCGGCGGCGGCGGCGGCGGCGGCGGCGGCGGCGTCTGATTACGCGTAGCGGTGTGTATCTCGTGTCGCCGTCTCGCCCAGCTGACCGGAGACGCGCAGCGCGAGGTGGCCCGTTTAATTATTGCGAGCGACGTCGTGCATCGGATGGTGATACCTTGAATGTGGCGTCCCAGTGTTTCTCTTCTCTAAGCGGCCGCGTGTGTTGTGCGTCGACCAGCGGAGCGGCGCGGCGGGGCAAGGCCAGTGTCCCGAACTCGAACCACGGACTCCCGCTTGCCAGTCTTCGGCTGTCAGCTCTTCATCCCAGCTCACAGGTGACTACTGATGTGAGGCCGTCTCCTTCCCGTCCTCACGAGTCACCCGGGTATGTAAAAATCAGACTTCCAATACCTTTTAACTTCTGTCTTCTGGCGCCGCGGCTGCTGCTTGCTATTCCATTACAGCGGCGGACTTGGTGCGTCTGTGCATGATGCAGTCTCTTCTTGCATGACGGTCTTCAGCACCGAAACTGACTGAAAACTACGGCTACTCTTCTTTTCTTCCTTCGTCTCTCGTCTTCGTCTCCGTCCCCGTCTCCGTCTTCGTCTTCGTCCCCGTCTTCATCTGTCTTCCTCTGTCTTCATCCGTCTTCATCTGTCGGGCCCACCGCGTCTCGCGTATTTATTCACTTCAGTTTACTGGAGGTGAACGACTTCACGGCCATTGCCTCTTCTGTCACGTTGAAAAGCTTCTCGAAGAATCGTCTTGACCTCGGTCATAGGCTCTTGGAATGTAGGCGGGGGCCTCTGATCGCATGTGACGACTGAGAAACACGTGAGCCGGTCATTGCCTCTTCCGTCACGTGGAAAAGCTTCTCGAAGAATCTTCTTAACCTCGGTCATTGGCTCTTGGAATGTAGGCGAGGGCCTTTGCTCACATGCGACAACTGAGAAACACGTGAGCCGGTCGGGCGATGCCCTGACGGCTGAATCGACAGCGCCCGCTTATGTGGAACTCGCTGACTCCACGGTCATTGTTTCTTCTGTTCTGCCCGCTGAATGCCAGTATGTAACTCTCTAAACTAAACCAAGTTTTCCATTTATATTCTACTTTCTTAGTTCACTTTGATTTCACTAATTTATTTACTTAATTAACACTCAACATAGTGACCTCTCAAAACTCTGGCATTTCTTTCTCCAAATCCACCATGCTGGCAGGTCACCTCCAACTGCCCAACGCTACGCGCTGTTCACATCCAACTGCCCAACACCACACAAGCGAATATCCCAACAATGAGTTCAACCAGCAACAGACTGCACACAGCACAGTCAGTGATTTCCATACAGAGAGCTATGTGGCGTTACCAACATATAAACCTAAACAACCTACTTACAAGCCTTCCACCAATAACCCGGTCATTTGCATAGTCCACACATTTAGCCAATTTCTTTGTCATAATCATTCCTACCCCATTCATTCATTTGCTTCTCCTCCTGAGTAGCACAATAGATTTTCATATAACTCTCCACATCCATTCCATCTGACCCCTGCAACTCCTACGATATCCATATGATTCTTTTCCATCTCTCTTTTAAGGTTTTCTAGTTTTCCTGATTGTAGCAGAGTTCTGACATTCGAGGTACCAATTCTCGTTTTCATTTTTTGCCTCCTTTCACGTCCCCCCCCCCCCCCCCCCCCGGAGATCCGAATGGGGGACCATTTTACCTCCGGATACTGATTTAACATGAGAGGAAGCCATTTTTTTCTGCGTAAAATGGAGACTGCATTATGCAGGAAAGGTAATCTGCGGTTATACTCCGTTGCTTTCAGCAGTTCTTCTGCATCCCCTAACATGGGATGCGGACGCCTTTCGCAGCCGCCCGCTCCGGGTAAGACGCTGCATGAGGAGCGTAAGCTAGGAAATGAAAGACCCCTTGCCCTCGAAACCTAATAGCGTCAGGATCGGAAAAGAACACAAGCTGGCCGGGGGTGGCCAGATAGGAAAGATAAATGTGAGGACCCTGGCGTAAGTAAGTGGAAGCTATGCCAGGACTCATCTCGGGGCCCCGTGGTCGCCAGCTACGTACTCACTAGGTATGAGTCCCTGAGGTACATTTCATTACATACGCGAAATGTGTGTGGATGCTGAAGGTGATATTAGTAGTTAGCTCATGCACTCCGGTAGCTTATGATGCTGGTTCAGGATGAGGTCAATGGGGTGCGTGGAAGGAAATAATATGAAGGATGTATCTGAAACACACCGTTGAAACTTCTGTTATGAGACAGAACGTCTAATACCTCGTATACTTGGCATAATCAAAGTGGAGTGGAGCATAAGACGTGATGATGTTGCGAGGAACAGTCTGAAAATGCAGCAAGTGGCTACTGGAGGCAAGAGGGACGTGAGTGTCCAAATAGTTCATTAATTGCACTGCGGAAGTAAAAATCCATACTGCTTTATGTAAAGCTGCAGAACCGTCTAACGCTACAGGTTGACCAGAAATGTCAACCTGCTTTTGGTGCCCAGATCTACCCCTTTCACACACCAACCAGACAGGGAAATCGCGTCGTAATGGCCCTGCAGCCCATGTCTACACTCAAACGATACAAGAGCACGAATTCCGCGTGCCATCTGCGTCCACTTTTATCAAAGCATGAACGTCTGCTCGGAACTTGGCTAGAAAAGCGGTCGGAACAGCTTCAGCCTCCACAGGGTGGGCAAAATGAAACTAGCCTTGGAAATATTTCGTGCACCTTAAGATAAGCAGCAGCCTTACATCATCTGCTTTAAGTGCGGTAGATGAAGACCGGATTGCCAATCTCAAGGAACATTAAATATTTTAGTCTCAGTTTTACTTTCGCCAAACCGTACAAGAGCAAGATAAGAAACAGAATATCTCAAGCTGACCCACGTCATGAAGAACTGGCCACGGCAGTCTAGTAGGCAGAGAACTGAACATCGGCCGAGGAGGACCTGGGCGCAATGCTGGATGGGAGAATGAATTTTTCCTTGTGCCGATACCTTGAGGACGTAACCAGATCCACTCTATCTAGAATTTATTTGAATACTGGGGGTCTTTCCCATAGGTGAAAGGTGGCTGTGGTGATGGGCCCACCAACACTTTCCCTCCTAGTCCTATGGCAGAGAGAAGTGTACTCCGTGTACAGTAGGGCCAATAGCCTGGTCATGGACTTGCACCACAAATTTTCCCTTTACTTTTATGGTGCAGAGATTGGTTGACAGTAGAAGGTTTAATTCTTTGTGACCCTTCATAGCTGCGAAGCGTTAATACTCGTAATATGTTCGGGTTTCTGGATCAGTCTCCTGGTTCAATCTGTTGTGCTGCAGATGTCAAAACATTTATAGAAAGTAGACTAGACGAACCTCTTGGAACAACCAGCCAACTCATGTACTTCAATTCGTAATATGGACATTCCATATGCAGAAATCCCAGTTAACGTGGGTTCCAACTCCAATAGTGGGGAAAAACTATTCACAACTAGTACTAAGTAGATACCTGCTTCAAAGTTTTACTGCCCCTCCTTGGAGTCACCGGTACTGTAAACAGCGGTGTGGACGTCGGAATATATCATCGAATGCCCCAAAGTCCTTTCGTCATTTAAGGAATACACTTAAAAATAGAAATATTTACGTCTGGTGAGAATAGTGGACCATACATCTCCTACTAGCCTCATCAATGGAGTATAACTGCAAATATTTCTATTGATGGAGGAGGACAGTGTACTGAACAAAATTAGATCATTATCTACTTCATTTGCAGATTACTAGTTACAATTATTGTGAGTAGTACATTTTTATGTTGGTATACTTGGCACAAGCAAGCCCTTATTGTTTATTTTCCCTTGGTCAGCAGTTCAGGTATTGCAGTGAGGTCGCATGGAGGCAAAATGGCAAGTCTGTACTGACCGGTGCCATCCACTTCGTAGTCCAGTTACGACAGGCAGAAAGCACTAGATGTGATTGTGAGAAGACTGTTAACTGCAGAGAGGAAACAAACAGCTCACTGCAGTTGGTAGGCCACAAAATAATGTGTGAGTTTTGATCAAAGTGACGCTACTTCTTTCTCAAAGCTGGTCACAGGTTGTATTCCAAAAATGAACTGTGATAAAGGTCATTGATGGTCTGCCTTTGCGGAATGGTGTGCCTTAGGGCAACACCATCAGTCATGTATGAGAACCACAATAAGTTTCACGTTGGTGGTGTTTCTCAAAAACTTTCGATCGTCTTTCAGAACCGTAATGATGCCATTCGTTTGAGTGTCGTCCAAATTTTGGCTGATTGTTCCATCTTCCATAATGGTACTTTGCAAGAACGCTCTTCTTTCGGTTCCTAGTGTTCCGAGTTAGTATGAGAAGCGTCATATCGTAGCTATATGCGCCAAATCATGGAAAAAAGTGATCTTGATGCAGGTCTTATTTTTTCCAGGCCTTCCTACAGAATGTGAAGCAAAGTCTTTGTGGTGTCACCGCCAGACACCACACTTGCTAGGTGGTAGCCTTTAAATCGGCCGCGGTCCATTACTATACGTCGGACCCGCGTGTCGCCACTGTCAGTGATAGCAGACCGAGCGCCACCATACGGCAGGTCTAGAGAGACTTACTAGCACTCGCCCCAGTTGTACAGCCGACGTTCATAGCAATGGTTTACTGACAAATACGCTCTCATTTGCCGAGACGATAGTTAGCATAGCCTTCAGCTACATTTGCTACGTATTCAATTGATGTTTATTATATGAAGCATGTATCATCAAGAGCGATGTTCTACAATTGTGGATTAAAGTTAAGTATTATATCAACTACTTACTTTATTTGCAATTCTCAAGATATTGTCCTGTTCCAGACCTCACGCCAGTCAGCGTGTAATTAAACGCGTGCATTTCGGCCTCCTCTAGAAACACAGTGTTGGCTCTTCTGCCAACACTACAGTCTTATGTGTTAATTTTGTCCCGTGGGTCAGCTTACGTATCGTTGGCATCGGTCACCGTCCAGTAACGCCGCTTTTTCTTGACCGACACGGGGACGACCTGACTGGCGAATGTCTGCCGCGTATTGGCCTCCCTCGTAGAGGGCTTCTGTCCATTTCGTCACTGTTCTGTAAGGCAGTCCAGATTTGCGGCAAGCCTCCTGAAGACTTTGTTTTCACTGTCATGAGATACAACCTCTGTCATATTCAATTATCATCCGACTCTCTTTTTCTTGTTTCGCAAACAGCAGTATATTACACTGTCAGCTGTACAAGACTCTGTTTCTTTCGTAGCTATGCACACACGTGCTGTGAAAAGGGGAGTTCATTTTCACTGAGGTAAAGAAAGGCGAATGTTAATATCATATGGTATAAGCAATATTATTTGATCCGATTACGGTGATCCTGTACGACAGTTTCCCAATATTAAGGTTCCAACACCTATATTTCGCTAGAAATGCTACTCGTTTACACTTGAGTTTTAGAAAATGCTACTCGTTTACACTTGAGTTTTAGAAACGACATATCCAAATTATCTTGTCCCTGAAAATCCATCTTGTAACAAAAACAGCGTTATCGCTTCTCGTAAAATGTGTCTTGTGGCAAACGGTAAGCAATAATTCTGCATAATATGGACAAGATGTTGTTCCGTGAGCCCGGATCTCGCCTGTTTACTCTCCACCTTAACGCAGCTAGCGGGGCGCACTCTGCTTATTTACACGGCCGCAGCTCCCCTCTCGAGCAGAAAGTACACTCGCCGCTATTGGCTTTGGGATAATTCAGGATTCCGGAAAATCTCGTTACCGAGGAAGAATGGCGGCCCGTGGTCCGCGCCGTAGGTGAGCCGCTGTGTGCTCAGCCACTCGCCTCATCCAGAATGCAGACTCCAGCTCCCAGCTTCCAGCTCCCTCCAGCCTACAGCATTACCTGCTTGCGCCAACACTACCAGCCGTGTGCGCAACGAAGGAACGGGGTCTGCCACGCGGGATTGCATACAGCCAACTCTGTAGGCGACACAGCGGCAGCACCACCACTAAACCTCGACTATTGTATGCACTATACACAGCTTTGGCAGGTAGCGCTGCTGAGATCGCTGTAGTTTGTGAAAGGATCTCAGCTGATAAAGTTGTACTGCCCCGGTTACCCAGCACACAACTTTAGCACGTTGCACAAAATTGGGTTATGTTATTCTAATTTATTCTTGTCTCATTTACGTTTACATTTACAGTTAGTATGTCTTTTGATTTCTGCACTAAAACTTCGTGTTTCTCGTGTTATTAACCGTTCGTCATTCACTGTTATTTATTGTTATATATTTAACGTTTGTAATAAATGATAAAAATTCTCTCTGATAGTAACATGATTTATTATTATGGAAAATAGATCGCCCGGATTTATTTTTTGAAATTATTTGTGAGGTGAGGAATGCAGTATCGTAAGGAAGTATTTCGTGGACATTCAAGCTGTAAATAAAAGTGGAGAGTAGAACCCTGAGGAAAGTGTGACACTCGACTCCTGAGGATTAGAAGGATAGTTTGCATAACTAAGGAAGTGGTAGCGAATAGAATTTTGTCGCCGCACACAATTACAGATTTGTAGAAAGAAGTGAAATTTATACACATGATAGTCCGTACAAGCTTGGCAAATAACAAAAAACACTGTACGCTCTGCATGTGTATTTTAAGACCCTAGCTATCTTTTCGACAAGCGTTTGGTTACTTCGACTTCAATTGATAAGCTACAGGATAGCACTGAGACGAGCTGAATAAAGCGTGTTCCAAATAGCCTCTGGTGCCCTAAGGTGTACAACAACAGAAAGCTAGTCCATGCAATTGTAAGATATTATGGCGACAAGTCGTAGGAAGGGTAAATAGAGTTACAGGTTAAAAAACCAACGACAGTGACATTTTAAACCGGGTGTAATAATCGCAGAAACCAATGTGGGTCGTATGACGAATTCATTGGTTAAAACAATGTGCGAAATTTGGCGTTAATTGGCTATGGAAGCCGACTACCGACACAAATGCCTTTACTAACAGCACGACATCGACTGCAGCGACTCTCTTGCGATCGTGACCGTACTGGTTGGACCCTAGACTAGTGGAAAACCGTCACCTGGTCACATGAGTGCCGATGTCAATTAGTAAGACCTAATGGTAAGGTTCCAGTACAGCGCAGACACCACCGAACCGTGGACCCCAGTTGTGAACAAGACACTGAGCAAGTCGGTGTTGACTCCATAGTGGGTTCGGCTGGGTTTACTGCACCTAAATTTGACTGGGAATGGTTATCCTCGGCTACTTGCAGAGCATTTGTAGCAACCCATGGAGTTTATCTTCCCAAAAAACTATAGAATTTTTATGGTTGACAATGCGCCATGTCACCTGGCCTCAACTTTTCGCGACTGGTTTGAAGAACTTTCTGGATGATTGGAGTGAATGATTTGTCCATCCAGATCGTCCGACGTGAATCCCAATGAACATTAATGGGACATAATCGAGAAGTCAGTTCGTTCACAACATCTTGCACCGGCAACGTTTTCGAAATTATGAAATAATATAGAAGCAGCGGGTCTCAATATTTCTGACGAGACTTCCAACGACTTTGAAATTCAATATTTCTAGATTTCCGGAAAGCATTTGACACGTCTCCTCATTGCAGGCTGTTAACGAAGGTACGAGGATATAGAATAAGTTCACAAAGAGGTGAGTGGCTCGAAGCCTTTTTAACTAATAGAAACCAGAATATTGTCCTCGAGGGCGAGTATTCATCAGAGACGACGGTATCGTCGGGGAAGTGTGATCAGGCCGCTGATGTTCTCCATCTACATAAAAGATTTGGCGGACAGGGTGGGCAGCAATCTGCGGTTGTTTGCTGATGATGCTGTTGTGTGCAGTAAGGTGTCGAAGTTCAGTGACTGCAGGAAGATACAAGACGACTTAGACAAAACTTGTAGTTGGCTGAATGGCAGCTAGCTCTAAATGTGGAGAAATGTAAGTCAGTGCGGATGAGTAGGAAGAACAAACCTATAATGTTCGGATACAGTGTTGTTAGTGTCCTGGTCAAGTCATTTAAATATCTGGGAGTAACGTTGCAAAGTGATATAAAATGAACTAGTGTGTGAGAGCTGTGATAGCGAAGGCGAATCGTCGACTTCGGTTTATTGGGAGAATTTTAGGAATGAGTTGTTCACCTGTAAAGGAGACCGCATGTAGGACTGCTCGAGTGTTGGTCATAGGTACCAGGCCTGTTTGAAGGAAGAAATGTAAGCAATTCAGAGGCGGGCTGCTAGATTTATTACCCATAAGTTCCAACAACCATAAATGTTAAGGAGTTGCTTTGGTAACACATATGGGACTCCCTGGAGGGAGTGCGACGTTCTTTTCGAGAAACACTACTGCAAAAATTTAGAGAACCGGCGTTTGAAGCTGACTGCCACACGATTCCGTTGCCTCCAATATACATTACAGTTAAGGACCTCGAAGATAAGATACGATAAATTAGAGCTCATACAGAGGTATATAGACAATCGTTTTTACCTCGGTCTATCTGCGACTGGAACAGGAAAGGAAATGACTGGTATTGGTACAAGGTACCCACTGCCATGCACCATACGATGGCTTGCGGAGTTTCTACGCAGATAGAGATGTAGGTGTAGAGCCGCTTGTAGCTGGATCAGGGGCCGCATAGCAATGTCAGAAGAGGATCGCTCGAAGCTCTCGCGTAAAGGTGCTGGAGGTCGAGGACCGTGTTTCTGTAGTTATTACGCTCTTTCACTTGTTTAAGTTTCGTGCAACTTTCTGGGCATTTTGGGGTCAACGTGCGTGGTTCACACAAAGGTACTCCATGATATCTGCACAATGTGATCATTTCGTACCAATTAATCAGGATTCCGTAGAAATGTTGGAACACGTGAGACGATGCTGACCCTACGACTTATCTTAGAAAACATTAAGGAAAGGCAAACCTACGTTTCTAGCATTTGTAGACTTAGAGAAAGCTTTTGACAATGTTGACTGGAATACTCTCTTTCAAATTCTGAAGGTGGCAGGGGTCAAATACAGGGAACGAAACGCTATTAACAATATGTACAGAAACCAGATGGCAGTTATAAAAGTCGAGGGGCACGAAAGGGAAGCAGTGGTTGGGAAGGGAGTGAGACAGGATTGTAGTCTATCCCCGATGTTATTCAATCAGTATATTGAGCAAGCAGTAAAGGAAACAAAAGAAAAATTCTGAGTAGGAATTAAAATCGATAGAGAAGAAATAAAAACTTTGAGGTTCGCCGACGACATTGTAATTCTGTCAGAGACAGCAAAGGACCGGGAAGAGTAGCTGAACGGAATGGACAGTGTCTTGAAAGGAGGATATAAGATGAATATCAACAAAAGCAAAACGAGAATAATGGAATGTATTCGAATTAAATCGGGCGATGCTGCGGGAATTAGATTAGGAAATGAGACGCTTAAAGTAGTAAAGGAGTTTTGCTATTTGGGGAGCAAAATAAGTGATGATGGTCGAAGTAGAGAGGATATAAAATGCAGACTGACAGTGGCAAGAAAAGTGTTTCTGAAGAAGAAAAATTTGTTAACGTCGAGTATAGATTTAAGTGTCAGGAATTCGTTTCTGAAAGTATTTGTGTGGAACGTAGCCCTGTATGGAAGTGAAACGTGGACGATAAATAGTTTAGACAAGAAGAGAATAGAAGGTTTCGAAATGTGGTGCTACAGAAGAATGCTGAAGATTAGATTGGTAGATCACATAACTAATGAGGAGATATTGAATAGAATTGGAGAGAAGATTGTGGCGCATCTTGATTAGAAGAAGGGATCGGTTGGTAGGGCACCAATTTAGTATTGGAGGGCAGCGTGGAGGGCTAAAATCGTAGAGGGAGACCAAGAGATGGAACATTAAACAGATTCAGAATGATGTAGGTTGCAGTAAGTACTGGGAGATGAAGAAGCTTGCACAGGATAGAGTAGCATGGAGAGCTGCATCAAACCACTCTCTGGACTGAAGACCACAACAACAACAATTAGTTCTGTGTACCTTCTTCTTGTCTTTCATGAGCTACAGAAAAGTAGCGAGAGATTAGTAAGTATTGTTTTGCTTGAAAAACTTTATATAACATTTCGCTTTCTCCCAGCGTTATGCGTACCTGGTACGATTTCCCGTATACATTGAAAAGTCAACCAATAGATCGATATTTGAACGAAACAGACGTATATCGTCGTCGGTTGGTCCTCGCATCCATTATTTGTTAGTCACCTGTAATTCCTTCATTGCATCGCGATCGTAGAAGGAGGACGTGACTGGACCTGGTGAAGTTTGCATCTCTGACTTTTATCAGTTTCCATTTTTCTGTGTCTCTGCTCAGAATACAAAGTAACAATTGAAGTACGATCTTCAGCTGTGGCGCGGTGCGATGTTTCGACTGATTAGGTTCTTCTTCAGTTGATCTTTACACCGTTTCAGAGGAACACCACGGGACCATCTATGCTTGCTCACAGCATTGTACAAAATTTGTCGAGGAAGTCTGTCACTTCTCATCCACTGGAGACGCCCAGTCCCTCTGAGTTGGTGTCCCATGACGGCGGCTTCTATACAGTAAATATTCGCCTTCTCAGAGACAGTTGTGTGTTACCTGAAGTTATCCCATTTGATGTTCATTATATATCTAAGGTCCTGTTGGTTAAAGCGTCGCCATTGCTTCAGATCACACAGACGTTGCGTCCAGGTATCACAACTACGGAGCAGATTATGAACAACAACTGCACGGTACTGAGCCGTGCTGCGGCTCGCGTTGGTGTTGTGTGTAGGGTTACGCCCTCTGTTGGAGGCCAGACCATATCCTTTAGTTGGCATGGTTGCGGTTGTTTGTCTTCTTCTCGTCTTCATTGGCGCCACTCGTTTATCAAGCGTTGCCTGTCCGCTATTGGCAGCAGCGGCGATTATCGATGTGTAGTAATTGTTCCGTATCTTTGGGGCGAAGTCCTTGTTTTTCCGTGTCGTGTGAGTGTGGAGTTCGGTTGGGGACTCAAGAGGAGCCACGTCCGCGTAGTGCTAGAACACGCCAGGACCGCTGGCGGCACGTATGCTGGACGGAAGGGCTGTGGACAAGAGGGTGCACGACCTCGTCGTAAACCGGATCCAGCAAGGTTTAAGACGAGTGCATTTCAATCTAAGTAGAGTAACCTCCACCATAGTGATATCTCGCGATTCTCCTGTGACTTGAGTTCCCGTTGCTGCCCGTAGTGTCACCGAGGCGAGTAGCAGCGAGTGTAGTGCTTTCTATTCTGTTGGTAGTGCTTCCTTTCTCGTTCTGGGAGCTCTAAACACACTATTCTGGGGACGTAGTGCAGACCACCGGTTCCGGCTTTGGCGTATTGTTCCATCGTTTCATTTGGTTTATCAGACGTCAGGTTGCTGCAGTTAAGATTATCATTAGTCATTCGTTAGACTGCAAATAGTCTGAGTTGCCATCTTGTGAAGTGAATGCAACTCTTGGCTGCCTATCTCATCGCTCGCGATCGTGTTTGATGCCAGACCTTATTAGAGGTCGATTCGTGGAGCACTGTCTGTGTCCCTTGTGTTACAAGGTTTACCATCATCTTATTTCACCCGCTTGGTGATAAGTTGCTTGTTTTTTAATTAACTGTTGTTATTGTACTTGCTGTTTTACAGCAGGTTTCTAAATTTTTTTATATTATTGCCGTTCCTGGCATGTAGGCCTTCAGCCGAGGTTGTCGTCATTTGCTTTGAAAAAATAATTCGATATTTGCATTGTAGCAATAAGCCTTAAAGCCTTATTTACTGCCATTCCTGGCGTCTGGTACCTTCTGCTGTATTTGTGGCCACTTTTTAATATTACAACACTGTAAGTTGTAGTTGCAGCGAGTTCTTAAACATTCCTAGTTTATTGTTTATTCTTGGCGTGTAAGGCCTTCAGCCGTGATCATAGTGGCTTGTTCTTTTAAACATTATCTGTATCTGAATTTTATTTACATCTACTCCCATATTCCGCAAGCCACTTGACGGTGTGTGGCGGAGGGTACCTTGAGTATCTCTATCGGTTCTCCCCTCTATTCCAGTCTCGTATTGTTCGTGGAAAGAAGGATTGTCGGTATGTTTCTGTGTAGGCTCTAATCTCTCTGATTTTATCCTCATGGTCTCTTCGCGAGATATACGTAGGAGGGAGCAATATACTGCTTGACTCTTCGGTGAAGGTATGTTCTCGAAACTTTAACAAAAGCCCGTACCGAGCTACTGAGTGTCTCTCCTGCAGAGTCTTCCACTGGAGTTTATCTATCATCTCCGTAACGCTTTCGCGATTACTAAATGATTCTTTAACGATGCGCGCTGCTTTTCGTTGGATCTTCTCTATCTCTTCTATCAACCCTATCTGGTACGGATCCCACACTGCTGAGCAGTATTCAAGCAGTGGGCGAAAAAGCGTACTGTAATCTACTTCCTTTGTTTTCGTATGGCATTTCATTAGGACTCCTCCAATGAATCTCAGTCTGGCATCTGCTTTACCAACGATCAACTTCATATGATCACTCCATTTTAAATCACTCCTAATGCGTACTACTCCCAGATAATTTATGGAATTAACTGCTTCCAGTTGGTGACCTGCTATGTTGTAGCTAAATGATAAGGGATCTTTCTTTCTATGTATTCGCAGCAAATTACACTTGTCTACATTGAGATTCAATTGCCATTTCCTGCACCATGCGTCAATTCGCTGCAGATCGTCCTGCATTTCAGTACAATTTTCCAACATTACAACCTCTCGATATACCACAGCATCATCCGCAAAAAGCCTCAGTGAACTTCCGATGTCATCCACAAGGTCATTTATGTATATTGTGAATAGCAACGGTCCTACGACAATCCCCTGCGGCACACCTGAAATCACTCTTACTTCGGAAGACTTATCTCTATTGAGAATGACATGCTGCGTTCTGTTATCTAGGATCTCTTCAATCCAATCACACAATTGGTCTGATAGTCCATATGCTCTTACTTTGTTCATTAAACGACTGTGGGGAACTGTATCGAACGCCTTGTGGAAGTCAAGAAACACGGCATCTACCTGGGAACCCGTGTCTATGGCCCTCTGACGAATAGCACGAGCTGGGTTTCACACGACCGTCTTTTTCGAAACCCATGCTGATTCCTACTGAGTAGATTTCTAGATTCCAGAAAAGTCATTATACTCGAACATAATATGTGTTCCAAAATTCTACAACTGATCGACGTTAGAGATATAGGTCTATAGTTCTGCACATCTGTTCGACGTCCCTTCTTGAAAACGGGGATGACCTGTGCTCTTTTCCAATCCTTTGGAACGCTATTCCTCTTCTAGAGATCTACGGTACACCGCTGCAAGAAGGGGGGCAAGTTCCTTCGCGTACTCTGTGTAAAATTGAACTGGTATCCCATCAGGACCAGCGGCCTTTCCTCTTTTGAGCAATTTTAATTGTTTCTCTATCCCTCTGTCGTCTATTTCGATATCTACCATTTTGTCATCTGTGCGACAATCTAGAGAAGGAACTACAGTGCAGTCTTCCTCTGTGAAACAGCTTTGGAGAAAGACATTTAGTATTTCGGCCTTTAGTCTGTCATCCTCTGTTTCAGTACCATTTTTGTCACAGAGTGTCTGGACATTTTGTTTTGATCCACCTACCGCTTTGACATAAGACCAAAATTTCTTAGGATTTTCTGCGAAGTCAGTACATAGAACTTTACTTTTGAATTGATTGAACGCCTCTCGCATAGCCCTCCTCACACTACATTTCGCTTCACGTAATTTTTGTTTATCTGCAAGGCTTTGGTTATGTTTATGTTTGCTGTGAAGTTCCCTTTGCTTCCGCAGCAGTTTTCTAACTCGGTTGATGTACCACGGTGGCACTTTTCCATCTCTTACGATCTTGCTTGGTACATACTCATCTAACGCGTATTCTACGATGGTTTTGAACTTTGTCCACTGATCCTCAACACTATCTGTACTTGAGACAAAACTTTTTTGTTGAGCCGTCAGGTACTCTGAAATGTGCTTTTTGTCACTTTTGCTAAGCAGAAAAATCTTCCTACCTTTTTTAATATTTCTATTTACGGCTGAAATCATCGATGCAGTAAACGCTTTATGATCGCTGATTCCCTGTTCTGCGTTAACTGTTTCAAATAGTTCGGGTCTGTCACCAGAGGGTCTAATATGTTATCACCTCGAGTCGGTTCTCTGTTTAACTGCTCAAGGTAATTTTCAGATAAAGCACTTCAAGAAATTTCACTGGGTTCTTTGTCCCTGCCACCCGTTATGAACGTTTGAGTCTCCCAGTCTATATCCGGCAAATTAAAATCTCCACCCAGAACTATAACATGGTGGGGAAATCTACTCGAAATATTTTCCAAATTATCCTGCAGGTGCTCAGCCACAACAGCTGCTGAGCCAGAGGGTCCATAGAGACATCCAGTTACCATGTCTGAGCCTGCTTTAACCGCGACCTTCCCCCAAATTATTTCACATTTTGGATCTCCGGCAATTTCCTTCGATACTATTGCACTTCTTATCGCTATAAACACGCATCCCCCTTCAGTGTCCAGCCTGTCTCTGCGGTATACATTCAAATCTGAGTTTAGGATTTCATTACTGTTTACGTCTGGTTTCATCCAACTTTCTGTCCCTAGTGCTATATGGGCATTGTGACCGGTTATTAATGAAAGCAGTTCTGGGACCTTTCTATAGATGCTCCTGCAGTTTACTATTAGCACATTAATATTGTTATTCCCTGTTACATTTTGCCTACTCCTACCTTGCCGCGTCTCAGGAGGCGTCTTGTCGGCCTAGGGAGGGAATTTTCTAACCTAAAAAACCCACATGTGGACTCCACACGTACTCCGCTACCCTTGTAGCCGCTTCTTGCGTGTAGTGCACGCCTGACCTATTCAGGGGGACCCTACATTTCTCCACCCGATATCGGAGGTCGAGAAATTTACACCCCAGATCTCCGCAGAAACATCTGAGCCTCTGGTTTAAGCCTTCTAGACCCGTGGTCTAGGGGTAGCGTATTTGATTCATAATCAAAACGTCTTCGGTCCCGGGTTCGATCCCCGCCACTACTTAATTTTTGATAAATAATCAGCATTGGCTGCCGAAGTCTTCCGGCATAAGAAGTCAGCCTCATTCTGCCAACGGCGGGAGGAGCGGATAGAGGTTCAGGGCACTCTCCTGTCCTAGGGGTGGGAAATTGCCTCTAAAGGCGGAAGAATCAGCAATGATCAGCGACATGAGGATGCAGAAGGCAATGGAAACCACTGCATTAAAGACACGTAACGTTTATCCACAAGACATGTGGCCTGTATTTGAAGAAGTGTCATGATGATCTCTCCATTAGCAAAAGATTCCGTAATAGTCCCCCATTCGGATCTCCGGGAGGGGACTGCCAAGGGGGAGGTTACCATGAGAAAAAGATTGAATAATCAACGAAACGATAACGTTCTAAGAGTCGGGGCGTGGAATGTCAGAAGCTTGAACGTGGTAGGGAAACTAGAAAATCTGAAAAGGAAAGTAAGGGAAATGCAAAGGCTCAATCTAGATATAGTAGGGGTCAGTGAAGTGAAGTGGAAGGAAGACAAGGAATTCTGGTCAGATGAGTATCGGGCAATATCCACAGCAGCAGAAAATGGTATAACAGATGTAGGATTCGTTATGAATAGGAAGGTAGGGCAGAGGGTGTGTTACTGTGAACAGTTCAGTGACTGGGTTGTTCTAATCAGAATCGACAGCAGACCAACACCGACAACGATAGTTCAGGTATACTTGCCGACGTCGCAAGCTGTAGATGAACAGATAGAGAAAGCGTATGAGAATATTGAAAGGGTAATGCAGTATGTAAAGGGGGACGAAAATCAAATAGTCATGGGCGACTGGAATGCAGCTGTTCTGGAAGGTGTAGAAGAAAAGGTTACAGGAGAATATGGGCTTGGGACAAGGAATGAAAGAGGAGAAAGACTAATTGAGTTCTGTAACAAGTTTCAGCTAGTAATAGCGAATACCCTGTTCAAGAATCACAAGAGGAGGAGGTATACATGGAAAAGGCCGGGAGATACGGGAAGATTTCAATTAGATTACATCATGGTCAGACAGAGATTCCGAAATCAGCTACTGGATAGTAAGGCGTACCCAGGAGCAGATATAGACTCAGATCACAATGTAGTAGTGATAAAGAGTAGGCTGAAGTTCAAGACATTAGTCAGGAAGAATCAATACGCAAAGAAGTGGGATACGGAAGTACTAAGGAATGACGAGATTCGTTTGAAGTTCTCTAACGCTATTGATACAGCAATAAGGAATAGCGCAGTAGGCAGTACAGTTGAAGAGGAATGGACATCTCTAAAGAGGGCCATCACAGAAGTTGGGAAGGAAAACTTAGGTACAAAGAAGGTAGCTGCGAAGAAACCGTGGGTAACAGAAGAAATACTTCAGTTGATTGATGAAAGGAGGAAGTACAAACATGTTCCGGGAAAATCAGGAAATACAAGTCGCTGAGGAATGAAATAAATAGGAAGTGCAGGGAAGCTAAGACGAAATGGCTGCAGGAAAAATGTGAAGACATCGAAAAAGACATGACTGTCGTAAGGACAGACTCAGCATACAGGAAAGTCAAAACAACCTTTGGTGACATTAAAAGCAACGGTGGTAACATTAAGAGTGCAACGGGAATTCCACTGTTAAATGCAGAGGAGAGAGCAGATAGGTGGAAAGAATACATTGAAAGCCTCTATGAGGTTGAAGATGTGTCTGATGTGATAGAAGAAGAAACAGGAGTCGATTTAGAAGAGATAGGGGATCCAGTATTAGAATCTGAATTTAAAAGAGCTTTGGAGGACTTACGGTAAAATAAGTCAGAAGGGATAGGTAACATTCCATCAGAATTTCTAAAATCATTGGGGGAAGTGGCAACAAAACGACTATTCACGTTGGTGTGTAGAATATATGAGTCTGGCGATATACCATCTGACTTTCAGAAAAGCATCATCCACACAATTCCGAAGACGGCAAGAGCTGACAAGTGCGAGAATTATCGCACAATCAGCTTAACAGCTCATGCATCGAAGCTGCTTACAAGAATAATATACAGAAGAATGGAAAAGAAAATTGAGAATGCTCTAGGTGACGATCAGTTTGGCTTTGGGAAAAGTAAACGGACGAGAGAGGCAATTCTGACGTTACGGCTAATATTGGAAGCAAGGCTAAAGAAAAATCAAGACACTTTCATAGGATTTGTCGACCTGGAAAAAGCGTTCGATAATATAAAATGGTGCAAGGTGTTCGAGATTCTGAAAAAAGTAGGGGTAAGCTATAGGGAGAGACGGGTCATATACAATATGTACAAGAACCAAGAGGGGATAATAGGAGTGGACGACTAAGAACGAAGTGCTCGTATTAAGAAGGGTGTAAGACAAGGCTGTAGCCTTTCACCCCTACTCTTCAATCTGTACATCGAGGAAGCAATGAGAGGGAAATAAAAGAAAGGTTCAGGAGTGGAATTAAAATACAATGTGAAGGGATATCAATGTTACGATTCGCTGATGACATTGCTATCCTGAGTGAAAGTGAAGAAAAATTAAATGATCTGCTGAACGGAATGAACAGTGTAATGAGTACACAGTATGGTTTAAGAGTAAATCGGAGAAAGACGAAGGTAATGAGAAGTAGTAGAAATGAGAACAGCGAGAAACTTAACATCAGGATTGATGGTCACGAAGTCAATGAAGTTAAGGAATTCTGATACCTAGGCTGTAAAATAACTAATGACGGACGGAGCAAGGAGGACATCAAAAGCAGACTCGCTATGACAAAAAAGGCATTTCCGACCAAGAGAAGTCTACTAATATCAAATACCGGCCTTAATTTGAGGAAGAAATTTCTGAGGATGAATGTCTGGAGTACAGCATTGTATGGTAGTGAAACATGGACTGTGGGAAAACCGGAATAGAAGAGAATCGAAGCATTTGAGATGTGGTGCTATAGACGAATGTTGAAAATTTGGTGGACTGATAAGGTAAGGAATGAGGAGGTTCTACGCAGAATCGGAGAGGAAAATAATATGTTTAAAACACTGATAAGGAGAAGGGACAGGATGATAGGACATCTGCTAAGACATGAGGGAATGACTTCCATGGTACTAGAGGGAACTGTAGAGGGCAAAATCTGTAGCGGAAGACAGAAATTGGAATACGTCAAGCAAATAATTGAGGACGTAGGTTGCAAGTGCTACTATGAGATGAAGAGGTTAGCCCAAGAAAGGGATTCGTGGCGGGCCGCATCAAACCAGTCAGTAGACTGATGACAAAAAAAAAAAAAAAGCTCAGGTCCAAACCAGAGGAGCGCGATCGGTTCTGGGAACGATACTACAAATAGTTAGCTCAGATTCTACCCCGCGGGCGAGGCTTTCCGCCTTCACCAATTCCGCCAACCGCCTGTACGAACTGAGGATGACCTCTGAACCCAGACGGCAGGAGTCATTGGTGCCGACATGAGCAACAATTTGCAGTCGGGTGCACCCAGTGCTCTCTATCGCCGCCGGCAGGGCCTCCTCCACATCTCGGATGAGACCCCTCCCGGCAAGCAGACAGAGTGACCTTTCCGCTATTTCCTTAAGGGGCTCCATCACCCGCCTAACGTTGGAGCTCCCAATAACTAATAAACCCCTCCCCGCGTGTGCCTGCTCGTACCTTGCTGAAGTAGTGGTCACATGTCCACTCACAGACAGAGCGGGCGATGCCACACGGCCAGCCTCCACATTGACCCTCCGCCTCGTGCGCCGCGAACGCCGCTGAACCCGCCACTCTCCTTGGGGAGAGGGTGGCCCAACAGCGCCCGGTACCTTGAAGATGTCTCGACAGCAGGGACAGATGTTGAAGCATGTAACACCTGGGGTGTACCATGCGACTCACCAGACTCCCCACTGCCACTACACTCCGAGGCAGCAGCCTGAAGACGACTGACCGCGGACGTCAACACGTTCAGCTGTTCGCAAACAGTGGCCAGCTCCTCCTGCGTCCGTACACCGCAGTCACACATCCTATCCATCCTAAGAAATCAATTTACTGTAGGGAGTTAATCAACTTTTAACTAGACTGCTAGTTCACTAAAGGCGGCTGATAGTTGACTAAACTGTGGTTGCTAGACACTTCTAGTAGAAAACAATGAAAATAGCACTACCTGTCTCTGGACTGGTGATTTGCTGAACTGTAACTCATTCAAAACGCTATTATTTAGACAGTTGTTTATTCCATCATTAATAACGTGTGGTATTTTTTTATTTATTGTTGAGTCGGAATTACTGTTTCGAAAATATATGTGTGTAACTCTAAAAGGCAACCAGAAAAATTGCATGATTCATTCAATGGAAAGATCTTCACAAACTGACCAAGTCAATAATGCGGTGATCCAACTCTGGCCATTATTCAAGCAGTTATGTGGCTTGGAATTGGTTGACAGAGTAGTTAGTTGTTCTCCCGGGGATGGCGTGTCGAATTATGTCCAAGTGGTGAGTCAGATAGCCAAAATCCCGAGGCGATTGGTGGGTTATGCCCCTAAAGCTCATAAGGTTCTCAGCTGAGGAGAGATCCAGAGATCTTGCTGGCGAAGATAGGGTTTGACCAGGACAAATGCAACACAAACTCTGAGGGCATCATCATGCTGAAATGTAGGCCTAGTATGGCTTGCCACGAAGAGTAACAAAACCTAGCGCAGAGTGTCGCTGACGTGCCGTTGTGCTATAATGGTGCCACTGATGACAACAAAGTGGTCCTACCGCGAAAGGAAATGACATCTGAGAACATCACTCCTGGTTGTCAGGCCTTATGGCAGGCAGTAGTCGGGCTAGTATCCCATGATAGTACAGGGTGTCTAGAGAGACGTTTTCGCTGGTTTTTGGGGCTCAGTAGAAGGCGAGACTCATCGTAGACGCCGATTCTACTGCAGTCAGTGCAAATGGGCTTGTTTCTATACATAGGTCAACCGTAGTTGGGACTAGATCTTGATCTCAATCCCCTTTCTGTGAACCACCTATTAATGGTCTTTGTGGACACTGAAGCAACAGCTGCAAGCTGGATTGACAACAATGATGGATACGGGGGTCTCAATACCTCTCTAAAAAGTACTCAAGCCTCCTGTTTCTCCGTCTCTCTAGGCCGGTCGCTTCCTTCGCGACGCAGTCTGTGCCCATGGTTCACCCATTCCTGCCAACATCTTCGGGTAGTGGCATCGCTCCCATTCAGTTGTCGAGCGATTCGTCGATTGCTCCAACTGGCTTCTATGAGCCCAGCTATACGTCCTGTCTCAAATGCTGAGATCTACACGTATGGTTCGCTCGCACGTCAGCGAAGCGTAGACTTTATGCGCTGGTACAAAAATACATCTACACATCTACACATACATCTACATGGTTACTCTGCAATTCACACTTAAGTGCCTGGTAGAGGGTTCATCGAACGATTTTCATACTACTTCTCTACCATTCCACTCTCGAATGGCGCGTGGGAGAAAGGAACACCTAAATCTTTCCGTTCGAGCTCTGATTTCTCCTATTTTATAATGATGATCATTTCTCCCTACGTAGGTGGGTGTCAACAATATATTTTCGCATTCAGAAGAGAAAGTTGGTGACTGAAATTTCGTAAATAGATCTCGCCGCAAAGAAAACCACCTTCGTTTCAGTGACCGCCACCCCAACTCGCGTATCATATAAGTGACACTCTCACTCCAATTGCGCAATAACACGAAACGGGCTGCCCTTCTTTGCACTTTTTCGATGTCCTCCGCCAATCCTACCTGGTAAGGATCCCACACCGCGCTGAAAAATTCCAGGAGAGGACGGACAGGTGTAATGTAGGCTGTCTGTTTAGTGGGTTTGTCGCACCTTCTAAGTGTTCTGCCAACAAAGCGCAGTCTTTGTTTCGCGTTCCCCACAATATTATCTAAGTGGTCTTTCCAATTTAATTTGCTCGTAATTGTAATTCCTAGGTATTTAGCCGAATTGACAGCCCTTAGGTTTGTGCGATTTATCGCATACCCAAAATTCGTCGGATTTATTTTAGTACCCATGTGGATGACCTCGCACTTTTCTTTGTTAAGTGCCAACTACCACTTTTCGCACCATACAGAAATTCTCTCTAGATCATTTTGTAATTGGAATTCATAGTCTGATGATTTTACTAGACGGTAAATTACAGCATTTTCTGCAAACAATCTCAGGGGTCTTCTCAGATTATCACCTAGATCATTTATGTAAATCATGAATAGCAGAAGGCCTATGACACTATCTTGTGGAACGCCAGACATCACTTCCGTTCTACTCTATGATTTACCGTCTATCACTACGAACTGTGACCTCTGTGATAGGAAATCACGGATCTAGACACTCAACTGAGACGATACTCCACATGCAAGCAAATTGATTAATAGTCGATTGTGAGGAACGACTTCAAAGGCCTTCTGGAAATATAGGAATATGGAATCGATCTGAGATCCCTTATCGACAGCACTCATTACTTCATGGGAATAAAGAGCTAGCTGTGTTGCACAAGAACGATATTTTCTGAATCCGTGTTGGCTATGCATCAATAAGTCATTTTCTTCAAGATGATTCATAATGATCGAGTACAGTATATGCTCCAAAATCCTGCTACAAATTGAGGTCAGTGATATGGGTCTGTAATTCAATGGGTAACTCTTATTTGCTTTCTTGAATACTGCTGTGACCTGTGCTACTTTCCAGTCTTTAGGAACAGACTTTTCGTCAAGTGAGCGTTTGTATATGATTGCTAAGAAAGGCGCTACTGTGTCTGCATACTCTGAAAGGAACCTGATTGGTATACCATCTGGACCGGAAGACTTGCCTTTCTTAAGTGATTTGAATTGTTTCGCAACACCTAAGATATCCTATGTCCCTCACGCTAACAGCTGTTCTGGTTTCGAATTCTGGAATATTTACTTCATCCTCTTTCGTGAAGGGCTTACGGAAAACTGTATTTAGTAACTCTGCTTTAGTGGCACCATCATCGGTAGTATTTCCATCTCTATTGCGCAATGACTCTATTGACTTTTATTGCCACTGGTGTACTTTACATACGAGCAGAATCTCTTCCGGTTTTCTACCTTATTTTGAGACTTTGTTTCACTGTGGAAACTATTCCGTGAAACTTGGCCAGTCTTGGGTATTTTGCGTTCTTCTGAATTTGGCATACTTTTTCCCGTGACTTCTGCAACAGTGTTCTGACGTGTTTTGTGTACCATGGTGGATCAGTCCCGTATCTTATTAACTTATGCGATATGAATCTATTTATTGTTGTCGATACTGTATCTTTTTTTAAGCCATATCTGGTCTACACTTACATACAAAGCTTGGAAGGAATAGAGACACACTCTTAGGAAGGCTTCAAGCGAGTTTTAACTCCTGTTTTAAATAGATATATTTTGCGTTTACTTTTAGTGGTGCTGGTTGATATAGTTTTTAGCCTCGCTACAATGAGCTTTTGTTCACTAATCCCTGTATCCGTCATGACGGTCTCTATTAGATCGGGATTACTTGTGGCTAAGAGGTCAAGTGTGTTTTCGCATAAATTTACGATTCGTGTGGGCACATGAACTAATTGTTCAAAGTAATTCTCAGATTACAATTTCGGAAGATGTTTTCTGTCTACCACCGGCTTTGAACATGTATTTTCGCTAACAAATCGAGAGTAGATTGAAGCCTCCACCAATTATAACTGTATGAGTGGGATTCTTATTTTTAATGAGATCCTAGTTTTCTTTGAACCGTTCAGCTATTATATCATCTGAGTCGGGGGGGGGGGGGGGGGTTGGTAGAAGGAGCCAATTATTATTTTGGTACGGCTGTTGAGTATAACCTCTACCGATAGTAATTCACTTCTGCTACGGTCGCAGGTTCGAATCCTGCCTCAGGCATGGATGTGTGTGATGTCCTGTAGGTTAGTTAGGTTTAAGTAGTTCTAAGTTCTAGGGGACTGATGACCTCAGATGTTAAGTCCCATAGTGCTCAGAGCCATTTGAACCACTTAAGTCACTTCACGACAAGATAAACTACACACAGACACAAACGCACAACCACCTACTTTATTTAATCTATCCTTTCTGAACACGGTTTGCACCTATGTAAAAATTTCGGCAGAATTTATGTCCGGCCTTAGCCAGCTTTCTGTTCCTATAACGATTTCAGCTTCAGTGCTTTCTATCAGCGCTGGAAGCTCTGGTACTTTTACAACACAGCAAATATCCCCTGTCTACCGTCCTCTGCCTTACATCTGCAGCTCTTTGGATGTAAGTGATGGATAGGCTTTGGCGTTGAAGTCGCTATGTTCCCTATAAGGTTGCTGTGCTAGATGCTGGGTCTGCGGCTCCGTCTTGGGGACGCGCTAGAAGTCACATGGCGTACAACTCAAATTACCTGGCTAAACTGGCTCGAATAAGTAACTAACTAAACTGGCCCTCCTGTCCGTGGCGGCGGTCCTAAATACTGGCAGCTGAGAGGGCGTTGGCGGCATGTTTCCAGCGATCCTTGGCATTGACCTCTATCGATACTATCGTAACCTCTATGCCGCATTGTGTGCTGGCGCCAGCGTACGTCAGCACTGTTTTGGTAGTTTGGTAGTTTGGTCTGACAATCAACATCTTAACAACAAAGATATCTGCACAACCATCTCCAGTAACTGTTTTACCACACCTCTGGAACAAGCAGATCTCTCCCTATATCTAGAAAGTACATTCTCAGACGAAGAAACTACACACCACGAAGGGGTAATGCAAATTAGTCACGAACTGATCACAGGTTCAATGCACTATGCAAAATTGTAAATGTTAGCGGTCGATGGATGAATGTGTGAGGCTGTGGTGGAATTTCTCCACGTAACTGCGGGGATAGTAAACAGGGGATGTGTTGCAGCCAGCACGTGAAGTCTATGCTTCGCAGAGAGGCGAGTGAACCGTATACGAAGATCTCGGCATTTGAGACAGGACGTATAGCGGGGCTCAAAGAAGCCAGTAGGAGCAATCGTCGAATCGCTCGATAATTGAACAGGAGCGATGCTACTATTCGAAAATGTTGGTAGGAATGGATTAACCACGACCGCACACTGCATCGAGAAGGAATCGAAGACCATAGACACATGACAAAATGAGAGGACAGAGCACTCTTCAGAGAGGTACTCAGAGCCTCGGATCTATCAATGTTACCTGTGTGACACTTACGATCCGTACATTTTGGAAGGCCTTATTAACAAATTGTCAGGTACAGGTAACTGACATTTTGATTGATTTTCTGCATCGTAGTGTAAAAGCGTAACAAAACGAAAATTTCGCTGCTATAATAGCTCTCTCCGTATCAGGCCATGAAATTTGCAGCTCTCCCACGCTAATATAGGTGTAATAATATTTGTGTAGAATAATGGAACTGGAAAATTTTGTTACATTGTATGGCTCGCGACTTGCTCCGTTGGGTCAAGTAGCAGCGGCGAACAGCGGCACCTGGAAACGCCACTGTGTAAGACTAAATGTCGGCATCTAATTAGGCTACGCTGCAAAGTGTCAGCCTTCCGTGCCAGTGACCACGAATGAACCAGCGTGAATGGACTGTTGTGACGCAGCAACAGCGCGAGGCGGGCAGGTGGGCGCCGGCGGGGGGCGTGTCCTGCAACAGTGGCGACCTCTTTCCGGCTGGCTGTGCCTCAACGGCCGGGGTAATCGGGCGAGCTGCGAGGGCGCGGCCTGCTGCAGATTGCAGCGCGTGGCGGGCCGGGTCGACGGATCGCGCCCTTACCCTCCGCACTCCGGCGCATTCATTCGGCAGCGAGGGCGTAATTCTTCCCTGCTGGGTCTTGAGATTTACCACTTTATTGGTGACAGCCTAAAAAAAAAAAAAAAGGGATTCCTCCGTCCAAGACGTCAAATTAATACTATTCGGAATAGGACAAAGAATACAGATTCATATCGCTTCGAACTGCTTCTCCAATTATGTAATACTGTATCGTGCAAGCACTAAAGCTTACAGCACAGTACTTCGTGGTGAGGCAGAAAAAGTAGGAAGCTGAAAAGTAATCGACGAGAGCTGAACCCTTTCAAATCACGATCTTTATTTACACTTGGCCATCGGGAAACGACACGTCTCCCCGTTGTCCTGTGACTCACGGAATAAAACCTAGGAATACCGAGGACTACAGAGCTTAAGCACGGATAGGCGAGCTGTGAGGTAGCAACTTATAATTTCACATCGGTTATTCAGTTTCTGAATAGAAAGTTAAATAAAGTGCAGTAGACGATCAACCTAACTACGGCAGTTACAATTACCGCTTATTCTGCAGTACATACCGTTTATTTATCAGTCTCTTTTTCGTCCACTAACGCAACAAGGGCCTGAAGGATCTAAGAAGTAAGCATTACCTGTGATCTTCATCTCCATCTGCAGGAAAACACTGCCTGCATTATGGTAGTTCACTGAATGGGATGCATTTCAAGAAATTAGTGTTGTACAAGGGTTTCCCGGAAAGTAATGCACCGTATTGTTTTCTTCAACTATTTTTTATTGAACATTATTAGAGTTATACACCGGAAAGGATGGTGTATTACCTGAACCTATTTTTCTACGTAATCTCCATCCCGTTGTATGGCCTTCCTCCAGCTCGATACGAGGGCGTGTATGCGAGTCGGTACCAATTCTTGTCCTGGTGGCGGAGCCAATGCTTCACATTATGGACCATCTTTTTCTTCTACATCATACTCCGGAAGCCACCTAATGGTGTGTGGTCGAGGGTACTTTCGGTACCGCTATCTAATTCCTCCAACCCTGTTAAACTTGCGAATAGTGCATGGGAAATATGATTGTTGGTAAGCCTCTGTATTGGCTGTAATTTCTCGAATTTTCTCCTCGTAGTATGTGGGGTGAAGTAATATGTTGTCCGACTCCTCCTAAAAAGTACTGTACCGAAATTTCTATAGTAAATCTCCCCGTGATGCACAACGCCTGTCTTGTAATGTCTGCCATTGGAGTTGTTTAGCATCTCCGTAACGCTCTCTCGTCAGCTAAACGATCCCGTGACGAAATGCGCCGCTCTTCGTTGAATCTTCTCTATCAGTCCTACATGATTGGGATCCCAGATAGACGAACAATACCCAAGAATCGGGCGAACAAGCGTCTTATACGCCACTTCTTTCGTGGATGAGTTACATTTCCTTAAAATTCTTCCGATGAATCTAATACTGGTGTCTGTTTTTCCGTCTATCTGAATCATCTCATCGTCCTCAACACGTCTTCCACGAATGGCATCTGTTCTCGCGAATGACAACATCAGCTCGCTGCAACATGTCAGGTGCGACAGCCGTGGATGGTCTCCCCGACCGCTGAAAATCGTGGAGTTCCGCCGAGCCGCCTTCTGATAACCTCACCCTCCGTGCCCAGCGACTAGCTGTTCTTCTGTCGACAGTAGATGCTCCACAAACTTTGCACAAGCGAATTTTCCCCACAGTTTCTCTCTCTGCAGTGAGTAATTCAATGATTGCACGTTGCTTGCAACAAACATCACCTACAGACGCCATTTTGAAACTGTCCTGCGGCTACGCTATCTGTCGGATGTGACGGAAACGTGTTGCATCCACTGAGGAGACTTCAAATAATACAGGGTGTTTCAAAAATGACCGGTATATTTGAAACGGCAATAAAAACTAAACGAGCAGCGATAGAAATACACCGTTTGTTGCAATATGCTTGGGACAACAGTACATTTTCAGGCGGACAAACTTTCGAAATTACAGTAGTTACAATTTTCAACAACAGATGGCGCTGCAAGTGATGTGAAAGATATAGAAGACAACGCAGTCTGTGGGTGCGCCATTCTGTACGTCGTCTTTCTGCTGTAAGCGTGAACTGTTCACAACGTGCAAGTGTGTTGTAGACAACATGGTTTATTCCTTAGAACAGAGGATTTTTCTGGTGTTGGAATTCCACCGCCTAGAACACAGTGCTGTTGCAACAAGACGAAGTTTTCAACGGAGGTTTAATCTAACCAAAGGACCGAAAAGCGATACAATAAAGGATCTGTTTGAAAAATTTCAACGGACTGGGAACGTGACGGATGAACGTGCTGGAAAGGAAGGGCGACCGCGTACGGCAACCACAGAGGGCATCGCGCAGCTAGTGCAGCAGGTCATCCAACAGTGGCGTCGGGTTTCCGTTCGCCGTGTTGCAGCTGCGGTCCAAATGACGCCAACGTCCACGTATCGTCTCATGCGCCAGAGTTTACACCTCTATCCATACAAAATTCAAACGCGGCAACCCCTCAGCGCCGCTACCATTGCTGCACGAGAGACATTCGCTAACGATATAGTGCACAGGATTGATGACGGCGATATGCATGTGGGCAGCATTTGGTTTACTGACGAAGCTTATTTTTGCCTGGACGGCTTCGTCAATAAACAGAACTGGCGCATATGGGGAACCGAAAAGCCCCATGTTGCAGTCCCATCGTCCCTGCATCCTCAAAAAGTACTGGTCTGGGCCGCCATTTCTTCCAAAGGAATCATTGGCCCATTTTTCAGATCCGAAACGATTACTGCATCACGCTATCTTGACATTCTTCGTGAATTTGTGGCGGTACAAACTGCCTTAGACGACACTGCGAACACCTCGTGGTTTATGCAAGATGGTGCCCAGCCACATCGCACGGCCGACGTCTTTAATTTCCTGAATGAATATTTCGATGATCGTGTGATTGCTTTGGGCTATCCGAAACATACAGGAGGCGGCGTGGATTGGCCTCCCTATTCGCCAGACATGAACCCCTGTGACTTCTTTCTGTGGGGACACTTGAAAGACCAGGTGTACCGCCAGAATCCAGAAACAATTGAACAGCTGACGCAGTACATCTCATCTGCATGTGAAGCCATTCCGCCAGACACGTTGTCAAAGGTTTCGGGTAATTTCATTCAGAGACTACGCCATATTACTTCTACGCATGGTGGATATGTGGAAAATATCGTACTATAGAGTTTCCCAGACCGCAGCGCCATCTGTTGTTGAAAATTGTAACTACTGTAATTTCGAAAGTTTGTCTGCCTGAAAATGTACTGTTGTCCCAAGCATATTGCAACAAACGGTGTATTTCTATCGCTGCTGGTTTAGTTTTTATTGCCGTTTCAATTATTCCGGTCATTTTTGAAACACCCTGTACATACGTAACGTTTCGCATTCGTAGCATTGTTTTCAGCTGAGACAAATAAACGCAGTGCATTACTTTCTGGGCAACCCTCGTAAAATAAATGGTAAATCTTTGACCACAATGTCGAACAATGTGGCACGTTTCCGAGTTGTAAATCTGATAATGTACCAGTATTGAAATAATTATTGACCCGTTAGTTCAACAGTAAATTTGCTCGCCCTAAATTTTCAAAAATTTAATTCTCCATTTATCATGCAGTATTCCCTGCAGGCGGCGGACAAAAGCTTATCCAAAATACTGTAATCTTCAAGTCACTTCATCCAGTTATAAAAATGTCACTCGAAGGACTTCAATTCGTAAATTTATATAAGACATTATTATTGTCCTTCCCACAATGGGACATTTACCAAAGAAATAGCGCTGACGGAGAGCAGTCAGAAGTTCTGCACAGGTTGACACGGACGAGTTTCGTCGGCTACTGGAATAGGCTGACTGCACATGCTGCTCGACGTAGACTGTGCGACTGCTCCAGAACCATCCGAGTATCGTCCGGGGGCAGAGACGCCGGACACAACACTCGGTTTTCTAGCAGCAGTCCATTTCAAGACTGACAAAAACCCCTTGCACCCCACAAAAATGTCCCAATTCGGATTTTAACCGATATCAAATTTTCCCAGAGAATAGCGAAGGTCTCTTTACACGGTTGAGTTAACTATAATCCAATATTGTTGTAGACTAAAAGCTATATTGTTTTTTTAAAATGAGACTATTAAAGACTTTCCCCTTCAAATATATTCATTCAAAACACTCTGTATCTGTTTGTATGCTTATAAACTTGAATATTGTCGCAGAAAAAGCTGAGTAGCACCGTCAGTGTATTGTAGCGCTTATCCTACTACACTGCTGCATACAGGGTCGTGAGTTCAAAACTCACCTGAACTGTAAAATCTTAATTTCTGTGGTGTCACCGCCAGACACCACACTTGCTAGGTGGTTGCTTTTAAATCGGCCGCGGTCCGCTAGTATACGTCGGACCCGTGTGTCGCCACTATCAGTGATTGCAGACCGAGCGCCGCCACACCGCAGGTCTAGAGAGACTTACTAGCACTCGCCCCAGTTGTATAGCCGACTTTGCTAGGAAAGGTTCACTGAGAATTACGCTCATTTGCCGAGACGATAGTTAGCATAGCCTTCAGCTAAGTCAATTGCTACGACCTAGCAAGGCGCCATTTATCCTTTGCTATGTATCTAATGACGCATACACTGTATCAACAAGACCAATGTTCATCAATTGTGGATTGAAGTTAAGTATTCCAGCAGCTACGTATTTTTCTTTATAGCATTCATTACGTATCCTGTTTCAGACCTCACGCCAGCCTGTGTGAGTTTAAGCGCGTGCCTTTCGGTTACCCGTCACTGTGGATTGGCTGTCTTGCCAGTCCACAACATTTTTGGCGACTCGGATACAAACGGTCTCCTTTATATATAACTAATTCACTTGTGTCATGGCTTCGCCACAATCTCCAGATGTACTGTCCGAATTTTATTGCTTGCAGAATCAGCAGACGCAGGCCTTATTGGATGCCCTTGGACAGCTCGTCCAGGGTCAATGTGCAATGCAAAACGATGCGGCAGCCGCCGCTCCACCGCTACCGCAGCCACAACATGCAGTTGCACCACCTTTTTGACACTTCAATGAGGCACTGGAAACCTGGACGGAGTGGTCACGCCAATTTGGATTTCATCTCGCCGCCTACAGAATTCGAGGTAACGAGCGGCAGCCTCATGTATTGGCATGTGTAGGGGTGCAAACGTACCGTGTGATAGTGAAATTATTTCCCTGACGCGACGTAGCAACTCTGTCCTACGACGAAATTTTGTCAGCATTGGATGCCTATTTCAAGGAATCAGTTAATGTTGTTGCAAAACGGTATACTTTCTTTCGTACAAAACATACGGCCAGTCAAATTAATAGGGCGTGGGTTGCAACTTTGCAAGGCCTTACAAGGGATTGTGCTTTTGAGTGTGAATGTGGACTCCCTTATTCAGATACTATGGTGCGTGGTGCAATTGCACAGAACGTTTCTGATGGTCATATACGGGAGCAAATTTTGAAACTAGTCAATCCCTCCCTTCAACAAGTGATAGACATATTGGATAGGCAAGACACACTTGACTTTGCTCAGGAATCATTTGCAACTTTGGCAGCTATGTGTCACATTAACCGGCGCGCCGGGCGAGCTGCACGGAACTGTAAACAGCCCTCGCGCACGTCGGCGCCGCCACGTGTGCCGCGCAAGCATGCAAATGCAGTGAAATCATGCCCGCGGTGTGCTACTAGACATTCGCGTGAGAATTGCCCGTCACGCCAGGCTATTTGCTTTTTCTGTAATAAAAAAGGACATGTTCAGAGTGTTTGCCAGAAAAAGCTCAGATCGGACCCTCACAACGATTCCAGGCCCTTTGCTTCGCGCCGAAATCGAAGCAAGAATACTCAGGCTCGTGAACCTTCGCCCATGGGCATACATGTAGTTAATTCCACTCCGCCCAGTGCCACTCTCTCTAACAGTGACTGTGTTCGTCCCACAAAAAGTGTGTGTCGACATCGACGGAAATCACGTTAAGTCGCGAGTGCTTCTGTACCAGTGTCTGTTCGCGTTGCACGAGACAGTCGCTCTTGTCGTCAGCAGGACAATAAACTTTTTGTGGATTTGGACATTAATGGCAACGTAATCCCATTCCAGCTCGATACCAGAGCTGCAGTTTCACCAATCCATAAAGACACGTACAAACAACTGGGCAACCCTCCGTTGCGTGCCGCAGATGTTAAGTTACATCGTTATTCAGGACAGCATATCCCTGTGTTAGGACAGCGCAGCCTTCTTGCAACATACAAGGACCAAACAAAACTTGTGTCATTTTATGTTCTTCGTTCTTCTTCTGCAGTGAACTTGTTTGGTTTAGATGTATTTCAGTTGTTTAACTTATCTATAGTAAATCTGCCACCATCCAAGCGTTATCCGCTATCTTTTGCATTGAAGGTCTTCCACAGACTATTGTTTCCGACAACAGCCCACAATTCATGTCGGCAGAATTTCAGTCATTCTGCAAGGCCAATGGAATTCAACATCTGACATCCGCGCCGTTTTCGCCTCAGTCAAACGGTGCCGCTGAACGATTGGTCCGGACTTTCAAGTCACAGATGTTGAAGTTGAACGAGTCGTATTCTCGGGAGGACGCATTATTGCTCTTTTTGTCTTCGTATCGCTCTCAGCCCCGAGATGGTCGCTCGCCGGCTGAGTTTCCATGGTCGTCCTCATCGAACCTTGATGCCTTTGCTGCATCCGCCGCATCACGTTCCTGTGCAGCGGCAGACGCCTGCTTTTGCTCCGGGCGACGTTGTATACTATCGCAACTATCGAGGTTCACGGCGTTGGCTCGCAGGGCGCATTTTTCGCTGCCTTGGCCGCGCTATTTATTTGGTTTTGGAGGCCTCTGGTGAGGTGCATCGACATCTCAATCAGCTGCGCCTCTGTCGTCGCACGGGTTCTGCCGCTCCCCGTCTGCTTTCAGCGATGGTGCCGTCCGGTCGGCGCCCTGGGGTCCCATCTACTGGCTCGCCTCATCCTCAGGTGTTACCGACGCTGCCTTCCATTTTGCCCCATGGTGTCGCGCCGCCACCGCAGCCGCTGCCGGCGCCGCCCGCAGTGGACGCTTCGCTGCAGCCGCCATGCGCCTCCCTGGGTCACGCGCCGCCGGTCGCTTCCCGTGACCAGCTGTCCGCCGACTTGGAACTCTTGCCAGCTCTGGACCAGATGTCGTCTTCGCCCGTCGGATGCTCCGACTCGATGGAGGTCGACCCTTCGGCCCCTCCTGCCTATCTACGGGCGCATAACCCACATGTTGGCGTGCACCCTGGACTAGGTTTTCAGGCGTTTCCTAGCTCCCCTCGGACCGAATGGCCGGGTGCGGGTAGCACAGCCTCGCCTGTTGTTAGGCTCCCCACCTCGTCGCATACGCCAGCATGTGGTCCTCTCCACGGCGGGCGGAAGCCTTATACCACAACCGTCCGCCGATTTGCGGGGGAGGAATGTGGTGTCACCGCCAGACACCACACTAGCTAGGTGGTAGCTTTTAAATCGGCCGCGGTCCGCTAGTATACGTCAGACCCGCGTGTCGCCACTATCAGTGATTGCAGACCGAGCGCTGCCACACCGCAGGTCTAGAGAGACTTACTAGCACTCGCCCTAGTTGTACAGCCGACTTTGCTAGGAAAGGTTCACTGAGAATTACGCTCTCATTTGCCGAGACGATAGTTAGCATAGCCTTCAGCTAAGTCAATTGCTACGACCTAGCAAGGCGCCATTTATCCTTTGCTATGTATCTAATGACGCATATACTGTATCAACAAGACCAATGTTCACCAATTGTGGATTAATGTTAAGTATTCTAGCAGCTACATACTTTTCTTTACAGCATTCATTACGTATCCTGTTTCAGACCTCACGCCAGCCTGCGTGAGTTTAAGCGTGTGCCATTCGGTTACCCGTCACTGTGGATTGGCTGTCTTGCCAGTCCACAAAAATTTCTATATTCGGTTCGAGGACATTCTAGAGACATCCACAAACATCAAGAATCATCGTACTGGAATGATCTGTAACTGTACATATACCGTATGTGTTATGGCCGTAGACAGTTCGCTCCTTCGTTAACTGTAGTGTTCGTCGTTCATCTAATTACACATTCCTCTACGTGACAATATTAGTACATCTTTATTGTTGAGCCGTGGTACGCCTTTCCTGGCACACCAGCTCTTTGGACGACTATCGATTAAGCGGCTGTACTACTATCTTTGCCCCTGTTGTGATCTGGCGGCAGGTATTTGCGGTCGGGGAGTTGGTCGTCGGACTCGCTACAACGCACTAGCACGTGCTTGAGAGGACGAAGGAGCAAAACACGCGGGCTCGGTATAATACAATAAAATAATTGAATAGATGAAAATAAAATGTTGAAATGGGTGGCTTTTTAAAGTGTATTGAATTAATGAGATTAATTTTTCGACATGAATGACAAGCACAATAAACTGAGCTATGGCTGGAAATAAGTTCGTATTAGTTCATATTATTTTGCAGGGCGAAGTAGTTTCTTTCTCCGCTGTATATTTGTACTTACCATTCTTTATAATGCTACGTTTGGTCGCCGTGTTCACCTTTGAAGTCTTGACCGTGTTCCCATTACGCTTATCGGATCTTCGTCATTTCCAAAGTACACAGGTGGGCTTCAGTTCTCGTAACTATCGTAGTATTTGAAATAACAACTCACACGACCTTTCTGTTAATAAAACAATACTGTATTTTTCCAAACGATGCACATATGAAATACATACTCCTCACTTATTCAGAGCGTCCCCAAAATGGCGGTCTACAATTACTCCCTAAAAAAGGCGTGCTTCTCACTCGTTCACTAGCTGAACGTGAATCCTCCCTTCCTCATACTGGTACAAGAAAAACTCCTCTGTTTTTTAACAACTGAAAATCAAAAATACCTGACGGTAGGCATAGGCTCTATGATGGGCTACCGCTTCATCTTTTCTGTTTCTAAAAATGGTTCAAATGGCTCTGAGCACTATGGGACTTAACTTCTGAGGTCATCAGTCCCCTAGAACTTAGAACTACTTAAACCTAACTAACCTAATGACATCACACACATCCATGCCCGAGGCAGGATTCGAACCTGCGACCGTAGCGGTCGCGCGGTTCCAGACTGAGCGCCTGAACCGCTAGACCACCGCGGCCGGCTCCCAGTTGGGCCCCGGCGTTTAGGTGCTGTTTGGACGGCTGGTCTGCTGCTTCCGGCGTTTTAAGTTAAGTCGCCTTTTGCCCAGGTCAGCCTGGCGTCACTGTCCGTTTGATAAAGTCGAATGTATAATTTATTGCTCAAATAAGTTACAATTGTATTTTACAGTACGATGTCTTTCCCGCGGAGAATGATCACAGCTTTTTATGATCAAAACTTATCACACTTGACGTTAATATTACTATATTCTCTTAGTTTAATGATAAATAAACACCCCGTATTAGTTTCAGTGTTGGCACTCCTGGTTCCTGCCTATGAGGGACGGGCAACCTGAGACGTGAAACTTTCTGGCAGATTAAAACTGGGTGCCGGACCAACATTCAACCACCGCATCTTTGGCTGTCGCGTCTTCACACCTTTACCCAACCACAATAGAGGAGGTGAGAAGCGATGAATAGTGTGCGGCTTTGAAACTCTGCTTTGGTCTCAGTAAATCTTCGGCTGAAGCATATGCATTGTTGCAGTAGTGCTAAGGAGAGTACGTGTATCCCTAGAGCACATGTCGAAGATTTTGAAGATGGGACCAGGGTTCTTAGGGAAGGAAACGTAAATTATGAGAGAGAGTCGACGAATAATGCAAAGAATCCTTTCCGGAATACTGAAAATTTAATTGGGTGCCACCCACAAGTTGCTTAGAGACATTTTACACATGAGACATGTTTGTGCATGATAGATAACTGATTCGCGAACAACAAGAAATTGTCGTACAGGTCAGTACAATCGCCGCTGGTGTCAGAGGAAAGTCAATCATTCCTGATGAAACTTGGCTATATAATTTTGATTCTGAGATCAAACGCCAAAGCTCAGTGTGGAAATCTCCTTCATCACCAACGCTCGAAGAAGCAAAATAGCCGTTGCTTCCACTAGGAAAGTGAAGGTGCTCTTACTTTTTTGATATTCGTGGCCGACCGGTGTGGCCGTGCGGTTAAAGGCGCTTCAGTCTGGAACCGCGTGACCGCTACGGTCGCAGGTTCGAATCCTGCCTCGGGCATGGATGTGTGTGATGTCCTTAGGTTAGTTAGGTTTAAGTAGTTCTAAGTTATAGGGGACTGATGACCACAGCAGTTAAGTCCCATAGTGGTCAGAGCCATTTGAACCATTTTTTTGATATTCGTGGTAAGGTTTACCAGCATGTTCTGCGTGCATACACGTCAGTTACTGGACAATACTACAGGGGCTGGATGGTGCACCACCACGACAATGCACGGCCACGTACTGCAGATACTGTATTGTTACGGAATATCTTGTAGGAAACAGCGACTTCTTCATCGTAAGTTAACCAGAGTGGTTGGCAGTCTGTAAATGTTTTCTCATTTTATATCACGAACACTTCGCAATGGAGTCAGAACGATTGGAGCTTTTATTTATCCCGCCGCAGGTCGAGAAGGGAATTTGGCTGGCCGGATGGTCCTAAACACATAGCAGCAATAAGAAGCCACTGTATATTTATCCATAGGATTCAGTACACCAGTCAAAAGGTCAGCACCCAGGGGTGGAGACTGCCCCTTCCCGGTAGGGTACGTGCGTTGTCCAGCGCATTCTCACGAGACGATCGTTATGCACAGACACAGTGATGAAGTTATGTTGTTCCCATCCAGGCGAAACATCATTTTTTATGTATGAGTACATATACTTCTGTTACTCTCTTATGAACTTAGAGAGTTAATTCGATATTTCAAACTGGAAGCCGGCCGGAGTGGCCGTGCGGTTCTAGGCGCTACAGTCTGGAACTGAGCGACCGCTACGGTCGTAGGTTCGAATCTTGCCTCGGACATGGATGTGTGTGATACCCTTAGGTTAGTTAGGTTTAATTAGTTCTAAGTTCTGGGCGACTGATGACCTCAGAAGTTAAGTCGCATAGTGCTCAGAGCCAGCCAAACTGGAAATAATTCGACGGTACAGTTCACTATTGTTAGGCGTTAGAAAGGGGGCGACTCCGTGTAGAGGGATGCCTCGTTCTTCTGGTTGCTGCAGCTTTCTCCCTTCCCAGGTCCTGAAGCGCAGGTTGCGGTTGCGCAACTGCAGCTAAGGCAGCCTCGGTAGGAAGTTACGGTTTGATAAGGAGGTGCTATATAAGTAACGTTTCTCGTTAGACGACGTCAGTCGTCGTGGAGCCGCACGTGCAACAGCATTGCACACACAGGGAGCATGCTGCGTTATTATAGGAGGAGAAGGCCTTCGCGCCTGAAACTGTATAAAACTGCCGATAATCTTGTGATTAATATGGAGATTGGGGTAGATGCACAATTGATAGTGCATGGCCCTTCAGTGTTTTGTGGATGTGTATTGAATTTTACGCTTACGAACAGTGATGCTGGTCAACATGGTAACGATTGGGTTACTGTGGCTATAGTACGTGGTCCTAGTCGATAAATGATGCCTATCGAACATTTCAGATTTGCGAGGTGTACAACAGAGACATGGGTACATCTTACTATACGTCTACAATGCCTTTCGTTGTTAGGACCAGGAATCATCGGAAAATAAATGAGTCCAAATCTGTGTCAGTATGAGTGAATGGTGCTCATCATTGTTTTAGGCTAAAAGTTGTTGGTGATGTGACCCATCATTACAGAAATTGAAATAAAGTTCCATTCCATTTTCCTGTCGCCGGCCAAGGTGGCCGAGCGGTTCTAGGCGCTACAGTCTGGAACCGTGTGACCGCTACGGTCGCAGGTTCGAATCCTGCCTCGAGCATGGATGTGTGTGATGTCCTTAGGTTAGTTAGGTTTAAGTAGTTCTCAGTTCTAGGGGACTGATGACCTCAGATGTCAAGTCCCATAGTGCTCAGAGCCACCATTTACCTGTCCTTTTTCCTTATCTATTTAAAATACATTAAAAGCTACACACTGATCTTGCCAAAAGCCAAGAAATGACTCTTTTTGGTGTTGTAGCTCCCCGTGGCACTCTGGGATGCCCTCTGTGTGAAGCACCTCTGGGCTTCTATGTGTCACGTCTGTGTCTCTCTGTTTGACCTTGAGTAGGACTTAGTTTCTGGCGAGTCCTTTGTCGTCGGAGTTGAAAATAGGCCGTCAGATTATTTAAACAGTTGCTTGACTATTGCTGTCACCGATATTTTTTAAAGATTTTTTAATTTTTTAAGAGGCAGTGTCGAAGACAACGATTAAAAGATTCATAAAAATTCCATCAAATTTTTTGTATCTTCCTTATTTTCTCACATTGGTCCCACGGAAGAGGCCAACGCGTAGAAACAGCAACAGCGAGCTTCGTAATCAGTCGGTCACACCGTATGGCACAGATACGCGACACAGTGTGGGAAACACGTGAGTACGCAGAGGTGGGCCAACGAACCCAATGTAGGATGCAGGGACGCAATGGCTGTGGTTTACGGATGCAAGTCTGTGGTAGCAGAGTGCACGTGCAGGAGGTGGTTTGGCGGTGAGCCAGGCACGGGCGCGAACCTTGGACTCCCGGGTAGGTGCCCTGAAGACAGTAGGACTCGACCAGCAGATGATCCCGAAGTCAGAAGGCAGCAGTTCAACTCCAGGCAGTAAAGGTCAAGTCTGCGGGTGCAGCACGCAGCTCCGCAGCTATTGGAGCTGCTGACACACATCAGGTCGACGACTGTCGTGCAGGGACCCTCGGAGCTGACTGCAGAGTGTGACAAGTCACCGCATAGCGATGTGGGCGGTATTTGTGGTCGTGCGCCACGGCCTCTTTAGACCGATCTTCTCCCTCACGGAGGACTACGAAGTTGGCCTGCGCCGGGTCCGGACGTGTGGCGACGCAGTTCGCCACTGTGTCACTATGACCCCCGCTACGTTCCAGACTTGGAAGCAGTCCTCAGGTCACACAAGGTTTGACCCGCAGGCACTAGAGGTGGGCAGAACCTTCTGCCATGTCACGTTGACCTCTCTGAAGCTTATTACATGACACTGTGGCAAAAGATGTTCGTTTGATTGGCCACAAATTATTTGAGCTGAAATATGTCATGGGGCATCCACACATACTGATGGCGGTACTATCGCGTACACAAAGTATAAAAGGGCAGTGCATTGGCGGAGCTGTCATTTCTACTGCGGTGATTCACATGGAAAGGTTTCCGACGTGATTATGGCCGCACGACGGGACTTCGACGGACTTCGAAGACGGTGAGCCGTGAGTGGCTTGTGTTACTACCATCATGTATTTTACACCATGTTTTTAACGTACTTACGCCTCACTTCGTTAATTTAAATTACTACTGAGTTGCCGCTTTGCCTGCCCGTGAGCGGCTTTAGCAGCGCGTATCTCTGTATCCCCTCTCGTAGTATCTTTGCTTGACTGCTATTACTTCCCGGTTGTCGTCTGTCGTGCAGTGAGCTGGAACGTGCAAGGAGTTCGGTTCAGACCCGTCAGTCGGTTGGATCGCGTCTAGAGGGCAGTCCGGACCTAGAGGGCAGTCCTGACCTGCCAGTCGGGGAGTTGCAATGCGGCACTAGTGCAGTCGGGTTGGGGCAGTAAGGTCTGCAACGACATCGCTCGCCCGACCATTGTCGCTACGCGTCACTAGGGCCTTCATGAGTCACCTGTGTGTGTGTGTGTGTGTGTGTGTGTGTGTGAGTGTGTGTGTGTGTGTGTGTGTGTGGCTCGCCCGACCATTGTCGCCACGCATCACTAGAGCCTTCATGAGTCGGCTGTGTGTGTGTGTGTGTGTGTGTGTGTGTGTGTGTGTGTGTGTGCACCGACTCCCGGTCTTCGTGTGTGCTTAGTTACTGTTGGGTATCGTTCAGGTCTTCGTGCAGTGTTGTCAGGTTGTGTGTGTAGTTGCCGTTATTTCCATTGACGACTATTTTAGATGTTCCCGGCATTCTGAAAGGCGTCAGTCGTAACGTGCGAGGAGGAAAATTCACGGCTGCAGTTCGAGTCGTGAGTTGGTCCCTGGCAGTCAGTTGCAACGCGTCTGGAGGGCAGCCCGGGCCAGCCAGTCGCCGGCTTGCGGCAGCAGTGAGCCCTGCGTAGACATCTGCTGCCCGCCTGACCTTTGCCGCCACGCCTCACTTCAGCCGGGCCTGACTTTTGGTGGAGTGTTGGTCGGTCGGTTGGTCCGAGGACATCTCCGTGCGGCGTAGTCGACTGGGCCGCCGGCGGTCTGTGCACAGAGTCTGTCTGGAGCTGTCCGATCGGTTCGAACATCGTCGCTCGCCGACCCAGGACGTGAAGGCTGAGTGGTTTCGAGCATTACGTTGTTGGTTCCGACGTTGCTGTTGTGGAGGTTTTCCTGTGAGCAACAACGAGTGAAGTGTTCGAGATAGCCGCCGTCAGGTGCAATTGATCAAATAAATTTTTCCATAGTCAAGTGCACCGGCGGAATTTTCTGCCTTGCGGTCGTTAGTGTTCTGGTTACCTGCCCTGGCCGCTAACGTAATTTTTAGGCACTATCTTTTCCTCACCTGTTGTTGCTGCCCAACAAAGTGTGTAGTTTTTGCAGTTCACTTCACATACGCGTTTGTTTGGGGATAGTGATACTTGTAACTTTTTGGGGCTTTGAATTCTCGTGTACTCCGTCGTGGCAAGCGAGCGGTTGGTAGGTGGGTCCGTGACTGTTCCATGGTTGGGTTCGCACGAATTAAGTGTAGTTGGACTCACCACCTGTCGCGCCTAAGTGAACGAGGGCAGACCGATCCACTGGAGACCCTGAGTGCCGTTCTCTTAATTATCCTTTTGGCAGTGTTCATGTTGTCGTAATTTAACTGTATTTTATATTTTCAGTTTGGCAAGGTTAGTTGTGGGCCTTCAGCTCTGGAAACATGTTCTCAGAGCTCCCTTCAAGTCGATACATTATCGCCTTCTGCTCTTGAAAGGTTGTTTTATTTCTTCTAAAAGATTTTACAAATTACTGTGGGCCTTCCGCCGTTGGTGTTGCAAAAAGAAAATTTTTAAACTTAGTTTATTGTTTTACCGATTGTTGCAAAATATACTTCCTTAATTTGCAGAATTTAACTTTGCGGCCTTCAGCACGTTTGTTTATCTCCTTCTGTGCACCTTGTAGGCCATCAGCCCTGTTAGCATCTTAAAACATTGTGGCCTTCTGCCTTCAGCAATCATCATAGTATATTTTGAATTCTTAAGATTTGATCCGGCAGCATTTAGCCGCTCCGCATGTTGACCCTATATGTGTATACGATTCATCTTATTTGTAAATTTAACTGTGTGCCATGTCTTTTCAAAATTGAACTTATTCTAAAGCATCTGTTTGGAGGCCTTCAACCGCGAACCAAATTTAATTCTTTCAAAAGTATATTTGTGAACTAACTGATAATAAATTAAAATTGTGAAATGAATCCGTCGCAATTCCCTTGGCCCATTCCACAATCCTAATTACCTGTTAGCCCTGCGTGATTTAGAGGCGCTTCACACGGAATGGTAATTGGAGCTAAAGGCATAGGATATTCCATTTCATAAATCTTAAGTTAATTCAGTATTCCGAGATCCATAGTGTCAAGAGTGTGCCGAGAATACCAAATTTCAGGCATTAGCTCTCGCCACGGACAACGCACTGGTCAACAGCCTTCACATAACGACCTAGAGCAGCGGCGTTGTCAGTGCTGAAAGATAAGTAACACTGCGTGAAATAACCACAGACAGTGTGGGACATACGACGAATGTATCCGTTAGAACAGTGCGGCAAAATTTTGCATCATAGGCACCGACGCGAGTGCCTCTGCCAACAGCACACGACATCATCTGCAGAGCCTGTCCTGCGCTCGTGACGTGACAGCGTAGATTGGACCCTAGACGACTGGAGAATGGTGACCAGGTCGGATGAGTCCCGATTTCAGTTGGTAATAGCTGATGCTAGGCTTCGAGTGTGGCGCAGACCGCACGAAGGCATGAACTCTAGTTCTCAACAATGCACTGTGCAAGCTGGTGGTGGCTCCATAATGGCGTGGGCTGTGTTTACGTGGAATGGACTGGTCCGCCGGCCTTTGTGGCTGAGTGGTTCTACGTGCTTCAGTCTGGAACCGCGCGACCGCTACGGTTGCAGGTTCGAATCCTGCCTCGGGCATGGCTGTGTGTGATGTCCTATGTTTAAGTAGTTCTAGGTTCTAGGGGACTAATGACCTCAGATGTTAAGTCCCATAGTGCTCAGAACCATTTGAACCATTTTTGGACTGGGTCCTCTGGTCCAACTGAACCGATCATTCACTGGAAATGTTTACGATCGGTTACGTGGAGACCAATTAGATCCATTCATGGAGTTAATGTTTTCAAACAACGGTGGAATTTTTATGGCAAATAATGCCCCATATCACTGGGCCACAACTGTTCACGTATGGGCTGAAGAAAATTCTAGTCAGTTCGAGAGAATGATTTGTCACCCAGATCGCCCGAAATGAATCCTATTCAACATTTGTGGGATGTAATCGAGAGGTCAAGTTCGTGCGCAAAATCCGACACCGGCGACACTTTCGCAGTTAATGACGGGTATAGAGTCAGCATGTGCAGGGGAGTTCCAGCGACTTGTTGAATCCATGCAACGTCGAGCTGCAGCATCATGCCGGGCAGAAGGACGTCCGGCGTGATTTTAGCAGGTATCACATGAATGTGCAACCAGTGTCGAAGCCAAGTTAAAAAGGCAGTGGCACAACAAAGTACTTTACTTAATGGCTACGAAAATAGTGAAGGTAAGCATTTTAAAATCTTAGAAAGCTTCCTCGAGTGCAGATATCTGTACAAAATGATAAAAATCAAATAAAAAACAGTCTCGATTGAGTTTTCAGTTTTTTTCTTAGCTTTCGGTTTACGCCCTTTCCTCAGACTATCTTCAGGCTTTTGACAGCCATTATGGCTGCTGGTGGCGGCAGACGGAGCGAGATCCTTAGCGACAACCTTACTTCTAAGGATCTCGTTTGTCGCCTCTAGCAGCCATATTGGCGGTCAAAAGTCTGAAGTTCTTCTGAGGAAAGGGCCGAAACCGGCTAACAAATAAAAAATCGGAGAACGTGCTAGAGACGGTCTTTATTTGATTTTTAGAGATTAAGGATAGTGTTTCTTTACTGAAATGGACAAACTACAAAAATTTGTATCTTCTGTACTTAGTCAGAAATATAAATTATGAACGTTTTCTCGTAAAAGAGATTAATAGAATTAGCGTCTGCTATGGCATCAAAATCCGATGCGGTCCAGAGTTTTGTCCAGGCCGCAGCCACCGCCACAGCCTTGGATAGCGGCCTGCAGATGCAGCAACCCTTCCCTACAGACCTCCTTCCATGTGAGGGTACCGTTCCAGACTTTTCCACGCGACGCAGAGACGCTGTTTCTTCCACATCGCCACAACCAGGCAGCCGTATCCATACCGCTGGAGCCAGCTTATGATCATCGTGACAGCTGGGCTACGCTATGACGCTCGGTCTGTGCCAGTTGGCGCTGCACGTACTCCACAGTCGCCACAATATCCTCCAGGCTCCCAGTACACAGCCATAGTCCTCCGACAAACGCAGCAGGATGCAGCCAGATCGGCGCCGCCGCTCTCCAGCCTGTCTATCCCTCAGAAGAAACTGAAAAAGTAATAACAGTAAAAAAATTTGCGGTGAAATTAAAAGCTAAGGCGGAAACAAAACTGAGAATTCAACTATTCGGAGCAGAGAGCGAAGAGAGGGAAGAAGTACACTGATGGCTTCTGTTATGGGGAGAACTTGTCTGAGGACATCACAGAAGCAAACAGAGGAGTCGACAGGAAAGAGATATCAAAATCATGATTTAAAAGGACTTTGGAAGACTTAGCACCAAGTAAGGCAAAAGGGATAGATAACATTGCACCGGAATTCCTAAAATCATTGGACGAACTGACAACGAAACGATTATACATGTTGGTGTTCAGAATGTATGAGACTGACAGTATACCACCAGACTTTCGGAGAAACATCATCAACACAATTCAGACGATTGCAAGAGTCGACATGTGCGTGAGTTATCGTACAATCACCGTAACAGCTCATGCCTCCAAGTTCCTGACAAGAATAACATGCAGGAGAATGGAAAAGAGAATTGATCATCTGTTTGGTGACCATGAGTGTGGCTTTAGGAAGGAAAGGCACCAGAGAGGCGCGACGGTGCGTTTCATAATGGAAGCAAGCCTGAAGAAAAATCAAGACACGGACATTCGATCTGTCGACCTGGAAAAAGCGTTCGGCAATGTAAAATGATGTAAGATGTTCCATATTCTGAGAAAAGTGGGCGTAAGATATAAAGATAGATGATACAGAACATGTGTAAGAAGCAACAAGGAACAATAAGGGTGGAGGACCAAACACAAACTGCTCGGATTGAAAGTGTGTAAGACTGGGAAATAGTCTTTTGCCCCTATAGTTTAATGTAAACATCGAAGAAGCAATGACGTAAATAAAAGAAAGATTCAACACAGGGATTAAAATTCAATTTGAAAAGATATCAGTGATACGATTCGCTGATGGCACTTCTGTCCTCCGTGAAAGTGAAGAAGACTTACAGGATTTGTTGAATGGAATGTACAGTATAATGGATACAAAATATGGATTGAGGTAAACCGAAGAAAGACGAAGTCAATGAGAAGTAGCAGAAGTAAGAAAAGCGAGAAACTTAACATCATAATTGGTCATCTAAGTAGATGAAGTTAAGGAATTCTGCCATCTAAGTAGCAAAATAAAAGTTTTAGGTTGACGATGTCCACTATGGAAAGACGGTAGTTACTGAAGAAGGTTGCGTTATCCCGACTGAAACCCAGGTAAATTCTAGGCAAAAGGTGCAACTGAGGCTGTTAATTTTTGAAATTAAAATCAAAATAAAATATGATGGATGGAGCAAGGAAAATTTAAAAGCAGACTAGCGCAATCAAAAAGTGTATTCCTGTCCAAGAGAAGTTTGCTAATATCAAACATAATCCTTACTTTCAGAAGAAATTTTGATTCTGTTTGGACCATAGTTTGTATGGTGGTGGAACTCAGACTGTAGGAAAACCATAACGGAAGACAATCGAAGCGTTTTAAAATTGGTGCTATAGTAGGGTGTTGAAAATTAGACGGACTGATACGGTAAAGGATGGGGAGGTCATCCACAGAATCGCGGAGGAAATGAATATACGGAAAACACTGAAAAGAAGAAGCGACAAGATGACAGGACATCTGTTAAGGCGACAGTCAGTAACTTCCATGATACTAGACGGACCTCTAGAGAGTAAAACTGTAGAGCGAGATAGAGTGTGAAATACACTACTGGACATTAAAATTGCTACACCACGAAGATTACGTGCTACAGACGCGAAATTTAACCGACAGGAAGAAGATGCTGTAATATGCAAATGATTAGCTTTTCAGAGTATTCACACAACGCTGGCGCCGTTGGCGACACCTACAACGTGCTGACATGAGGAAAGTTTCCAACCGATTTATCATACACAAACAACAGGTGACCGGCGTTGCCTGGTGAAACGTTGTTGTGATGCCTCGTGTAAGGAGGAGATATGAGTACCATCACGCTTCCGACTTTGATAAAGGTCGGATTGTAGCCTATCGCGATTGCGGTTTATCGTATCGCGGCATTGCTGCTCGCGTTGGTCGAGATCCAATGACTGTTAGCAGAATATGGAATCGGTGGTTTCATGGGGGGAATATGAAACGCCGTGCTGGATCTCGACGGCCTTGTATCACTAGCAGTCGAGATGACAGGCATCTTATCCGCATGGCTGTAGCGGATCGTGCAGCCACGTCTCGATCCCTGAGTCAACAGATGGGGACGTTTGCAAGACAACAACCATCCGCACGAACAGTTCGACGAAGTTTGCAGCAGCATGCACTATCAGCTCGGAGAACATGGCTGCGGTTACCCTTGACGCTGCATCACAGACAGGAGAGCCTGTGATAGTGTACTCAACGAGGAACCTGGGTGCACAAATGGCAAAACGTCATTTTTTTCGGATGAATCCAGGTTCCGTTTACAGCATCATCATGGTCATATCCGTGTTTGGCGACATCGCGGTGAACGCACATTGGAAGCGTGTATTCGTCATCGCCATACTGCTGTATCACCCGGCGTGATGGTATGAGGTGCCATTGGTTACACGTCTCGGTCACCTCTTTTCACACTGACGGCACTTTGAACAGTGGACGCTACATTTCAGATGTGTTACGACCAGTGGCTCTACCCTTCATTCGATCCCTGCGAAATCCTACATTTCAGCAGGATAATGCACGACCGCATGTTGCAGGTCCTGTACGGCCCTTTCTGGATACAGAAAATGTTCGTCTGGTGCCCTGGCCAGCACATTCTCCAGATCGCTCACCAATTGAAAACGTGTGGTCAATGGTGGCCGAGCAACTGGCTCGTCACAATACGCCAGTCACTACTCTTGATGAACTGTAGTATCGTGTTGAAGCTGCATGGGCAGCTGTACCTGTACACGCCATCCAAGCTCTGTTTGACTCAATGCCCAGGCGTATCAAGGCCTTTATTACGGCCAGAGGTGTTTGTTCTGGGTACTGATTTCTCAGGATCTATGCACCCAAATTGCGTGAAAATGTAATCACATGTCAGTTCTAGTATAATATATTTGTCCAATGAATACCCTTTATCATCTGCATTTCTTCTTGATGTAGCAATTTTAATGGCCAGTAGTGTATATCCAGAAAATTACTGAGGAAGTAGGTTGAAAGAGCTGCTCTGAGATCAAAAGATTAGGACAGGAGAGGTATTCGTGGCGGGTCGCATGAAAACAGTAAAAGATAAAGTGTTCCAAAAAAAATATATATATATATATATAAGAAGAGCCCTAGGTACTGGTCGTTGGCATAAGAGATACGCATAGGACTACATGCGCTACCTAATATGTTCCAAAACGCTGCGCATAAAAACAAGGTGTTCCGAAGCTCATACCTCTTGTTATATCAGTGATACAAAGGTAGCGTCAAGCGTTTCGAATAGACCTGGGCTATGGACCACGAGTATTCCCAAGAGAGGGAGCGTCTTATTGTACCCATCCCAGAGTACATGGTCGAAGCTTGAACATTACACACTTTACAGGTAAATAGAGCATAAAGGTTGGTCTGTTCTTGCTTTACAGCTCATCCACGTTCCACCATAAGGGGCTTATCGAGGCACCATTTAGTTCATGGACGATTAGTGAGGCAACCCGAAAAACATAAGTTTTGTGTACCGAACCGCGGGTTCTAATACGGCTATTTACAGCAGATGAATGTAATTTTTACAGTACATATGCCTAAGATCCCAGTCTCTAACAAGCTTGAAAATTTTCGTGGTATCTTTATGCGTTTCCGAGATACAGAGATTCAAAGTTACCCTACTTGTATGCGTAAAATACGCGTATAATATCCAGTATGAGGCGAAAATGTAATTTGTAAAGTGACGTAGTACGGAGAAAATGCTGCAAAATGTTTCCGTTATAGTCAGAAGGATTTTGGGAACCCAATGTTGTAGTACTGATGTTCAAGCAAAATTTTTGTGCATGTAAAATCCAGTCTGAGGTCTAAAATTAGTTTTAATTTATTTCAGTTTCACATTAATAAACTATCAGAACTGACCCGTAAAGTTCTTCTCATATTTGTGACATTTACTGCTGAAGAAGGGTAAAGAACGAAACCAGCGTAGAAATGTTGCTATCGGAGCACTAAAAAGGCAGTCTTGCTTCTGTTTACGACTCTCACGAAAAGTGGGATGCCAGTTGCCTCTTTCTACCTTTCTCAACACCTTTAAAATTTTTCAAAAAAATTTTTTTTCATGTTAACATATTCTTGCTTTTTATGCTGAGACATAACAGGACAGTGGCAGTAGGAAAGAGACGGAAAAGTAATAAATAGTGTAAGATGGTACACAATGGTCGCGGTATTGAAAGAGCGAAGAAGACAATGGCAATGAGAAAGAAAGAGTGAGACACAGTGGCAGTGGAAAATAGTTTACAGTGACAGAACAGTGCAAGGAAAGGAGTGAAGCAGACAACGCCAGTGGAAGGGGAACAAATAGAAGGAAAAAGTGTGATTGGGTAAGATCCACTGGTAATGAGAGGATTTCTGATAATGACAAAGATTACGAAAGAGATAGTGATAATGAGAATCCGGATCAGCAGTTGGAAAAAATGACTGATGTAGTAGCAGTAAGAGACGAAAAGGGGAGACAATGGCAGTGACGGAAGACAGCGTAGGTAGGACAGAAGGAAGGAGACTGTGGCCCTGAGACAGGAGACAGCGACAGAATTTACAAGTAGATAATGACCATGAGTTGGGCTGAATCAGTGAGCGAGAATAGGCAAGTAGGAGTAGGTGGGTAAGAGCGACTAACACTAGTGAGTGTGAGCGAATTACGGTTACGGGAGCTTGTGGGATTGAGGTTTGAGTTGCATGTTAAAAAAAGCGGTGATATGTTTGCATGCCAAAATGTTTGGGAAAAGTTTTCAAGGTGCTGAGGAAGGCAGAATGAGGCAGCTGATACCCCATTTTTGAGTCGGAGCCTTTTAATAAACAGTAGCACATTCGACATTTCTGTGTTCCTGTGGAAGTATATTTCTGCTGTTGCAAAGATATTCAAGCTTATTAAAAACGTCAAAATTATCTGAGCTTCTTCAGCGTAGTCGAAACAAGTTAGGGTCGTTTTACTTGATTTCTAAATCATCCATATATATTTATAATTAATTATGTAAGCATCTCAACACTCACGTAAATTCTAGACTGCTCACAACTAGCAATGGTCGCTATACAGAGCGAAAGAGGTCACAGTTCGTAGTGATAGATGGTAAATCATCGAGTAGAACAGAAGTGATATCTGGCGTTTCGCATGGTGGTGTCATAGGCCCTCTGCTGTTCCTGATTTACACAAATGATCTAGGTGATAATCTGAGCAGCCCCCTTGGATTGTTTGCAGATGACACTGTAATTTACCGTCTAGTTAAATCATCAGATGATCAATTCCAGTTACAAAATGATCTAGAGAGGATTTCTGTATGGTGTGGAAAGTGGTAATTGGCACTAAACAAAGAAAAGTGCTAGGTCATCCACATGGGTACTGAAGGAAATCCAATAAATTTTGGGTATACGATAAATAGCACAAATCGAACGGCTGTCAGTTCGACTAAATACCTAGGAATTACAATTACGAGCAACACATAGATATATTGTGGGGAAGGCGAATCGAAGATTGCACTTTGTTGGCAGAAAACTTAGAAGATGCGACAAACCCACTAAACAGACAGCCTACATTAAACATGTCTGTCCTCTGCTCGAATATTGCTGCTTGTTATGGGGTCCTTACCAGGTAGGATTGACGCAGGACATCGAAAAAGTGCAAAGAAGGGCTGCTCGTTTCGTGTTATCGCGCAATAGGGGTGAGAGTGTCGCTGATATGATACGCGAGTTGTGGTGGCAGTCACTGAAACAAAGACGATCTTCTTTGAGGCGAGATCTCCGAATTATGAAAGTTCAATCACCAACTTTCTGTTTCGAATGCGAAAACATTTTGTTGACACCCCCCTACATAGGGAAAAATGATCATCATAATAAAATAAGAGAAATCGGAGCTTGAACGGAAAGATTTAGGTGTTCCTTTTTCCCACGCGCCATTCGAGAGTGGAATGGTAGAGAAGCAGTATATGGTTCGATGAACCCTCTGCCAGGAACCTAAGTGTGAATTGCAGAGTAACCATGTACATGTAGATGTAGACACAAAAGTACAAAGACAGTGGGCGGACAGGCGATGGAGGCTGAAACGAAAATGGTAAAGTCAAGTTTTTATTATATATTATTGTTTCACATCTTGATGTCCTTAAGAATACAAATGTGATATTAATGTTACGTAGTTAAAGAATTCGTCTTTCATTTACTCTTGTAAGGTGTAAGTTAAGCAAAGTACCGTAAGCGGCAACATTAATGTAAGCCTTGTGTACCTTGCCAAGCACATAAAGTCTTTGGAATTTCCTGGACGAATAAAATGTGTGCCTCACATAGACGTGAACCGTTGATTTTCACGCGCAAGGCTCTTACCGACTTCAAAGTACCCTGGAGCGCTTCTGTGAAGTTTTGTAGTGAAAAGAGAGGTAACGGAAGAACAGAGACTACGTGGCCGGGGGGTGAGGAGTGCCTGTATAGCTCACTCGGTAAGAGGATTGTCCAAAGAGGGAAAGGTTACGGGTTCGAGCCCTACGTCCCACATACTGCTTTAATCTGCCACGAACCCTCATAATAGGCTTTAAAATAGGGTACACAGGGATCCATTCTGAAAATAATACCGGTCTTCTGAATATATTCTGTCTTTCTGTAAAAGACAGTATATGTTTCTACAGACTGAAATAGCAGAAAGCGTTGACGGTTGCACAGTGTTCTCTATACTTTCTGAGAAGCAGAATATATAGAGCAGATTGCTTGCATCTTTCCTCATATCATTCCTGTAATTATATCTATTTGATGCAACTTTATATAGGTATTTCAGGGAAGGAAAGTTTGTGATACGGATTCTTCCTTATTATTTAATGGTTTATCGGTGAAGTACGAACAAACGAGTTCTAAAGATTCATCGAAGATATTAAACTCATAACAGACACTCCTTTTCTAACACTCTGTAATATCTAATTAACTAGGTCGCGTAAGAAGACATAGCTTTTGTTGGACGGATTTCATTTTATAACATGGACGAAGATTTTAATTAAGAGATCTCAGGAACTTTCATTAAGCTCACAAAGTAATGCCAGAGCCATGACTGACATCCGAAATCTATAGGAGGTGAGGTCCGCTGCCTGTGCGAACGTTTTGCTGTTCAGAGACGACAAAAGATTTTCCGTTGCCCTGGAGGCGCATTATTACTTCAGGTGGTATTATTTACACTCCCTCGAACCGGGAAGGAAGAGAGCTGGTAGAGAAAATCTCTTAGTAGAGAATGCTGGTTTTTTTCACTCAGACTACGAGCTGTGTCCTCTAAAGATATGGGACGCAGCCACACTTAGCAGAATGTCAGGCTGAGTTAAGGCCAGCGTCCCATGGAAGGAGCCCACATATAGAAATATATTAGAGATTCGCTTGACGTCACACAAATAGTTCCTAAGTGGAGATCTATGCACCAGCCACAGACGTAAGCCGTCACACGGCTCCATTCAGTGCAGTTTAAGACATCATGAGCACAGCACAGCAAGACATTCTGTAAGTGATATTTGTCAGAAAGGACTACACCACAGTTTAAAGACATATTAGTGAAAGTGTCATTGATCTTCGTAGCCACGCTCCATCTTCTTACTCCAGCCATGTAGTGTCAAATATCCATTAACAGATTATTGTAAATTGTTCTGTTCCGTGTTGCCATCGTGTTACCACAACCGCTGCTTAGCCCTACAGGACCTTCTGACAAGCCACCACAATACCAGAAACCACTTTCGATGGTAAGGGGTTCTGTGCCTATCGCATTTATATCTTTGACGCTAAGAGCGTTTGGTGAATACAGTACCACGGACCCTAATACTGATGTGTTAAGGACTAAAAATAATTTCACATCTGACACCACAACTGGGGTATTGTTCATTTGCATATTTGTAACCTCAGTCATATTTTTTTATAATACTTAGAGAACCAATGTAGCTTTATTTATATTAAGGTGGAAGTCGAACTGCAACAAAAGTTTCTACTAATTATTAAATATTTTTCTGTCTGTAGTCCGAAACACTTGTAGGAAATGGTAAAATAACTTTTCTGTGAGGTTTATCCGTACTAACAAAAAAAAAGAGTGTAATACACTTTGTTTGAGAGTCATACATCAAATGTAGAAACACAGACTAAAAACTTTGCAATTCGGTTATACTGCAGCCACTACATTAGTCAAGTTTATGGATACTTCTATCTCAGAGAACGAAATTTCAGCTGAGTTGGATATACATTCTTCATAAGTAGACTGAAATGAGGTCATCTGTCTTTTAGGGACACAATAAAACTACTGTCCTGTTAAATGAATCAGCGGTTTCAGAGTGAGAAAAGGCTTCACATTTCTAGGACGTTTTGCAGGAGTCTTCTGTGTCAAAGGAACAAAGGTGTCTTCATCCTCGAAAAATTATAAATACATCATTGTTCATGAATAGCATGAAGCACGTTTTGTAATATTTCCTGAACTAGCAATCGTCAAATGATTCATATGATGCCAACATACTAAACACAATGGTTAAATAATTAGTCACACCCAGGAGGCATCACACAAATATCATCAGCCTTGGTAAAGGTCTCAATTCCAAAAAAGATAACTTTAGTTATGCTGTATCCAGCTGAAGTAAACCATTGGTCATCACGTCCAGCAGACCTAAATGTTGTGGGGATGTTTACAGTACATTAAATGAAGTTTTCACACCCTTTTAAAAATAGTCCTGGCCCTTCATTGTGCTGTTTAGACAAGGTGTTTTAGCAGACCAGTCGAGATGCTATTATATGTCTGAGTGTTCGTGAACCTAGGAACATATGCGTGCACCTCTGTGCACATGACTGTTGTCATTTTGAGAAACGGGAGTCTCCACAGCATACTAATCATGAATATATAGAATAAGTGCAACAATTGTAACGGATACTGCTTTCATAAACGTACTGTATCATGTTCACCATAAACTGAACGAATGGAAGTCATTGAATGAAAATCCTCTTCAAAATATGAAGAAAACACCTCAAAACTGAACCACACCTTCTGCACACTGCAGATTAAATGTCTCATTGCGATATCAATGCACCCGATGCCTGTCAACGTTTGAAAAAAAGTCAAAATCTCTTTTTTTTTCAGACCATGCTACACTCTTCCATTCAGCTATTGTCCAGTTTATGTGGTCTGCAGCTATATGTACCGTTGTTAGAAGTGTCATTAAAATTTAGCCGATTCCACACGACCATTAAATTTCTTTAACAATGTTCGCCAGGAAATATATTCGTATGGGCGCACATCCACTGATACCAACAACGTCTCGCAGGTTTGAAACACATTGTCACTGAAATAAGTGGATGCTCGCTTTTGGTGCTTGTCAGTTGGGACCTTTTTATGGTAAATGTTCTTACCTGTTTCATGGATGCACGTTATATACCTTTTCTTGTAGACATGTTGAAATGTGTGAGATGAAAAGCTAACAAATCGTCAACTTAATCCTTGGTGTAGTCATAGGCATGTTTATGTGAAATAGGGATCAGAAACAGAGCAAGTACGAGTCTAATGTTCCGGGCTTATACATTTTAAATCAAAGCACCGCTGGTACATCAGGGCTATTGGGTTTCCGTTTCTCACTGCTTTATTCTCTTAGCAAAATGTTGAGGAATCTGCAACAACTTATTGAGTTTTTCTATATGAGTGTTGAGTTTTGTGACAACATGTCAATGTAGCTACAGTGAATTTATAAATTGCTTCATTAATCTGTAATAACTTTGTATCTATAGGAGGAAATAAAACTGGAAAATCGTTCTAGAGACGCTATGAGGCACAGGTTTTAAAATCCACAATTATAAGCTACCTCTTCAGACACTATGAGTAAATAGTATTGGGATTTTTGCTTCACTTTTCTGAAAATATGAAAAATACTTGAAAATAAAAGTATATTATCAAAAAGTTAGATTTTATCCGCAAATAAAGTGAAAAAAGGCTTGTACAAAGGAAAAGTAGGTGTCGTTCAACATATTTACGGCCGTTTTTGTGTTCTTTATCAATTCTTACTGTTTTCTACCTTTATCATTTTCAAGCACTTTTTACAATTTCTTTGACCAATTGTCTATTAAATTCGAATATACATACTATTTGTAATATTGTTGCTAAATATGTGTCAATTCACTCAAAACATACACCCAAAATTATCAGGAAAGTCTTTAAATTCCAATTAAGAATTTAGTTTTAAAAGTTTCAAATCCTCTCTTGTTGTCTTGAATATGTGGTTAAGAAAATGTAAAACAAGAAATATCTTTTTTTAATTTCCTTACTCATTTAATTGTTTACAATTTTTATCTCTTAGTAAGGTAGGAAAAAATTACAAAAGAAATAAACAAAAATTTGAAAGACTTGAACTAAAAACATTAGAGACAAACTGTTCCTTTATTCCTTTATATCTTTGTTTTATGTTCCATTTCAAAACAATTAAAATCATAACCACTGATTAGTTTCTAATATCTGTTTGACAAAAAAATCTTAAACTCATTATTGAATTCTATAAAATTTTTTCCTCCATATCTAGTGTTCAGACATTCACATTCAGCAATATCATACAATCAATTTGTTGTAGCTGTCAATATTTTTAAACAATTTAAAATTGCTTGTTTGCTGAGCTTCTTGAGTATTTCGTCCATCTACGCAGAAAAATTTTAATGTGATAAAATCATTAACAAAAATGCAAAAATATATAAAAATTAATATTGTATAATTATAAAATTTTATAATACCCCATGGCTACATATCTCTTTTATTTTCCAAAACATTTCTTATCATCTTAAGGGTTCAGCGTTTTCTTATTTACCCCAGCTGGACAAATTTCATGTTTTGCTTCATAACAAAGTCATAGCTCTATGTTTTTCAGTGTTATTGAACAATCTTTGTAATCTTGTAAACTCATCTTATTTTTACATTTTTCTTAACTGTCTTATATTTTTTTGTCACCAACATCCTAGAGATACATTATTCTACCTCAAGTCACATATTTATTCCATAATTTTTTACTTACACTTCTCTTTCATTCTACTTAAAACTTGTTAATTGATTTGAGGCATATTGTATATAATACTCTTTGGATAAGCCTTAGTATTAAAATTAGCATGAATTTCTTTCATATTGTCACAATAATATCCTGTTTATATATTATATAGCTAATGGTCTCTTGATAACAAAGTTCAATTCTTTCTCTGTATTTTGGTTTCATAAGTTTTTAACGAAAATCACACACAGTTATTTAGATAAATCTAGTCTGGTTCACACCAATATAGGTTGGTTTAATAAATGCAATTCTTGACGTTTTTAATTTGAACTGCAGCAAGATTTTCATTAAATACTGTTCTTGCCTTAAAATTTGGCTTTGCTACTAGTCTGTCACATTTGTCGGCATATGTAACTAGTTTTGTATCCACTGTGTTTCTAATATTTTCCATCGTTTTCCCAAATACTCAATTAAAATCTTTATGCAAATCATGTAGTGCTCTAGAATATTCTTGATCAAATTCAAATATACATCTAATTTTAGCAGTATCTAATATTTTGCTGTTTGTAAAATCGAACGAATTTGCATTATCCCATTTAAATTATCCACAAGGCAAATATTGGCTCATAGCATAGCCAAATAAATTATTTTCAGTTAAATATGGTAAATAGTTAATATCATAGTCATACCAAAATCCTTCAGGTATGTGTTACTTCCATTGACATATCACCTGCAGCACTGTGATATGGGTCCCCTTATTCATTTCTCAATCATAAGAATCATATCACAATCATACAGAGGATCAAGTGGTTGTTTAGACATTTTTAGCATTGCATCCTGGGATGACCCAGGTGCCATTAAATACTATGTAGTATCTAAATCATAAGTTTTTATATAAGTTTCTATAAAATTTTCAAACACATCAGCCAAAAACAAAACATTAGCTTTTAGTCATAACTCATGAAATTCTCCGAGGTTTCTTAAATTAAATGTTTCTGAAACTGGTTTAGTGTATTTGCAATATTGACCACTTACACTACTATCATTCAGTTTCCTATAAAATTCTTCCATTGCTGGAAGCTGCTCATCTCAAAATGTCTTCTAACCATCCATGCAATTATAAGGATAGACTCTTTTCTATTTACTACATTTACTAGATCTTTTGGAAGAAACTGTGCAATGTTCATCATTCGATCTTTAAATTTGATTATGGTTTTTCAGGACTTGAAGTAATAAATTTAAATGTAACAATAAATCCAATTTTCAAATTTTATGTTTTCCCAGAAGTAATACGTCTATTTACGTTATTTGGTACTAAATCTACTTCATCTCCATCATAAGTGTTTTCCTTCACAAATAAATGAGAATCATTTACTTAATTCAAAAGTGTTTTTATCATTTTTGAATTAGGTTGGCAATGAAACAATTTTAAAGCAAACTTTCAAATCTGCAAAAATAACAAAAGGATCTATCTGCATATGCGCTGATGACCTCGATGTTGAGCGCCCATAAGGCCCCCCCCCCCTATCTGCATATGCTGATAGTTATAATGTTAGATATTCATTCTATGCTAATGCTTCTTTTAATGGTTTGTTAATTAAACAATTTGGTGGGTGATTATCTAACTTTTGGTACGTGGTAGACACAAATCAGAAATAAATTTTGATTCCAAATACTTTGTAATTTGGTTTGAAACAAATCTAAATACATTATTTCTCCAACATTTTCGATGATTATTTTTAATATTAATGCAAGCTTTCTTATTTTTATGTTTTCTGGAAATTCAATATAAGATAAGCCTATTAATGAAACAAACCTATTAACTACTCATTACAAGCCAATAACTCTGTATAATATCCAGCTAGAGCCATGAGATTGAAATTAAGACATTTGTGATAAAACTTCCCATTCTCTTTTACGTTTTTAAGCAAACATTCGCCAATAATGATTGTATAATTTTGTGTGTGGCATCTGAAGCATATAATTTGTGGTGTCACCGCCAGACACCACACTTGCTAGGTGGTAGCCTTTAAATTGGCCACAGTCCGTTAGTATATATCGGACCCGCGTGTCACCACTATCGGTGATTGCAGACCGAGTGCTGCCATACGGCAGGTCTAGAGAGACTTCCTAGCACTCGCCCCAGTTGTACAACCGACTTTGCTAGCGATGGTTCACTGACAAAATACGCTCTCATTTGCTGAGATGATAGTTAGTGTAGCCTTCAGCTACGTCTTTTGCTACGACCTAGCAAGGCGCCATTACCAGTTACTATTGATATTATGAATAATGTACAGTCAAGAGCGACGTTCACCATTTATGGATTAAAGTTAAGTGTTCCACCAGCTACGTCCGTTTTTTCTAAATTGTAATTTCCTTGTCCTGTTCCAGACCTCACACCAGCCTGCGTGAGCTAAAACGCATGCCTTTCGGCTTCCTCTTGTAACCCGGTGTTGGCTCTCCTGTCAACCCACAACATAATTCTTTAAACTCTTTGCATTTGGTAGTCGTAAAATAGGACAAAACTAAATTTAAGTGCATTATGAACTCAGAGATTATTTTCTCTATTATCATAATATTTTGTTTCATTGCATTCAGAAAAATATACCAATGAAGCAAGTTCAGATCTTCTCCAAATTTATAGTTTGCCATCTGTTTACAAATGCTTTATTAACTTAATAATCTACAACTAATTCAATTTTTTTTGTTTTGATTTTGTTTCCTAAAGACAGTAGTAAATAAATGAAATATTTCTTTCAATGGTTTGGTTGCATTATTTTGAAAATTTTCATCTTCATTATCAGTTTTAGAATAAGAAAATTATTCGCAAATATTTCTCCTTATGTTTAATTGTAAAAGCAATTAAGTACTTTACCCTGAATTTATAATATACCTTTAAATTAATGCCTCTACTATACTCATAAAGATGAGCAACTATATATAGTCTCAAAGTTGCCATCAGTTAATGGGGAAAAACTTTTATTTTACAGATAAAAAAGAGAAAAAAAATCACACAAATATTTTAAGGAGATAATATTAATTATGTTAAAGAGTAAATGTGGAGATTAAAATGCAAACAAATTTACATTTTTGGCTGATAGTAAATGTTTTTGTGACACTTTTTATTTATTTCTATTCCATATTTACACTTCACTCTTGTATAAAAATATTTCCTATTACTTCTGCATTCCCAAAGACAAATTGTACAACTTCAGTGTTTACCCTTTGATGTTATATTTGTTAAAAACATTCAAAAACGATTGAATTGTAGACAATCAATATATTTTTACATCCAATCTGTTGTTTGCCATCATCACCTATTAATCAAAACATAGTATGTATGTGTTCGATCACAACCACAGCTTAGAGTCTGATTAAATTGCTTCGTAAAACTTCCAATAAAAGGAGCCACCCTTCTTCTGCCTAAGGCCCTGTCAGAGAGGGCAAAGGACCAGACAGAGTTTAACACTAGTCTTAAAAGTTTGTACAGTCAGTAATGCCAAATGGCATGAATAAGTAGAAGGCAATAAAACATAATGCATGTTCACAGGATATGTGACCTGTAATACAAGATGTGTTGTAATGATTTCTGTGTTGGCAGAAGCATCCAGATTAGACCGCCATTCAGATCTCTGGGAGGGGTTTCCTAAGGGTAAAGTGATAATGAGATAAAAATTTAATAACCAAGGAAAGGGTAACATCTTATGTGCGAAACTGTGGAATGTTGGCAATTTTAATTTGGTAGGGGCACTAAAAAATCTGACAAGGGAAATGTAATAGGGAATACACAGTTCAGAAATATCATGATGCCATATGAATGTAAAAGGCCGGGAGATACTGGAGGAGCAGCCTTTGTAGCTGAGCGGTTCTAGGCGCATCAGTCTGGAACTGCGTGACTGCTATGGTCACAGGTTCGAATCCTACCTCGGCCAGAGATGTGTGTGATGTCCTCAAGTTACTTAGGTTTAACAAGTTCTAAGTTCTAGGAGACTGCTGACCTCAAATGTTAAGTCCCATAGTGCTCAGAGCCATCTGAACCATTTTTTTTAATTTATTAGTGGAAGATGATGTATTATACCATGATCAGACAGAGACTGCGAATTGAGGTATTGGATTTTAAGGTGTTCCCAGGTTCTGATGTAGACTCAGATCGCAACTTCCGAAATATGCATCAAAGGTTTTCAGGGAAAATCATATAATTTCAAGGACAATATCTAATTATAAAAGTTCTAAACCATTTCTTTTTTTCTTAAATACAGGATCATAATTATTGCACTATACTATAAAAATGTAAATTAGCTACAATCTATGGCGTGCACACACATTATTCAACATTTAAACATAATACAGATATTTGGATTTAAGTTATAACATGTTGGTTATGTCTGCCATCCTTGGCGATGATGTGGTGCAGACAGATAGCGTAATTCTGCATGACCTGCTGAAGTGTCAGAATATTCATGCTGTTGATGACCTGAATGGTTGTTTTCAGCCAGCAATGGTTTTGGGATACTACTGTACACCTTGTCTTTAATATAACCCACAAAAAGGAGTACCATGTGTTCAGATCTCAAGGATGTGGTGGCCAATCTCTATGAATGATATACACAATTAAATTATTAGAAACATAATTGTGTTTTAATTTTTACTGACAAGTAATATAATTTTTATTTTAAACCAATCAGATGAACATAATTGATATCATTAACCAATTCTTCTTGTGCATTATCATCGAAAGTATCCTTTCTAAATATCCAAATTGAAGTGGTTAAATTCTCTAAAATAGTGTTGGTTTCTTCATCAATATTTTTGTAAACCTATTTATTTTTGATAATCCAGATGTTGGGCTTTTTTACATTATGGGTTAGAGGGACTGCCTCTTTTGAAACCTCTTGCTATTCTTCAAATCCAACCTTGAAAAACTAGGCTGAAGTTTAAGTTCCATCAGGAAGAATAAATGTGTAAGAAAGTCTGATACTGAAGTATTGAGGAATTATAAAGCGTGAAGTTCTCGAAGGCTGTAAATACTGAAATAATCAATACCACAATAGGCAGGTTAGTTTAATAGAAATTGACATACGTAAAAGGGCAGTTATAGAAGTCAGAAGGACAAATACAGGTATAAGGAAGGTAATTGCGGGGGAAACGTGCGTAATAAAGGTAAAACTTCAATTGATCGATGAAAGAAAGAAGTAAGTTATTCAACAAAATACAGATTACAGCATGTAAGTAATTAAAGAATGCAATATATAGGCAGGCAAAAGAAGGCCAAAGGTCACAGGAAAAACTTAGTAATAGTCAGAAAAACACATTCAGCATACATAAAAATCAACTAGACCTTTTGTGAAATTAAATTAGAATACATCAACATTAAGAGAGCAAAATAAACTTTCCTTAAAACACTATAAAGAGAGCAGATGTATGGAAAGAGTGTACTGAAGGCCTCTTTTCGAGGGGGAGGAACTGTTTAATGAGTTAACAGAAGTGTAGGAATTGTCTGATGACGAGAGAGAGGAAGAGATTACGGTCGATATAGAATACATAAGGGTGTCAGTATTAGAATTTCACAGAGATTTCGAAAACTAGGCACCAACATGAAGGAAAACATAGTTGTAACACCGTCGAAATTCCTAAAATCATTGGGGAAATTGGAATCTAAACGACTATTCATGTGCATTAGTAGAACCTATAGGTCTGGAGACATAACATCACAATTTGGGAAAAGTATCATCCACAAAATCTCGAATGTAGTAAGAGCAGGGAAGCGCGAACACTACTGCACAGTGAAGTTAACAACTCAGGCGCCGAAGGTCCTCACAAGAATAACGTAAGAAAGAATGGAAAAGAAGCCTGAGGATCGGTGAGAAGGTGATCAGTTTAGTTTTAGGCAGAGTGAAGGCCAAAGAGAGACAACTCTGGCGTTGCGGTTGATAATGGGAGCAACACTAAAAAAAATCAAGACACGGCCAAAGGATTTGTGAATCAAGAAAAAGTGTTCGACTATGTGATTTGAGGCAATATATAGGAAATTCTGAGAAAAATAGTACTAAGTTAGACGGAAATGTGGGGAAGGACGTCTGATCCATACCAGGTCGAAAAGGGAAAAATAAGAATGAGAGACCAAGAACGAAGTGCTCAGATTAAGAGAGGCGTAAACCAGGGATGCAGTCTTTCGTGCCTGTTTTTCTGTGTGACAGATATAAAAGAATGGGTCAGAAGTGGAATTATAATTCAACATGAAAAGATATGAACCATAAGGTCCGCTAATGGCGCTGATATCCTCAGTGAAATTGAAGAACAATATTACAGAACGTGCTTAATTGATTAAAGTGTCTAGTGAGAGCAGAATGCGAGTCGGGAGTAAGCCGAAAAGAGATGAGAGTGATGAGGAGTAGTAGAAACGACATTAACGGTAGCTTAACACCAAAGTTGGAGACCACGAAATAGACGCAATAAAGTAATCCCGATTACTTAGAAGCAAAACTGCGTGTGACTGGCGAAGCAAGGAGGATTTAAAAAGAAGAGTAACACAGGCACGCGATCATTCCTGCCTGTATGTAGTCTGCTGGTGTGAAATACTGAGCTCAACATTGTATGGAAGAGTGCGGAAAAACAGGAAATGTAGAGAAATGAAGCGACTGAGATGAGGTGCTATTGAAGGATGCTAAAAATTAGGTGGTATAGTAAGTTAAGAAATGAGGAGGTGCCACGATCAATTGGCAAGGAGATTAATGTGAGGACGGGAACAAGGATATGATGTTGTGTCCACAGTTTGCACATCAACGAATCAGTAACGCAACTGAAAAAGTGAGTTAGAGAGAGGGCTGGTGGTTGTGCCCCAGCGGCTGGGAAGGGACCTCTGGGTGAGCTGGTGTTTTGGCACTATTGCAGCCGACCACGGCCTTGGCGCACAGATCACTGGTCAGGTCACCTCTACAAGCCTGATATGAGAAGTCGGGACTGACAGACAAGCAGCGAACAAAACTGGACGTTCTGTCTGGTGTGACATAACTGTGTTTCCGAGTCGCTTAGGCTTATTTCACACCTACCCGGCAGCCGACACCAGTTACATGGGTGTAAGGGTAAGAGCTCAAAGGACGTCTAGGGGTAGCGTCTTTGATTCACAATCAAAACGCCTTCGGTCCCTGGTTCGATCCCCGCCACTGCCTAAATTCTGACAAATAATCAGCATTGGTGGCCGAAGACTTCCGGCATAAGAAGTCAGCCTCATTCTGTCAACGGCCTTGTCAAAGAGGGGGGAGGAGCAGATAGAGGTTCAAGGTACTCTCTTGTCCTAGGGGTGGGAAATTGCCCCTAAAGGAGGAAGAATCAGCAATGATCAACGACATGAGGATGCAGAAGGCAATGGAAACCACTGCATTAAAGACACGTAACGTGTATCCACAGGACATGTGGCCTGTAATTGAAGAAGTGTCATGATGATCTCTCCATTGGCAAAAGATTCTGGAATAGTCCCCCATTCGGATCTCCGGGAGGGGACTGCGAAGGGGGAGATTACCGTGAGAAAAAGATTGAATAATCAACGAAAGGATAACGTTCTACGAGTCGGGGTGTGGAATGTCAGAAGCTTGAACGTGGTAGGGAAACTGGAAAATCTGAAAAGGGAAATGCAACGGCTCAATCTAGATATAGTAGGGGTCAGTGAAGTGAAGTGGAAGTAAGACATGGAATTCTGGTCAGATGAGTATCGGGTAATATCCACAGCAGCAGAAAATGGTATAACAGGTGTAGGATTCGTTATGAATAGGAAGGTAGGGCAGAGGGTGTGTTACTGTGAACAGTTTAGCGACCGGGTTGTTCTAATCAGAATCGACAGCAGACCAACACCGACAAAGATAGTTCAGGTATACATGCCGACGTCGCAAGCTGTAGATGAACAGATAGAGAAAGCGTATGAGAATATTGAAAGGGTAATGCAGTATGTAAAGGGGGACGAAAATCTAATAGTCATGGGCGACTGGAATGCAGCTGTTCTGGAAGGTGTAGAAGAAAAGGTTACAGGAGAATATGGGCTTGGGACAAGGAATGAAAGAGGAGAAAAACTAATTGAGTTCTGTAACAAGTTTCAGCTAGTAATAGCGAATACTCTGTTTAAGAATCACAAGAGGAGGGGGCCGGCCGCGGTGGCTTGCGGTTCTAGGGTTGCAGTCTGGAACCGCGGGACTGCTACGGTCGCAGGTTCGAATCCTGCCTCGAGCATGGATGTGTGTGATGTCCTTAGGTTAGTTAGGTTTAAGTAGTTCTAAGTTCTGGGGGACTGATAACCTAATATGTTAAGTCCCATAGGACTCAGAGACATTTGAACCATTTGAGCCACAAGAGGAGGAGGTATACTTGGAAAAAGCCGGGAGATAAGGGAAGATTTCAATTAGATTACATCATAGTCAGACAGAGATTCCGAAATCAGCTACTGGATTGTAAGGCGTGCCCAGGAGCAGATATAGACTCAGATCACAATATAGTAGTGATGAAGAGTAGGCTGAATTTCAAGACATTAGTCGGGAAGAATCAATACGCAAAGAAGTGGGATACGGAAGTACTAAGGAATGACGAGATTCGTTTGAAGTTCTCTAACGCTATAGACACAGCAATAAGGAATAGTGCAGTAGGCAGTACAGTTGAAGAGGAATGGACATCTCTAAAAAGGGCCATCACAGAAGTTGGGAAGGAAATCATAGGTACAAAGAAGGTAGCTGCGAAGAAACCATGGGTAACAGAAGAAATACTTCAGTTGATTGATGAAAGGAGGAAGTACAAACATGTTCCGGGAAAATCAGGAATACAGAAATACAAGTCGCTGAGGAGTGAAATAAATGGGAACTGCAGGGAAGCTATGACGAAATGGCTGCAGGAAAAATGTGAAGACATCGAAAAAGATATGATTGTCGGAAGGACAGACTCAGCATAGAGGAAAGTCAATGCAACCTTTGGTGACATTAAAAGCAACGGTGGTAACATTAAGAGTGCAACGGTAATTCCACTGTTAAATGCAGAGGAGAGAGCAGATAGGTAGAAAGAATCCATTGAAAGCCTCTATGAGGGTGAAGATTTGTCTGATGTGATAGAAGAAGAAACATGAGTCGATTTAGAAGAGATAGGGGATCCAGTATTAGAATCGGAATTTAAAAGAGCTTTGGAGGACTTACGGTCAAATAAGGCAGAAGGGATAGATAACATTCCCATCAGAATTTCTAAAATCATTGGGGGAAGTGGCAACAAAACGGCTATTCACGTTGGTGTTTAGAATATATGAGTCTGGCGACATACCATCTGACTTTCAGAAAAGCATCATCCACACAATTCCGAAGACGGAAAGAGCTGACAAGTGCGAGAATTATCGCACAATCAGCTTAACAGCTCATGCATCGAAGCTGCTTACAAGAATAATATACAGAAGAATGGAAAAGAAAATTGAGAATGCGCTAGGTGACGATCAGTTTGGCTTTAGGAAAAGTAAACGGACGAGAGAGGCAATTCTGACGTTACGGCTAATACTGGAAGCAAGGCTAAAGAAAAATCAAAACACTTTCATAGGATATGTCGACCTGGAAAAAGCGTTCGACAATATAAAATGGTGTAAGCTGTTCGAGATTCTGAAAAAAAGTTGGGGTAAGCTATAGGGAGAGACGGGTCGTATACAATATGTACAACAACCAAGAGGGAATAATAAGAGTGGACGATCAAGAACGAAGTGCTCGTATTAAGAAGGGTTTAAGACAAGGCTGTAGCCTTTCACCCCTATTCTTCAATCTGTACATCGAGGAAGCAATGATGGAAATAAAAGAAAGGTTCAGGAGTGGAATTAAAATACAAGGTGAAAGGATAACAATGATACGATTCACTGATGGCATTGCTATCCTGAGTGAAAGTGAAGTAGAATTAAATGATCTGCTGAACGGAATGAACAGTCTAATGAGTACACAGTATGGTTTGAGAGTAAATCGGAGAAAGACGAAGGTAATGAGAAGTAGTAGAAATGAGAACAGCGAGAAACTTATCAGGATTGCTGGTCACGAAGTCAATGAAGTTAAGGAATTCTGCTACCTGGGCAGTAAAATAACCAATGACGGACGGAGCAAGGAGGACATCAAAAGCAGACTCGCTATGGCAAAAAAGGCATTTCTGGCCAAGAGAAGTCTACTGATATCAAATACCGTCCTTAATTTGAGGAAGAAATATTTGAGGATATACGTCTGGAGTACAGCACTGTATAGTAGTGAAACATGGACTGTGGGATAATCGGAACAGAAGAGAATCGAAGCATTTGAGATGTGGTGCTATAGACGAATGTTGAAAATTAGGTGGACTGATAAGGTAAGGAATGAGGAGGTTCTATGCAGAATCGGAGAGGAAAGGAATATGTGGAAATCACTGATAAGGAGAAGGGACAGAATGATAGGACATCTGCTAAGACATGAGGGAATGACTTCCATGGTACTAGAGGGAGCTGTAGAGGGCAAAAACTGTAGAGGAAGACAGAGATTGGAATACGTCAAGCAAATAATTGAGGACGTAGGTTGCAAGTGCTACTCTGAGATGAAGAGGTTAGCCCAGGAAAGGAATTCGTCGTGGGCAGAATCAAACCAGTCAGTAGACTAATGACCAAAAAAAAAAAAAGATCAAACATTTTGTCAAACTTACCTATGCTTGCCAAACGTTTGACAGTGTACAGTGCGGTTTGACGTGTTTGTCAAGCATAGATAGTGTTTGACTCGTTTGCGAGAAATTTTGATTGACAGGAAGTTTGACAAGATGGTGGACGTTGTGTCGCCATAATTTATCACACTGTATCGGGAATTTCCACCACCGTGACAACTACAATGAAGTACAAAAACAAAATAGCACTGATAGTTACCAAAATTGTGGAGGCAGAACATCTTTCACAGAAACATATTGCGCATGAAGACGTTATTACAGTGACATACAGGCGGAGTGGAATGAAATAAAAGAAATAAAGTTTTTCCGGTTCTCCAACGGATGATGTGGGCTGTTATGTCCCCACGTCGCGGTATTTTTATGTTCTGTCGTTAGAGGACCAAGTAGAAGAGAATAAATTTTTGCATACTTGTGTTTTCCTTTTTCAGTGTGAGGATAAAGCAATGCTAAAGATGTTAGTAAACGTTTCACTGCCAATCCGCAGATTTCCCATTAGGTGTATGGATTTGTTTGATACTTCAGTGGCTATATAAGACCGAACTTGACAAGCAAGTTTGCAAGTTTGCTCCTTTAGAAGGGCCTTAATAAGTTTTAAGATGTTTCACTGTCCATTCGAGTTCATGTTATCGTCGGGTTCTGAGAGGAATGTTTCCTTTAGTATATACTCATGGGTAAATTATTTTAAATCATTCCCTGGACCAGAGTCTTGTTTTCTTCTTGAAACACAGTGTAAAAGTCAAAGCGAGGGTTTTTTTTCTGCATTTGTTACCGTTCTCACTATTCTCAAAATACACACGAACACGAATAGCGACTGCTTCACTTTGAAATTAAACTGACAAACATTGTTTGAAGCTGTACAAGCTAGCTTGGCAAATCCGTGGCTAAATAAGAGCGATTTTGTCAAATACCTTTGATCGTTTATGGGGTCCTTTACACACCTGTCTGACAGACGACGTGGCTAACTGAAAGACTATTGACAGCCGGGCCGATGTCGTGGGATGACGCCAGCCCCCACTGTCCCGTCCCGATGTCGGCTGTCGTGGTGCACATTCGGCGCTTGTAGTGGGGCACCCAGGACAATAGAAGGCTTCACATCCACCCGAGGACTGTCTTCCGTCGGTCAGTTGCGTTTAGCTTTGTTTCGGTCGTTGAACATTTCTATTGTGCCATGGCGGAAATCAATGTCGAAATTCTTACAGCATTAGTCCAGTTTTGTGGGACAAGATTTTAAGTAGTTATAAGTACAGAATGCAAACCAGGAAATCGTGGATCGAAGTCTGAAAAGAATTGAAGAAAGGTTTTCGAAGGACGTGTCACAAGAATTGAGACAATTACGATAGCACATATCTTCATTTTTGCGTTAAATCCACAACATTATTTTTACATTCAGTGACACATAAAATTTTAGATAACTGCCATTTCACAGATCCCTCAGGTGTCATAAAACAGTCCGTCATTATTGGTAGAAATCCCCCTCGCGCACATTCAATTCCTTTTGTATTTTCAAGTCCAGTTATGGACAGAGTGCCCTCGATGTTGCAGCCTTAGTTTTTAAGAACAAAATTGTACAAAAAACACATGCCTGAACAATGTCAAGAGCAAAATGAGACACTAAATTTATAGCTCTGTAGAAAAACCTTTCATTTATTAGTAAGCATCCAAAATGGGGACTTACCGTGCATCTAGGCTCCTGATAGGCGATAACTGAACACACTTTTAGCAACAGTTACTTGGCGGTCAGAGAACGGTCGTTAAGGATGTTGTTGCAGCCCAAACGCTTGATCACCAACAAAAGTTGTACATTTGGACTTACTCTACTGAGAAGGCTCCTGCTTCAGGAATTACCAGCTTTCTTCCCATTAGTGATTTCCGCTAAGAACGTTCCTTACATATGGTACAATAATAACTCCTTATATCTACGTAGATAAAACTATAGTCTGCCACAGCAATCAGCATTACTGATGAATATCCTTTGTTACTGAAGTACCTTGAGTTAGATGGAATGACTATACGAAGTGCTTCCCATCTGCAGCTCTAATGCAGTGTGGAAAATTTGCTCTTTGTTCAAATTTTGCAGCAATATTTTCGAAGTCGTCATTGGGCAGCTGAGGCATACATTCACGACGTAGAGTCCAAACAGCCTGAAATATACATGTGACTATTTTACTGACGGTGGAAATTCCAATTATGTAAATATGGTGTAGGTCTGTGAACGTATAGCCACTGTCCAGATATCTGAAGAAAAAGAGGTTTCGGCAATAGCAGACTATTTGCTTAGCTTTCCGGAAAAGTAAACTGGATAATGTATGTACCGTGACGGAAACAGTAACTGAAGAAACAAAATGAACGATCCTGCGTTGGGCCAATCCGTTCCCAGTGATCTAAAATCACGGATTTGGATGAAACTTTCTATGAACGTTCACGTATATCGACTACGAACAATGACTATGTTTTAGTTTCCAAATACTTGTGGAAATATACTCACCTGCTTCACCCTATTCACTTTCCACAGCACGCCACTGGTCGTCAACAACGTTGAGACATATCGTGCAATACATTTGCCAAAAAAAAAGAAAAAAGTCTACGACATATTGTACTATTCTTTGCGCTTTCTTATCTTAGTTAATAAAACCATTGCAGTTCCAGTTTTCATATTGATGACTTGAAGCTAAGACTGGCTAAAAAAAATAGCCATTTGAAAAAAGTTTCGCTTTTCATATGTCGGGAAGAAATTGCACGATAAACCTGACACTTCGTGTGTAATAACTTGTCAAGACATTGTTTTATAACGCAAAATTTCATTCTCCTATGTGTTTCCAAAACTTTTCATATTGTGGGCAAAACTGGTTTTCTGAAAACGTTAATTTCTAGACCACTAGACACTTTAATTTTTGCTCCTTTCATGACGCTATTATTTCTTACGGGTTAAACAATTTAACTTCTGTTTGTAGGGATAGTGGTTTGATGTGCCGCTTCAGATAGTATTTTTGTTTCACGTTAATTTGGTATGATGAACTAAACGAATACTCACGATTCTTTCCAAAGAAGTGGGAGGACGTATAAGTCAACCCTAAGGTTGGGAGTGAGAGGCAGTCATCCAGAACGTGTGTATACAGCCAACAGCTTCAGTTTTTGAAGAAAACCACAGAAACATAGCTGACTGCCGAGAGTCTCTCGCTCGCTGAAAATTGTGAGACTACGGAAATACCACTTTTTGAATCACTGGCGATGCTCAGAATCCAGAAACTGGTTGTAATAAGACGCTCACAGAGAAAGTATGTAGCTTTGAAACACCGAAATCACGCAGTAATAAGAGATCGATGCTTGACCCTGTAGAGGTAGAACTCAGTAATGCACCGCACGGAAAATCCAATCGGCGAACGTCTCCATGCAGCAGAATACTTCCAACTGTGGAAACATTTGGCGACGATGACCTTCATTTAAGGATTATTCAGATTGTTTCTAAAACTAAGACACGTAAAGTGTCGTGGGATAAAATTAAAACTCTCGCTCACCGTAGTACAGCACGAGCGTATACCTAATGTTTAGCCTTTTATCGGGAACAATCATCTACAAATGCAGGAGTCAGCCACCCACAACCGACACGCAGTGTGACGAACAAGCAGTGGAGCAGTTTTCAGGGCTATATTCCAGATGCTCCACACCTTCACAAATCTCTGAAAATTCACGTACTGGACAGTTAACCCTACGTTTTAATTTTTTAAGATAATTACAGAAATGTACATATTTTAGAATGACAGGTTTTTAAAAATTTTAGCTGTTGTTTTTCCCTCTCACCAGATTGTAATTGCCAACATTTGTGTAGGCTGGATACATTCTCGAAGGATGGATTGCAGCGCTGCATGTAACTCTTCATTCCTGCATGTTGATCGTCAAAACTGCGTAAACTCATTCGAAAAGAATTTTAAAAAACTTACCTGCATCTTCCCTTAATTCCTCAAAACGAACAAAGAATGCACTCACTACGTCTCTTATCCTACACTACTGGCCATTAAAATTGCTACATCACGAACATGACGTGCTACAGACGCGAAATTTAACCAACAGGAAAAAGATGCTGTGATATGCAAATGATTAGCTTTTCAGAGCATTCACCTACACCTACAACGTGCTGACATGAGGAAAGTTTCCAACCGATTTCTCATACACATACAGCAGTTAATCGGCGTTGCCTGGTGAAACGTTGTTGTGATGCCCCGTCTAAGGAGGAGAAACGCGTACCATCACGTTTCCGACTTTGGTAAAGGTCAGATTGTTGCCTATAGCGATTGCGGCTTATCGTATAGCGACATTGCTGTTCGCGTTGGTCGAGATCCAATGACTGTTAGCAGATTATGGAATCGGTGGGTTCAGGAGGGTAATACGGAACGCCGTGCTGGATCCCAACGGCCTCTTATCACTAGCAGTCGAGATGACAGGCATCTTATCCGCATGGCTGTAACGGATCGTGCAGTCACGTCTCGATCCCTGAGTCAACAGATGCGAACGCTTGCCAGCGAACCACCATCTGCACGAACAGTTCGACGACGTTTGCAGCAGCATGGACTATCAGCTCGGAGGCGGTGGCTGCGGTTACTCTTGACGCTGCATCACAGACAGGAGCGCCTGCTATGGTGTACTCAACGACGAGCCTGGGTGCACGAATGGCAAAACGTCAATTTTTTCAGCTGAATCCAGGTTCCGTTTACAGTATCATGAAGGTCGCATCCGTGTTTGGCGACATCGCGGTGAACTTACATTGTAAGCGTGTATTCGTCATCGCCATACTGGCGTATCAGTCGGCGTGATGGTATGAGGTGTCATTGGTTACACGTATCGGTCACCTCTTGTTCGCACTGACGGCATTCTGATCAGTGGACGTTACATTTCAGATCTGTCACGATCCTTGGCTCTACCCTTCATTCGATCCCTGCGAAACCCTACATATCAGCAGGATAATGCAAGACCGCATGTTGTAGGTCCTGTGCGGGCCTTTCTGGATACAGAAAATGTTCGACTGCTGCCCTGGCCAGCACATTCTCCAGATCCCTCACCAATTGAAATCATCTGGTCAATGGTGGAAGAGCAACTTGCTCGTCACAATACCCCAGTCACTACTCTTGATGGATTGTGGTATCGTGTTGAAGCTGCCTGGGCAGCTGTACCCTTACACGCCATCCAAGCTCTGTTTGACTCAATGCCCAGGCGTATCAAGGCCGTTATTACGGCCAGAGGTGGTTGTTCTGGGTATTGATTTGTCAGGATCTATGCACCCAAATTGCGTGTAAATGTGATCACATTTTAGTTCTAGTATAATATATTTGTCCAATGAATACCCGTTTATCATCAGCATTTCTTCGTGGTGTAGCAATTTTAATGGCCAGTAGTGTATTAAGTGGATGAACCCAATGCAACCTTCCTCTTCTCTTGAAACGTCTGTCCAAGACAAGTCACGCTAATAAGTAGTCTGAAAGCAACTTCAGAGTGAAGGACTTCGCGGTATGCGTTGATATGAAGTAAGTGTTGTACTGATATGGTGAGGGAGCAGGCTGTTAGCTCCAGCGGCAATGCCACATGATTTCTGCACAGGTGGATTGTACCGTGTTTACCTGCACAAACGTATTTCGACGTACGGCTGAGTGTGGCCGTGCACGTGTGCCCAAAATGAAGTAACAGCCAAATCCGGCGAGCTGTTCTGTGCTGGAGCAATAGCAAATGGGCGCTCTCGTGCGATGATGGTCGGCCACCTTTGGTCTGGGCAGTGATGTGATTATGTGACCCTGGTTCCGAGTCTATTTTACGGTACATTGTGGTCACGTATTATTGACATTTACTGGTTCGGCTTTTCCAACTTGGTCTGAAAAATTAATGCTGTGGCTATAACTGTAATCCGAGTAGTAATTACTTCTGTTTGCATCAAGATATACAGTGATTACGGTGCTTCGTCCGAGTTGTTTTAAGAATACTGTGGTGCCTATAATTCTCAGTATTGCTGATTTTTTAAAAATCTATCTCAGGCACCAAGTAGTATTGTGGTTTATGATTTGTGCTGTAGCGGTGAATGTAAAGCTAGTCAGGCACACGTAAGGATCGTGTGAGCACGAATGTATCACTATATTTTCTGAGACGAGATGTTCTCCATGTCTCTCTGGACTATTAGAACATGTATTGGAACTATTGCGCCTCACCTTAAATGACTGATATTTTCACTCAGTGTTCTGGGCAAGATTTGAGAAGTTGCTGTAGCGCAGCAAGTGCTACTGTCAGTCTCTTTCATGGTGTATGATCTATTGTTCGCCTGTGTCTTAAGTTGCTTGCTTCAGGAAACGGACTGCATTAAGGTAAAGGCAGTATATTCAGATGTATGATGCCGAGCTGGTATAGGTTGCAATGAAAGAGGAAGTCAGTGGCCCTACTGTATGTGTTGTTATATTTGTTGTTTTAAAACTTCTTTCTGCATTCTGCTGTAATCAACGTTTGGGGAAGTTTAAAGTTGTTGAGACATTGTGAGAGGTTTTTGGGCTTTTGTAAAATATTCACTGTTAGAGATGATGTACCAGTATCTGTTAACCGTGCTGCTATATTTTCGTACATATCGATATTTTTTAGCAACGATTTGCAGTGTATTGAAGAATAAATGGCGGTTTCTAATTTTGGTGAGGTACTGTTTGGAATGAATAAACTCTCTCTGTATGGATGTTTTATTAAAATGGGTGTTACGAATCAATGTCACATACCGTTTGTTGTATTCCTGTCCTAATGACCCAGTCAGTTCAAATGGTTCAAATGGCTCTGAGCACTAAGGGGCTTAACATCTGTGGTCATCAGTCCCCTAGAACTTAGAAGTACTTAAACCTAACTAACCTAAGGACATCACACACATCCATGCCCGAGGCAGGATTCGAACCTGCGACCGTAGCAGTCTGACCCAGTCAGTAAACGACGGTTTGGTTAGGGTGGTTGAACTAAATTAGTAAGTTATGTTACCATCACACCGGAAAATGCGAAGCTGGTCTGCTGTTCGCGTACTGATGCCACGGGCGTGTACGGTAAGTAGTTGAAGGACGATATACTCACAGGTAGGCCACAAGGTTCTGAGCGTCCACGCATCGTCACAGAGCATGGAGGGCGGAAGCTAGACTTCTGTGTAACGCGGGATTGGCAGCGGTGTGTGTTACAGCTGACGACAGACTACTGCACTGACGCTGGCGCCAGTGTTTTGGAGCACATTTCTGGGCATGGGGCTCCGCAACACACGACCTTGTGTGTTCCTATGTTGACCAAACAACATCGTCGGTTACTATTGAAGTGGACACTGGAACACAAATATTGGACTGTGGATCAATGGGAAATTGTCTCCTGGTTTTGTTCATTAAGTTTCATCATACATGAAGTCGATACAATAATAATGTCGTGTGACGAGGGCCTCCCGTCGGGTAGACCGCTCGCCTGGTGCAAATCTTTCGATTTGACGCCACTTCAGCGACTTGCACATCTATGGGGATGAAATGATGATGATTAGGACAACACGACACCCAGTCCCTGAGCGGACAGAAATCTCCTACCCAGCAGGGGATCGAACCCGGGCCCTTGGGATTGACAGTCCGTCGTGCTGACCACTCAGCCACCGGGGGCGGAAATGAAGTCGATGATTGTGTCAGAGGAACGGTTGCTTGAAAGATGCACCGCGCCACAGCTCGGGGGGAAGGCAGCAGGGCAGAGACGACGCGAGCACTGTTTTGATATGGAACATATATGTACATTACCTGATGAATTAATTATCTCCACAACCCTACGTCAAGATGACGTCATGGGTTTTCCCCAGTCAGCACATGGGTCCCCGCCCCCTCCCCTTCCACCTCCACCCACCCCACACCCACTCCCGCACCTGGCCTACTGGTGTGAATTTCGAATTTTTGCAGGACTTCAGATTTTTTGCGGAAAAATCGAATTTCGTAAGGAATACGAAAATCTCCCAAGGTTGTACTCACATCCAAGCCCCGCCCTCATCTGCCAATTGCCGGCAAATTCAAAACGGTAGGTGCCCTTTCTGGGACTCAAACCCCAGTCCTTCCAGTCAGAAGCCCCAAGTGCACCTCCCTACACAGGGAAGCGGTCAGTATCTGTGCAGCTGCAGGGGAAGAAGGTTACGTTAGTGTATTTTATTTATTTTGAGTGAGAACCTTAAGTAAAGGTCAGCCCTAATTACGTAATTTATCACAAAGACCGGTTCTAATTACACATCTATACGCATAGCGCTAAACAAGGAGCACCTAAAATTGCAACACAGCTTAAAAAGGACGATGTCATACAACTGGTGTATTCTTGATGGAAAAAAAAGTTCACCACACCACTCGAAACTAGTAGCAGATGCATACTAAACAAATAGTAACTCTACATAGGATGATCCCTTTACCTGCAACTCAAAAATCTCTCCGCTCCACTTGTGAACTGACAGGGAAATGTACTATCTTTATTTTTGGCAGGATATGAGTTCAACTGACGGAGATATTGGTGTTGGACAGAGAGGAGTTTAATAAATGTATTACCTGTCAGCATTCTTCTCAGCGTGATGGGAATTAGTACGTCTTGTGTGGTTTGGTTTAGCGACGAAGCGCACTTTTATTTGCGTGGGTTCGTCAATACGCGAAACTGGCGCATTTATGGGACTGAGAATCCGCATTTCGCGATTGGGAAGTCTCTTAACCCTCAACGGGTGACAGTGTGGTGTGCAATGTCCAGTCACGGAATAATCGTTGCGATATTCCTTGACGGCACCGTGACTGTCGAATGGTACATGATGTTTTGGAAGAGGATTTCATCCACATAATCCAAAGTGACCAAGATGTGGTTCGTGCAAGACGCAGCTCGACCCCACCGAAGCGGGAGTCTTTGATGACCTCCAGGACCACATTGGGGACCGCATTCTGGCTCTGTGGTACCCAGAGGCCACTGGCATGGGATTTGACTGCCCACCATATTCTCCGGATCTGAACACATGCGACTCCTTTTCGTGGGGCTGTACTAAAGACAATGTGTACAGCAGCAACCCCAAAACCATTGCTGAGCTGAAAACAGTCATTTAGGAGGTCATCGACAACATCGATGTTCCGACACTTCAGCGGCTAAGGCAGAATTTCGCTGTTCGTCTGCGCCACAACATCGCAGGCATATCGCACATGTCATAATCTAAATCTGAATACCAATAGTGACGTTTACATGCTAAATAAATTGTGTGCACGTCGTAGTCTGTAACTAATTTACTTTTTTTCATAATATTGTCACTCTGTACTATGTATCAGTGTACAAATTACAAAGCACCTACACCAAGGTTACCTCTCGGGGGCAGTAGAATACGACGGAGTTGTCGAGAAATAAAGAAAGCACCGTTTATTGCAATATCGAGCACCAGGGTATTTGTCGAATAGGGCATATAGCAGGAGTAAAGGTGGATCAAACGCTATGAAACTGGCAGTCATAATGTTTTAGCTCATTAGTTTATATTTAGAATATCTGATTCAATGTGGAGTGCGGCATCTGTATTTGTCGACGTATTTAGTTCTGCTTTCCAATTATTGAGGTTTATGAATTTCTTACGCAACTATGCTAATTTTGTTTCGGTTGATGCCGAATGCGAGCGACGTGTCTTTAGCCTCACACGGAATTCTCACTAGTCGACATGCACTCCTTACCTCCTGATATCAGGTACAGTGCTCTTTCGGTTCCAGCCGCAGTTTCCTTAATGACCATGATGGACATATTTTTGCAGCATGATAAATTCTCTAAATTTAAAACTACAGTAAAGGATGTTTACTAAATCTACGTAACGAAAAGTGACATATCGGAACATGATGTAGGTGGATTATTTCGAGTTTAAAAGCTCTAAAATATGACGCATTTTTTATCAGTTATTATGGACTACGGATCAAAACTTGTCCGGGCTTACTGGAAAAGTTTTCTGCTCACTCAGATCACAGTTTCATTTAAAACCATCACCTTTACCAATCTGAAGACGGCACGACGCCAACTTTTGAACTGAAGGCTTTCAAATTTCAAGTAACCTTGTGTAATCAAGGCGTTAGTGTACTGTCAGCAGCCTTTGAACAGTACAATCTGTGTACAAGACCGTTCAGCAATTTTTGTGATTCAAGGTTTCATTAAATTCAAGTAGGTATTGATAGGAAAGCTAGCTGCGGCTGCAATAGAGGAGTAAAATGAATACCTTCAGAATATTACCATGAAGATCAGAATGCAGCTCAGGATGACGCAAGTTTTCAGTTACTTATATATAAACGGAAATCTTTCTTTCACTAGCTACAAAACAAGAAAAATCTCTTCAGAAAGAAAATATGAGTTTGTTTCTTGCCTGCTTGGTGTGACATCCTGATGCATGTGTTAAACAGAAACTTTCAATCAAACCAACGTGCTGCCCATTAGGATGACATTCATAAACGAAATTTCCAAAGTTTACAGAGATGGGTGAATCCAACCATGAGTAAGTTGACAGTTATTTCATTTTGTTGAGACTGCCTGCGATTAGCAGATTTGCACTCATTAGAAATATCAGATTTTTTCATGGAGAAAAAAATCGGTCAGTTCGTAGACTCCCAGATGCGTATTGCAGATTGATTTGTCCGATTATAGTAACATGCATAACGCTCAAAGGGATTTGCCACTGTACATAGGACATCACTACTCGCGTTCTTAAATGTTCAGACGATTAACGATACCCGGTAAGATATAATAACTTTATGATCCATCACAGAAATCTCCAGCCTACACTTCTTAAAAAAGTTAAATTGACTTTATGCTGTGGAAACATTATCCACTGCTGCTAAAGGTATGAAATTTTTCGAAGCAACAACGCTGTTTTTTAGCAGAGCAAATGAGGATACAGAGGAAGATCATCACAGATTACTATTTAACCCTTTGATTGGTACACAACCTGATCAAAAGTATGCAGTGGACGTTGATGTGGTGTGGTGTGTGTCTTTAAAAATGGTTCAAATGGCTCTGAGCACTATGGGACTCAACTGCTGAGGTCATTAGTCCCCTAGAACTTAGAACTAGTTAAACCTAACTAACCTAAGGACATCACAAACATCCATGCCCGAGGCAGGATTCGAACCTGCGACCGTAGCGGTCTTGCGGTTCCAGACTGCAGCGCCTTTAACCGCACGGCCACTTCGGCCGGCTGTGTGTCTTTACGACAGCCTGAATTCTGCTGCCGACATTTTCGATGATGGATACTTTCAGTTATTTGTCTCATTGTTTGTTACAGGAAAGGCATCCTGTTGTGTACATAGTTCCACGTAGTCAGCGCGTACACAACTTTCCCACTAGAGCGCGCCCCACTAAGCACAACAGCGCAGGCGCAGCGTTCGTCCATCTCCACATTACGAGATGGCGCTGTCTCAGAGACGGACCAAATTCTGCTTCTGCCGATTCGCGCATTAATATGTAACGCAGCCAATGAGATTTCTGCTAAAGTAGAAACATTTCTTCTCGTGGATCACACTCGCGCAGTGATACCTGAACGCGCGAGGTATTATAACGAGTGTACAGACCTCCGATCAGTCAGTTTCAATCAGTCTGCATTAGTCTGTAGTCAAGTTTCAGTCTGCGCCTAATAAGATTATCATATTCCTGTACATAGCCATGAAGATAAATGTATAGACGCTCTGTCAAGTATCAGAGATGTGAGAATAAGATTAATGTACCAAGACCCAAAGGAACTTCAGATTGTCAATTGTAAATAGCATCCAGAACCAAGCTAAGTTATGTTTATGCTTATTATTATTTTAGTAAATGTGTGTGAAAATTAATCAAGTTCTGTTTAAAGTTGGTCACCGTCAATCTGCTACTCTAAGTGTGCAAGTGTCTTTTCTATCGTCTGACCTAACGGCACAAGATAAACACGCCACGATAAGACCACGAGACATATTGCTGACACTCGCCTACTTCGTTAGAGCGACAAGTCAAATAATCTGCTGGTGTGTGTACATTGGCGACGAGGTACTAAGGAAACAGATGATTTCAGCACAATTACGGATGACCACGTGTGAGCCTGATATAGAATAGAATTATAGTGGACTTCGGGAAGCTACATACTTGACAGTAACCCGCTCTCTTGCAGCTACAATATCGTTATTGCAGTAATCTAGTCGCACTTGGAATTTTCAGATAACCATGGACCTCACGGTGCAGATCAGACATCTCATGGCACAAATACAACAGACGCAACAGGCGTTGCTTAGAAGAGTGGAACGTTTAGAGTCGTAGCCTGCAGTAGCGTCTCCGCTACAAATTAAACTTCCGCCACCACCTTTCGCAGTTTACAACAGTAAGGAAGAAGCGTGGCCGGACTATGCAGCACGCCTGGAACAGCACTTCCTCACACACCAGATATCAGGTGATGTAGAAAAAAGATCTTATTTTTTGGTAAATTGCGGCGCAGCTGTCTACAACCTTCTCTTAAAACTGATTCCGACTTGTGAACCGACAAATTTGTCATTCCCAGCTATTAAAGACTTGCTCGAAAAATACTTCGACAAGCAGACGCATCGCTGCTGCAAGGCATAAATTTTACTTATGCACGAAAAAGTCACAGCAGACATACACGGAATGGATTAAACAGTTGCAAGGATTAACTAGGAACTGCAAATTTATTTGTGAAAACGAAAAGTGTAAAAAGTCCTATGCAGATTCTTTAATACGTGATATGCTCATAATGCATTCACCAGACGATAGCCGGCCGAAGTGACCGTGCGGTTCTAGGCGCTGCAGTCTGGAACCGCGAGACCGCTAGGGTCGCAGGTTCGAATCCTGTCTCGGGCATGGATGTGTGTGATGTCCTTAGGTTAGTTAGGTTTAACTAGTTCTAAGTTCTAGGGGACTAATGACCTCAGAAGTTGAGTCCCATAGTGCTCAGAGCCATTTGAACCATTTTGAACCAGACGAGAAATTAAGGAAACAGCTCCTTAGTTTAATCAATGCGTCCTTGCTAGATTGTTTACCAATCATTCGAGCACACGAACAAAGCCAAGCTGTGAGTGTTGTACAAGACGGCGGCTGTGACGTGTTCGCGACACAGGCACGCGAAACGGGGCAACGCGGCCCGCGTACCCAAGGCCGTAAACAGAACAGCAAGGCTAGGCTCACGCGATCACACACCCAAACTCAAAGACTAAAGTTGAAATCATGTCGTAAATGTTAAATCAATCATCACACAGTCAATTGTTACTATCGTAACGCACATTGTGACTTTTGCAAACGAAAAGGGCACAAATCAGAAGTGTGTAATAAGAAAAGTGTACAGTCTATAAATAAGTTCAGCTATAAGAAAGTGCTTAATTTGAAGAAGTATACCTCCAATGCGTGTGACTATATGAATAGGCAAGACTGTATTCAGGTTTCAAATGTTAAACATAAAGTTAATGCTGTTGTGCAAAACAGGAACAAATCTTTGTATGTCACATTACTGGTGAACAAAATACCTATCAAATTCCAGATTGACACAGGATCGTCGATCTCTGTCATAAATCAGCACGCGCATAAACGACTAGGTTCTCCTAAATTGTAGCATTTTGACAGCTCACTGTACAGCTACAGTAATGAACGAATTCCAGTCAAAGGTGCACTGACGACGGAAGTAACTTACAAACAGTTTACCAAGACAGCTACTTTAGCAGTAGTTAACACCCATAAGGCATCAAACTTGCTGGGTCTGGATCTCTTTAACGAATTAGGCTTCGCAATCCATGAAGCGAAACAGGTCACACATGAAGTTGCGAAAGGTAAATTACAAACAGTGTTGCAGAAGTACGACGATATTTTTTCCTCCGCGACAGGCAGTGTAACGGATTACCAGGCACACATTACGCTGACACCGAATGCAGTGCCGTAGTTTTGCAAAGGTAGAACTGTCCCTTACGCAATGAAAGAACGCGTAAAACAAGAACTTGACCGTTTAGAAGGCAATGGTATTATCGAACCAGTCACATGTAGCGCCTGGGCAACACCAATAGTTGTAATAGAAAAGCCAAATGGATCATTACGTATCGGTGGAGATTTCAAGAATACTGTCAATTCACAGTGCATTATAGATACATACCCGATTCCGAAACCGGGAGAACTGATGTATAAATTAGCAGGGTGTGTGTATTTCGCCAAACTGGATTTAAAGGAAGCACATCTGCAGATCCCTTTTAGACCAAGATACACAAAATTTTATGGTCATAAGTACTCCATTTGGATTGTACAGATACAAGCGCTTACCATTTGGTATCGCAAGTGCACCAAGCATCTTTCAACGTTACTTGGAACAATTAATTAGAAACTGTCCTAACGCAGTTCACTATCTCGATGACATAATCGTCTCGGGAAAAACTCCACAAGATTTACTAGATAACCTGGAAGAACTGTTCAAGGTTCTCAGAAAGGCCAATCTCAGGTGCAACAAGGACAAATGTATATTTTTTGTCAAGAAAATTTATTATTTAGGACATATGTTGTCAAATGACGGAATCAGTCAGACACCACAGCATATACAAGCAATACAGAAATTGCCAGCTCCGAAAGACTTAAAGCAACTAAGAGCTTTATTAGGCCAAATTAATTATTACCGAAATTCATACCGAAAGCAGCTGAAATTTCCGAACCGTTGCACAGATTGCTTCGCAAAGGAGTCGTGTGGAATTGATCCAAAGAATCCCAGCACGCCTTCGACAAACTGAAACAAAGTTTAGTAGACGCAAAATGCCTTAGGACATATGACCCGCAAAAGTTGATCACTATTGCAGCGGACTCGTCAGATTACGGGGTCGGTGCAGTCATATCCCATAAACATCAAGGAATTGAACGACCGATTGCATACGCGTCGCAAAAATTAAACTCAAGTCAACGAAACTATAGCCAAGTAGAAAAAGAGGCACTAGCAATTATCTTTGCAGTGAAGAAGTTTCATGACTACATATACGGATGAAAATTTATTCTGCTCACAGACCATAAGCCATTGGTGACAATATTCGGACCACATAATAGTGTATCCACTAAGACAGCACAACGTTTACGACGTTGGGCATTGCTACTGTCTAATTACAACTACGAGATCTTATATACACTCCTGGAAATTGAAATAAGAACACCGTGAATTCATTGTCCCAGGAAGAGGAAACTTTATTGACACATTCCTGGGGTCAGGTACATCACATGATCACACTGACAGAACCACAGGCACATAGACACAGGCAACAGAGCATGCACAATGTCGGCACTAGTACAGTGTATATCCACCTTTCGCAGCAATGCAGGCTGCTATTCTCCCATGGAGACGATCGTAGAGATGCTGGATGTAGTCCTGTGGAACGGCTTGCCATGCCATTTCCACCTGGCGCCTCAGTTGGACCAGCGTTCGTGCTGGACGTGCAGACCGCGTGAGACGACGATTCATCCAGACCCAAACATGCTCAATGGGGGACAGATCCGGAGATCTTGCTGGCCAGGGTAGTTGACTTACACCTTCTAGAGCACGTTGGGTGGCACGGGATACATGCGGACGTGCATTGTCCTGTTGGAACCGCAAGTTCCCTTGCCGGTCTAGGAATGGTAGAACGATGGGTTCGATGACGGTTTGGATGTACCGTGCACTATTCAGTGTCCCCTCGACGATCACCAGTGGTGTACGGCCAGTGTAGGAGATCGCTCCCCACACCATGATGCCGGGTGTTGGCCCTGTGTGCCTCGGTCGTATGCAGTCCTGATTGTGGCGCTCACCTGCACGGCGCCAAACACGCATACGACCATCATTGGCACCAAGGCAGAAGCGACCGCTGAAGACGACACGTCTCCATTAGTCCCTCCATTCACGCCTGTCGCGACACCACTGGAGGCGGGCTGCACGATGTTGGGGCGTGAGCGGAAGACGGCCTAACGGTGTGCGGGACCGTAGCCCAGCTTCATGGAGACGGTTGCGAATGGTCCTCGCCGATACCCCAGGAGCAACAGTGTCCCTAATTTGCTGGGAAGTGGCGGTGCGGTCCCCTACGGGACTGCGTAGGATCCTACGGTCTTGGCGTGCATCCGTGCGTCGCTGCGGTCCGGTCCCAGGTCGACGGGCACGTGCACCTTCCGCCGACCACTGGCGACAACATCGATGTACTGTGGAGACCTCACGCCCCACGTGTTGAGCAATTCGGCGGTACGTCCACCCGGCCTCCCGCATGCCCACTATACGCCCTCGCTCAAAGTCCGTCAACTGCACATACGGTTCACGTCCACGCTGTCGCGGCATGCTACCAGTGTTAAAGACTGCGATGGAGCTCCGTATGCCACGGCAAACTGGCTGACACTGACGGCGGCGGTGCACAAATGCTGCGCAGCTAGCGCCATTCGACAGCCAACACCGCGGTTCCTGGTGTGTCCGCTGTGCCGTGCGTGTGATCATTGCTTGTACAGCCCTCTCGCAGTGTCCGGAGCAAGTATGGTGGGTCTGACACGCCGATGTCAATGTGTTCTTTTTTCCATTTCCAGGAGTGTAGATCGACGGCAAAACATGCCAACTCCGATGTACTTTCACGTCTCCCGGCGGGTCAAGATAAACATTTTGACAAATCAGAGGACGTATGTTTCCAGATAGACGTAATCAGTGAGGACGTCGTGGAAAATTTTTCCCGTCAATACCACCTTAATAGCTAAGTTAGTGCCCAAAGATCCAGTGCTATCAAAGATAAAGCAGTATATTCCTACGGAATGGCCAACTGATAAGAACATGTTAGCTCAGCCAGAAGTGAAATCTTATTGGAACATGAGACATGCTCTCACAGTGCACAAAGGCGTCATATTAGTTCACAGTGAAACGGGAAACACAAGAGTAGTTATACACAAAGCTCTCAGGAATAATGTGTTAAAAATGTTACACCAATGTCATTGGGGCATAGTACGCACGAAATGCATGGCCAGAGAACATTGCTACTGGAAGTACATTGATAAAGATATTTAAAGAATGCTTTCTAACTGTAAATTATATCAGACGCATCAATCAGCTCCGCCGAGACAGTATTTTCCGTGGCCACAGGCAACAGAACCTTGGTCAAGATTGCATATTGACTATTCAGGTCCTTTTCTTGGAACTTCTTGGTTAATTGTCATTGATGCATTTTCAAGATTCCCTTTTGTACTACAACTGCGTACATCTTCTTCAGCGACAACAATTCAAGCGTTGTCAAAGATCTTTTCCATTGAAGGATTGCCTCAAACCATAGTGACTGATAACGGCACACAATTTACGTCGCAAGAATTCTAGTCATTCTGCCAGATGAACGGAATTGCACATTACAGGACGGCACCACTTCACGCTGAAGCTAATGGACTCGCCGAACGATTCATACGTACGTTTAAGGCACACATGGCAAAGTTGGTGAAACAGTACAACAAAGAGACTTCCTTATGAATTTTTCTGTCACAATATATAGAATAAGAACGGCAAGCGGCAAAGTTATACGCCATACTAATCAATCACGGCAGCTAAGACAGCAGTCACATATAGGCAGAACTCCTAGGCAGTTTCATTTTGCAGACTCAGAAGTAGATGTCAACCCCAAGCAGCTCGCAGAATTGCAGACGCCGTCACCGGCAGCCGACGCCGCCGCCGACGCCGACGCAGCACCTTCAGGAGCAGCCGACTACACCAGCCGTCCACAGCCGACATCCACAGAGAAGATGGACGTCGAAGAAGAATTAAATTTAAACTATGACCAATGTACCGTTGTTGAAATACACTCCTGGAAATGGAAAAAAGAACACATTGACACCGGTGTGTCAGACCCACCATACTTGCTCCGGACACTGCGAGAGGGCTGTACAAGCAATGATCACACGCACGGCACAGCGGACACACCAGGAACCGCGGTGTTGGCCGTCGAATGGCGCTAGCTGCGCAGCATTTGTGCACCGCCGCCGTCAGTGTCAGCCAGTTTGCCGTGGCATACGGAGCTCCATCGCAGTCTTTAACACTGGTAGCATGCCGCGACAGCGTGGACGTGAACCGTATGTGCAGTTGACGGACTTTGAGCGAGGGCGTATTGTGGGCATGCGGGAGGCCGGGTGGACGTACCGCCGAATTGCTCAACATGTGGGGCGTGAGGTCTCCACAGTACATCGATGTTGTCGCCAGTGGTCGGCGGAAGGTGCACGTGCCCGTCGACCTGGGACCGGACCGCAGCGACGCACGGATGCACGCCAAGACCGTAGGATCCTACTCAGTGCCGTAGGGGACCGCACCGCCACTTCCCAGCAAATTAGGGACACTGTTGCTCCTGGGGTAGTGGCGAGGACCATTCGCAACCGTCTCCATGAAGCTGGGCTACGGTCCCGCACACCGTTAGGCCGTCTTTCGCTCACGCCACAACATCGTGCAGCCCGCCTCCAGTGGTGTCGCGACAGGCGTGAATGGAGGGACGAATGGAGACGTGTCGTCTTCAGCGATGAGAGTCGCTTCTGCCTTGGTGCCAATGATGGTTGTATGCGTGTTTGGCGCCGTGCAGGTGAGCGCCACAATCAGGACTGCATACGACCGAGGCACACAGGGCCAACACCCGGCATCATGGTGTGGGGAGCGATCTCCTACACTGGCCGTACACCACTGGTGATCGTCGAGGGGACACTGAATAGTGCACGGTACATCCAAACCGTCATCGAACCCATCGTTCTACCATTCCTAGACCGGCAAGCGAACTTGCTGTTCCAACAGGACAATGCACGTCCGCATGTATCCCGTGCCACCCAACGTGCTCTAGAAGGTGTAAGTCAACTACCCTGGCCAGCAAGATCTCCGGATCTGTCCCCCATTGAGCATGTTTGGGACTGGATGAAGCGTCGTCTCACGCGGTCTGCACGTCCAGCACGAACGCTGGTCCAACTGAGGCGCCAGGTGGAAATGGCATGGCAAGCCGTTCCACAGGACTACATCCAGCATCTCTACGATCGTCTCCACGGAGAATAGCAGCCTGCATTGCTGCGAAAGGTGGATATACACTGTACTAGTGCCGACATTGTGCATGCTCTGTTGCCTGTGTCTATGTGCCTGTGGTTCTGACAGTGTGATCATCTGATGTATCTGACCCCAGGAATGTGTCAATAAAGTTTCCCCTTCCTGGGACAATGAATTCACGGTGTTCTTATTTCCATTTCCAGGAGTGTACAATTATGTAACAAAATTTTTGCTTCTCCGGTTCCCTGCTCTGTAGGTTTTGAGTGGGTTTTCCTAGCGGACCGAGGGCGAATGCCACGGGGAGCAACATGTGTGCACCCACAGACATACGCACGCCAGAAAGCAAGGAAGCAGAAAAAAAAGGCTTTTCAAGCAAACTTCAAAAGCTTTTTTTTTCTTCCCCCAGAAGGGAGGGATGTTGTGTACATAGTTCCTCGTAGTCAGCGCGTACACAACTTTCCCACTAGAGCGCGCCCCGCTAAGCACAACGGCGCAGGCGTAGCGCTCGTCCGTCTACGCACTTCGAGATGGCGCTGTCTTAGAGACGGACCAAATTCTGATTCCTCGCGGATCACACTCGTGCAGTGATACCTGAACGCGCGAGGTATTATAACGAGTGTACAGACCTCCAATCAGTCAGTATGCATCAGTCTGCATTAGTCTGCATATGTCTGTACCCGTCTATAGTCAAGTTTCAGTCTGCGCCTGATAAGATTAACATATTCCTGTACATAGCCATGTAGATAAATGTATAGACACTTTGTCAAGTATCAGAGATGTGAGAATAAGATTAACGTACCAAGACCCAAAGGAACTTCAGATTGTCAATTGTCAATAGCATCCAGAACCAAGTTAAGTTATGTTTATGCTTATTATTATTTTAATAAACGTGTGTGAAAATTAAGTTCTGTTTAAAATTGGTTGCCGTCAGTCTGCTACTCTAAGCATGCAAGTGTCTTTTCTATTGTCTGACCTAACGGCAGAGGCCGGCCGGTGTGGCCGTGCGGTTCTAGGCGCTACAGTTTGGAACCGCGTGACCGCTACTGTCGCAGGTTCGAATCTTGCCTCGGGCATGGATGTGTGTGATGTCCTTAGGTTAGTTAGGTTTAAGTAGTTCTAAGTTCTAGGGGACTGATGACTACAGATGTTAAGTTCCATAGTGCTCAGAGCCATTTTTGAACCTAAAGGCAGAAGATAAACATGCCACGACAAGACCACGAGACATATTGCTGACACTCGACTACTTCGTTAGAGCGACAAGTCAAATAATCCGATGGTGTGTGTACCGAAGGTCTTACAGTACGCACACCACACATCCTATTATTCCTCAAGAGCCGGAACCGGAGAAGATAAGGAGATAGTATCTTGGACGCGGAGGCAAGGAGCGAATCGACGTTTTAACCCCACCTAATGATGTTCCCCTCGGTTCATGTCTGAGCTCGGTGTAGGCCAATCCATTTCAGGAATGTTATTGTCCTCACAAATGCTGCTATATGGCAATTTGTTTGCTGTGCTGATACAAATATTCATAATCTCTGAACTGTCCTACTACGCAATACACACATTTTAACATTTTAAAATGTTTCTGAAGTGTTGGCAGAAGAGCCAACACCATGTTGCTAGAGGAGGCCGAAATGCACGATTTTAAGCTCACGCAGATTGGAATTAATAGTAGCAAATAAAGTATGTAATTGATGTAATACTTAACTTTAATCCATAATTGGTGAACATTTGGTCTGACGGTACAGGCATCACAAGTTAAATATTTATTGATAATGGCGCCTTGCTAGGTCGTAGCGAATGACGTAGCTGAAGGCTATGCTAACTATCGTCTTGGCAAATGAGAGCGTATTTGTCAGTGAACCTTTCCTAGCAAAGTCGGCTGTACAACTGGGGCGAGTGCCAGGAAGTCTCTCTAGACCTGCCGTGTGGTGGCGCTCGGTCTGCAATCACTGACAGTGGCGACACGCGGGTCCGACGTATACTACCGGACCGCGGCGGATTTAAAGGCTACCACCTAGCAAGTGTGGTGTCTGGCGGTGACACCACAGTTTCCTAATGTGCAAAAGGTAGACCACACTGTAATGACGAAAAGGACCCCCATAGTGTAAAACCACCTACTAAGTATTTAACTGTTGGCACCACAAATTTTGGCGGGTACGATCCCCAGTCATTCGCCAAACCCAAACCATATTTCAGTGGATTGCGTTGGAGTAAGACGTTATTCATCACTGAAAATCACTCGTTTCCTGCAGTGGCTCTTTACGCCAGCTCCAGTTTAATGGCTCTGAGCGCTATGGGACTTAACATCTGAGGTCATCAGTCCCCTAGAACTTAGAACTACTTAAACCTAACTAACCTAAGGACATCACACACATCCATGCCCAAGGCAGGATTCGAACCTGCGACCGTAGCGGTCGCGCGGTTCCAGACTGTAGCGCCTAGAACCGCTCAGCCACTTCGGCCGGCGCTCCAGTTTAGCCTAGCGTTAATTGTAGTACCGTGTAGTTTGTGATGAGTTGCTGGATCACTGTAGCCGTTGTTTTTAACTGCCTACGTGCAGTCATTGCTCTAACTGCACTGCTGGTAGCACTTTTGAACGCACCAGTGATTCATTTCCCAATTTAATACGATTTTTCCTTCATCCACCCTCCGCATTGCTCGTCGGTCCGTGTCCGCCAGTACATGACATCTGTCTGGTCTCGGTTTAGTTGTGGTTGTTTCTTCGCGTTTTCAATTCAAAATCACATCATCAAAGTCGACTTGAGGAGTTACAATGTGCGTACGGCTCACTTAGATTTACGCGTTCCCAAATGTAACTGTTGTGGATGGATATCGTAAATTTACGTTTTTATTCTGTGTGAGGTTTCTGAGACCTGTTGCTCATGCCAGTAACTATTTCGATTTAAGTAAAGGTTATGTATGAGTTGGAGGGTTCAGTACAGTGAACAACAGTATGAACTTATTATTTTAATCTCTCGTTTTACCGCCAACAATCAGTTCCGCGAAATATACAGCACTGTAGTTATTGTCTTGTGTGGGGTGACGCGAAAACGGTTGACGGGAGGCATTATTCTTGCTGAGCCGTTTGCGGACAATTGTTCTGATGTACCAAGTGATTTAGATGATATAGCGGTAGTGGAAGTGAAAGAAGGGAACAACACAGCTATAATCAACCAAAGTGAGATAGTTGTGAACGATTTAGATTACGAAATTTCTGACTGTGAAAATTAGCTGACGATGGACAAGATCATTATTTTAGAAACATTCCAGACATAAAATCCCTTCCCCGTGAAATCAACAGCGTTATTCGCAATGGGATCAACAGCGTTACTGCCAGTGAGATCAATAGCATTATAAGCACTGTGGAATTATTTCTAGGGGACGAATTGTTCGATTAGACGTCGATACAATCGAACATCTATTAACAACAAAACGAAAACCATTAAAAAGAATCTCCCAAGTCTCCCAAATTTACGAATATCACCGCTATTGAACTGAAAAAATTTCTGAGTGTGATTATCGTGATACGTCAAATAAAAAAAGATTATTTTAAGGACTATTGGTCAACAGGTCTTCTAATAGAGACACCGAGTTTTGGCAAGTTAATGAGCAGAAATCGATGTGAGCAGATATGGAAATCGTGATATTTCAACGGCAATTCCTTGCGAAGCGGTCAGGAAAATAGATTCTACAAAACTGAGACAGTGGTAAAGTAGCTCCTAGATAAATTTCGGACCGTACACGAACCTGAACAGGAGCTTTCTCTTGATGAAGCAGCGATAATAATCCTGGAATACTTATCATATATGGTTTGTTAGTTCTTATGGTTTGCGAAAGTGTAAGTGGATATATGTTCAGTCTTGAAATATACACTGGGGACGGAAAAACGCTTCTATACTGTTCTCTCTGTACTTTGACCTTACCTTTGCATGTGGCACCACGTTTATCAAGATAATTATTAGAACAGGACAACTGTTGCCAAAACACAGCCAGAAAGGAAACCAAGAGTTTGTGGTACAATACGAATCAATAGAGGTGTCACTCAGTGTGGACAAACAGAATCCACACTCTAAAGAAAGCTGACACTACATTTCGAAGAAAAACTGACATTTTGCTGCAGCTATGGAAAAATAAAATGGAAGTGAGAATGACAATATCAATTCACAATGCATCCGTATTGCGACAGAAAACAAAGGAAATCATACAGATACCAAATCCATTGTGATGTACGATAAATTTATGAAAGGTGCAGACAGAGATGATCATTATCTTTCGTATTGTGGTATAATGAGGAAAACCAGTAAGTGGAGAAAGAAAGTCGTTTTGTTTCTAATAAGTTGTACCTTCATTAACGCATACAAAGTGTACAGAAACATAAGTGAAGATATTAAAACAAGTATAAAACGTTCTTGAAAGACATTATAAGAGCCTGGACAAGTGATCAATGAGTTGGCGCAGCAACTCTGGAGAAAACTGGAGCAATGCAACGTACAAAACGAGCAGCTGCTAAGGATCCACCTGGTCGACTGCAGGGAATATGAATGAACATACTATTCGTATCATTGTGGAAAGTGGAAAAAAGCAATATTTAGCACGACCTTGCAGAATTTGCGCAGCGCATCGTAAGGGTAGTGAAACAAGGCACTACTGCCAGTTTTGTGAAGCACCGTTTCGTAAATTCGTATGCTTCCGTAGGTACCACACCCTTCAAGAATATTAGAACATCAAACAAACACGTCTGGCAAGTTTCATCAGCATGAGACACCGGTAAGTGTTGCTACATTGAAATAAGGAAGGCACGCTCATTTCCCGCGCGTCTTATGAAAATCACCGGGCCGAGCGGAATGGACGCGCTGTTAGAAGCGCCATGGGGATAGCGCGGCCCCTTCCGCCGGAGGCTCGAGTCCTTCCTCGGGCATGGGTGTGTGTGCGTGTGCGTGTGTGTGTGTGTGTGTGTGTGTGTGTGTGTGTGTGTGCGTGTGCGTGTGTGTGTGTGTGTTGTTCTTAGCATAAGTTAATTTAAGTTAGTTTAAGTAGTGTGTAAGTCTAGTCCTGAGGAATTTGCGCACATTTAAAAATCGCTGGGGTTTGCAACAATAAGCGCAGCGTGGCAGCCAGCACGCAATGCGTTAAAACTGTTGAAATATCTCTAATGGATTTTTAACTCAAGCGACATCAAATGACTAATCCCCACTCGAATGACTGTGTTCTGCTGACCCACTGAGTCTGCTGTACTGCGTCTCTACTGAGAAAACAAAATACCCCGCTTGCTTTTGTACCGGCGGGTCCGCCTTTCGTGAAATTTAATGGTCAGTTCCATGTTATATGTGTGTGTGTGCATACGTTTCATCGGATAGTGTATGCTCGTGTATACAGGGAAATATCAGATAAGACTTTACGCCTACCATAAAAATTAACACAAGGGGAAAATCGCTTTCAGTGCTTAATAAGACCTTTGCAGTTTAGGTTCCCGATTTATTTGAAACACAGAATTTGGTGATAGTGTCTGTTACTGGTTATAAATTCGTTTTTAATGCTAAAGCTCTCAAAAACTGGTAGCTGATCAGCAAACAAAGCAGACATGTTCGTCGTGAATTACGTTTTGGACTAGAAAAGAACTTACGTGTGAGGGAAGAGAACGAACACGATAGCTTTAAGTTTCTGGAACAAAAAAGCTTTCTCGTGGCCTGAAGGAGATAAGATATGACCAAGACAAGAACCAAATGAAAAGCGCATAGATGGCATTAGAAACAATGCAGGATCTACAAGTATGCCGGCTGAAACTGCGTTACATGTAGGTGTATAGGGTACGTCGTTGTAGAGGAGAGGATGTCAAATAGATGATGATGATTATGATGATGATAGTGCTTCTCCAACTGTTAATATTCTCCGTCAGAGCCGCGTAGGGTAGCCGCGTAGGGTAGCCGCGTGGTCTAGGACGCATTATCACGGTTCGCGCGGCTCCCCCTGTCGGAGATTCGAGTGCTACATGGGGCATGAATGTGTGTGTGTTGTCTTTAGCGTAAGTTAGTTTAAGTAGTGTGTAAGCCTAGGAACCGATGACCTCAGGTATTTGGTCCCATAGGAACTTATCACAAATTTCCAATTTCTCCGTCACTAGTGGCCTCTGACGTAAAATTACAGATTCACTTTCTTCCCAAGAACACGATAGCAAAACTACTCAGGATGTGTATTCCAAGCTCTCTTAGAGGAAAAAGTACTCTAGTAATTTGTTAGTAGTTAATGTTATAATAAGTCTCCGTAATACGTTAACTTTGCGATGTTACAGCAGATAATTTAAGCTCCATATTTTTGTGTATTTAAAGAAAAATCCATGATGTCGGTTTCGGTATGAGTAATCATCTGTGCTCACTTCGTTCGTGTTTCAAAACTGAGTTGAGATTGAAGTGACGCTTCACTGAAGAGCGGAGGACATATTCCTTGTAGGACGGTTGATGTTTGTAAAACATGCCACGGTAATATTCTGTAACAATCTTCGCGTTTCATTTTAAATAAGGCCAGCTATTTACAGAGAAAATCGAATCCGCATCCAGAGAGAACACAATAAATAGCTTGCAACAGGAAGAGACGGCGTTCTATAAGCAGTTATCAGTTGATATTGTGTCATCATTTAGCAACTGTCCGAACCATTTCTACATAATGGAATTTTTATTCTCGTCCAATTGAAGATGGACAAGCAATCGTCATTTAAAACAACTAAGTTTGCTGGAAGACTAATAATATCGTAGAAAAGTCTACCGAATACCGGCTGACAACGCTCCTAAGTGAGCCACTATAGCAAATTCTACCGTTCTGCCTTGAAGCGACGGTAATGAAGCAACGCTCTACCTACGTAAGGCGTCTAAGAAAGCGCCTTACTACTCGAGATTCCTCAGAAGGAGCCGTAGTGACGAAGACGTAGACACCACCCGATCCACAACAAGGAGCTTGTCGCTGTACCGGCGACTCCCGGGGCCAAGTGTTAGCCCGCTATTCAGCTTAATACGCCGTAAGTGAATTACCCATGAGTCTCTGAAGTAACGTAATTAATGCGCAAGGCGCGCTCCGCCGACCTCCTGCAGGCTAATTAGCGTTCATTTACCGCCAGGGCGGCGATCAGAAGGCCCGTAAGAACAGGTGGGACAGAGTTACCAGGTGTCTACCCTGGCGTCGCCACGCACGCCCAGTGCCAGTAAATTGATTGCATCGTGTCCAAGTTTTGCTAGCAGTAAGCTGAGTCCTCCCTCTGTAGAACACGGACACGTAGTGTTAATTTTGGGCTGGTGCGTAAGTTCGTAGCATTTTCCCGTGAGTTTAATAAAGACAACAGATATACCTAACAGAGTCCGCCCCGGTAGCTGAGAGGTCAGCGCGACAAAATGTCGATCCTAAGCGCCAGGGTGTGATTCCCGGCTGGATCGAAGATCTTCTCCGCTCAGGGACTGGATGTTGTGTTGTCCTGATCATCATCATTTTGTCCCCATCGACGCGTATGTCGCCGAGTGGCGTCAAATCGTAAGACTTGCACCCGGCGAACAGTCTATCCGACGGGGAGGTCCTAGTCACACGACATTTACATTTTACTTTACAGAGACTTAAGTCGTCAATAATACACTAATGGCCACTAAAATTGCTGCACCACGAAGATGACGTGCTGCAGACGCGAAATTTAACCGACAGGGAGAAGATGCTGTGATAAGCAAATGATCAGCTTTTCAGGGCATTCACACAAGGTTGGTGCCGGTGGCGACACCTACATCGTGCTGACATGAGGAAAGTTTCCAACCGATTTCTCATACACAAACAGTAGTTGACTGGCGTTGCCTGGTGAAACGTCGTGTAAGGAGGAGAAATACGTACCATCACGTTTCCGACTTTGATAAAGGTCGGATTGTAGCCTATCGCGATTGCAGTTTATCGTATCGTGACATTGCTGCTCGCGTTGGTCGAGACTGTTAGCAGAATATGGAATCGGTGGGTTCAGGAGGGTAATACGGAACGCCGTGCTGGATCCAACGGCCTCGTATTACTAGCAATGGAGATGACAGGCATCTTATCCGCATGCCTGTAAGAGATCGTGCAGCCACGTCTCGATCCCTGAGTCAACAGATGGGGATGTTTGCAAGACAACAACGATCTGCACGAACAGTTCGACGACGCTTGCAGCAGCATGGACTATCAGCCCGGAGACCATGGTTGCGGTTACCCTTGACGCTGCATCACAGACAGGAGCGCCTGCGATGAGGTACTCAACGACGAACCTGGCTGCACGAATGGCAAAACGTAATTTTCTCTGATGAATCCAGGTTCAGTTTGTAGCATCATGATGGTCGCATCCGTGTTTGGCGACATCGCGCTGAACGCACATTGGAAGCGTGTATTCGTCACCGCCGTACTGGCGTATCACCCGGCGCGATGGTAACAGGTGCCATTGGTTATACGCCTCGGTCACCTCTTGTTCGCATTGACGGCAGTTTGAACAGTGGACGTTACATTTCAGATGTGTTACGACCCTTGACTCCACCCTTCATTCGATCCCTGCGAAACCCTGCATTTCAGCAGGATAATGCACGACCGCATGTTTCAGGTCCTGTACGGGCCTTTCTGGATACAGAAAATGTTCGACTGCTGCCCTGGCCAGCACATTCTCCAGATCTCTCACCAACTGATAACGTCTGGTCAATGGTGGCTGAGAAACTGGCTCGTCACAATACGCCAGTCACTACTCTTGATGGATTGTGGTATCGTGTTGAAACTGCCTCGGCAGCTGCACCCTTACACGCCATCCAAGCTCTGTTTGACTCAATGCCCAGGTGTATCAAGGCCGTTATTACGGCCAGAGGTGGTTGTTGAGGGTACTGATTTCTCAGGATCTATGCACCCAAATTGCGTGGAAAAGTAATCACATGTCAGTTCTAGTATAATATACTTGTCCAATGAATACCCGTTTATCATCTGCATTTCTTCTTGGTGTAGCAATTTTAATGGCCAGTAGTGTACCTAACAGAGAATCTGGTCGCCGTAATATGTTCTCCTTTACTATTTACAACAGTCTGCAACGCTGGTGTGACTTTTAGATTTCACGACTGCAGAAATAACGCAGTTTTGAGGCGAAGAACTCATCGAATCATGTTCGGAGGCGGAGGGCATTTTCATCCGGAAAATAAGTTCCTTCAATGTTGTTTGATAGAAAACGGGTAGGCGAATGTCTGAGAGTGCAAGAACAGGCGAGTGAGCTGGGTGCGGAATGAGTTCCCACTTCATTTCCTGTCCAGAGAATTTTGTCAATCTCGCAGAATGTGGGCGAGCGTTATCGTGCAGTATAATAACTTCACGCAGTCTTCTGGTCTTTGTTCTTGGATTGCGTCTGGTTTCACTTAGGAGAAGCAATTCTTAGTACACTACACCGCTGCTGCTCCACCAGATGCATAACACTTTCTTTTTTTTTTTGCGCACCGGTCTTTCTACGGGGTGGTTTCTGCTTTGTTTGTGTGTTGTCAACGTTAGACACGACGCTAGAGGTTGCGATAATCGACGGCGGTCCAGCACTTGCGACTTCTCTGGACTCGCTGGCGCTTACGGCGCCGCCGTATGGCACGGACAAAGACTGGCAGATCGCACTGACCAAGTCAGCTACACGTCCTGAGCGAAGTCAGGTTAGAATAGCCTTCAGCTCGCTAGGTTCGCAGCCTGTAGTTCACCCATGTATTACGCACGTGATACCAGAATTGTGTTATCTTGCTTATTGTATAATCCAGTTAATGAAACTTCCTGGCGGATTAAAACTGTGTGCCACACCGAGACTGACTTAGTTCATACCGTCGCCACCAGAGAGCGCCACTGCGACGTCATGCAAGATAGCGACCGTGACGTCAATCAAGATGGCTGCATCCAGTGCACCCACCACGTGGCTTGGTACACAGAGGACGCTGTCGTGACGTCAGCTGATGACGTGAGTACCGTTATCCGAGATGGCGACTTTTTTTTCCCCACTCAGATGACCGGAATTGGCGGCACACATTAAGTTTTTGCTGAGCTGTTGTTGTCAAACCATCGTCATGTCTTCGATCATCAAGATGAATGTGAGGGATGGAGCAGCTTTCATAAAGGTAAGAAAAGGGCGTTACTATACTTTCAACTACCTAGTTTCAACCACTTTTCAAGGTCATCTAACTACCCACTTTCCACAATGCATATAGGAAATGTCTTACGTATTGTGGTAGATTAGAGAATACGACAAGCAAATATTCTAGTACCAAACCTTTATTAACTTTTACATATACATTTACGTGCAGAAAACTATTCTTTCCTTATTTTTGGTAGGTGTAGCTCTAATAATGTCCAATTTAATTTTTAAATTATAACTTAAATCCACATCTGAATCATCGATTTCTTTCTGCAGCCAGTAATCTGACAAATGCAGAGAAGGTATGTTTTCAAAGTCCAGTATTTATCTAATTTTTTCCTGGAAACTACGTCTTTTAAGGCTTCAATAATTAGTTCTGTTCCTTCTGTCAGTTCTTCTAGATTTTTCCTCTTATTTCCTGCAGGACTCTGTTGTTACAACACTCCACATCCTCCTCGGTATAAGCTGCAAGTTCTTCTGCCGCACAATTCTTGCGGTATTTCGGTATAGAACTTAAAGTTTACAACTTCTGCAAACGAATTGCCATTAAAGGTTGTTATTCCATTGGTTTTAAGCTCTGCAAACGGCTGTTCTGTTGCTAAGTGTACGACATCGATCTCACCACGTTTTGATATAATGCATCCCGCCACATCCTGGGGTGGGGGGGGGGGAGAGGTTAGGTTAGTGGAGGTAGCACAATTCACCTTCTTCCTCGAGTACAGTGACTTGAATCATTGTGGATTAATGCGTTTAAACAATCTTCATCAAACCACGAAGGTCTTTCTGAACGTGGCACTAATATCGAAACTATTCTCCTTGAAATGAGAGAACCATTCTCTTTCCGTGCTGTGTCCAACGACGTATCACCATATGCGGCGCAAATGTTTCTAGCTGCCTCCACTGCTATCACCGTTCAGTAGAATATGTCGGAAATGTTCCGATTTCCCCCCTTAGCATACCATTTTCTAGCGTCCACGGCTCCATCATTATACCAAATGACAAAATGACAATATTTAAACTCAAATAGCGACACATAAATTCAAATAAAAAATTACAATCGATAAATAAACCTACAGCAACCGGGATACCATCATGCAAAAACAGAAACGCTACGAGCTTAGGCACCAACATAATGGAAACATAAGTTTATTTACGGAGGGGAACTACGGTGACAAATTTTTACTTACTGCTCATAAATATTCCAGGATGTCTGGTCGTGCTCCACGGAAAATTTTTACTCTTGACGTTCCGTCTATATCTATGTGGGACACCTTGAGAGTTTCTCCTAATTCCACTGGCTCTTGATGATAGACAAGTAGGGCGTCACAGAGTGACATAAATCAGACAGTGACAGAAATAAAGTGAAAAGGGGGCATGGTAACAGGTCAACGTGATCGTCGGAAATAACCCATGTCGAAGATGAAACATATCTACCAAACTGTTGCCGAAGGTAATAATTGCGTATGGATTCAGTAAAGCTACTATCCATATATCACTAACAAGAGGTAGACCACAGATACGGTCAACCGATCAGGGTCACATTTGTCAAATCACTTCCGTGCAAACTATGATAAAACATACTAAGATGTTTTGACCCAGCACCCTAAAGTCCATGATGCGCAGTCGACTCAAAATTGACGGGATCGATAGGTAACGTAAAACCGACCATTTTTAATCATCATATATGTTTCCAGAATGAGATTTTCACTCTGCAGCGGAGTGTCCACTGATATGAAACTTCCTGGCAGATTAAAACTGTGTACCGGACCGAGATTCGAACTCGGGACATTTGCATTTCGCGGGCAAGTGCTCTGCCATCTGAGCTACCCAAGCACGACTCACGACCCCTCCTCACAGCTGCAGTTCTGCCAGTACCAAGTTCTGCAAGGTTCGCAGAAGAGCTTCTGTGAGGTTTGGAAGGTAGGAGACGAGGTACTGTCATAATTGAAGCTGTGAGGACGGGTCGTGAGTCGTGCTTGGGTAGCTGAGATAGTAGAGCACTTGTCCGCGGAAGGCAAAGGTCCTAGTTCGAGTCTCGGTCCGGCACACAGTTTTAATCTGCCAGGAGTATCATATATTTTGACGACAAACGAATGTTTTCCTAGAAATCGAGGAAATAAGCTTTTTTGATGCCGCTTATGCACCACTGTGCAACGACACAGTCGCCTACCTAGCGACCAACGCACTGGGCTGGGTACGTGTAAAGTTCAACCAAGCCAGATTTTCACGGCATTTATGTAACTCACCAACGTCTGACTTGAGTGTCAGCGAAATTCATCGGAATCAGGAGTACCTCTGATGAAGTCCAGCACAGCTTTGGACGATAAATCAGGAACGAAAATGTATAGTAGACCCAGAATATCCCCAGCACTAGAACTACCGGGAGTGACAGCCTTTATTATATGGTGAAGTGTGAAACTAATTAGATTTTTTAAACATCTACATCTACATCTACATTTATACTCCGCAAGCCACCCAACGGTGTGTGGCGGAGGGCACTTTACGTGCCACTGTCATTACCTCCCTTTCCTGTTCCAGTCGCGCATGGTTCGCGGGAAGAACGACTGTCTGAAAGCCTCCGTGCGCGCTCTAATCTCTCTAATTTTACATTCGTGATCTCCTCGGGAGGTATAAGTAGGGGGAAGCAATATATTCGATACCTCATCCAGAAACGCACCCTCTCGAAACCTGGCGAGCAAGCTACACCGCGATGCAGAGCGCCTCTCTTGCAGAGTCTGCCACTTGAGTTTATTAAGCATCTCCGTAACGCTATCACGGTTACCAAATAACCCTGTGACGAAACGCGCTGCTCTTCTTTGGATCTTCTCTATCTCCTCCGTCAAACCGATCTGGTACGGATCCCACACTGATGAGCAATACTCAAGTATAGGTCGAACGAGTGTTTTGTAAGCCACCTCCTTTGTTGATGGACTACATTTTCTAAGCACTCTCCCAATGAATCTCAACCTGGTACCCGCCTTACCAACAATTAATTTTATATGATCATTCCACTTCAAATCGTTCAGCACGCATACTCCCAGAGATTTTACAGAAGTAACCGTTACCAGTGTTTGTTCCGCTATCATATAATCATACAATAAAGGATCCTTCTTTCTATGTATTCGCAATACATTACATTTGTCTATGTTAAGGGACAGTTGCCACTCCCTGCACCAAGTGCCTATCCGCTGCAGATATTCCTGCATTTCGCTACAATTTTCTAATGCTGCAACTTCTCTGTATACTACAGCATCATCCGCGAAAAGCCGCATGGAACTTCCGACACTATCTACTAGGTCATTCATATATATTGTGAAAAGCAATGGTCCCATAACACTCCCCTGTGGCACGCCAGAGGTTACTTTAACGTCTGTAGACGTCTCTCCACTGATAACATGCTGTGTTCTGTTTGCTAAAAACTCTTCAATCCAGCCACACAGCTGGTCTGATATTCCGTAGGCTCTTACTTTGTTTATCAGGCGACAGTGCGGAACTGTATTGAACGCCTTCCGGAAGTCAAGAAAAATAGCATCTACCTGGGAGCCTGTATCTAATATTTTCTGGGTCTCATGAACAAATAAAGCGAGTTGGGTCTCACACGATCGCTGTTTCCGGAATCCATGTTGATTCCTACATAGCAGATTCTGGGTTTCCAAAAACGACATGATACTCGAGCAAAAAACATGTTCTAAAATTCTACAACAGATCGACGTCAGAGATATAGGTCTATAGTTTTGCGCATCTGCTCGACGACCCTTCTTGAAGACTGGGACTACCTGTGCTCTTTTCCAATCATTTGGAACGGTGTGCGCCAAAAGCCTCTGGCTAGAAGCGTGAAACCAACTACTTTCAGTTTCCGATTATAGTGTCTAATCTAGATCGCTATTGCCACCCTACTTTTAACAAGAACGTAACTGTGCACGTTATTTTTTATATATGTGATATCAGTTAATCGAAATTGCATCTGACTATCTGCAGATCACTGAATATAAAGAATGGTTATCTGTGATAGTCAGAATGACTTTCTCTTCTGTTATGCGTAATGGCTAACTGGTTCGTTACGGAAGCACATTGCTACATAACGACAGAAGAAACTCTCATCGTCTAATGGCGGGCATTATCTTGGTGAAATGTTAGCTCAGAATGGCTTACCACCAAGGGCAATAAAAATGGGGTTTAATATATCATCGACGTACCGCTTTCTTGTAAGGGTACAGTGGATGACAACCAGAGGAGTTCTGCTATGAAAGGGAAAGGCACCCCACACCGCCACTCTTAGTTCTCGGGCCATATGATGGTCGATAGTTAGGCTGGTATCCTACTGCATTCTGGGGAGTCTGCAGACTACGGTTCCATGGCTTGTCTTCTTGCTTAACAAACCACACGTTGACCAACAAGGTCACCGTATATCTCCCCAACTGAGAACGTTGGAGCATTATGGGCAGGGCTCTCCAACGATTCGGGATTTTGATGATCTAACGCGCCAATTGAACAGAATTTGGCACCATATCTCTCAGGAGGATATCCAAAAACTCGCTCAGTCGGAGCCAAGCCAAGTAACTGCTTGTATAAGGGCGAAAAGTGGACAAATTCGTTGTTGACTTGTTCAAATTGTGAAACCCTTTCTCTCGAAAAAGTCGATCATTTTTTAAAATTGAAATCATTTCTTTATTGGTGCATGAAAATCAAATCTAGCGATTTACTATCCATTCGAATAATTCCTTCGTGGTGCTTTTTTTTTCGAGTGTCTTATGGGACCAAACTGCTGAGGTCACCGGTCCCTAAGCTTACACACTACTTAATCTAACCTAAACTAACTTACACTAAGGACAACACACACCCGATGGAGGACTAGAACCTCCGACAGGGGGGGGGGGGGGGGTGGGTGGTCACGCGAACCATGGCAAGGCGCCCAGACCGCTCGGCTACACCGCGCGCCATTGTCGAGAAGGGTGTGATAGACCAGAGGCAATGTGCATCATTGGAAGTAAATGATAATGTGTTACTTACAGTCATTAGCTAGACTATGCAATATAGAATGAGCAGAAAAAATTTTAAATACTAAAGGAAAAGAAAGCCTGTATAGTGGATCGGGGGCAGATGCCTCTCGGGTCTAGATACCTAAAACAGCCATTTCCGCCAGGTGATGACAGATGGCGACAACATAGTGTAAGACACTCACTAGCTGTAGACAGCTGTGTATTTCACTGTGTTTGCTATTTCTCCGTCTTTAAATAAATACAAGGTAACAGGAAAAGAGGACAGCTTCTTAATGGTGCTTACGATTGTATGAATGAAGTATAAGAGGTAAATACGCTGAGCATGGTGGCTACTTTTTAGTGTATATTGCCAGCCGCAGTTTCCATGCGGCGGACATATTACGCTAGTCACATAAAGTGGCATCTTAATCCAATCCTCGGGAGAGATACCACTGTTACACAGAAGTTACACAGAAGCTATTTTCGAAAGAAATGCTTCGGACGTATGTAAGAATATCAGATAGGACCATGGGTCAGAAGGATCCCTACAAATAGCTATGGAGCATGTAAGGATTGGTGGAATGAATTTTTTTAGAGCTTCCCTAGAATATGGCATTCCATACAGAATTTTGGAACGACATCTCGTGAAGAACGATGAAAAAAGCATGCCAAGGGCCCTCCAAAATAAACAGTATTACAATAATTATAGTTTTTTCCATGATTAGGGAGCAAAATTAGTATAGTTTTTAACCTAATATGTTATTAAATTGTATATTACCGATTCAAAGACAAAGTTGTTTTGTCATTAATTATGGTGTTCAGACTGCATATTTCCAATTTCTGTAAACATTTCTCTGTGTCGAATAGCTACCACATTATTATTATTATTATTATTATTATTTATAGACAGACCTGATGAGAAAGAGTACCTGTTGGTCAACTATATAAAGAAATTGCAGGTGTGTGCATTCCCACCAACCGGAAGATCTCTGTGCAGGCTAACATTTCAGTTTGTGGAAAGAAATGGAATTCGTCATAAATTTTCCACAGAAACTCAAATGGCCGTTTGAGATTGGTGTCAATCTTTTCTGAAACCTTACCCATGTCGAGCTCCATGAAAGCCATCAAAGTATCTCTACTTTCAGGGTTATGGCATCGATTAGGGAAGAAATTGCAGCTTATTTGTCTTTAGTTCTAGATGTAAGTTATAGCAGAAAGAGTTTCTTGTACAATGTGTCAAGTAACTTCTGGAGGAAAAGCAGAAACAATTACAGTTACCATTTGCTGCGATGCCGAAGCCAACTTCGTTCTCCGGCGTACAGTTTCAAAGGCAAAAGAAAGATACGGGAGAATGGACTTCCGAATGGCTCGGTTGAATTTAATGTATGAGAAATAAGGTTGTGAAAACTCTGGTATATTCATGAGATTGATTGGGGGATCACTTTTGTCCTGGGGAACAACAAGCAAAAGTGATTCTGGTTCTCGATATAAATGCTCCGCGCTCTACTGAGCCTGATATGCTACAGCTTGCCACGTATCATGATGTGATCTTGGCTTGTTTAACTCCTCGTTCAAAGCACAATCTTCAGCCCATTGATAGGTGTGTTTTCACATCACTTAAATGAGCTTTTTACAGGACAAAGCGCAAATGGACATTGTCTCATCCTGGAAATAATGTCTCAAGAGCACACTTCCCGCTCTTCCTCAATAAAGCGCGGAAGAAAGTTGCAGTTCCATCCAACGCTCAGCCTGCGATTGAAGATTGTCGATTGTACCCTTTCAACCCAGAAAGAACAGGCATTTCAAATTTCTGACATGGTTGCTACTGTTGAGGCAGATAGGAATTATAGAGGTACATTCGACAGCAAAGGATATCAGACAGACGACTGCAGATTTGAAGCAGAGATTGAGAATGATTGATACCAGGAACATCCCTTGAAAACATTACTCCTGTGCCTATCTTGGATCCGTTATCATCATAGCTCTGAAGTTCTCATGGAACACAGTCGAATTGAAGAGTCAAGAGCTATGTCACAGTGAAATAATCTATAAGCGAGAAATCCAGGCAAGGCAATCTAGCATTAACGAACCAGGCAGGCCGCAGAATTACAGCAATTATTATGAACAGTGTGCCATAAACTAGTACGATAAAAGTGAACCACAGGTAGCGTGTCATGTAAAAAAATTGCTTGCATGAAACCAGTACAGAAGAAGAAGATGTGTGTAATAATTGTGCAAAAAAACTCTGATTTAGTATGGAAGAAATCATGTTGGAGACTTGCTTTGTAAATCCATTTATGGTTCAAATGACTCTAAGCGCTACGGGACTTACCATCTGAGGTCATCAGTCCCTAAGACTTAGAAACTACTTAAACCTAACTAACCTAAGGAGAGCACACACATCCATGCCCGAGGCAGGATTCGAACCTGCGACCGTAGCAGCAGTGCGGTTCCAGACTGAAGCGCCTAGAACCGCTCGGCCACAGCGGCCGGCAAATCCATTTATGTATTTTATATTTTCGTCTTTGTAATCTATTAAATTTGCTTTCCGTATTATGTATTTAACTACATTATATCACATAGCCAAAATCTAGCTCTGAAGTCTGTTTCCAACACAACTGCCGACGCTCGCCGTGATATGCCTAAACTACTGTATTAATTAAAAAATTCCAAGCGAATATAATTACTAATGACAGCATAACACCATTTCACCTTTATACAGACAAAAGACCTCAGTGAACACCAAACTAGTGTCGAGTCTAAACTCCCAAGTTTGCGCCTCCATATATTAAGTTGGGCGTCTTCCCCCGATCAACTCTGACAAATACATAAAAAGAGTACAGTGTAAACGTACGTCGTAAAACGAGTGAAAAGTTTAAATTCAAACAAAAAGAGGATTTCATGACCTAGGGACGTGTAACCCTTTGGAAGTGTGTCTTGGCAGACATATATGCTCATAGACTGAGTAGCAATAAACAGATTGGACTAGTGCAGTAAAATGTCCAGACAACACATACCGTAGCCGGACAGCAAAAATTCAAATGGCTCTGAGCACTATGGGACTTAACATCTATGGTCATCAGTCCCCTAGAACTTAGTACTACTTAAACCTAACTAACCTAAGGACATCACACAACACCCAGTCATCACGAAGCAGAGAAAATCCCTGGCACCGCCGGGAATCGAACCCGGGAACCCGGGCGTGGGAAGCGAGAACACAACCGCACGACCACGAGCTGCGTATAGCCGGATATCTATTCCCTCCATAAGTGAGAGTTTAGTAGCCAGTTGTCTAAGTTCCTAGGATGTTCGAAGTTGTAGGACGCTGCCCTGGTTACGGATGTGCACTCAACATGAATAAGAACGCAACTGAGAGTGACAACTACTTTTAAAAATAGTATTGTAATAAATAACCAAAGTAAATCATTGAATGAAGGCTTTCACGGAAGGTGTTGTCATCACTTAACACTTTCGGGCTGAGATACCGTGGTCCATACATAAAACTCGCCCCTTCGACTGCGGAAGTCATCCTCCGAGGACAATGGGCGAACTGCAACGAGAGCGCGAGTGAGCACCGTATATATAAGTCATCCAGAGGGCACCGCAGTCAGTCACGTGACGTCGGCTGTGCTATGATCTCTGATATTCCCACCTTTCTCAATTTAAATTAATCGACTGTCACGCTGTTGCTGCAGTGTTGCCATCCATATCTTATCCAGCTTAATGCCTTCATCATTTTTATTAAAATTATTGCAGTGTTTGGCAATCTCATAGCAAAGACGTCGCATTATTATGCGCGAATGTACAGAGAGGCAATTGAGATTGCCAGACACTGAAATAATTTTAATAAAAATGATGAAGGCATTAAGCTGGATAAGATATGGATGTCCAAATTGTAGCAACAGCGTGACAATCGATTGATTTCAATTGAGGAAGTTGGCAATATCAGAGATCGTAGCACATAGTACTCAGACACTCTGACCACCGAAATCAGCAGCAAGTAGACCGATGTTGACTGCTCCAGGATGTGACCACTGGAGGAGAGCAGCCGTCCCCAGAAGGCGCTGTGAGAATACGAGAACCTGTGCCAAGCGATTTGTTAGCAAAGTTCCGTATTCAAAGAAAAGTTTCAGAAATGCTTCTCATCATACAATCTGTGATACATCTGTGTCAGGTTGGATCATGGAATACAGAGACTTCAAGCCGTGCGAGAGACTCAACAGTCTGCGTGAAGATACATAGAATGAAAGAGATTTCCACCAGGTGGCCTTCAGTTTCTGCCCACAAAACTTAAAACCCATTTATGTTTCCGTTACAATTGTGAGATTTTTGTGGATATTGTTGCTATAAGTTATGATATGAAACCAGCAACGTATGTTTGCAGTACTCTGCTGATACTGTTCTGAGAATGTTGCCAATGTGTTTGGAACAAACCTACCTGTCAGCCAGACTAAGCTGACGAGCCCGTAAGAGTTCGGGCAAAGTGTGCGCGTTCGCACAGAACAAGGTCAATGACCGAGTAGGCTTTAACTATATGCTAAGGGTTTCGATTTAACTATCATTTCATTCTAGAGAAGCTGCACGGTCATTAATGGTGTCTGTTCTTTCGAAAACAGATAGCATCTTCATATAGTGAAAGGCTACCCGACCATTGACCTTGTTCTGTGCGAATGCGCACGCTTTGTCCGAACTCTTACGGGACTCGTCAGCTCAGTGTTGCGCAAGTAATGAGTAAATGGGCAAATATCACCACGAATGTAGGTTGTGGACAGTAGGGAATGTGGGTCTCACGGGAGGCATACAAGGGATAAGTCCCTGCAGTCGCACTATCCTCTGTGTCCTTGGTGGCTCATATGGATAGAGCATCAGCCATGTAAGCAGGAGATCGCGTATTCAGGCCCCTCTCAGGGCACACATTTTCAGTTGTCCGCCTTGATGTATATGAACAACACCTGTCGGCAGGTAAGGGTTTCGCCGGCCACGGTGACCGTGCGGTTCTAGGCTCTGCAGTCCGGAACCGCGGGACTGCTACGGTCGCAGATTCGAATCCTGCCTCGGGCATGCTTGTTTGTGATGTCCTTAGGTTAGTTAGGTTTAAGTTGTTCTAAGTTCTAGGGGACTGATGACCTAAGGTGTTAAGTACCATAGTGCTCAGAGCCATTTTTTTAAGGTAAGGGTTTCGATTTAATTATCATTACACACACCCATGCCCGACGGAGGACTCGAACCTCCGACAGGGTCAGCTGTGGGAACCGTATCAAGACGCCTGAGATCGCACGGCTACCCCACGTGGCTATCCGATCTTTAGATTACGTTATGTGTATTTAGATCATTTTCTTGTGAAATGTCATGGTACCACTTATACCCTCAGCCACTCAATAGTTCCAACACGATGATGTTCTATTTCACACACGGGAGATCGGTTCTTTAAACGAGGGGTGAGATGGGGTGCGGCGTGTGTCGCTGGTTATACCTAAGGTCACCAGAGATGGGTCAATAAGTCAGTGTGACATAAGATTAAAACTTTAGCAACTGGAAACACTTGTGGATGAACACAGGGAGAGGTCGTCCATTACAGACCGTTTGTAGCATCTGCGCTGTGCACTGTGAGCTCTTTCTGCGAACAGCGTAGGCGGTCAATGCGACCAGCACCAGATGCAGCAGCAGCAGCAGGCGCCTGCTGCCACAATTTGGAGGCCTATTGCCGACAATTGCATTATTCAGACGCGCCATTACAATTACCAGATAATTGAATTCAGCAGCGAGCGCGAAGGCTGTTCCCGTGCCTTAAGCCACTAATTTCCTTTCACAGTAGAGGAAAATAGAGGTCGCCGTGTCTGTGGCCTTTTCTGGTGGTCCACTTAACCAGTACGGCGGAATGTTCACCGGCATCTGGCGGCTCTCATTGGCTTTCCTCCTACCTACATCATCATTACCTAGCAGCTCATTTCCGTCCACCATCTCTTTCTCTCCCTCTTTCGCTCTCCTTCTAACTCCCCCCCCCCCCCCCCCTACCCCGAATCTCTCTCTCTTTTCTTAGTCATCTACAACAATACACACACACACGCACACGCACACTCACACACACACGCACACGCACACACATTTTATGTATGTATATAGATGTTGCAGGCCTTTACCCAACCACGCGTAGCATTTATGACTACTTCTTCTTCCTGTTCTTGCAGTACTCTTTCTTTCGTTGACTAAAGCTCCTTGTCCTTTCTGCGGTCCACTTTGGTGTTTGGGCTTCAGGTGCTGCCTTCTCTGACATTACTTCCCACTTGTGTGTTTTGTGCATACAGACCCTTTTGTCTGTGATGACTGCTGAATCTACCTGTGCTTTTTCCAGATCAGTTTTTACTTGTTCCATCCAAGGTGTAGTGGTTTTGAGCCTCTGTATGTATATATTCTGTTGGTGAGTCTGGTCTGTGGGAGTCTGCTGATGTTGCCGTAAAATTTTCGTCGCCTTTTTCTGATGTCCGCTGCGAAGCTGGACAACTTCGCTGTGGCGTCTTTGGAGTGAAGCATGTATCCATCGTCTGTGAGTTTTGGTCCAACAATTTTCGTGATATTTTTCTTTCCTCTGTAAGAAACTTCTCTAGGTCGCCCTTGATGTGTTGCGTCAGTGTCTCGCAGGAGTACAGCACCTCAGGTTTGATTACAGTATTGTAGTAACACAGATTTATGGTTAAAACTCTATGTCCCATGGCTCTGCGCCTTCCTCTGTTGATACTGCACTGATACTTACGACTAGTCTGAATTAGATGGATTCCATTCGTAGCCTAAGCTGTGGACTAACTCCGTACATAAAAGGAAATCTTACTGACTCACTGATTCACCATCGTCCTGCCCAATCCGGTAAGGGTACAAAGTTGACATTTAGAGAGCATGTTCATCTTATGCTATAGATATCCTCAGAGACGAGATTTTTCGAGAATCCACCCCTAATGGGTCAATTAAAGAAGGTTTTTTGAAAATATGTCACTGTTGAGGGAATTTTCAAACTAGAACTAGGAGAATTCATATTTTCTTTCTCGGTCAGAAACATGAAAAAGACGTTTTTCAGCACTTTTGGAAACTGAGCCCCTAAGGTGAAATATTGGTGACAATTTTTTTTAAAATAAACCGTTATTAAAGAAGACTAAAGCATTTTAAAGCAACATCTATTAAAATCGGTATTTGACTTGTCGACTGGAAATCAAAAACATAATTGTTTCAGTGTGTTAGGAAATTCAGCCCCTAAGTAATGAAACAGGGGATGAAAAGTTTTATTAAAGTATTTCATTATGAAAGCAAAATTTATTTTTGGTCAGAAGTACACTCGGAAAAGACCCTCCTTCTATTGTCTTAATTTACGTGGAAAGTTTAGAAGGTGTTGCAATTTGCTAACCAAATCAAAGAAAGCTGTTTAACAGTCGCTACGACAGATCGGCTTTGTCAGAACTACATAGAAATTTTCAGCAGACCTAATCTGTATTTATAAATTGATTTTTGTTGTAATTACTACGCAAAAAAATCATTGCTGATGACAAAGTATATACCACTGTTAAATACGGTTCCATATACAGGAATATCGTCTGATATGAGAGAATTCAGTAGTAGGTGTGAGGCTGGCACTAATAACTACAGAACTACCTACCCGAATTCTCTCTTTCCTTTTTCCTTAACTCGCCGTATAAAACTAAGTTAAGCCTGTTGGAAGTTCTTAATATGCAAACACAGCCAGACATGTAGAGCGTCACTAACTTTTTCATAGTCTGCAGATTTACGCATGAGCAATTGGTGCGACAACATACAAATTCGATTAAAGAAAAACAAAAACAAAATCTAAGCAGATCATAGACTCTGTACAAGCGAAGCTACGGGCGCTAAACTAGTAAAATATATTACAGAACAAACCCGAAAGAAATACACGAATGGTATTATGTAAATATTACAAATTATGTAAACTTTATTACATCGTAATTTTACAACTATCTGTAAATGGGATGAACTGTACCAAACGAAGTCCGTGTCAAATATTTAAAAAAAAAATTTTTTTTAATTCTATCCAGCAGACAGCTACAGGCGTGAATAGCTCGTTCCACATACGCAGTCCTGTGACGACATAGAAACAATAGCTCGAGTGTTTTAGTTTCATACTAACGCAATATCACGACTCTCACGACTCACCGCAGCATTTAACGCCTGACGTGAAACAAGGAACTCACTCACTTCGTAGTACCATACATTATTCTATTGTTTTATTCGAATTTCAGCTATCCGGCAAGTATTCGTGCCGCAGTTCGATGATGAATGCAGTTCCAATGGGAGCTATATTTTTCAGGTTTTGTCTGTGAATATAAACATCACTGGCAACATGCCTTGACAACAAAAAAAGTTGTGGTGTTGTGGGAGGAACAGGAAACCGTCTTTCTGGAATTAGCAATTTAAATGCTGAACAGGTAATAAAGACAGTCCACTGTAAGGGCTGTACCGAACAAACATTTGCAGGAATACCTTTCACCTTTGTCCGGCGGTAACTGCGAGTGTCCGTCGTTTATATCTGAATGAATAAGCTAAAAACGTCTCTAGAAGGGTTGCCTGTCCACGTCGTCATAAGGGTTCGCTGACACAGGGGATTTCTTCAGGTCAATAACAGATTGGTTGATTGGTTTGGGAGAGGGTACCAAATAGCGAGGTCATCGGTCCCATCGGATTAGGGAAGGATGGGGAAGGTAGTCGGCCGTGCCCTTTTTAAAGGAACCATCCTGGCATTTGCCTGAAGCAGTTTAGGGAAATCACGGAAAACTTAAACCAGAACGGCCGGACGCGGGTTTGAACCATGGTCCTCCTGAATGCGAGTCCAGTGTGCTAAACACTGCGCCACCTCGATCGGTAGCCAATAATAGCGAACTCGATATGATACAGAATTTGTTTCACTACAGGCAATTCACATCGTTTATAGCAACTGAACGGTTGGGTTTCACTTGTCAGTCTGATAATTGCCCACTTGGATAGCTGTGCTTGTTAAAGTGCCGCTTACCGACAGGGAATGTGGCACCGGCCCCCTTGTCGAACCCGTCCTGGCGGTAACGACGAGGGTTGCTGTGCAAGCAAGTCTAGATGCGGCCTTTCGGCGATTTTTCACATCTCACGATCTGAATACCGAGCTGGTACCTAAGTTTCGCCTCAGTTACACGATTCACAAGCGTTTAGAAAACGGTCGCTTACTTTCACATCGACAACACTTCGCATAGGCTGCTGGAATACAAATATCCCGTTCCAGGTGGTACAGTTGTGGCGAGAGGAAGGACATCCGGCCTCCCCTTAAATTAAACAATGCCAAATCCGTTAAGAACCATGTCGATCCTGGGCTGATGTGGGACAAACGCAGAAGACGAAGAAGAAGATGTGTCAATCTGATAACTGTACCAAGTAAAAACCGAAGTTGTCCCCGTATTGCATCTTCATAAGTTTAAAAATGCGTAGCTCAGTAAATCCTCAGGGTATCCCCTGTCCTAAAGCACAGGTGTTGACACTGGATTGACGGTATTGCCGGTTTGTACCTCAGTGCCAAAGACATGTACTCAGATGTTCACCACATAATCGGTGTATTATCACTACACCTCGCCAAGATAGTCTGAGAGTACGAAGGCAAAGAATGGTTCATTACAAGAAAATTTCAAGTAACCATAATTTGGAGAATTCAGAAAGCGAGAACCCAAAGCACAGAATAAATTATAATTCAGGTTTCATTATTTGTAGTAGTCCTGCAAGTATGGTCAAAACAAGAAACAACACGACTTCTCAGTTTTTCTTCAAAATTATAAGCTGGTACTGATTAGAAGAAGAAGAAAGTCAGGCACGATTCTTCCTCAACTTTTGATATGTATTTCGATTTCATTTATTTTCAGACAAAACAGAATGTGCCCAAGACTGAATTTTACGATTAATTTACATAATAACACAGTAGTTGAAAGGATTCTGGAAAAATTGCAGTGCCATATTATAAAATACGTAAAATACTAAAATGTACCTACGTCTCGAAAGGTTGCACTGCCCTTCCTCAGGACAAGATTGATTAGCTAGAGAGTGGGTGCACCAGTACATGCTTTCCTCCCAGTGTCACTAGACCACTGACATCACACTAACCATTCCCTAGAGGAAAGAGCGGTCATAGAAATGTGAAATCAAAACATCGCAGTTCTTCAAGCAGATAAAGATAACCCTACTGTTGTAATGGATACCAGACAATATGAATCAAGACTGGCCAGCTTGTTGTGTGATACCATCTAGAAGAAACTTGCGAGTCATCCAAAAGTGAGGATTATCAAGGAGACACGAGCCTTAATCCAACGCATGAGAACTGATAATGGCTCAACAAGGGAAGTAATCGCCAAGGTTCTGGTAACACCAACAACCCTGAGGTCTATCGTTAATGGGATTGACTTACCAACCTACAATCTCGCAATACATCTGGCTAGAAAACTATGTCCCCTTGTAAGACACAAAGAATCGTATGCAGAGGATTCGACGCACTTTTTCATGTCATATGGTAGCACTGCACATAGCAAACTGATGTAATGGTGAGATTTGACGTAAAGTCTCTCTTCATCATCGTTTCAATAGAAGAGACTATCTGCACTATTCAGGAATGGATACAGCTTAATATGTAGGACCTGGTGCAGTTCTTTTCATCGTCAGACTATGTCTGCTGTCGTGCAAATATCATTAACTAACGGACGGAGTAGAAATAGTTTCCCCTCTATTTGATAGCAGTGGACATCTTTACGTAATTGAGGCGTGGCTTGCTCATGTTATGCGTTGGATTAAACCTTGGTTGCTATTCTGTGTTTGGTCTCCCGCGGTAATCGCGATTATGCTGTTATCCTCTCTCTCTAAGAGTGGCAGCAGCGGTGTGTATCGATATTCGCACCTTGTACTATCTTTGGCCTGGCGCTTATAGTTGGTCGGTTGGTCGGTTGGCGTGGAGCAGCAAGGAAAACTCCGCGGCGCGTTGTTTGGCCGGGGCCGCTGGTGGCGTCCACGCGCGGTCGGAGCGTGTGGTGCTGTTCCCATTGCTACAAGGTCTGTGGCCCACCAATCCTGGGCACGAAAGTTGAGTTTTGACTTAATCTACCAGCAAGTCACGAATGTTCACACTGAATTGTTTGGATTTCGTTGTCAGCTGTTGGGACATTCTGGCGAGCAACAACATGTGTTTTCAAGTTGGCAAATTTTAGTCACCCTCCTTTGGAGTTTAACTGTACTTGGTTATTTTGAATTGAAATGCACCAGCGGAATCTTCTGCCTTGTGGCCGTTAACGTTCCGGTTACCTGTCCTGGCCGTTGACGTAAATTCAGGAAATGTATTTTCCTTAACTTGTTGTCGCTGTCCAGCACGGTGTGTAATGTATAATTGGTTGTGGGCGCCAATACTAACTGCGTTGTTACATTGAATTCCCTGTTGTGGACCGAGCGAGGTGGCGCAGTGGTTAGCACACTGGACTCGCATTCGGGAGGACGACGGTTCAATCCCGTCTCCAGCCATCCTGATTTAGGTTTTCCGTGATTTCCCTAAATCGTTTCAGGCAAATGCCGGGATGGTTCCTTTGAAAGGACACGGCCGATTTCCTTCCCCATCCTTCCCTAACCCGAGCTTGCGCTCCGTCTCTAATGACCTCGTTGTCGACGGGACGTTAAAACAACACTAGCCTAGCCTAGCCCTGTTGTGTGCTGGTTGGGTGGAACGGAAATTATCTTGTCGGTGGGTCCATTGACTGTCTGTCGGTTGGGTTGTTGTCGGATCGAATATGGTTGGGCCGACTGCCTGTCTCACCTAAGCGAGCGTTAGTGTTTGAATCCCAGGCCGTTGGCTGTACTGCATTTTATTATTTGTCCTTGTTGTTTGTATTTGTATGGCTTCTAGCTGATTTTTAAATTAAGGTTGTTTTTCCCTTAAGGCGTAAGATTGCTTGGGCCTTGAGCCTAATTTAAAGAACTGATTTAAGTAAGGCTTTTGGCCTTTTTAAAAATTTAATTTTGTTGAGTCTTAAGTGATGGGCCTTCAACCGATTTTGAATTAAAGTTGTTTTGCTCCTAATGTCACAGATTGTTTGGGCCTTCAGCCTAATTAGAAGAACTGATTCAAGATAAGGCTCTCTGCCTTTTAAATTTCTGATTTTTTTTTTAGTCTTACGATATTGGCTTTAAATTGATTTTAAAGTGGTCTTGCCCTTAAAGCATGAGATTGTATGGCGTATTCAGCCGGTTTTCAAGTTCCAAAAATTAATGCTGTGTTTTTTTTAAATTTTCTTGGCTCTTGTAATGTTTGGTCAAATAAAGAAAGCTGTATGTTCGAGTGTAACTGACAGAAGCTTATTTTGGCCCCTTTCCACAATTTAAACTACCTGTCCTGTCCTACAGGTTTAGCAGGGTGTCTCAGTAATCATCTGAGAAAACTTTTTAAGCTTCTTGCATTTCTGCCGATGCTATTGACTGCGGAAAGTAGACGACACGTTCATCATTTGGTTGCAAGGGAAAGCAGAACTGCAATTCCATCAACATATAATAGCCTCCATAAGGACATCCAAGTCACACTAGGAGAAGAAATTAATGATAGCGTTCCGTTCCTCGATGTGTAAGTCTACAGAACTCCCAACAACACACAAAATCTGCCGAGAACCAACTCTCACGAGCTGGTACCTAAATGCCGAACCCCATCATAATCTGGCTAAGATGTTATCCATCGCACACAACCTGGCCTCTCAAGCCCACGGCATTAAGGAAAAAAATATGAAACAAGTATTGAATGTTTTGCCCAAAAACTTCCGAGCCAACGCATACCACAATAAAACATTCAGAAGCGTCAGACTGCGTAGCTGAGTGGTAACATGTTTGCCTGCCATGCAGTGGACCGGCGTTCTGTTCCCTGCGGGGTGGGAGATTTTGTTGCCGTCATCAAACTTTTTTCATCATCACCGACATGCAAGTGGCCCAGTGTGGCGTCGACTGAAATAAGACTTGCAACCAGAGGCCTAACTTCCGCGGGTGGAGCCTGGCGACCAGCAATGCAACCCGACGATTTCGTTTCCACAGTAAGAATTGTTAATATCAACAGGATGCCAGATAGAGAAAATTAAATGGATGGTTACAAGCTGGTGCTCTTTTCTTACGTCACGGTTGTCAGTGGTTGAGTAGGCATGAAACCAACGTCCGGCGTGGCTACAGAATCGGGGATTTAGTACGGTCCGCTAAAAATGCAGTAAACGCCATAGGTGCACACTTATCACCTAGAATACCGTGACTACAGTTCTACTATCAATATAAACCGGTACAGGCGACACAGCGTCACAAGGCGAGGAATCACTGCTAGTCAGACACACACATGGTGCTTGCAGGATCAGTGAGTGTGCTGTCCATGAGCAGAATGGGGAAGGCCGCGATACCAGTCATCATGAGGTTGGGTAGTCACATCTCATTACAGATGTCGGACGTCGTGGGCTGGGCAGACTGTTAAAATAGAGTAGATGGAGAACTGTGATGGAACTAACATCAGAATTTAATGCTGAGCAGAGTACAAGTGAGTGTGTGGACACACTGTGTACCGAACGCTCCTCACGATGGGATTCCGCAGCCAGCGGCCCATGCATGTACCAACGTTAACACCACAACATCTTCAACTTCGACAGAAGTAGGCAAGTGAGCATCGGCACTGGACGTTGATGCAGTGGCAGAGCGTTGCATGGTCAAATGGGTCGCCATACCTTGCTCCTTATGCTGATGGGAGGGCGCGAATCGGCCGTCTTCCAGGGAAACAGCTCCTTGACACTTATACTGCCGGATGGAACAACCTGGTGGCGGTTTCATTATGTTTTTGGAAAGATTCGTGTGGGAATCCATGGCTCATGTGGAGCTAGTGCAAGCCACCGCGAGGGCCAAGGGGTGTCGTACGTTGGTTGCAGGCAACGTACACCCCCTTCGTGACACAAATGTTTCCCGACGGCAGTGGGGCTTTATACCAAAATAATACGCTATGTCACAAGGCTAGGAATGTGATGAAGTGGTTCGAGGGACGCAGTGACCAGTTACAACTGACGTGCTGCCTGCAAAACTCACCAGATCTGAAATTGTTGGAACACTTCATAGACGTGATTGAACGTGGTGTCCGAGCTTATCGCCCTCTTCCCCTTAATTTACAGTATTTAGGTGACCTTTGTACGTAGATGTGGTGCCAATTCCGTCCAGCGGCCTACCAATGACTCATGACTTCGATGCCACGACGCGTCGCCGCTGTTATCCGTCCAAACGCGGTCATACCGGCTGTTACGTAGGTGGTCGTAATGTTCTGGCTGATCAGTGTATACGAGATATAGTTGGAATGTGGTACTGTCTACACTGAGGAAACCGGAACAACGAGAACGCTTTTAATGGGATTCAGAGAGACCGCGGAAGCCTACGCGATTATAATTAGTAACACCCAAAGCTATATTTTTCTTTACGAAAGACTTGTAATGTGATTAAATGGTAATTATTTCATGTTTGATAAGTACACTTTGTAACACAGTTTTAACATCACTTTTTCGAAACCACGTGATTGGCGCATGTTGCGAAGCAGATGTTTGAAAAAAAAATGGTTCAAATGGCTCTGAGCACTATGGGACTTAACAGCGGAGGTCATCAGTTCAATAGAACTTCGAACTACTTTAACCTAACTAACCTAAGGACATCACACATATCCATGCCCGAGGCAGGATTCGAACCTGCGACCGCAGCAGCAACGCGGTTCCAGACTGAAGCGGCTAGAACCGCAAGCCCGGAAGATGTTTGATATTTGGCTCAAAAGTACCGAGAACCTTCCACTGTAATTTTCCAAAAGCGTGGCGTCCTGCGGCTTCACCCTCGCGCTCAACGGTGCTTGAAACAGCAAGAGTCGACACATGTGAAAAAAGGCCACAGCTCAGAAGTTCATTTTAGATGTAAGGTAGGTTAATGATTGGATATTAGAACCAAATTGCACAGTAGTGCTGCCCACCGCCAGACTATGAGAAGGAAGTCGCACCCCGTCTTTCACGACACAGCCAGCTCTGACCGGTCTAGACTCGTGATGGGATCCACTGGGGCGAGGCGACACAATGGCTGCCATCGCCTGACACATCTGCGTTCTCCGAAAGTCTTGAGTTCAACTGGATGAGTCTGCGCGTCTCCTAGGCAGGCGAGGCAGCCTAGCCAGTTGCCTGGTCTTTCGGCAGCAGAGGTTACAAACCACACGGTGCAATACAATTAAAGGACCACTTTTTCGAAACTCCGTAATTGTCTCCCATTGCGACGTGTCCGAAATTTGTCTCAAAGGTGCCTACAACCTTCCTTTGCAGTGGTGCAAAGCCATGACGTCCTGCGACGTCACCCCTGGCCTAAACAGAGAGATCATAAGTTCGAGAGACGTGTAAGGTGGGTTCTTTATGTCACATTGGCACCAAGTTACAACAACGCTGGCCAATGCCACCTTGGATGTGTCACATGATAGGAAGGTCGTCAAACCCACTCTTCCCACATTTCACCCCTTCTTTTACCGGATCTGCGGTGGAGGTCAGAACGGTGACACCCATCGTTGAAATCACGCGGTTTACTTATGGGTGGTTGAGGAGGTGATTACAGACACACCGCCTCTCAGAATCAACAAGATAAGGCTCTACGGGTTAGCATAAAAGGCGTCAGTTGTGTCACCTCTTTGCTCGGGTTGTTGACCTCGTAATATTTCACGACCGTTTGCAGTGGGTTGAACAACGGGGTGTCGTTCTCGGTAAGCTTTAATACTGCCGACATCTCCCGGACCATTTAACTTTTCTGTGAGGACATCAACGGCCCCGCTACCTCATTGTAGGAGATATAACCCTTTCGAGTGTAGTGTGGTCGCAATTTCTGCACTGGTGTTCGCGTTGGAACCACTAACAACCGTCGAAACCATTCGACGAAATCTGGAAGTGATCCGTCCGAAGTAGCCAGTGGGGTCTATGCATATTCAGCCCTTTTGTTTCGAGCCCTCGTGTGGCTTCATAACGGTGGAGAAGGACTTGAGTTCGACATTGACACATGTGTCATTAAAACTGCAAACGTTCCCTCTAAGACTTCCTCTTAGGCAACACCCGCAGTGTCACTTACCCATATTTGCTGAGCACTTTAAAGTGTACGCCTCCCTACCTTTACCATGAAGAACTCCTAGGCTCCGAAATGCAGGTGCTCTAGCGCCTGGTATTCTGTTACCTGGTGAAATGAAGGCACGCACTGAGGCCGATTTTAAACACTTTCAGGTACTGATAACGCTGTCTCATACGGGTACGCAGCATCTCCGTGTTATTCACAGAGATCTCTCAACATTAGCACTGTTCACTCTCCTTACGGACGCTACCACGCCTGGTAACTTCAGGAAAGAAAACAACTTTCATGCGCTGTGGTACCTGTTCTACCTGTCATAGAGCGTTGGAACTATAATCTTTTACATATACGTCGATGGTTCTGCACTTCGTCTTCTGGATGCTTCACCTTTTTGTGACGCAGTGTATTTACTGAATGGTGGCTGAAAACCACGCATCACGATTCTGAATCCTACATCGATGTCACTATGTTATGTCAACAAAGCTTCCGATGTTACTATACTGATCATATTCAACACACTAATTCCGAAGGAACGTTGTGCAGCATATTTGAAGTATAGCGTTGTGCCCTCTTTGAATCTGAATAAAGCACTTACCCCATCATGGAACCAACAGAACATTTTTTTTTTCAACAGGCGTCTAATGAACTGCTGTTGTAACACGCACACACACACACACACACACACACACACACACACACACATACACACACTGCGACTTACAGCACTACCGAAACCATTCCACCAAAAAGCGCTCAGCAGATAGAAGCTTAAGTCACTAGAAACTAAAGTAGCTCCAATAACCTAGTGGTGCGTAGAACGTCCTAATGACAGCAATGGTGCACTGTCCAACGGACTTAATCAGGCAATGAAGGCGTAGGGAAGCATACATATTTCATCCGCTTCTCTCCTTACTGCAACCTAAATCCTTCTGAATCTGCTCACCGTATTCTGCTCTTGGTCTCCCTTTACAATTCCATCCTTCCCCCCCCCCCCCCCCCCCCCCCCCCTCCCGACACCCTGATGTCTTAGAACGTGGCCTATCAACCAATCCCTTCTTTTAATCAAATTGTGTCACAATTTTTTTGTGTTTCCAAGTCTCTTCATTACCTCCTCATTAGTTACGCGATCTACGCATCCAGTCTTCAGCATTCTTATGAAGCGCAACATTTCTAAAGCATATATTCTCCTCTTGTCTTAACTGTTTATTGCTCGCGTTTTACTTCCACGCATGGCTACTCTGCAGACAAATACCTAAAGAAAAGATCTCGGAGCACTTTGTTAGCAAGCTTCTCTGCCTCAGAAATGCTTTTCTTGCGACTGCCGGTCTCCATTCTATATCCCCTTTGTTTCGACCACTGTCAGTTATTTTTCTGCCCAGATGGCAAAAGTCATGTATTACTTTTAGGTCTCGTTTCCTAATTTAATTGCCTCATCATAACCTGATGTAATTCGACTACATCGCAATACCCTTGTTTTGTTTCTCTTAACGTTCATGTTACATCATTCTTTCAAGACGCTGTCCATTTCCTCCTGGTCCTTACAAGGACAACTTTTTTTATTTCTTCTATCTGAGCTTTAATCCATTCTCCCGACTTTGTTTTGGTTTCTTTTACTGCTTGGTCATTGCACAGATTGATTAACGTCTGGGAAAAGCTACAGCCATGTTGAATCCCTTGTCAGCCACTGCTTCGATTCCGATAACCGACGCCTGGTGTTCACATGAGTGTGTTCACACGAGTACTAAAAGAAATCAGCTAAATTTCGATTACGCGATAAGCTACACAAATCTAAAGGCTGTAAATTCAGCTGAATACTTAGAGATTACAATTACAAATAAACTAAATTGGAGAGATCACATTGATAATATTGTGGGTAGAGCAAACCAAAGACTGCGATTCATTGGCAGAACACCTAGAAGATGCAACAGGCCTACTAAAGAGACTGCTTACACCACGCTTGTCCGCCCTATTCTGGAGTATTGCTGTGCGGTGTGAGATCCGCATCAGGTGGGACTGACGGATGACATCGAAAAAGTACAAAGAAGGGCAGCTCGTTTTGTATTCTTGTGAAAAAGGGGAGATAGTGTCACAGACATGATACGTGAATTGGAGTGGCAATCATTAAAACAAAGGCGATTTTCGTTACGACGGGACCTTCTCATGAAATTTCAATCACCAGTTTTCTCCTCCGATTGCGAAAACATTCTGTTGGCACCAACCTACATAGGGAGAAATGATCACCACGATAAAATTAGAGAAATCAGGGCCCGCACAGAAAATTTTAAGTGCTCGTTTTCCCCCGTGCCGTTTGAGAGTGGAACGTTAGAGAGACAGTTTGAAGGTGGTTCATTGAACCCTCTGCCAGGCACTTTATTGTGAATAGCGGAGTAATCACGTAGATGCAGACGAAGATGTAAATAGCCTTCTGCTCCCTCTATTTTGCCACTGCTCTCTTCAGAATGTCAAAGAGTATTCTAGTCAACATTGTCAGAAGCCTTCTCCAAGTATACAAATGCTGTAAACGTAGGTTTATCTTTCCTTAATCTGTCTTCTGTGAGAAGCCGTAGGATCAGGAGAGCCTCGCGTTTTCCTTCTTTTCTCCGGAATCCGAACTGATCATCCTCGAGGGCAGCTTCTATCAGTTTTTCCATTCTCGAGTAAAGAATTGATGTTAGTAATCTGCCACCATGTCTTTTTAAACAGACACCATCTGTTTTCTTATGAATTAGAATTATTACATACTTCTCGAAGTCTGAGGGTATTTCACCTATATCACAGATCTTGCACGCCAATGATTTTGTCATTTCTGGCGTTCCAAAGGCTATCAGTAGTTCTGACGGAACGTCGTCTACTCCAGGGACCTTGTTTCGACTTAGGTCTTTCAGTGCTCGATCAAATTCTTCTCGCAGTACCATGTCTCCCTCTTTCACGTTGATCTATATCCTCTTCCCTTTCCATACCTGTGCCTTCATGCTCATCTCCCTTGTGTAGACCCTATACGTACTCCTTCCACCTTTAAGCTTTCCTTGGCTTTTTCCTGGTTTTCCATCTGACCTCTTGGTATGCATACAGCTGCTTCTCTTTTCTCCATAGACGTCTTTAATCTTCCAGCAGGCGCTGTCTGTCCCCAGTCATCGCTGCGTAGCAATTTTGCACATCCTGTCAATCTCACTTTTAGAGATTTGTATTCACTTTTGCATGTTTAATTAGCTGAATTTTTATATTCTTTTCATCGATTAAATTCAATACGTCCTGTGGCATCGAAGAAATACTCCTTGGGCTTGTCTTTTTGTCTATTTGACTCTCTGCTCTTTTCGCTATTTAATCTCACAAAGCTGTCCATTCGTCTTCTACTGCATTCCTTCTCCCTCTTCTAATCAGTCGTTGTCTAATGCTCCCTATGAAACTCTTAACAGTTTCTCGTTCTTTCAACATATCGAGGTCCCACCTCCTTAATTTCCTACCTTTTGTACTAAACAGCAGAACTTATTCTAACATGTACCACAACATCACTTTGTCCGACTCTTCTAGCCTACAGTAGCAATGTTCCTGCTCCTATGTCAATCTACGTGCTGAGTTACTTGCAGTATGCACACATCTGTGAGAGTGAGTTTTGTACTGATTTCCAATTTCGAGGTTTTGATGACTCAAATTGTAACATCAGACGGTCGATCATATCTGCAATGAATTTCCCGCAAATTTAACGCCGGACAACGACAGTAGTCAGTAGTGTCTCCCATGACGACACAGGTTGTCACTGTAAATAGGTAGTTACGATCGTCACAGATGCAAGTTTTAGTGTTTCCACAAGCTGCTGAACAGGGTTTCTCATCGGTAGAGTAACGACGACCTGGTCGCACTGAAATACACGTATTATTATCATTGTTCATGGTGATCGACTGAATTACTTGAAGAACTACGACAATCACTCACTTTTTATATGGTGTTGCAGGGTAGCGATTTCCGTCTCTAGTGCTGCGTGTGGAATAGGTTCACCAGCGCGACTGTAAGTACAGATAGGAATCTCCTCTGCGATTTTTACTTTGTTTCTTTCCCGATGTTTCAGTACAGCAAATAAGTGATCGCTCCCATCAACTGGTCCGCATCACACGGGAAGTGCGTGACGTCAACACGGCAGAATTCTTATGTAGCACATCGGCAGCGGGCTGTGTTTACGTCCAAAGTGACCCAGTGGCTTGTCACTTCTGCTGTAGGAGGGCCACGTGTCTGGCTAGAGTTCCTCGCCCATACACCACGTAGGTTTTCTGGAAGCGCACAGGCTCTTCGAGTTGATGTCTGGACCCTCAAAAGCCCGAAAATATGTCAGGCGATGGCGGGCATTGTGTCGACTTGCGCCGTCGGATCTTCACCACCCTCCACCTCCCCCGCCCTCTCTGCCCTCGCCGCCCGCCACCTGCAGGCTAGCCGCACTAACTAGTAGATGACATTGCTCGATGAGGGCCAGGTGACTGAGCCGTTAGAATGGAGGCTGCAGAAGAGTTTTGCCGTATTAGTCTGGGGTACTTACACTCCCGACGGCCGCTTTTGTGCTAAAGGAGGCAGGCTTCTGTCGCATACTCGGCTGTACAACACTATGCCGCGATTGAGTTCGCCAGTGACGTCAGAACACAGAATTTTTACGATTTCTGGAGGCCTGACGACAGCTTGTCCCAAAGTTGTTCACCCGTCAATCTGTAGAAATGCGGCTATGGACCATCTGCGTATTATAGGGTTTTTTGTAGCTTGGAAACCACTTCACTAGTTTTATGATCATTACAACTTTTTTGTGAATTTTGATATTTTCCCGGCAAGATGAATACCCAAAAACGTTTAGGGCTTGCAGCCCGTCGTCACTAACTGCATTCTACGGAATTTCGATGGGCACTTGCCAGTCATCCTCAGGTGAGCTGTCGAAGACTGACGAAGACGTCCCCAGTTAATCGGCGTGTAGTGAGCATACGGCACTTGCTTCAAGATTGTGGTGGCAGAGGTACCACGTTACTGGGCGGGAAACGACGTCACAGGTGGAATTTAAGATCTCAGCTGTCTTCGTCGTTGCTGCTGGTGCGGCCATCGGGTTAACTGAAGTCTTCGATTTAGAGTAAAATCGTGGAGATGATTGGGTTACACGCATTATCAACTAATAACAATTTGAACAGACGGTCGGTGTCGCCGTGGACACCGCTCTGTTTCCCGTGGTCACTAACTTTGCGGAGAGCTCCTTAAATTAACTGTATTTTGAAGGTATGTGGAAGAGACTGTCATAGTTTGCCCTCATCGAGAAGACGAATTAATGCACATTTTACATCATCAAAGCTCTGTTCATAAGAATATCCTGTTGTCTTGGGAAAGGAGAAGGATGGTTGTCTGCTTTACCTGGATGTTTTGATTGGACATAAGAATAATTGCTCTCGTTGGTAATGAGTTTACTGTACGATAACGCATAGCGAATCGTATTTATAACTTCGAAGATCATCACCCGTCGCACACTACGAGTATGCTTAAAGCACTGGAACACAGCGTTGTTGTATAAAACACCGGTTAGGTAAAATAAAGTGTCAGCTACTGAAAGAGTGCAGTTATTTATAACTTATACCTGATGGCTACAATAAGACTGGACTCTCAAATTCAGTCCTTCAATTTTATTTTCAAGTCTAAGTTATTTGTATTATTGTTCCACAGTTGCACAAAACACATGTTACGTAAAGGAATGCGTCATCTACCTCATGAGTGCAATTATTGTATAAATTAAACTTAACGCCTAAAAAATGACTATGGACTGTCAAATTGTTTGTTCTACTGTTCTAAAAAATACATTCTGGCTAAAATAATTTGTCAGCTACTTGGTGAGCGAGTAGTTATTGTGAAACCTCCACTTAACACTTACAACTTTATTGAAGACTCTCAAATGAAGTGTTCCAAGTTTCCACATCTAAAAGTTTTATGGAAGTAGAAAACGATACGTTTTACTAAAATAACATGTTGAAGTAATAGCTAACATTTCATTTTAGGCCTAAATGAGGCTACGTTGCTGGTAGTACAAAAACAAACAGACTGAGAACCATTTGGGAGAAATAAAGCAGACAGAAAAATAAAATTACTTTTGTTGTCCGCCTAATATAGCTGTGTTTATTAATTTATATCTTGGAGACACTCGCGGTAACATTTTTATCCACTGACGTCATATTTTCCGACGCGTCATCGCAACAAACCATACTAAAAATTTTGCATTTTGGTGAGCTGTCTTATGCACTGTATCGCTTAAACTACGTATTTTCATAAGAGGCAAGTATAACTTCGAAATGCACGAAATACGATATGTTAACACCACACCGTCAAAGACAATGATGGAAAAGCTTGCACTTAAACGAATGTTTGCTCTCTCGAAAAATTCGGTCTTTGCGCCAGAAGAAAATTATTCATGTAATGTGTAAAGGTTTTGAGTACAAAACATACGTGGCGCCACTGATGGTACCTAATTTTTCTATAACAGCGAAAAAGAAGGATACACATGTCTCGCATATTGAGACTAGTGATCTCACAGGATGAGCTGCCCTCGCCGACGACCATATTTCGATTCTTCTACTACACCTAACAGAAACAAAAAATTATCTGTATTATTTACCACACTAGTAAAGAGTTGTTACAACAAATTAAAACGCACCCATGTTCCTAGTGCTCATCTAACTTATAGGTTAAAATACAACTGTAGACAAGAACACATCGAATTTTGTAAAGTGCACTTGGCGATAACTGATTTGTCACCTAGCGTGGTGCTTGCTATCACTCCTCGAGCATAGTGCCTGCTACTACACCGAATGCTTGGTGAATACTATTCAGTGAGGCGTTTATAGTCAACTTGCAACACTTATATCGATTAGAACTGTGTAACTGCAGTTATGGAGCGTGTATTATTTCCAGAATTATTGAAAGTCCTTGATTTGTGACTGGAATATAAGAGTTGTGTAACGTATATACGAAAAAAGCAAAATGATTCGTTAATATGATAAATTATTATAATATGTGTATGTTCATAAAAAGAAAATGCTTAGGACACTTGTATTTGTATTACATAGAAGATGTAGGGAAGCCCCTCCGCAACGGAAGTGGCATGGCGCGATGTAAAAGGTGGTTTTGGCGTTCGAACTGAGCGGCTCTTTGGTGTGAATGGTATGCAGTATGTGGCTAGCAGTAGCACGGAACACTTCGACAGTGCTAAGTCAGGCAATTGGAAGCTGCTTTATAGTGGATTTGCTTCGATCTGGCTATTATTTGGTATTCGCGGCAGAAAGGAATGACAGTATGTGGCTAGCAGTAGCACGGAACACTTCGACAGTGGTAATTCAGGCAATTGGAAGCTGCTTTATGGTGGATTTGCTTCGATCTGGCTATTATTTGGTATTCGCGGCGGAAAGCAATGACTCTAATATGGCAAAATCCGACACCAATAAGAGATTTTATAGAACATTCGAACATGAAGAGCTGCGAGTATAGTTAGCTGCCATGTCGCTTGCCACCAATCTTCGCCACCGCTTCACTAGCTTCATACATTCAGTAATGTATATGGGCATGGATCATTTACTTTGTGTGTGTGATTTGAATAATAATCACAAAAATAAATTTGTGTCCAGAACCATATTTCCTATCCTGATCAAGAACCTATGCAGGGTCCTCACATAAGTGTTGCTATGACCGAGTATCCTGATTTAAATGAACAATTCTTGCATTCAAATGTTTTGAAGTCATTTTTTTCCTAATGTAAAATGAGTAGTAATAGTTAAAGCTAAAACCACAAAAGTGAAGTTAGATAGGATTTTGCTACAGTATCCTTAGTTCATCACAACGTACAGTTTTGGACAAATACAATGCAAGACTGTTGTTTTAAAGATACCAGTGGAAAACTGGCAATGAATAATGAAGAAAATTGTGAAATATTAGCAAAATATTTTGAACAACTCCTCAATTGTCAGGAACCTATTGAAAAATTACCAGCCAACACCCCAAACACAGTAAACAATAATTCTGGACCCTCATGCCTCATAGAAATCAGAGAAATCATTAAAAACCTTAAGAACAATAAAGCACCAGGGGAAGACATGATAATTGCAGAAATGTGGAAAAGTGTGGATAATACAACTCAAGAAAAACTACTGGGAATAATCAATGAGATTTGGAGAACGGAACGTATACCGGAAGAATGGAAAACTGCATTAATCCACCCCATCTTCAAGAAAGGGGATAAAACCGATGCGAATAACTACAGAGGGATATCTTTACTTCCGGTAACGTATAAAATTCTACCTAAGGCCCTACAAAACAGATTGGAGAAACAACTTGATCAAGAAATTGGTGAATACCAAGCAGGCTTTAGGAAGGGAAGACCTTGTGTGGAGCAAATTTTAAACTTGAAGTTAATTATTAAATATAGACGATTAAGAGGAAAAGACATCTTTATCACGTTTGTTGACTTCAAGAAGGCGTACGACTCCGTTGACAGAACAACCTTGGTTAACATCCTTAGTGAGTTTGGGGCAGACAAGAAAGCAGTCGCAATCGTCAAAGAAACACTTACGGATACCTATGCAAAAGTAAAGTTCCGTGGTGAGGTATCTAGACCATTCAAAATCAGAACAGGATTAAGACAAGGAGATAGGTTGTCACCTACCCTATTCAACTGTGTGTTAGAAAAAGTTATTAGAGAGTGGAGGAAGGAAACGACTGAAGAAGGAATACAAAAAATCAGATTAGGAAGAATAAAGCATGGATTAGAAGTAGATTGACTCGCTTTTGCTGATGACTTAGCGATTCTGGCAGGAAGTTTGGAAGAAGCAGTCAAACAGATCAATATTCTGAATGAAACAGCAGAAAAAGCAGGACTGAAAATCTCCTTTGAAAAGACAGAGTACCTAACCAATCTAAAAGAGGCACCGAACAATATGATTACAAAGTATGGCCAGATAAAGAAGGTTTCTAATTTCAAATATTTAGGGGAAATCATCCAGCCCAATGCTTCAGATAAAGAAGGAAATAAAACAAGAACAAGAAAAATGGAAATGGCATTCCAGCTAACAAAGAATGTGTACAACAAGAAGTCAGTATCAATTAACGCAAAAATAAGGCACTACAACACTGTGATTAAGATAGAGTGTCTGTATGCATCTGAATGTTTAGCAATGAACACTAACAAGGAAATGGAAGCTATAGCAAAAAAGGAGCGAAAAATCATTAGAAGAGTACTTGGACCGAGGTTTGAGAATGGGACTTGGAAGCTTAGAAGTAATAGAGAAGTGTATGACAAAATTGAGAAAGTGGGAGATACTATGAGGAAGAGAAGAGTAAGCTTTTACGCCATTTGAAAAGAATGAATGATGAAAGGCTGACAAAGAAAATATTCATGTTTTTTGACAAGAACCCCAGAACCCAAATTACCTGGTTCAAAGAAGTCAAAGCAGACTTAGAGGAGATGGGTATAGGAGAAGATGATATAACCAACAGAGACTTAATGAGAGACAAAATTCAACATTTTGAAGGATTTGAAGTGAAGAAGAGAAGAACTGGAAGAACAGTGTGGACAGAAGACCGAAGGGAGCAGCACAGAGAGAGGATGAAGACATATTGGCGGAAGAGAAAAGAGGAGGAGCGCAATAGGAGAAATTTACATTGAAAAATAGTTGTTTAACGCGGTCCCTAGACGGCCAAAATCGGAATTTAAAAAAATGCAAGACTGTGCAAATACTATTGTCTAAAATACCCGCTTCACAGGTGATAAAGAGGCATTTTCAAAAATAGTGTGGTTTTGATTTGTATCATGAATGGTTCCTTTTTTGAAGTTAATTAAGCCCTGCGCTGTGTTTTATTATCTTACAAAGTAAATTATGAACTACTCCAAGTGAAATGAATGATTATCTTTTAGAATTAGTCTTTTGTTTACTGTAAGAATCAGAGTTGACTTGGGAAACTGTACTAGTTTATGGGTCCCCACGATGTTCTCCACTTGTTTGGAGAAAATTGTACTATTACTGTTCTAAGGAAAACTGATGTATGTAGAGGGGCTTAAACAGTGTATTTATGAGATTTTTCATCTTTATTGATTTTTTATGTCAGTTAATATAAAAGCCCCTCATGTTCAAATTTAGTTCTGCACTTCATGCAGTAACATTTCAGTACTTGATTAAGTAGTTCTCTTGGGTGTAGCTGTCATTAGTATGAGCTTGGTGCGTTATTGGTAACTGATGCTACGCACAGTTTAGAGTGCACTGTGTCAGTTTGTATCCTGTTTGCTACTCAGAGGGAAATCTCAACGAAGGTAACTTCAGTAACCAATATTCAATTTTCTTAAACGTACATTTCCAAATTTATGTGCCTAATTGGGCCCGCGACCGTTCATTTTCTTTTCACTCACTTATGATTTTAATACTCCCATTATCTCCCAAGTTTAAAGTCCGTTTGTTTTTTTCTGTTAATTTCACCAAGTTCAAAATTATAGTCCGATACCTTCGTCCATTAGACACACGCACTATCAACCTTAAAAATTCTCCCAGAGGGCAAAATTAGCTTGTTTCTTGGCAAGTTAGTGTTATAAACTGAGTAGGTGCTCTGTCATGGTGTCCGACATTACGCAATTAGAATGGTTGATATTAATGGGGTAATGATGGTCAGTTGACATTTTGGCGTGATTAGCAAAGAGGTACTGTGTTATAATGTGGATACAGACTTAATCAAAGATGTCTCAGGTAATCTATGGGCCAGTTTGTTACAGTCAGGTAGAGGAAATTTACTAGAATTTAGTTTTCGTAATAGCAGTCACTATGATTGGGGTAATGGCAGTTATGATGTACACTGACCATTCCAATGGTGTCTACTATGCATTTAGGGTAATGATAGTCACCACAATTGCAGAAGTGACAGTCACCATATCAACTGACCCTCATTACCCTAACACTATCCACCATACATCTGGAGTAGTAAGATTCAACATTATCGAGGTAATGGCAGTCGACGTGTAAAATGCAAGAAAAATGTGACGAAATAGAAAAGGAATGATAGTCGGAAGGACTGACTCAGTATGTAGAAAAATCAAAACGACCTTCGGTCAAATTAAAATCAAGGGCGGTAATATTAAGAGTGTAATGGGACTTCCACTGTTGAATGCTGAAGAGAGAGCAGGTGGAAAGGGTACATTGATGATGACCTGTGTGCGGGGGAAGACTTGTCTCATGACGTGATATAAAAAGAAACAGTATCCGATATAGCAGAAATAGGGGATTCAGTGTTAGAATCAGAATTTAAAAGAGCTTTGGACGATGATTATGATGTTGGTTTGTGGGATTCTCAGCTGCGTGGTTATAGCGCCCGTACACATTCCCAACCGTTGCTCAGCCCAATCTCGCCAGTTTCATGAACGGATTAGGAAACGACGACGAAAACAGAAATACCCACTCATCTCGAGGCAGGTGAAAATCCCTGACCCCACCGAAGGGATAAACCCTGTTGTGGACTGGCAAGACAGCCAATCCACTAAGACGGGAACCCGAAAGGCACGCGTTTAAGCTCACGCAGGCTGGCGTGAGGTCTGGAACAGGACAAGTAATGGAGACTAGCAAATAAAGTACGTAGCTTCTGGAATACTTAACTTTAATCCATAATTGGTGAACATCGGTCTGACGGTACACGCATCACAAGATAAATAGCAAATGATAATAGTGCCTTGCTAGGTCGTAGCAAATGACGTAGCTGAAGGCTATGCTAACTATCGTCTCGGAAAATGAGAGCGTAATTTGTCAGTGATCCATCGCTAGCAAAGTCGGCTGTACAACTGGGGCGAGTGCTAGGAAGTGTCTCTAGACCTGCCGTGTGGCGGCGCTCGGTCTGCAATCACTGATAGTGGCGACACGCGGGTCCGACGTATACTAACGGACCGCGGCCGATTTAAATGCTACCACCTAGCAAGTGTGGTGTCTGGCGGTGACACCACAAACCCCTTCGAAGAGATACATAAAAGTCCATCAGAATTTCTGAAACCCTCTGGGAGGTGCCAAAAAGACGCCTGTGTAGAAGTATGAGTCTGACAACATACCGTAAGACTTTCGGAAAAACATCATCCACATTTCCGAAGACTGCAAGAGCTGAAAAGTGCGAAAATTATCTCACAATCAGCCTAACTGCTCATGCATCCATGTCTCTGACAAGAATAATATTCAGAAGAATTGAAAAGAAATCTGAGGATGTGTCCAATGACGATTGGTTATGCTTTAGGAAAAGTAAAGGCATCATAGATTCAGTTCTACCGTTACGGCTGGTAATGGAAGCAAGACTAAAGGAAAATCAGGACACGTTAATAGGATTTGCTGACATGAAAAAAGCTTTCGACAGTGTAAAATTGTGCAAGATGTTCGAAATTCTGAGAAAAATAGGAGTAAGCTATAGGGAAAGACGGATATAAGAACAAAGAAGGAACAATGAGTTTGGAAGACCAAGAACGGATTAAAAATGAAGTAAGACAGGGACGTAATCATTCGCCCTTACTGTTAAATCTATGCATCGAAGAAGCAATTATGGAAATAAAAGGAAGGTTCAAGACTGGATATAAAATTCAAGGCGAAATGATATCAATGATAAGAGTGGCTGATGACATTGGTATCCTCAGCGAAAGTGAAAAAAAATTACAGGATCTGCTGAACGAAATGAACAGTCTAATGAGTACAGAATATGGACTGAGAGTAAATCGAAGAAAGATGAAAGCAATGAGAAGTAGATGGAATGAGAACAGCGACAAACTTAACATCAATGTAGGTGATCACGAAGTAGATGTAATTAAGGAATACTGACTCCTAGGCAACAAAAGACCTATGACGGACGGAGCAAGGAGGACATAAAAATCAGATTAGCACTGAAAAAAAGGTAATGCCAGGCCAAGAGAAGCCCACTAGCATCAAACATAGGCCTTCAATTGAGGAAGAAATTCCTGAAGACATACGTATGTAACACAGAATTGTATGTGACAAACATGGGCTGTGAGAAAACCGGAACGGAAGAGAATCGAAGCATTTGGGACGAGGTGCTACCGAAGAATGTCGAAAATTAGGTTGACTGATAAGGCAAGGAATGAAGAGGATCTCGGCAGAATCGGCGAGGAAAGGAATTTGTGTAGAACTTTGACAAGAAGAAGGGGCAAGATAGTAAGATATCTGCTAAGACACCACGGAATAACTTACAAGGTACTAGAGGAAATAAATGTTCAAATGTGTGTGAATCTTATGGGACTTTACTGCTAAGGTCATCAGTCCCTAAGCTTACACACAACTTAACCTAAATTATCCTAAGGACAAACACACACACCCATGCCCGAGGGAGGACTCGAACCTCCGCCGGGACCAGCCGCACAGTCCATGACTACTAGAGGAAGCTGTAGAGGGAACACTGTAGAGGAAGACAGAGATCAGAATATGTTTGCAAATAATAGACGACGTTTTTGCAATTGCTATTCTCAGATGAAAAGATTGGCATAGGAGAGGAATCCTTGGAAGGCTACATCTGCTGAAGATGATGAACTTTAGCACTGTATTACGACGTTTCTGAGCCTACAATCAACTCGCTACAGTAAATGGCTGACCTTGAAAAACAGTAGAAAGTGGGGAGTAAAAACCAAGTAATCCTCATTTCTTGCCTACACAAACATGTATATTTACAGTATGCTGAATAGTTTCTACTATATGGCAGCGTAAGTCAGTCCTCAGTAAGTGCATTTTAATTTCTAAATTAGATGAGCAGTACTGTGTGTGCTTTTTTAATGTTACGGATGGTTTATTTGTGTTATTTTAAATAAGACATAAAAGTTTTGATTTCTTTAAAGTGTGATACAATAATCGAACCATGCTCATTGATGAGTGTAGTTTAAGCTTTAAATTAGGCCATTAGTGCCTATGAGCAAGACATCTGTATTTTTTCTGTTATAGAGGAACCAAGTTACACAGCTAGTGTCACGTGTCTTTTGTACCGTTACAGAAGAAATTTTTGTGTACAGGGTGATGCAAAAATCTGGATACGCCCCATATAAAAGTCGAACGGTGTGAGGAATCATAATGCCGTGTGGTATGGGCTGTCTGTAGGTTGGGGCGCAACTTGCAGGAGCTGAGGCGACAGCGGCGGCCACTTGAAATCCGCCATCTTGGATTTGGATTACGTGCTTCAGGTGGGAACGGGGTCGTGAACTGCCTCTTTCTCGGAATATACTTGTGAAATCTGTTTCAAGATAACTTTATTTGTGTGAGAGTTCAAAATGGTTCAAATGGCTCTGAGCACTATGCGACTTAACTTCTGAGCTCATCAGTGGCCTAGAACTTAGAACTACTCAAACCTAACTAACCTAAGGACATCACACACATCCATGCCCGAGGCAGGATTCGAACCTGCGACCATAGCGGTTGCTCGGCTCCAGGCTGTAGCGCCTAGAACCGCACGGCCACTCCGGCCGGCGTGTGAGAGTTACGACCTACTAAAGTTTGAAACTGAAAGGAGATTATCAATTCTGTTTATTGTTGCAACTGATCCAAAATGGCGCTTATGCACCAATAATGCATTGAAATTGTGTTAATGAGTGGTGGACGAAGTACCAGAGTGATTACTGCTGACTTCAGTGCCAGGCATCATGAGAGAAATGACTTTTCATATATCGAAATATCGAAATTATTGGAGAAATTTTGTGCAACAGGTTCTGTGGTGGAAAGGCCACACAGTGGACGTGCAAGAACGGCCACCGACGAGGAGACTAGGCACTAGCGATTGTAGCATGGTTTGTGAAAACTTCACATCGTAGTATGCGCCGGTTATCAGCAATACCTGCTCTCAGTCAGCGTTCAATCCTACGTGTGCTGCACACACACAGCAATGGCACGGCTGCAGCATCATCGCTCGGAGGGTGAGCTTGATCAGCGGGTGTAGTTTCCAGACTTTTGCCCGATCCTGTATCTTGAGAAATAATGCAGACAGTTTTATGTAGCAACAAAGCACGAATTTGCGTTCATGATCAGAGACATGTAGATATTCCGACCTTTTGCGATAGAAAACTCACATGTGTAATATCGTTAATTTTTACGTATTTCGATCAATAATTTGTATCGTTCCAGAAATAAATTTTTCTAGAGATCGAACTTTCCTCGGTGTGGAAGCTTATCGAGCATTATTTTTGACCATGTTGTGCTTATATATTGTATACGGTGCATTTTGAAGCTATACTTGCAAATCATGAAGATATGCAGTTTAAGTGATACAACACATCAGAGATCTCGTCAAAACATACTATTTTTAGTATGGTTTCTTGGGGTGAAGTGTAAGAAATGTAAAGTCATTGGATAAACGTGATAGCACATCTAACTCCAAGATCAAAAGTAGTAAGAGCTTAAAATAGAGGAAAGATTTACATTTTTCAATCCACATCTCAAATTTTTGGTAAGTAAATCCGATTGTTGAATTATTTTGAGAATGACGCTAAAAGTTTTTCTTATTCTCTTTAACATGACGTCAATTAATGCCGGCCGCTGTGGCCGACCGGTTCTTGGCGCTTCAGTCCAGAACAGCGCTGTTGCTACGGTCGCAGGTTCGAATCCTGCCTCGGGCATGGATGTGTGTGATGTCCTTATGTTAATTAGGTTTAAGTAGTTCTAAGTCTAGGGGACTGATGACCGCAGATGTTAAGTCCCATAGTGCTTAGAGCCATTTGAACCATTTTGAACGTCAATTTATTCAAAATTCAAATACGACGCCAAGTTATGCAAAATACAGACCGTTCAGATACTTTTTCACGTGACCAACCCTCTGATCAGCCTGTTTCGTGCTAACGGCCAGCTTCGTTTTAATGCTGGAATGATGCCACTCTGACGTCATGATTTCTGCCATCTTGGACTGTCGCATCGTTTCCCCATCCTGCATCTAAGCAATAAGTGCATATGTACGGTTCAGAGCGGTATAAGTGATGTCACAAATGTAAACAAAATACACCAAACTGTAGGTAGCAACACTAGTGATGTTCACAGTCCTTTCCTGTATCTGGCAGGATTAGATATTTCAGAAAACCTTACAATTTTTATTTACTCTCCATCAACTTTAACCACTTTTCCACAACTTTTCTTGATTTTCTTTTCTGCTTGCTGAATGAACGGACTGAGAAAAAATTGGGAAAAGGCAACATACGTCCCTCATCCCTTCTCAGCTACTTCCTCCATTTTCACGTCGGTTCGTGTATCTGCAAACTGCAGCAGCTATAGAGGAATGAAATGGACATAGCCTGACATTTCACCTGAAGACGACCAGCGGGAAACTCGTCGAAATCTTGCAACTATATGGCTCGGCGGATAAAGATTTCATCAGCGAAAATCTCTGAGAAATCCTGCATTCTAATGCAGGAGCTACACGAATAATTACCATACGCAACGGAAATAATTGTACAGATCACGGTTTGTCCTTGGTTAAGATTTCATGAAGGGAACTTCAAAGATGGTAACTATTTGTGCTTTTAGCTGTGACATTATAGCTCGGTTCACTATTGCGTACTGTAACTGGCGCTGAGGGGTTAAGTGTTTTGATCAGTACCGAGGCCAGACAACGCACTGTTTTGCAGGAAATTTCGTAGGTCGGCCGTTACGGAGGGCAGGGTTCTGAAAATAGCTGCAAGCTGACGGCGGCCGCATCTCCATTAATCTCTCCGCAGAGTCCAACAGAAGAACTGCTGGCAGCGACAAACGGCTCCCCTAATTAATTAGCGCGCCCTCGCGAGATATAAACAGCTATAAACAATTCCCGTTGCGGCTGCCTCTGCGATATTAACGAAAAGCTTATTTGGAGACCCAGAGATAGGACATAACGGCAACGAAAACGTAATTTTCGTTATGCTATAGACGCTCATCAACTATAGATGGTATGCATAGCTCAGAGGAAAAAGTATAAATCAGCCAAATTACATTGCACCAAAGTGCCCTCGGTTTAATAGAAGATCTCACGTAGCGCTCATTATTCAGAAAGGACTGACTGCTTAGAAGAGTAAAATCTTCCGGATAAGCAGCGTTTGCGATTTTGTCGTGACGAGGACCAATTAAAACGATGTTCAAAAACCTGGATCTCTTTACGAACTGGTCACAAATTCGATTTTTTAGCGTCTATTTACTGCACCCGGCTGATTTATTTGATTGAAGATCGTCTTCAGTGGATATCTTGTTCATTTCTGCTCACACAACTATTCCACGAATCTTCATTTGCTTTCTCGACAGTTGTTTGTACTTTATTCCTTTTCGCATTGTATTCTGGTTTCGCAGATTTTATTTTCGTAGGTAAACATGTCTAATATACTCGTTTCTTTTCCTCAACTTATTTTGCAATATCTTCGTTCCATACTGTTAATCCCTTCTTATTTACTCTCTTATACTTTTGTCACAGCTATTCGTTTGCGCCCTATGCAATACTTAACTTTGTATTTTTCCATTGGGTATCCAAACAACCATTTACGTATTTCTGGGTTAGGCCTGGATAGGCCTGGATTCGAACTGTTTTTATCCCCTAGTAGGTCGACCTTACAACCTTCTTCCCTTCTTGTCTCAACTCTTCTCTTCCACGTTGCGAACACAGCTATTTTTAATACTATTCCGTAGAGGTCGTAGTAACTGTCAGGACTTCTGAAAACACGGAAATCCAGAATTTGAAATTTCCTTGCAGATTTAGACTGCACACTGGACAGAGAATTGTTATCGGGACCTTTTTCTATCGCGCCCAAATGATTCAGCAAGTGAGCTACCCAATCTCGACTCACGACCCAGTCTCAAGGCTTTACTTCCGCCAGTACATTGCTGCCTACCTTCCAGACTAGGAGCTGAGGTACTGGCGGAATTACAGCGGTGAGAATGGGTCACGAGTCGGTAGAGCATTCAACCGCGAAAGGCAGAGGTCCGCAACACGAGCCTCTGTGCGGCAGCGCGCACTCCGGTGCAGAGTGCAAAAATCATTCTGGGAAAATGTTGAACTCGTTTGCATATTTTTCTGCTATATATATTACTGTTACCAATCACAGAACCGCTGGTGGAACTGCAAAGATCAGCTGTGTTCGGCGTTGCCGCTCGCCGCAGCCAGTATTCTGGTGCTTCGCCAGAAGCAAATCTCGAAGATGACGGGATTCCACGCATTATCCAGTTGGTAGTTCCAACGACGATCGGCATATTTAAATACAGTGGTCAGAGACGTTGTATACTTTATCCGGAAAATTAACAGGGCATTCTTAGCTAAAACTAAGAACCGGGAATTGGAGGAATAGGAGAACGCGCCGGCAAGTGGATAAATAGGAGAACGCGCCAGCAAAGTCTCTTGCTTGTCTTCCCTTTGCAGGAAATATTCCCTTCAAAACTACGAAAACCCTTAGTAATTTTCGGGTGAAAGTGATTTTCCGCACGCCATCATCTAAGTTTCGGACCTGCTGGCATCAGTGAAGGCTACTTTATTATTGCAGAAGGCTGGGATATACAAAATACCTTGCCAGTGAAGTATAGCCTATACGGGACAAACAATAGGCACAGTGGAAGAACGCCGCACAGAACATAAACGTTACACTCGCATTCCGCAGCCCATCATGTATTCAATTGAGGAATATTGTATCTAGAACGGATATACAATGGAGTATGACAAAACCTTAATTTTTGCCACACCATCATCTCTTTGGGTTCAAATGGTTCAAATGGCTCTGAGCACTATGGGACTTAACTTCTAAGGTCATCAGTCCCCTAGAACTTAGAACTAATTAAACCTAACTAACCTAAGGACATCACACACATCCATGCCCGAGGCAGGATTCGAACCTGCGACCGTAGCGCATCTCTTTGGGACTCGGTTATAAAAGAATACCCATCGCGGAAAATCTAATGGACCGTGACAGCGGCTACCAACTAGATAATGCGCAGAATCCCATCACCTTCGAGATTTGCTTCAGGCGAAGACGCCGTAATATTGCGATGGCTGCGGCGAACGGCAACGACGAAGACGCTGATCTTCGCAGTTCCGCATTGGCGGAAGTAAAGCATTGAGAATGGGTCGTGAGTCGTGATTGGGTATATCACTAGCTGAATCATTTGGGCGCGAAAGACCAAGGTCACGATAGCAATTCTCTGTCTAAATCTACCAGGAAATTTCAAGTTCAGGATCTCCGTGTTTTGAACAGTAGTGACATATACTACGACCTCTACGGAATAGTATCAAAAATACCTGTGTTCGCTACGTGGAAGAGAACATAGAGTTGAGACAAGAAGGGAAGAAGGCTGTAAGGTCGACCTATTACGGTATCAAAACAGTCTGAATCCATGCCTAACCCAGAAAGACGTAAATGATTGTTTGGATAACCAATGGAAAAATACAAAGTTAAGTATTGCATAGGCCACAAACGAATAGTTATGAAAGAAGTATAAGAGAGTAAATAAGAAGGATTAAGAGTATGGAACGAAGATATTGCAAAAGAAGTTGAGGAAAAGAGACTAGTGTACTAGATATATTTACTGACGAAAACAGAATACAACGCAAAAAAGAATGAAGGGAAAGCGACTCTCGGAAAAACAAAAGAAACTTCTTGGAATAATTTTGTGAGTAGAAATGAACACGATATCCACTGAAGGCAATCTACAGCTAACAAGATGACACGGCAACTAAATATAAAACTGAACTGAGACAATAAATCTAAATACTACACCATAAGATAAATGGGGAGGACATTGTAAACATACATATGAATGCATGGTGTCTGTTCTTTCGGAATGTGGGTCGGCCGTGGGGCATGCCGGGATAGTCAGCGCAGTTGCGATAACACTGTGTCCCGGATGGCGCAGTTGTTAACACACGTGCGTTGTAAGGCGAAGATCCCGGGTTCGAATGCCGGTCCTGCGTACACTTTCACTCCTCACCGCTGGTTCTGCGTACTGTCCACAAGAATGTGACACCAGTAATCCCTTCTCTTTCGTTTCCTATGTCCCCCCCCCCCACTCTACCTTCAGTTTACATGTAACATTGTAAACAAACAGCTTTATTGTAGTGAAAACGATCAGAAGAGGACTACGCTGAAATGGATAAACCAAGTGACGGCGGTATCATGGCAGTTAACGAATAACAACAACCCGGAAAGCAACAGTACATGATGCCGTAAACGCGGAATTACTTATTTTTAAAGGTTTTAAGTTTCTTACTTTATAGACTATGAGTTGCAAAGGCGCCATATCCCAAAGCCATTGAAGTCATGCCAGTTATACAATGCAATAATTGCAGTGGTATAACATTTCCGGAAACAGAATGCAAGATTCACACCAAGATAATAAATGAACGTTTAAAAAGTATTGCTTAAATTCTACTATACGAACATAAAAATGTTTTTAGAATAGCGAGATCCTGTACTGCTGACTTTTCGTACTTATTCATGTTAAAGAGATTTCGATAGGAAGACACACATCCCATTTCCATACTTACAGAAATCCTTCGATTACATAGATAGTATAACCTTAAAGAACATATTAGACAAGAACGTATAAACTCAGCAAATAATAAAGCCTGTATTCAGTTACGGAAATAAGAATGAAGACAAACCATGCTGTATCAGAAGACACGCCCACAACCATAGGACGCGGCAAGGGCGTAGTTTATTACACTCACTTTTTATTATACCCATTGACGGTATGTCTGAGACTTGTAAACAAAAAATTAATTCATGCCAGAAATTATCACATGATATATTTTTTAATACCATGCTTTTTGGAGACAACCTTGCCATCGTACAGATATGAGCCTGTAGACTTAACCTACATAACATAATATGAAAATATCCATTCCAGAACGAAGATGTGGCATTCAGTGGAACACAACCGCTATGGACTTAAGATCATAATAGGAAACAAAGTAAACGAAAACGTTAGAAACTTCAGATTACCCGTGAAGTCTTGTAGGCTACCAGAATGCATACAAAATTGTATGACAAAAAATTGCAGACACATGAAATGGTATGTGGAACAATCACTAGAACATTAATAAACAATGTTACGAATAACACACATATCAAATTTTATAAGATAACGACCGCTTCTACAATGCTATTTCGAAGTGAAATTTGGACAAATACTAAAAATTAAGAAAATGGAATTCAAGAGCTGAAATGAAATTTCTGAGAAGAATGATTGGCTTCCCAAGATTAGATAAATGAAGGACCTAAGATATAAAAGAAGGCTGGAATATATGCTATAAATGATAAGGTCGAGTCTAATTGACAAACCTGGCTGTAACATTCACAAAGAGAGCCAAATTCGAGACTAGCAAAACAAGCCTTAAATTTCAAACATTTATATACAAGATACGTGGGAAGACCAAGACGACTGGATGGAGACGGGATGGTCCATGGCTTGGACCGTGATGAAAGGAGAAGAAGAAGAAGAAGAAGAAGAAGGAGAAGAAGAATAAAAGGTCTAGTGATGAAGAAGAAGTAGAAGAAGAACAAGTCTGTTTAAGTACCACTAGTTACGGGACCTTCCACCTATGCATAACTACGAGTTTATTAAGTGCTCTGTTTGCTTATCCAGATATTTCCATTTAAAGACTGTGGGGTGGACTCATTTCTTCAGTTTTCCAAGACATACTTTATAGAATACAACAATAAGTCAAAACAACTACTACCTCGATTTTGAATATCGTATCATGTATTATGCCTTTCTTCAGACTCTACCATTATTTGTTATTGAGAACGCGAGTTTGTGTATTTTACACACTCTCACATGCGTCGAAAGACACAGTCAAAATATTTTTATTTTTGTCTGGGACAAGGGACCGCTTTGTCCTAGAAACAGTCCCTTAGAATCGACCAAGATTTTCTGGTGGTTACCCTTAGTGCTGTTGCAAATATGCCGCAACTGGTAACCCCTTCCGACGTATTTACTTCCATTTTGGAATCTCTGTGGCCTATTACCAGCTTGACTGCAAGTTTGCCTGGAAAGAACGGAGAGTTCAAAAAGTATAAACTTACGACGTGAAAACTATTGTTCTAACTTTCGCAGGAGAAAACTAAATGCGTTGGCTCATATTATAGATAGATTTAAAAACCTTCTTGAGAAAAAAAAAAGCCACGTTCCGATCAGAAATGTTGAAAATCAGTGGTAGACATTCTCTGAGGTAGATGCTTATGAAAATGTCGGTTGCGTTCTGTCACGGAACATAAAACAATAGTGTTAACATTTACAGGCTAATTTCTACTGTGGAACGTGTGCCAGTTCAGTTGAAGAACAAATAATGGCTTTCGTATTTGTGGATCAAACTTGTTTATAAACTTACAATTTGCTTTCAGCAGTGCTTTGTCCTTATCAGAAATCTGTAGAGACTTGGACTAGATTTAGAGAGTTGTATGTCACAAACTATTATAGCAGAAATAACCGCTCACGTTCTTTTACATCCTGTCCATTACTCTACGGCACCGTGTCGTTAGCAGATTCAAAATATAATTACGCTGTAATCATACGTATTTTCAATGTATCGATGTAGTCTTTCAACGGCTCCTTCACCTAACCATTTCTTCATACTTAGAGCAGTTATTGCTCTAAATAACTTGCACTGCCGTATTATAATCTGCACCTTTTCCGTAACATTAGCTCGGCCGGTATGAAAATTGAAAATCTTAGATGTGACTAAAGAATTATCGTAGCCCTGAGGCTCTCCAGTTTTTATTTCCATCTGTTGTTGAGTACTGTAAGTGTTCTTATCCTCTTGTATTTTCATCTCCGAATCAACTGCCAAACTACCACGATCTCAAGTACTGCATCATATACTGTACATTCTTCAGACACTACTACTTCTATCCTCTGTCGGTTTCTGCAAGAACCACGTCCTGAATTTCTAAACGTCCGTCATATATCCAGCGAACTGTCGTCAGTAAGAGATTATTGTAGGTATACAGTAATGTGTTAATACTAGTCCGTACTGGACTGGACGTAACTGAGTAAAGAGAATTACTTGTTTGTGTGATCTGCATGGTTCCTGTACTTACAGACTTACAACCACTATAACATTAATTGTTTAACCCAGACCGATGGACTACAGTCCAAACATATCGATCGCAAGCCACTGTTGATCTTCAGGTTTTTGTCCAACTTTTACTGACTTTGTAGGAAAACGTTAGGTGGAAATTTTATTCATCGACCACGGCCTCTCAGCCCGGACGTTTCAACCAACGTTTCGTCTCCATCTGTGAGAGACATCTTCTGAGGTCGTCCAGCTACTGCCACTGAGGCTCCAGGTACTCTTGCATAGAGGGCACCACCATTCGTCACGTGATGCCGACGGTATACCCATCTTTTGAAGGCGTCATCATTCTTGATTAAGAGTAATCGATTGTCATTCTGCTGGGGCAACCTCTACATTCATATTTTGTCCAACTCTAAAACTTCCTCTTTTCTGTTAAAATTATTATTGTGCTTGTGAATTTCTATTGCTTCTCTATACATGCGCGCATGATAATGTGATGTCCGTGGTAGAACGCTTGTCTCATTAAATTTTCGTGGTTCCCATCTCGAAAAACACGCCCAGCTACGGCCAATATTTCGATGTGTCTTAAGCGACAGTTTCTTTTATGTTCGGCTAAGCGGGTGTTTACACATTTTTTCGTTGTTCCAATATATACTTGTCCACAACTGCATGGAATTTTGTATACCGCAGGTGTTCCTAGAGGCTGTCGGGCGTCTTTTGCAGCTCTTAAATATTCCTTAACTTTCTTGGTGGGTCTGAAGATTGTTTAGATTCCATTCTTGTCCAGAACGTTCCAGATACTGTCCGTGACTTTATTAATGAACGATAGGAAAACTTCTCCAGTAGGTGACCATTGTTGCTCTGAACTTCTGTCTTCTTTTCTTCTTTGATGGAGGGCTCGATCAATTTCCTTGCTGGTATATCCATTTCCCATGAAGGCTGACTTTCAGTGATTTAGTTCATCTTGCAGGTAACCCGGCTCGCAGATTTTGTTGGCTCTGTCCACCAGGTTTTCATGACACCTCTTTCTTGCCTAGGATGATGGTTTGATTCCTTGTGGAGCTATCGATTCGTGTGAGGGTTCTTTCTATATACCTTGAGGCCCAGCGTCCCATTCACCCGTTTAATTACCGTTACATCCAGGAAATTGAGTGGACTGTAGCTCTCTTTTTCCACCGTAGACTGTATCTTCGGGTTAATACTGTTCAGATGCACCAAGAAGACATCCAGCTCTTCTTCACCATGAGTCCACACTACAAATGTGTCATATCAGGATTTGTAGGAAAAGATAACAGATGACAAGGAAATTCACTGAAATAGTTTCACGACACAGAATGGTAAGGGACATAAATTAAAAAAAAGTTATTGAAATTCACTAGCATTGCCACAGGCAAATTGAAGTGGTGCCATAGACAGAGGCTGAAGCAAGAAGCAAGCTAGTATGTCGCAGGTGGGCCAGGTAGACGACACTGTCTGCCGATTAAGGATACACATTCAGCAGAAAGAAAACCAAAGGAAGCGAGACAAGCATATTTGTTAGCTCGTGATAAATAATGCATGAAGCTGTATCTCCTTCACAAGATCACACAGCGACAAACCGACACAGTAGGTACTAATCCCTTAAATGAATATAGTGGAATAAGGAGGATACATTCGGTCATCAAGAACCCAGCCTCACGTCATAGACCCAAATCCCTGGGCTAGCAGGAAAGAGCGGATGAGGGTATATTTGTGGAAAGGGGCCAAAATAAGTTACTGTCAGTTGGACTCAACGTACAAACTTTATTTGTTAAAACACACAATGACACAAGCAAGACCTCCTTTGATTTAATTTAGATCGACTGAAGGCCCCATAGAAAATCCAGGGCACAAGGCTTAGCAAGGAATTGAGGTACAGGGGTTCTTCTGTAGGTTGCACTTCCACAGAAAGAAATTTTTCCCATAGAACTCGGCTGAAGGCCAACCATTAAACAAGAACAGTGTTGCGGCTTAAGGCCGAGAGAAAGATTTTCATTATTTAGTCAAAATGGGCTGAAACTTGGCTGAAGGCCGCATATCAACAAAACAATTTAACGGCTTAAGGCCTGGGAAGAAGAGCTTCCAATCTGAAAAGGCTGAAGGCATTATCTTAAATATGTCGTTTAAAACTCGGTTGAAGGCCTCATACTGCTTAAGGCCTACAGTTTTTTTTTATTTATTTTTTATTTTTTTTTTTTTTTTTTACCTTCGATTTGAAAAGGCTGAAAGCTTGGCTAAAGGCCACATACCAAATAAGAATTTTTTTTTACGGCTCAAGGCCAAAAAAAAGCCTTTCAATTTTAATAAGTTTAAACTCGGCTTAAAGCCACACAGAGTACTTAAGGCTAAAAAGGAATTCACTATGTAAAACACAAGGAGCGGCGCTCAGAAGGTTCGAAGGGTCGGCTTCGGAAGGTAACATTAACGCACGTTTAGGTGAGACAGGCAGCCAGACTGACAGGCTCTTATTCGGAAGGCAACCCACCGAGCCGGCAGAGGTGGCCGAGCGGTTCTAGGCGCTACAGTCTGGAACCGCGCGACCGCTACGGTCGAAGGTTCAAATCTTGCCTCGGGCATTGATGTGTGTGATGTCCTTAGGTTAGTTAGGTTTAATTAGTTCTAAGTTCTAGGGGACTGATGACCTCAGCAGTTAAGTCCCATAGTGCTCAGAGCCATTTGAACCATTTTTAGAGAGTGCATTGGAGGCCTGGTCGAGTATCAAACGTAGGTCTTAACTCGAGGAAGAAATTTCTGCGAATCTACGTCTGCAGAACAGCACGGTATGGTTGTCAGATGTGGACTGTGAGAAAACCGGAAGGGATCCAACCCTCTGAGATGTGGTGCTACAGAAGAATGTCGAAAATGAGGTGAACGGATAAGGTAAGGAATGAGGAGATTCTCCGAAGATTCGGGGAGGAAAGGAATACATGGTAAACACTGGCAAGAAGAAAGGACATGGTAGTATGACATCTCTAAAGGCATCAGGGAATGATCGATCCACACTGCTGACAATGTATCGCCACTACATGGGTGTCTTGCGAACGATGCCTCCCGCAGTACACATCCACGTTCCCTTGGTGGCTCAAATGTGCCAAACCTACGATCAGAAATGTCTTCATGCATTTGGTAAGGAAGCAGCAGCATGGCATTGAGACACCACGAATTTTCACTACACCGTCCTCCGTGAGCTAGATGCGCTCCCTCGATCACCTGACACCCATAGGGAACGACAGCGCAGTAAAGCTCGTCTCCTCTCTCTCCCAAGTTCATGACTGTATGGTGTCTTGGTGGTTACCGACGACAGGACCTCGTCCACGACGAAACGCCATCCATAATCCATGCCGCATCCGACCATCGTCGTCGACGTCGACTTTTCGTCTCCAACATCACGACCTCCGACGGTGTTCACCAGACAACACAGGCGGCAGTGGTGTCTGCCTTTGCTGAACATGATGACGAACCAATGGCAACGTCAATTTCTGATGATCTCCATCCTCCCCCTAATCGGACTCTTACGGTAGAGGAGTCAACGTCCATGACATCTGCAATCACCGCAGAAGAGGTGGTAGATGCGTTCAGCAAGGGGGCCAAGAACAAATCACCAGGACCGAATGTTCTCCCCGTGGGGTTTTACCAGGCTTTCACCACGCTAATGATTCCTCGCTGGGCGGAAATGATTCAAGAGCTCTTTACTCCGTGCTTCTCAGTTCCACCTGAATTCGACATTGGCATTCTTCTACCTGTGCCTAAGCTGATGTAAAGGTCTCATGTCTCTGCATATCGCTCCCTTACATTAATGAATGTAGACTGTAAAATTTATGCACGCCTCTTAGCAACGCGCATATGCACCGTCTTACCTACGGTCCTTTCACCGGAGCAGACTGCACGTGGTTGTGGGGCCACCTTACAAACAGCCCTAGGACAATGCCGTGACCTCATCGCGCTGGCTTCAGTCTGTCTCCTTCGTGCAGCACTGGTATCCATCGATTTCACCAGTGCCTTTGATCGCGTTCGACACCCATTCCTCCTCATGGTGGCGACACGTATAGGGTTCCCATTACTCTTTGTCGACGCCATTCGCCGGTTACTACTTCCCGTCGTTTCGATGGTACAGATCAATGAGAGGCTTCTAGGACCGATTCCTATATGCCGCTCTGTGCGTCAAGGATGCCCTATGTCTGCTTTACTATACGCTATTGCACTTGAGCCCCTCATCACTGGCCTTACCTCTAGACTTCAGGCTCTCACTTTACGTGACTGCACCTTTCACTGTAGGGCTTATGCGTAACTCAATGACGCCATCCAATGGATCCACTAGTATGGACATATTTCGGGTAGCATCCTTAAGTCCGCAAATCGACTATGATGCACATTGGGCGTGACCTCCCAGTTATGGCGCCGACCCCACTCCCATTCAGTACCACCCTTCGTTACCTGGGTATCGAATTTACGAGCTCCACACACTGCACAGTTGCCCTCGCTTACCGGCGGCCTTTGCAGTCGATTCGGCACCATATTCGCGGTCAAGTGCACCGTAACTTAAACCATCTGCAACGTGTGTCCTGTGTCAACATGTATGTCGCCCCTAAACTGGAACACGTCGCCCAGATCCTGTTATGCCGCTACACCTTGGCCGCCGCATCCAGCCAGTCTTTGGATATTTCGTGTCAGCAAGGGCACTTTTCAAAGTCCGCTACAGCACTCTAACACTACCTCCTGCAAAAAGTAGCCTCGGACTCGTCAACGTGCGGGCACGATCTTCTGCACTCTTTGTCCATACTATGTTGCGGCACTGGAGGGAGCCGGTTCCGTCCTTAAGACGCGGTCTCTTAGATATCCTCCGACCAGCTTCTCTCGATCAATGTAGCACTTATTTCTCCATTGTTGTACCATGTCGCCAATTGTTTCATAGAACTTACAGTCACTCGTCCTCCCCGTACAAAAGAATATTATCATTTGTTTATGCTGTCCAATAGTTGCGATCCCATGGTGCTAAAGCACCCTGAAATTAACTGGCGAACGGTTTGGGGGAGTGTCCATGCACCTTTTTAATCGTCGTCTGTGTCTGCACTCTGGTATGTTTAGTCTATGGCAAATTCCCGACCAATAGTCGACATTATGGCATAGGACTGGCCACCTCCCGACTCTGCCCTGACTGTCAGCTCGAAGACAGCGACGAGCGCCAGCTTAAGTGCCCCCTAAAGCGAAACTTTTGGCTCCTCATCCAACGAATCGTGGGCTTTTACCACTGTGCCCCGCCAACGACGGTAACCGGAGATTTCTTGTTGTTGCCCCAGACATTTCACAACCCTCTTGCTAAGCACCATACACGAATCTGGTTTCGAGCACAGGCTTTAGAATACCTCTTTCAGAGTGGTTCTCTTACAGTCCTCTACTTCTGGTACATAATTGTGACCACGCATAACACCCTCACCCGAAAACCATCTTACCGACAAACTTTTGCCGGTTATCTCCTCAGCGTCTTCCTTGACCTACCTCGAAGTTGGGCTATGCCATGCCTACCCTCCACATGCTGAACACCCTTATCCACGTTCTAATGCTTCGACAAAAAAGACAGAATATCTTATATTTTGTTGTATTTATTTTTTTCTAATATTTTTGTTACACTATAAAAAGATATATATATATATATATATATATATATATATATATATATATATATGTGTGTGTGTGTGTGTGTGTGTGTGTGTGTGTGTGTGTGTGTACTGTCAGTTTGTTCAAGATTATTGCATAACAAAAAAAGTCAAGTAGAGCGTCTGCCATCCAAGCAGGAGATAGCGGGTTCGAGTCCCTGTCCGGGCACATATTTTTCAACTGTCCCCGTAGATTTTTATCAACGCATGTAAGCAGCTAAAGGACTGGATTGCATTATAATTTCATAGAATCATTCTATCTCTTGTAAAGCCACGCGAGAGCATCATACTTCGCATTTACCCACACTGTGTAAATATAACACACCAATTATGGTAGGCCTTCCGGTTTTTCTGTTTCAGTATCGCTTTTACACGTGTCATATTCTTTTATGGGTATCATTTACAGCACATATGTTAGAGGTGCGTCATATTGTAGCTTCTGTCTGGTAGGTTCATGATGAATGTTACTGTAGAATATTACAAACTCCAAAGGTTTTTGTAAGCTCCTTCCTGCAATTTATATCATATGGTTTATTTAAAATTAACAATCGAATTTGTGCCTAAAGCACATCAGTCTAATTTTGTAATAAGATGACCTACTATAGTTATTTTGCATCGTTACTGAATTACATGTCGCCTCTTCGTATTACAAACGGTTTTAATTCTACATCTACATCTATACTCCGCGAGCCACCTTACGGTGTGTGGCGGAGGGTACCCATTGTACCACTATCTGATCCCCCCTTCCCTGTTCCATTCACGAATTGTGCGTGGGAAGAACGACTGCTTGTAAGTCTCCGTATTTGCTCTAATTTCTCGGATCTTTTCGTTGTGATCATTACGCGAGATATATGTGGGCGGTAGTAATATGTTGCCCATCTCTTCCCGGAATGTGCTCTCTCGTAATTTCGATAATAAACCTCTCCGTATTGCGTAACGCCTTTCTTGAAGTGTCCGCCACTGGAGCTTGTTCAGCATCTCCGTAACGCTCTCGCGCTGACTAAATGTCCCCATGACGAATCGCGCTGCTTTTCGCTGGATCATGTCTATCTCTTCTATTAATCCAACCTGGTAAGGGTCCCATACTGATGAGCAATACTCAAGAATCGGACGAACAAGCGTTTTGTAAGCTACTTCTTTCGTCGATGAGTCACATTTTCTTAGAATTCTTCCTATGAATCTCAACCTGGCGCCTGCTTTTCCCACTATTTGTTTTATGTGATCATTCCACTTCAGATCGCTCCGGATAGTAACTCCTAAGTATTTTACGGTCGTTACCGCTTCCAATGATTTACCACCTATGGCATAATCGTACTGGAATGGATTTCTGCCCCTATGTATGCGCATTATATTACATTTATCTACGTTTAGGGAAAGCTGCCAGCTGTCGCACCATGCATTAATCCTCTGCAGGTCCTCCTGGAGTACGTACGAGTCTTCTGATGTTGCTACTTTCTTGTAGACAACCGTGTCATCTGCAAATAGCCTCACGGAGCTACCGATGTTGTCAACTAAGTCATTTATGTATATTGTAAACAATAAAGGTCCTATCACGCTTCCCTGCGGTACTCCCGAAATTACCTCTACATCTGCAGATTTTGAACCGTTAAGAATGACATGTTGTGTTCTTTCTTCTAGGAAATCCTGAATCCAATCACAAACCTGGTCCGATATTCCGTAAGCTCGTATTTTTTTCACTAAACGTAAGTGCGGAACCGTATCAAATGCCTTCCTGAAGTCCAGGAATACGGCATCAATCTGCTCGCCAGTGTCTACGGCACTGTGAATTTCTTGGGCAAATAGGGCGAGCTGAGTTTCACATGATCTCTGTTTGCGGAATCCATGTTGGTTATGATGAAGGAGATTTGTATTATCTAAGAACGTCATAATACGAGAACACAAAACATGTTCCATTATTCTACAACAGATTGACGTAAGCGAAATAGGCCTATAATTATTCGCATCTGATTTATGACCCTTCTTGAAAATGGGAACGACCTGCGCTTTCTTCCAGTCGCTAGGTACTTTACGTTCTTCCAGCGACCTACGATAAATTGCTGATAGAAAGGGGGCAAGTTCTTTAGCATAATCACTGTAGAATCTTAAGGGTATCTCGTCTGGTCCGGATGCTTTTCCGCTACTAAGTGATAGCAGTTGTTTTTCAATTCCGATATCGTTTATTTCAATATTTTCCATTTTGGCGTCCGTGCGACGGCTGAAGTCAGGGACCGTGTTACGATTTTCCGCAGTGAAACAGTTTCGGAACACTGAATTCAGTATTTCTGCCTTTCTTCGGTCGTCCTCTGTTTCGGTGCCATCGTGGTCAACGAGTGACTGAATAGGGGATTTAGATCCGCTTACCGATTTTACATATGACCAAAACTTTTTAGGGTTCTTGTTTAGATTGTTTGCCAATGTTTTATGTTCGAATTCGTTGAATGCTTCTCTCATTGCTCTCTTTACGCTCTTTTTCGCTTCGTTCAGCTTTTCCTTATCAGCTATGATTCGACTACTCTTAAACCTATGATGAAGCTTTCTTTGTTTTCGTAGTACCTTTCGTACATGATTGTTATACCACGGTGGATCTTTCCCCTCGCTTTGGACCTTAGACGGTACGAACTCATCTAAGGCGTACTGGACGATGTTTCTGAATTTTTTCCATTTTTGTTCCACATCCTCTTCCTCAGAAATGAACGTTTGATGGTGGTCACTCAGATATTCTGCGATTTGTGCCCTATCACTCTTGTTAAGCAAATATATTTTCCTTCCTTTCTTGGCATTTCTTTTTACACTTGTAGTCATTGATGCAACCACTGACTTATGATCACTGATACCCTCTTCTACATTCACGGAGTCGAAAAGTTCCGGTCTATTTGTTGCTATGAGGTCTAAAACGTTAGCTTCACGAGTTGGTTCTCTAACTATCTGCTCGAAGTAATTCTCGGACAAGGCAGTCAGGATAATGTCACAAGAGTCTCTGTCCCTGGCTCCAGTTCTGATTGTGTGACTATCCCATTCTATACCTGGTAGATTGAAGTCTCCCCCTATTACAATAGTATGATCACGAAACTTCTTCACGACGTTCTGTAGGTTCTCTCTGAGGCGCTCAACTACTACGGTTGCTGATGCAGGTGGTCTATAGAAGCATCCGACTATCATATCTGACCCACCTTTGATACTTAACTTAACCCAGATTATTTCACATTCGCATTCGCTAATAACTTCACTGGATATTATTGAATTCTTTACTGCTATAAATACTCCTCCACCATTGGCGTTTATCCTATCCTTGCGGTATATATTCCATTCTGTGTCTAGGATTTCGTTACTGTTCACTTCCGGTTTTAACCAACTTTCCGTTCCTAATACTATATGCGCACTATTTCCTTCAATAAGAGATACTAATTCAGGAACCTTGCCCTGGATACTCCTGCAGTTTACCAATATTACGTTGACTTTTCCTGTTTTTGGTCTCTGAGGACGGACGTTCTTTATCAACGATGATAATGTCCTCTCTGGTAAGCCGTCAGGTATTTTATCGTTTCGCCCAAGGGGGGGTCCCTCTAACCTAAAAAACCCCCGTGTGCACGCCACACGTACTCTGCTACCCTAGTAGCTGCTTCCGGTGTGTAGTGCACGCCTGACCTGTCTAGGGGGGCCCTACAGTTCTCCACCCAATAACGGAGGTCGATGAATTTGCAACCATTATAGTCGCAGAGTCGTCTGAGCCTCTGGTTTAGACCCTCCACACGGCTCCAAACCAGAGGACCGCGATCGACTCTGGGCACTATGCTGCAGATATTAAGCTCAGCTTGCACTCCGCGTGCGATGCTGGTTGTCTTCACCAAATCAGCCAGCCGCCGGAAGGAACCAAGGATGGCCTCAGAACCCAAGCGGCAGGCGTCATTCGTTCCGACATGTGCTACTATCTGCAGCCGGTCACACCCAGTGCGTTCAATAGCTGCCGGAAGGGCCTCCTCCACATTACGGACGAGACCCCCCGGCAAGCACACCGAGTGCACACTGGCATTCTTCCCCGACCTACCCGCTATTTTCCTGAGGGGCTCCATAACCCGCCTAACGTTGGAGCTCCCTATAACTAATAGGCCCGCCCTCTGTGACTGTCGGGACCTTGCCGGAGAATCGGCCACTGGCCCAACAGGCGAGGCATCCTGTGGTGGCTCGGAAACGATCTCATCACCACTAGGAAGCACCCCGTACCTGTTGGAAAGGGGTAAGGCAGCTGCCACGCGGCCAGATCCCACCTTCGCCTTTCGGCCAGGCACGCGCGAGCCCACCACTGTCCGCCATTCACCCTGGAGTGATGGCTGACCGGTAAGATGCTCACTGCCGGAAGACGCAGCGACATCAGGGGTTCCATGTGATTCCAAGGCCACCGAAGTAGGCATAGGTCTCACCACAGTTGCCCCAACGCCACTACGAGCCGACGCCTGCGCCTCGAGCTCGATGAGCCTAACAGACAAAGCCTCCACCTGCCCCCGAAGAGTGGCCAATTTTCCTTGCGTCCGCTCACAACAACCACAGTCCCTACACATGACTATGTTTACCCTACTCTATACGGTGACAAATTCCCAAGATAATCTTCTGATGAGCTACTCTGATAATCAAGAAACACTCACTGAAATACGAGACGCGAAAACTACGCTAGGTTTTCCCAGAAAAACTATTTAAAAGCTAAGCGCAGCAAATAAGTACAAAAACGCTTTATACAAACAGTACTCGCTGCTGCTGGTGTTCTCGCTCTGGCTGTCACAAGACAACTGCTGATTCACCAAGTGACTAGTGGCTAACGGCCGCGAAACAAACAAAAGACGGTTTTAGGGCGCTTTCTGTTCTAAACGATCAAGAAAACACTAAGAAATCTAACACGAAAACTACGTAAAGTTTTATCAAGAACTGTTAGTTACTATGCAGAGCAGATAAACACAAATAGAATCCCTTCCTTAGTGGAAGGTCGTAAACAAAATGCAAAATAAACGCTTTATACAAACAGTACTCGCTGCTGCTGGTGTTCTCGCTCTGGTTGTCACAAGACAACTGCTGATTCACCAAGTGACTAGTGGCTAACGGCCGCGAAACAAACAAAAGACGGTTTTAGGGCGCTTTCTGTTCTAAACGATCAAGAAAACACTAAGAAATCTAACACGAAAACTACGTAAAGTTTTATCAAGAACTGTTAGTTACTATGCAGAGCAGATAAACACAAATAGAATCCCTTCCTTAGTGGAAGGTCGTAAACAAAATGCAAAATAAACGCTTTATACAAACAGTACTCGCTGCTGCTGGTGTTCTCGCTCTGGCTGTCACAAGACAACTGCTGATTCACCAAGTGACTAGTGGCTAACGGCCGCGAAACAAACAAAAGACGGTTTTAGGGCGCTTTCTGTTCTAAACGATCAAGAAAACACTAAGAAATCTAACACGAAAACTACGTAAAGTTTTATCAAGAACTGTTAGTTACTATGCAGAGCAGATAAACACAAATAGAATCCCTTCCTTAGTGGAAGGTCGTAAACAAAATGCAAAATAAACGCTTTATACAAACAGTACTCGCTGCTGCTGGTGTTCTCGCTCTGGCTGTCACAAGACAACTGCTGATTCACCAAGTGACTAGTGGCTAACGGCCGCGAAACAAACAAAAGACGGTTTTAGGGCGCTTTCTGTTCTAAACGATCAAGAAAACACTAAGAAATCTAACACGAAAACTACGTAAAGTTTTATCAAGAACTGTTAGTTACTATGCAGAGCAGATAAACACAAATAGAATCCCTTCCTTAGTGGAAGGTCGTAAACAAAATGCAAAATAAACGCTTTATACAAACAGTACTCGCTGCTGCTGGTGTTCTCGCTCTGGTTGTCACAAGACAACTGCTGATTCACCAAGTGACTAGTGGCTAACGGCCGCGAAACAAACAAAAGACGGTTTTAGGGCGCTTTCTGTTCTAAACGATCAAGAAAACACTAAGAAATCTAACACGAAAACTACGTAAAGTTTTATCAAGAACTGTTAGTTACTATGCAGAGCAGATAAACACAAATAGAATCCCTTCCTTAGTGGAAGGTCGTAAACAAAATGCAAAATAAACGCTTTATACAAACAGTACTCGCTGCTGCTGGTGTTCTCGCTCTGGCTGTCACAAGACAACTGCTGATTCACCAAGTGACTAGTGGCTAACGGCCGCGAAACAAACAAAAGACGGTTTTAGGGCGCTTTCTGTTCTAAACGATCAAGAAAACACTAAGAAATCTAACACGAAAACTACGTAAAGTTTTATCAAGAACTGTTAGTTACTATGCAGAGCAGATAAACACAAATAGAATCCCTTCCTTAGTGGAAGGTCGTAAACAAAATGCAAAATAAACGCTTTATACAAACAGTACTCGCTGCTGCTGGTGTTCTCGCTCTGGCTGTCACAAGACAACTGCTGATTCACCAAGTGACTAGTGGCTAACGGCCGCGAAACAAACAAAAGACGGTTTTAGGGCGCTTTCTGTTCTAAACGATCAAGAAAACACTAAGAAATCTAACACGAAAACTACGTAAAGTTTTATCAAGAACTGTTAGTTACTATGCAGAGCAGATAAACACAAATAGAATCCCTTCCTTAGTGGAAGGTCGTAAACAAAATGCAAAATAAACGCTTTATACAAACAGTACTCGCTGCTGCTGGTGTTCTCGCTCTGGTTGTCACAAGACAACTGCTGATTCACCAAGTGACTAGTGGCTAACGGCCGCGAAACAAACAAAAGACGGTTTTAGGGCGCTTTCTGTTCTAAACGATCAAGAAAACACTAAGAAATCTAACACGAAAACTACGTAAAGTTTTATCAAGAACTGTTAGTTACTATGCAGAGCAGATAAACACAAATAGAATCCCTTCCTTAGTGGAAGGTCGTAAACAAAATGCAAAATAAACGCTTTATACAAACAGTACTCGCTGCTGCTGGTGTTCTCGCTCTGGCTGTCACAAGACAACTGCTGATTCACCAAGTGACTAGTGGCTAACGGCCGCGAAACAAACAAAAGACGGTTTTAGGGCGCTTTCTGTTCTAAACGATCAAGAAAACACTAAGAAATCTAACACGAAAACTACGTAAAGTTTTATCAAGAACTGTTAGTTACTATGCAGAGCAGATAAACACAAATAGAATCCCTTCCTTAGTGGAAGGTCGTAAACAAAATGCAAAATAAACGCTTTATACAAACAGTACTCGCTGCTGCTGGTGTTCTCGCTCTGGCTGTCACAAGACAACTGCTGATTCACCAAGTGCTTAATTTCAATGTAAGTAACAGGCCTGGGCTATTGATATATTCTCGGTAAATGGTAGTTACTTTAAAGACTATTTTTATACTTTAGTTCAAATCACAACCATAAATGTCACTGGAGCCAGTCAACCTTGACATTTAATAATTGTTTCACTCGTTTCAAATAACTTCCGAGAATTAAACCAGGTCGCTGAAAGTGTTACCTGCCTGAATTCCTGGAAGCTATTTGAAAGTTGTATACGCCAGGAGAAACTCAGGTATCACATTGTTTCACTCGTGTCAAACCGATGCGAGAATGCGCATCGTCACAAACACAAGTTTACTGTTGTTACTCGTATGATTCAATCAAGCCAACACTGACGCCCGATGACATGATCAAAAGTGTCTCTTCAAGCACTCTTGGCCGTTGTTTTGGTTATCAGTGTTGCAGGATCTCACCAATGCTTTCATTTCTGTCCTTTGCCCATGTTTCCTTAGTTTTACTCACGTCTTTGACCTTCTGCCATCCGAGTACTGCAACTTTTTCTAGTGAGGAGTATTGCGCCGCTCTCATGATACTCCTAAAGTATCTTATTTCGTTTGCAATAATTTGACCTCCAGAGAAATTTCTTTTTCCAAAAGTTTCTCAGTGCATGAAATCCAGAGTATCATTTTCCACACCCACATTCGAAAAGAATTGATTTTCTTGCGATTCACTTTTTTCATTCTGCACGACACGCATTCGCACAAACCTATGTGAAAGATCAAAGATTCCGCCATATTTATTTTGCAATCATAAACGTACAAACACCGTTTGGATCTCAGCTGTTTGTTTACTGACTAGTGGTTTCAATCTGCGCTGCAGATCACGTTCAGATCTGACGCCGGAAAGTGCAGTTTGTCAACTAACTACGAAACAGTGTTAATTTTGAAATTTTTATTGTTGTCAGTAGTGACATTTTCTTCTCGTTCAGCAACTTGCTTAATTTAATTGCAGCAGCTTTTATAAACTGTTCCCTGCCGGCCTGAGTGGCCGTGCGGTTCTAGGCGCTACAGTCTGGAGCCGAGCGACCGCTACGGTCGCAGGTTCGAATCCTGCCTCGGGCATGGATGTGTGTGTTGTCCTTAGGTTAGTTAGGTTTAATTAATTCTAAGTTCTAGGCGACTGATGACCTCAGAAGTTAAGTCGCATAGTGCTCTGAGCCATTTTTGAAACTGTTCCCTTGTTGTTTCCTCAATGAAAGAGCTTAATTTAACTATTGGTGATCCGAAAAATTTGTCTTTGTCGGCTTCCTCAACGTCGTCTTAGTCTGTCACATTGGTCTTTATTCCTGATGACAAAATTTTTGTTTTCCTCAGAAATAGATTTACTCTAGACTGTTCAATATCTTTTCACTTTTTTCCAGGATACTTTTAATGTTTTCTTCACTGCATGCTGCATGTATCATCCGAATATCTCAAGCTGTCGATTAATAAAATTTGTGGTATGATCTTACGGGACCAAACTGCTTAGGGCATTGGTCCCCATGCTTACACACTACTTAGTCTAACTTAAACTAACAAACGCTATGGACAATACTCACACCAATGCCAGAGGCAGGGGAAATGGGGGGGGGGGGGGGGGCGGGGGGATGCGTCACGGACCGTGACAAGACGCCCTACACCACGCGGCGTCGATTAATAGTTGTTGTAGTTTTCAATCGTTCACCTAACTATTATCATAGTGTTTACATTTTGCGGCGTGCAGCTGCAGCTGTAGCGATTCTGAAGTTAAGTTCTGACAAAGCTGCTAGTGTACTGTTATACAGCTATTAAATTTAGTAGTTTTCAAAGGTGTCTCGTGCTGTTTGTGGCGAAATAACGATTTAATAAACTTTAGGAATCGGTCGCTAGCTGTGTTTTTTAGAATTTTCTTTGCGTTGAAGTCGTTTAATAAATTTCGTGCGGTACTTTTCAGCTGACGTTTCTTTGTTTTTAGTGAAATATTTCAGTAAATTTTTCATTGCTGTTTTAACTACGTTGAATGTTCTAGTGGCCACTTGAATTTTTGGTTATAGTTAATAAATTGTGTGAAGTTTCGCTGGTATTGATATTAGTTGTGGTTTGGAAGTTTTAATAAAAGTTGTTGCTTTCTTAGTGGAGAGAGAATTTTGAGACCACTACTGTTGTTTCCATAAGTAGTTCTACTTTTGCAACTGAACGTAGGTAACGCAGGCGTTTAGTTTTTTTCAGTAATTGTAAAATTTTACCATGAGTGAGAATTGTAGGTTCAAATGGTTCAAACAGCTTTGAACACTATGGGACTTAACTTCTGAGGTTCAAAAATGGTTCAAATGGCTCTGAGAACGATGGGACTTAACTTCTGAGGTCATCAGTCTCCTAGAACGTAGAACTACTTAAACCTAACCAACCTAAACACATCGCACAAAGCCATGCCCGAGGCAGGATTCGAACCTATGACGGTAGTGGTCGCGCGCTTCCAGACTGTAGAGCCTAGAACCGCTCGGCCACACCGGCCGGGTAGTGAGAACTGTAGGCTTTGTCGTAGGTTGGGGAGTAGTGGGTTACGGTGTGGGATTTGTTCAAAGTTTTTTCATTGGGGGGAATGCAGTGGGGAAGCCAGTGGGTATTCTAGCAAGATCCTCTCCTGGGAATACAGAATCTGTAGTATAAATAAGTTAACAGAGGAGCAGGAGCGTAAGATTTGTGCCCTGCAGGGTCAGTTGCAGTACGCAAAGGAGGAACTAGGTTGGTTGGGGAGGGTGAAGGGTGCTGGGGATTAGGAACTGGCAGTTGTCAAGAAGACAACTAGGAGGTATTCAGACAGTTTTACTTTGCGTATATGCAATAGAGTTGACCAACTGAGAGACTCGGGAGGAGAGGAGTCTCTTGTAGCTGCAGGCCTCAGCAGTTCGGAGGTCAAAGCCAGTTGCGAAGTCTAACAGAAAGATGAGGGCTCTACGGCAAGGTAGTTCGCACTGTGGACCACCAGCTGCAGAAAGTGTTGGGGGGGGAGTACCAGGTCACTAGTATTGTGAAGCCTAGTGCAGGCTTGGCTCAGGTGACTGGCAGCATAGGGGAGTTAGGTAGGAATTTTACGAAAGAGTATCAGGTAGTGATTGTGGGTGGAGCAGGGAATAGTCCTGATAGGGACGGGTAATAAGATGTAGGTGGTGGCCTGGTAAAGATAGCTACAAAAACTAGTGGCACTAATGTGCATTTCGTGCAACTGTTTCAGCGTCATGATCGACGTTATCTTAATGCGGCTGTTAGCACGGGATGGAAAACCCATTGATGATAGAGGGGATAGGTACATTGCAGTGGTGCCAGATGAGTCTGTCAATAGATTGGGTTTCACTAGGCATGGCCTGCACCTCAATAGGTATGGGAAGGGGAGGCTGGCAAGGCTTGTAAGTGGCAGCGTAGTGGGTGGTGGTGGTGGCATCACTCATGGAAAAATCCCTGTAGTAGTTGGTATTAGAGCTGCACCTTTTTTAGACTGAAATCAGCTGATAGGTATACCTGCTTAAGGGAAGTCCCTCTAACTAAGGAATCACCTTCAGAGGATGTCAGGTACCCAAGTAGAGAAGGAATTAGCATATTTCATCAAAATATAAGAGGTATTAGAGGTAAAATTAGAGAACTGCTTATAGATGTTAACTCCGACATTATCTGTACATCAGAGCACCACTTAAATAATTTGGCAATTCAGAGGTTGCCTTTATCAGGGTACAGATCAGCTAGCTCTTTTTCAAGGAGTTCCTTGCGGAGAGGGGGAGTGGCCATGTACGTGAAAAACAGTATTCTGTTTTAGACTATCACGGCGCTGCACTGAACAGATATTTGAATGTTGTGCAGGGACAGTTGAATTTATTGAAACTAAACATCTAATTGTTGCTGTTTATAGATCCCCTAGCTCCGATTTCAGAGCATTTCTGCTCAATCTGGAGAGGTTTCTTGGTTCACTTGATATGAAGTACCAGAAATTAGTTATACGTGGTGACTTCAATATTAATTTTGTATATGAAGGTGCAACAAAAAGGATGTTGGTAGATGTCCTAAACTCGTGTGATCTGATTCAGACGGTGTTTTTCATATAACCAGCGTGCAGGGGAACAGTAGTACAGCCATAGACAATGTTTTTATTCGTTCTCCATTACTAGATGGGCATTTTGTTAGCAGAAAGGTGAATTTCCTTTCAGAACATGACGCACAAATTTTAACGCTAGAAGGCTTTTGTACTTAAGCAAATGTCACATATATTTACAAACTATGTAAGGAAGCTAATCCAACGACCGTAGAGAGTTTTTCAAACGTCGTTAAGGAGCAAGGATGGCAGGATGTTTACAGTGTCGATAAAAAAGATGACAAATATAATGCCTTCCTTAGCACATTTCTCATGGTCTTTGAGAGTTGGTTTCCATTACTACCAGTGAAAGACAGCATGGGTGGCTGACTAGTGGGATAAGAATATCATGCAGAACAAAGCGGGAATTATATCAAAATGTGAGAAGTACTTACAATCAAGCAAAGTAGCCCATTACAAACAGCATTTTAAGGTGCTTAAAATGTTAATAGGAAGGTAAAGAGTATGTGGTACGCAAATAGAATATCTAAGTCACAGGATGAAATGAAAACTATATGGTCAGTTGTGAAGGAAGTGTCTGATCCTGCAGCACAAGGTCGACGATATAAAGTTAGTTCGTAGTAGAAGTATTTCTGTTACAGATAAGTCAATATATGTACAGTATTTACCAATCATTTTCTGAGCCTTGCTGGTGAATTAAATAAAAGCAGTTTCTACATGGAATCAAATAACTCTCTTGGAAAATGTGTTTCCGAGACTGATGTCTGAAATACTCCTCTGTGATACTGATAAGGGGGAGATTGAGTCAGTAGTTAAATCACCGAAGACTAAGGACTCTCATGGATATGATGTAGTGCCTAGCGGAATATTAAAGTACTGTGCTGCGCATTTTAGTCCCTGAACTTAGTCATATTTGTAATTTTTCCTTTAAGAATGGTCATTTTCCTGAGCGATTAAAGCACTCAGTAGTGAAGCCGCTTTATAAAATGGGAGAAAGAGATGATGTAGACAATTTTGGACCTATTTCTATACCATCAGTGTTTGCCAAAGTTATTCAAAAGGCTGTGTATGTAAGGATAGTTGATCATTTTATGTAACACAATTTGCAGTCAAGTGTACAGTTCGGCTCTAGAAGTCGTTTAACGACTGAAAATGCTATATTCTCTTTTATCGGTGCGGTACTGCATGGACTAAACAAAACGTTTCGATCTCTAGGCATATTTTTCATTTAACTAAGGCGTTTGATTGTATTGATCACAAAATATTGTTCCATAAGTTGGAGCATTACAGAATACGGGAAGTAGCTCACAATTGGTTCAACTCTCACTTTAACAACAGACAGCAAAAGGCCATTATTCATTGTGTTGAGAATGGCTGTGATGTGAGGCCTGAGTGGAGTATGGTCAAATAGGGCTCTGTTTCAAATAATGCCGTTCATGACATAAGTTCATGGCTTGTAGAAAATAAACTAACGCTAAATCACAGTAGACACGATTCAACAAAACCTGACCTTTTAATTTCACAGAACGGACATATGACGAGTGAAACTTCAAATTTCTAGATATTCAGATAGACAGTAAAATGTCATTGAAAGCTGACTTTCAGGATCTTGTTGAAAGACTTAATGCCAACATTTTTGCTATTCGAACGGTATCTGAAGTAAGTGATCGTTCGACCCGAAAATTTGGGTACTTTGCTTATTTTCATTCGCTTATGTCGAATGGTATTATATTTTGCGGAACTCTTCCCATTCTAAACGGATATTTTTGGCTCAGAAATTGCCAGTTCGGGCAATAAGTGGTGTAAGTTCGCGAATCTCTTGTCGATCCCTTTTCACTAGTCTGGGTATTCTGGCATTGTCCTCTCAATATATATATTCATTACTGTCGTTTCTTGTTAACAATATCAGCTTATTCCCAAGAATTGGCAGCTTTCAATTACTTCATACTCTGCAGAAATCCCATCTGCATTTGGAGTGCACTTCTTTAACTCATGTGCAGAAAGGTGTGACGCATACTGCAGCATTCACTTTCAATCAGCTGCTACAATAATTCAAAAATCTTACCAATATTACATGAGCTTTCAAAACGAAACTGAAGAGTTTCCTCATAGGTCACTCCCTCTGTTTCGTTGAGGAGTTCCTAGAAAAACTAATATGACTCTTTTGTTATATTGTTGACTGCGGTTACTTAAAGTTGTGGCTTGACTTTCTTTGGGTCCATAAACATTTTATTTTACCTGTTATTACTTTTATGTTGTAATTTCATATACTGACACGTTCCTTGATCTTGGAGATTTGCTGCTCAGTGTGGTCCCACAGAACAAGACTTAAAATTAAAATAAATAAATAAAATAAATTTTAATTCCAGCCACCTTATAAGTCACACCTGCAATACTCATCACGTATTTGCCACACTAATAAAAAGGAAACGTAGTATACATCCCTGTCTAACTCCTTTCTTTATCATGAAATTTCTATGTTTTCTTGTTGCATTTTTTCTGATGCTTCTTAGTTTTTTTGTACAGATTTGTGATTAGCACAGTAAAGTGCTCTGGCATTCCCATAAAGCCTAGTACTTCCCATATTTGGAGTTGTGAAACAACCAGTTTTTGTGCTATTAGGTATGAAAGTCATGAATATGTCTTGTTAATATTCTCTGGCATTTTCCATTGGAAGCAGATGAAAGAAATCTAATTATCAGTCTTAAGTTAGTTTGACTCTACATGACAGTTTCTTTAGTAACACTGTCTTATTGGAGGTACTGTCCACGTTTTATATCTTTTGTTGGATAAAATCATTTAATTTTCAGGTCCTTTATCTGATTTTAATTACTACAAAACATTTCCGAGAATTTTTCCTGCTATAAATGGTTTAGTTAACGATCAGATCAATAGTAAGATCGTCACTGGACAATCTTGAATTCTGAAACTACCAGCATGCTCCTTACCCCCTTATATCCAACAACAAACCTAGTGCATCTTGTCGTTCAAATTCATCAAAGCTTCCTCTCGATATAAAGTCCTAATCAAAGATAATAATACAAGAGACAAGAATAAAACTGGCTCAGCAAATATGTCATGCACCTTAAGGTAGGCAAACCCAGTTACATTATCCACGATCAGTTTTACATTGAGGTAACAAATGTCATGGGGTACCTCCTGATATGAGGTCGGACCTCCTGTGTAGTGCAAAAATTCGACGTGCCATGGGCTCAACACGTCGCTGAAAGTCCCCTACAGAAATATTGTGCCATGCTGTTTATATAACCGGCCATAATTCTGAAAGTGTCGCCAGTGAAGAATTTTGTGCACGACCTGACTCCTCGATTATGTCCCAAGTGCGTCTGTCTAGGCGGAGAAATCGTTCGCTCGAATTATCCACAATGTTCCTCAAACTAGTCGCGAATGGCTTAATGACATGGCACAACCATAAAAATTCCATCGTTGTGTGGGAACATGAAGTTCATGAATTGCTGCAAATGGTCTCCAAGTGGACGAACATAACCATTTCCCTCTATGTCCATCTTTTTAGCGATGGTTGCGGGACCCGGCTGTTCGATACAATATGTCAAATTAAACACCTTTCAGCAGTCAGTGTTCAACCTTATCTTATTAGGCAACCAGTTTCAGCGTTTCAGTACGCCATCTTCAGACCACTTGCAGACGTGTAGGAATAAGTTACCTCGCTTGTGATCAAAACAGGGGCCAGAATACTGGTAATAGTAGATATTTGTTACAGTGACCACTTCAATCATCACCTTACGAATAGTCGGCAGGTGATAGTTGTAGTGGCAAACCATGCATAAAGGAATAATTTTCCGAAAACTGGCGCTTGCAGCGGATTATGAATCAGGTTGAACTACAGAAAATTCACTAAAAATAATTTCAAATAACTTTTATGTTAATTTGTAGTTTCCTTCATAAATTAATTTACCAGACATACAATCAGTAGTCGAATAAGGACAACGTTATCTTAATATACATTGAAGAACACTTGTGTAATAATCTTCCATGGACGTCAGTAGGTAAATAAAACCAAAAATAAAAATGATATTCGCGTTTCGAACACAGGGTGGAAAAGTTTGAAGGCAGGTCGCTAGCCACTCCGTCATCGCTTTGACTGTACTAGTTACTCGCTAAAAGACACGTTAGTACCTCAGAAACTTTGAGCGTCTCTTCCTTCTACACGATGAGTTAAGACACGTGTTCACTTATTTGGACTGCTCTTCCACTGAGCGAAGTTTCTGGGATTTGCAGTGGTCTCCTAGTGACCTCACTGACACCCACCCCAGTCGCCAATTATCGTCGAAGACGACAGCATCGTGTCTCTGCTGTACCAGATGTGTGATAGTTGCATTGGACAAAATTCTGTATAAATGTTATCGTCAGTTGTAGTCTGTGAGAACATATTAACATTTTGCTCTGTATCAGGTGATATATTAACGTAAATGAAACGAGGAAGGGGGTGAAATGAAAGAAATGAAAGGAATTATTGATATCAACTGCACCAGGTATTTATTCGAATCCCAGTCAGGCACACAGTTTTACTCGTCACAGCTGAAACCGTACAAAGCCCTAATTCTTTCTCTCCCTTCCTCCTTCAGCTTACGTAATATGTGTCATGGCTGCAGATTTCGTGACGTGTCTGTTCTTCTGGACATATCCGAAATAATGGACACCATCCATTCATATAACTGATAGATTAACGTTCAGTGATAGTAATAAATACGAGTTTCCGGTGGAAATGGATAATTTAAAATTTAAATGTTTTAAAAAGTGAACTAATATTTTTTTTTTAATCGTGTAGTATCAACTCGGCCTCCTTCAGGAGTAAAGATAGGAAACCACCACTGCGACGACGAATGTTGTTTCGTCAGGTACGACACCCTCATTTCGAGCTGTTAACAGTGAAGTACTCGAGGCATCTATAACCGTCCTCTGTTCCGGAGATGAAGTGACTTATAGAGCTCGAGGAAGACGTTAGGTGTCATTTTTAATAACTGACTTGGCGGTGAACACTCCACCTTGGTCTTCCAGTAAGCAGCTAGCCCCTGCTACCGCCTGCGCACCGTTAATCCCAGCGCCGCTGGCAGCTCCGGCCTTTGCCGACTCCGCCTCGGACACCTGACGACGGCAGCTGTAATTTCAGCATGCAAATCACCCCCTGACGCTCATAACCATCCCTCTGCCGTCCTCTGTAGTAGACTGAGGGCGCAGTCCAGGTCCACTCAGTACTTCGCTACTGCTGCCTAAAGAGGGCTGACTAGTACAGTACGACATGAGTTACCTTCGGCGAGGTACACTACTGGCCATTAAAATTGCTACACCGCCAAGATGACGTGCTACAGACGCGAAATTTCACCGACAGGAAGAAGATGCTGTGATATTCAAATGATTAGCTTGTCAGAGCATTCACACAAGGTTGGCGCCGGTGGCGACACCTACAACGTGCTGACATGAGGAAAGTTTCCAACCGATTCCTCATACACAAACAGCAGTTGACCGGCGTTGCCTAGTGAAACGTTGCTATGATGCCTCGTGTAAGGAGGAGAAACGCGTACCATCACGTTTCCGACTTTGATAAAGGTCGGATTGTAGCGTATCGCGATTGCGGTTTATCGTATCGCGACATTGCTGCTCGCGTTGGCCGAGATCCAGTGACTGTTGGCAGAATATGGAATGGGTGGGTGCAGGGGGGTAATACGGAACGCCGTGCTGGATCCCAAGGGCCTCGTATCACCAGCAGTCGAGATGACAGGCATCCGCATGGCTGTAACGGATCGTGCAGCCACGTCCCGATCCCTGAGTCAACAGATGGGGACGTTTGCAAGACAACAACCATCTGCATGAACAGTGCGACGACGTTTGCAGTAGCATGGATTATCAGCTCGGAGACCATGGCTGCGGTTACCCTTGACGCTGCATCACAGACAGGAGCGCCTGCGATAGTGTACTCAACGACGAACGTGGGTGCGCGAATGGCAAAACGTCATTTTTTCGGATGAATCCAGGTTCTATTTACACCATCATGATTGTCGCATCCGTGTTTGGCGACATCGCGGTGAACGCACATTGGAAGCGTGTACTCGTCATCGCCATACTGGCGTATCACCCGGCGTGATGGTATGGGGTGTCACTGGTTACAGGTCTCGGTCACCTCTTGTTCGCAATGGCGGCACTTTGATCAGTGGACGTTACATTTCAGATGTATTACGACCCATGGCTCTACCCTTCATTCGACCCCTGCGAAATCCTACATTTCAGCAGGATAATGCATAACCGCGTGTTGCTGGTCCTGTACTGGCCTTTCTGGATACAGAAAATGTTCGACTGCTGCCCTGGCTAGCACATTCTCAAGATCTCTCACCAATTGAAAACGTCTGGTCAATGGTGGCCGAGCAACTGGCTCGTCATAATACGCCAGTCACTATTCTTGATGAACTGTGGTATCGTGTTGATGCTGCATGGGCAGCTGTACTTGTACACGCCATCCAAGCTCTGTTTGACTCAATGCCCAGGCGTCTCGAGGCCGTTATTGCGGCCAGAAGTGGTTGTTCAGGGTACTGATTTCTCAGGATCTATGCACCCAAATTGCGTGAAAATGTAATCACATGTCAGTTATAGTATAATATATTTGTCCTTTTAATACCCGCTTATCATCTGCATTTCTTCTTGGTGTAGCAATTTGAATGGCCAGTAGTGTACTTTTCGCACGTTGAGGTTGTAACCACATCTTTTGAGACGAAGCTTCCGCGCCTTGAGGGTACACGGAGGTGACAAAAAGTCGTTGGATAGATATATGCATATATTCACATGGCGGTACTATTGGGTAAATAAGATATAAAATAGCAGTGCAATGACGAAGCCGTCAGTTATACTCAGATGATTCATGTGAAAAGGTGCCCGACATGATTACGGACGCACCTCAGGTATTCACAGACCTTGAACGAGGAATGGTAGTTCCAGATAGACGCATGGGGCATACCATTTCGGAAATCGTTAGCGAATTCAATATTCCGAGATCCGTAGTGTCAAGAGTGTTGTTTGTTAACGACGTTTCTTTCTCAAATGGTATTCAAATGAAGAATGTTGCTGTTGCAGACTTTTCTATGATGGATATCAAACAAATCTTCTTGAAGAACAAACATAAGAATAAAATCTAAAGGTTAAGAATTGATATAAGAATGAAATATAAGGACATCTGATTTTAAAAAGGTTGTAACCTCTGAAACTACCATACACACGTCTTATATAATAAATGTATGACACTTATTGTGAAAACCAGTTGTAATTTTTCAGTTAATGTAATGCATTCATGTAGTGATCTTCTACAGACAATGATAGATAACTGAAAATAAAATTAAATTAAATTAATGAAAATAATAATTGGGTTTTGAACATGAGTTGCAAAAGTGTGAGAACACGGTGCCTGCCATTATTCCGCAAATTAGGCTTACGGCGCTCTAAATGGCGTGAGAACTATGTCGAAAACCTTAGCAATCGTTTTCTCAGAAGCGGTCGATCATCTACTGATAAGCCTAGACACGTCTTAGACCCCTCTTCCACTGAGCGAAGTTGCTGGTAAATAGGGTTATGTGACCTGCCGTCTTCTCTCCTTCAGATGTAAGCATGCTGATTCGTGGCGTGTGGAATTTCTTCCAAGTGTCCAGAATGAGATTTTCACTCTGCAGCGGAGTGTGCGCTGATATGATACTTCCTGGCAGATTAAAACTGTGTGCCGGACAGAGACTTGAAGTCGGGACCTTTGCCTTTCGCGGGCAAGTGCTCTACCAACTGAGCTACCCAAGCACGACTCACGCCCCGTTCGCAGGAGAGCTTCTGTGAAGTTTGGATGGTAGGAGAAGAAGTACTGGCAGAAGTAAAGCTGTGAGAACGGGGCGTGAGTCGTGCTTGGGTAGCTCAGATGGTAGAACACTTGCCCGCCAAAAGCAAAGGTCCCCAGTTGGAGTCTCGGTCCGGCACATAATTTTAATCTGCCATGAAGCTTCCTCCAAGTGTGACTACTCAGACTCCGCTGATTCGTCGCTGCATTACAACGAGTAGCCTCCCTTGTGGATTCGTCATCAGGTACCAATCTTGCCTTGGAACATCGGTCTTTGGACGACAACACAGTGGTAAATTCATTTATTGGAAGAACTCCCTTCAATAAACACAAAATAGGTACGGACAATATGGCCACGCAACTGAAGGAGGAAGCGAATCGTCTGATAAAAAATGTGGAAGCACCCAGAAATCATGGTCAAATGACAATGAAACTTAAAACACTCAGAGAAATATTGCTGTGATGTAAATGGTTGGAGTTGCAATACTCTGTGACAGGTAGGACAGCCACTAGAGAGCATTAGTGTTTAGTATTGTTACCGGATCTAGTGGTGAATATAAGGGGCGGATGTTGAGTGATATGCGTCAAGGACACGCCGCCGAGTAGTGTATGAGAGCATTAGTATCACCTGTCGGAGAATGAAAGGAACTTCATTCTCTGACTCTGTTTGACAGGCTGGCAGACTCGTGCAATGTTCATACTTTACGGACATTCGCATGGTGGGCTGCATGGGGACGTGAGGGACGTGAGGGCAGGCGTACCATCGTCAGAGTTTCGATAAACCACATCTAAGCACCACAGGGAGGACCGTGCCCCAGGCACATCGTACCCTTCCACATCTTCGCCTGCCAATTGACAATTAGTAATGGAGCCCAATGAATATTGCGTGTCGTCCTGCACCAATCGTAGGAGAATAGCGGCAGCCACACGAGAGAAGTACCATTCTAGGCGTAGGTTGCTGTTCCCTCCACAGCAAGCATGGACTGCACATGAACGTCGTCTCATTGTCTTCAGCGATGAATCGCAGCTCTACACTAACCGTAACACCATAGTCGGCGAAAGTGGCGGAGATCTGAGAAAAGGTCCCGCTTTTCAGATGTTTTGGAGAGGCACTGCCATGTTACACCTGGCGTTATGCTGTGGGTAGACCTCGAGTATGACTTCAGCTCACAGATGGTAATGATTGAAGGAAATTTGACGGCACAGTACGATGGTGCCATCTTTATGCAGATCACAACATTTCGCCACATGACACGGGTCTCTGTATCCGGCATGTTGAGGTATTCCCGTGGCCGCCAAAATCCCCAGATCTGGCCCCAATAGAACCCGTTTCCTATGTCCATTTCTTCCAACTCGTCTGTCCAGCTTCCTTCCTCAGACCTTCAGCCTTGTTTAGTGTTGTTATTATTGGTGTTTTGCCCTTAAAGAGCGCAGTTGGACTAAACTATATGGCCAGTTCCTTTTGCTGCCTTCCTTGCTGCCCAAACTTCCCTCACTCTCTCGCTGTGTTTCTGTATCCGGTCCTCTGTGCGTGTTTCTTGTCGGCTTCGTGTCTTCTGCTTGATCTTGGCTGCCTTTTTGGTTGCCCATATATCTTTCATCTTCCGGCAGTGGTCTTGTTTGCGTTCTTCGGTCAATTTTACGCGTGTTCGTTTGTCACAGTGTATCTCATATAGTTTTCTTAATGATGTTTCTGAATTTTATTCTGTCGTATATTGTGTCTGGTGTGATGCTGAGTTGGTTCAGGTCGTTTTTGCACCTCTGCCACCCATTTGTTGTTTCTAGTGATTACCCAGTCAAAGATCTGTTTGGTCAGTCTGTGTGATGGCATTCTGTATGGGTATCCATAGAATTGTAGTCTGCGTTTTCTAATCTTATCTGTGATTTCTCCGTATGTTTGTATAGTTCGTCAGCAGGTTTCTTGATCCATATTCCATTGTTGTTAGTTGCGCCAAATACTTTCCTAAGGATTTTCCATACTACTTCTTCTAGTTGTCTGATACGTGTATACCCCAGGATTAGTGTGGTCTCTGCTCCATACAGTGCCTCGGGGAGCACAACCGTGTGGTAGTGAGGTAATTTGCTTTTTGTGAGAGTATTTTGTCTATATGTGCCTAAATGCTACTTACACTAACGTGTAAAAATTTGAACTCGGAAAGGTACATTTTGATGCTTTCGATAACCATGTTTACCCTTTACATATTGCGCATATATATATATATATATGCCATCTTTATGCAGATCACAACATTTCGCCACATGACACGGGTCTCTGTATCCGGCATGTTGAGGTATTCCCGTGGCCGCCAAAATCCCCAGATCTGGCCTCAATAGAACCCGTTTCCTATGTCCATTTCTTCCAACTCGTCTGTCCAGCTTCCTTCCTCAGACCTTCAGCCTTGTTTAGTGTTGTTATTATTGGTGTTTTGCCCTTAAAGAGCGCAGTTGGACTAAACTATATGGCCAGTTCCTTTTGCTGCCTTCCTTGCTGCCCAAACTTCCCTCACTCTCTCGCTGTGTTTCTGTATCCGGTCCTCTGTGCGTGTTTCTTGTCGGCTTCGTGTCTTCTGCTTGATCTTGGCTGCCTTTTTGGTTGCCCATATATCTTTCATCTTCCGGCTGTGGTCTTGTTTGCGTTCTTCGGTCAATTTTACGCGTGTTCGTTTGTCACAGTGTATCTCATATAGTTTTCTTAATGATGTTTCTGAATTTTATTCTGTCGTATATTGTGTCTGGTGTGATGCTGAGTTGGTTCAGGTCGTTTTTGCACCTCTGCCACCCATTTGTTGTTTCTAGTGATTACCCAGTCAAAGATCTGTTTGGTCAGTCTGTGTGATGGCATTCTGTATGGGTATCCATAGAATTGTAGTCTGCGTTTTCTAATCTTATCTGTGATTTCTCCGTATGTTTGTATAGTTCGTCAGCAGGTTTCTTGATCCATATTCCATTGTTGTTAGTTGCGCCAAATACTTTCCTAAGGATTTTCCATACTACTTCTTCTAGTTGTCTGATACGTGTATGCCCCAGGATTAGTGTGGTCTCTGCTCCATACAGTGCCTCGGGGAGCACAACCGTGTGGTAGTGAGGTAATTTGCTTTTTGTGAGAGTATTTTGTCTATATGTGCCTAAATGCTACTTACACTAACGTGTAAAAATTTGAACTCGGAAAGGTACATTTTGATGCTTTCGATAACCATGTTTACCCTTTACATATTGCGCATATATATATATATATATATATATATATATATATATATATATATATATATATATATATATACGTTAACAATATATATATGGCATAGTATTATGTACCTGTCCGCCTCAATAGCTGAATGGTCAGCATGACTGACTGCCGTTCTAAGAGGCCCGGGTTCGATTCCCGGCTGGGTCGGGGATTTTCTCCGCTCAGGAACTGGGTGTTGTGTTGTCTTCATCATCATTCCATCCCCATCCGGCGCGGAGATCGCCCAATGTGGCATCGAATGCAATAAGTAAGACCTGCACCAAGGCGGCCGGACCTCCCCCGTAAGGGGCCTCCCGGCCAATGACGCCAAACGCTCATTCCCATTCTTCCAGTAGGTACCTAAAAACAAATACATACGTCTCAAAAATGGGATCGACAGGAAGTGCAAAATGGCTAAGCAGGGATGGCTAGAGGACAAATGTAAGGATATAGAGGCGCATATCACTAGGGGTAAGACAGATACTGCCTACAAAGAGACCTTTGGAGAAAAGAGAACCAATTTCATGAATATTAAGAGTTTAGATGGAAACCTAGTTCTAAGCAAAGAAAGGAAAGCAGAAAGGTGGAAGGAGTATATAGACGGTCTATACAACGGGGATGTTCTTGAGGACAATATTATAGAAAGGGAATGTAGATGAAGATGAAATAGGAGATATGATACTGCGTGCAGAGTTTGTCAGAGCACTGAAAGACCTAAGTCGAAACAAGGCCTCGGGAGTAGACAGCATCCTATTAGAACTACTGACGGCCTTGGGAGAGCCAGGGGTAACAAAACTCTACCATCTAGTGAGCAAAATGTAAGCAACAAGCGAAATACCCTCAGACTTCTAGAAGAATATAATAATTCCGATACCAAAGAAAGTAGATGTTGACAGATGTGAAAACTACCGAACTATCAGTTTAATAAGCCACGGCTGAAAAATACTAACATGAATTCCTTACAGACAAATGGAAAAACTGGTAGAAGTCGACCTCGGGGAAGATCAGTTTGGATTCCGTAGAAATGTTGGAACACGTGAGGCAATACTGACCCTACGACTTAGCTTAGAAAATAGATTAAGGAAAGGCAAACCTACGTTTCTAGCATTTGTAGACTTAGAGAAAGCTTTTGAAAATGTTGACTGGAATACTCTCTTTCAAATTCTGAAGGTGCCAGGGCTAAAATACAGGGAACGAAAGGCTATTTACAATTTGTACAGGAACCAGATGGGAATTATAAGAGTCGAGTGCCATGAAATGGAAGCAGTGGTTAGAAAGGAAGTGAGACAGGCTTGTAGCCTATCCTCGATGTTATTCAATAAGTATATTGAGGAAGCAGTAAATGAAACAAAATAAAAATTTGGAGTAGGAATTAAAATCCATGAAGAAGAAACAAAAACTTTGAAGTTCGCTCATGACATTGTAATTCTGTGAGAGACAGCAAAGGACCTGGAAGAGCAGCTGAGTGGAATGGATAGTGTCTTGAAAGGAGGATATAAGACGAACATCAACAAAAGAAAAACAAGGATAATTGAATGTAGTCCAATTAAATCGGGTGATGCTGCGGGAATTACATTAGGAAATGAGACGCTTAAAGTAGTAAATGAGTTTTGCTATTTTGGGAGCAAAATAACTGATGATAGTCGAAGTAGAGAGGATATAAAATGGCAAGGAAAGCGTATAGATTTAAGTGTCAGGAAGTTGTTTCTGAAAGTATTTGTATGGAGTGTAGCCATGTATGGAAGTGAAACGCGGACGATAAATAGTTTAGACAAGAAGAGGATAGAAGCTTTCGAAATGTGGTGCTACAGAAGAATGCTGAAGATTAGATGGGTAGATCACATAACTAATGAGGAGGTATTGAATAGAATTGGAGAGAAGAGAAATTTGTGGCACAACTTGACTAAAAGAAGAATTGATTGGTTGATAGGCCACGTTCTGAGGCATCAAGGGATCAAGAAATGATTCAAATGGCTCTTAGGACTATGGGTCTTAATATCTGAGGTCATCAGTCCCGTAGACTGAGAAATATGTAAACCTAACTAACCTAAGGACATCACAAACATCCATGCCTGAGGCAGGATTCGAACCTGTGACCGTAGCAGCCGTGTGGTTCCGGACTGAAGAGCCTAGAACCGCTCGGCCACCGCGCCTGGCATCAAGGAATCACCAATTTAGTACTGGAGGGCAGCGTGGAGGGTAAAAATCGTATAGGAAGACCAAGGGATGAATACACTAAATGGATTCAGGAGGATGTAGGTTGCAGTAGGTACTGGGAGATGAAGAAGCTTGCACAGGACAGAGTAGCATGGAGAGCTGCATCAAACCAGTCTTTGGACTGAAGACCACAACAACAACAACAACAATCTACATAAACGTCCGTATTACAGTTCAACGCTACGTCAAACTTTCAAAGCAATCGGTAAAGAACTTTCGGAGATACGATTTTGAACAAAGGAACATTTACATTTTTATTCGTGTACATTTGGTAATGCTTATCGAAGAGTGTGCTACAGCAATGTGGCGTGGCAATTTCAATGCGTACTAGCCTTACAGATATGTAAGTGCGAACAAACTAAAAATTACTCACGTAACTTTACTTTTTCGAGGTGATAATTTAAACATTATGACTACCCTTCCGGTAGCACGGAGCAGCGACAGAGCTCGAGTCGAGCAGCTGTGGAACCGGGAGCCCAGCAGATAACCTCGCGCTCTTGTTTACTCTTCTTTCAGACAAGTTGGTCTCGATCTGTAAGTGAGAGAACAAACCGGGCGCGCCTGTCCCAGAGGTGTCCCCGGCGCGCGGACTACAACTCCCTATCTCATCCCCTCCCCCCCCCCTCCCTCACAGGTCCGCTTTGTTGTTCGGATCCCGCAGCTCCCCGCTCCCTCCGCGGCGGTGTTTGTTGTTGCAGAAACAATCAGGCGCGGCCTCCTCCCCGGACGGCAAACACTGCAGCCGCCGTCGCGGATGCCCCCCGGTCCCGGCTTGTCTCACTCAAGCTCTGCCTCTCACTTGGGACCCGATAGCGCCCTCCGAGGTTCCTCGCGAGAATCTCGAGGCGGTGAGAAACACTAGCAATGATCAAGGTACAATAGTTCCGTGAGCTTTCCATACTGTGCTCAGAATAATCAAAGTCCAGGACTACTAAGATCTGAATAGAGTGGTTACATAATACACTCACTGAGACGTGTGCTCTGTCTGCCAATGCGGAAAGCTTGTACAACAGACTCACTTGATGGAACGCTACCAACCTCATACTACAGTGTTCGAATGAAATCTTGCCAGTTTTCATGCCGCGTTATTTCCAGTAAAATACTCGAACTTTCAGCATGATAGCAGATACTACATTCACACAATCGCTGATAGTATGTCAGCCCTAAAACTGACTAGAAACCGTCAGCATAGTTTTAACAAAACCATAGTAGCAGCAATTATCGACGTTGTTTTTCGGGTGCAGGGGAACTATCGCAACATCGTGATCGTGGGATACCCACAAATAAACAAGTAGATGCCCTCGGAAAGCGAGCACCTCTATATGGAGCTATTAAATATGGTAAACCCCTCTCAGAGATATGATACCATGCTCAGAAAGCGGTTGCCATCAGACAGGCAAGAGGAATGGTCGACGACAACTAAAATCAAAGGCAGCCACTCTGCTCTAATCATCCCATGGTATAATAAGACGCAGACATCAAGGTCCTTGACGATGGTTAGATCACAGCTGATTTTCTCACTGAAATTTCTACAAATACCTCCTTCGGCTCAACATAAACGCCACCGCTCTATGTGTTAGCAGAGAAGAAGAAGATCCAAATCATGGATTCCTACCTGGTCCTCGGAATACGTATCACATAATCGTACTTGCAAGCAATATTCGGACTCTTGGTCATCAGTTCCCAAGCAACCTCCAGACACTGTTAGCACCGAACGTCATAGCAACGTATAAAATACTGTACGATTTCGCCAACGGTGCCAACGTGCCGATATATCTCCATGTGCTGTTAATATAATGCTCTTGGTAATTAGAATGCCAGAGGAAGACCAAAGCAAAGTTAAGCGACTACATTCCCACGTGCTGCTCAGCAGGATGTGGTTCAGCCTATAAATGTATGTTAATATGCACCTCCTACTTGTATGTGTCGGAACACTGGCGTATCTATATATATGGCTGTAACACCCACATCTGTTTCTTGTATACTGTTCTCATGTTTATGTGGTACTTCTTATAGACATCCACAAATATTCAATTTTCTGCCAGCAGCTTTCGAAACAATTTTTAAGGTATATAAAAAATTAATTGCTAATTTAGATACACAGTCATTAATATCGACTGAATTGGTGATATCCCGAATGTTTACCAACGGCGATTGATCATTTCTTATTTTGTTAGCAGTAAAATTTTTATAGCATAATACCTCTGGGTAGCCTGTGTTACGTTTCCGTCATGTTTACTCGTTATCAGTAGTGCTCGGATTCATATGCACTGAAAGGTATTAATATATGCATGCATCTGTGCATTAAAAATCTGATAAATGCTCTAAAATCTTTAAAATATGAATAATAAATAAAATTCATTATTTCAACTTTCTCACATCTTTTAATCCTCCTAAAGTTATCTGATTATACAATTATTCTTAAAACATTAATTAACGAAGTTAACATTTCTGTCTGTTTGTCTCTTTCTCACAGTCTATTTTAGCATCAGTTGCTTTTATTGCAATAAACAATTAAATGTTTTTCACAGTTTTCTGGAAGAAATGATTTCCTTCTGTCACTTAAAATGTTTTCATACTAAGAGAAAGATCTCTCTACATCACACGATGTCACAGGACAGTACCGAAAAGAGGCTATGTCACTTACAGAATAACCATTAAGCTGTTTTTCAGATTCTCTTGTAACACCTAATTACCATCCCGAATTACATTAAACCTGGATTCCTTGCTTCAGTTTTCTTAATTCTGTTGCGAAGACAATTTCCTATTCCTCCTGGTATGTCTTCGACGACAGCTGTTTCGTAGCCCTCAACAGGCAGAAAATAGAGGCATTGCTTTTTCTTCCAAACTTGTGATTGTGGCTCTGAGTTTGCTGAAATAGGTCCTAATAAACAGTAATTTACTCTGGAGACTCTCCTCATTGCAAGCACTAGTTGCAGCTGGGATACTTGCTGCTTCGTTTCTGTCCATCACGTCCAGCACCCTTTTCACGTCTTCTAAATGCTCACTGTAATACAGAGCTGCTTCTATCCATGTTCCCCACCTCGTGATGATAGGCTGTGGGGGTAAACGAATACCTGGAATTATTTCAATCTATAGTTTTTTTTTTTTTTTTTTTTTTTGTGGTCTGGCAAGACAGCCAATCCACGAGGACGGGAGGCCGAAGGACACGCGTTCAAGCTCACGCAGGATGGCGTGAGGTCTGGTAAATGACAAGGAATGAGACTAGCAAAAAAGGTACATAGCTGCTGGAATACTTAACTTTAATCCATAATTGGTGAACATCGGTCTGACGGTACATGCATCACAAGATAAATAGAAATTGATAATGGCGCCTTGCTAGGTCGTAGCAAATGACGTAGCTGAAGGCTATGCTAACTATCGTCTCGGCAATTGAGAGCGTAATTTGTCAGTGAACCATCGCTAGTAAAGTCGGCTGTACAACTGGGGCGAGTGCTAGGAAGTCTCTCTAGACCTGCCGTGTGGCAGCGCTCGGTCTGCAATAACTGATAGTGGCGACACGCGGGTCCGAGGTATACTACCGGACCGCGGCCGATTTAAAGGCTACCACCTAGCAAATGTGGTGTCTGGCGGTGACACCACATTCCTCCCCCGCAAATCGGCGTACGGTTGTGTTATAAGGCTTCCGCCCACCGTGGGGAGCACCCCATGTTGACGTATGTGACGAGGTGGGGAGCCTAACAACAGGCGAGGCTGTGCCACCCGCACCCTGCCATTCGGTCCGAGGGGAGCTAGGAAACGCCTGAAAACCTAGTCCAGGGTGCACGCCAACATGCGGTGTACGCGCCCGTAGAGAGACAGGAGGGGCCGAAGTGTCAACCTCCATCGGGTCGGGGCACCCGACGGGCGAAGACGACAGATGGTCCGGAGCGGGCAAGAGTTCCATGGCGGAGGACAACTGGTCACGGGAAGCGATCGGCGGCGCGTGACCCAGGGAGGCGCCCGGCGGTTGCAGCGAAGCGTCCACCGTGGGCGTCGCCGGCGGGAGAGCAGGCGGCGGCGGCGGCGGCGCGTCGCCATGGGGCAAAATGGAAGGCATCGACGGTAACACCCGGGGATGAGGCGAGCCAGTAGATGGGTCCCCAGAGCGATGACCGGACGGCACCGTCGATGAAAGCAGACGGGGAGCGGCAGATCCCATGCGACGACGCAGGCGCAGCTGATTGAGATGCCGACGCACCTCACCAGAGGCCCCCGAAACCAGACACATAGCGCGGCCGAGGCAGCGAAGAATGCGCCCTGCGAGCCAATGCCGTGAACCTCGATAGTGGCGATAGTATACAACGTCGCCTGGGGCAAAAGCAGGTGTCTGCCGCTGCACAGGAACCTGATGCGGCGGATGTAGCCAAGACATCAAGGTTAGATGAGGACGACCGTGGAGCAACTCAGCCGGCGAGCGACCACCTCGGGGCTGAGAGCGATACGAGGACAAAAAGAGCAATAACGCGTCCTCCCGAGAATGCGACTCTTTCAAATTCAACATCTCGTATCTGAAAGTCCTGACCTATCGTTCAGCGGCACCGTTTGACTGTGGCGAAAACGGCGCGGACGGCAGATGTTGAATACCATTGACCTTGCAGAATGACTGAAATTCTGCGGACATGAATTGTGGGCCATTGTCGGAAACAATAGTCTGTGGAAGACCTTCAATGCAAAAGATAGCGGATAACGCTTGGATGGTGGCAGATGACGTCGTGGAAGACATCCGGACAACAAAAGGAAAATTACTGAATGAATCTACCACAACCAAGTATCGAGCATTCCAGAATGGACCAGCAAAATCGATGTGTAAGCGTTGCCAAGGGGTAGTGGCTTTCGGCCATGCAAAGAATTTCCGCGGTGGTGCGGATTGTTGTTCGGCACACGCCATGCAAGAAGAGCACATACTCGTAATCGCAGCATCGATTCCGAACCAAGTACAGTGCTGACGAGCAAGTTGTTTCGTTCTCACTATACCCCAATGTCCTTGGTGGAGAAGCCGTAAGACAGAGGACTGTAACGAAAGTGGGACCACGACCCTGGACTGATCATTATCAGAACGCAACAGCAAAACACCACGTCGTACAAAAAGTCTCTCCTTGTGAGCAAAAAATCGGCGAACCAACGGACCCTCGATCCGTGACTTTGACAAGGGCCATTGCGTAGCAAAAAAACGCAGAACGGTAGCAAGGACAGGGTCAGCACCTGTGGCTGTAGCTACACGACGAAAATCAATCGGAAACGACTCGACCACGTCATCGGTTTCCGCATCAATGAACATGCAAGCAAGTTCGCAAGAATCGAATGCTCTATCCTCAGCAACAGGCAAACGGGACAACGCATCGGCGTTTCCGTGCTTAGCAGTGGACCGATGCAAGATATCGTAGCGGTACTGCGAGAGGAAAATAGACCAGCGAATGAATTTCTGCGCTGTACGTGGAGGGACAGGCTTGTTCGGATGAAAAAGCGATGTCAAAGGTTTGTGGTCTGTGATGATGGTAAAGTGACGACCATACAAGAAATCATGAAACTTAGTAACACCAAATACGAGAGCCAAAGCTTCTTACTCGATCAGTGAATAATTTCTTTGTGCAGACGAGAGCAATTTGGACGCGTAGGCAATACGGCGATCGTGCGATCCATCTTTGTGCGCAAGCACAGCACAGATCCCGAAATCTGATGCATCCACCATCAACAAAAGGGGTTTCTGGGGATCGAATGGCGTAAGGGAAGTATTGGAAACCAACGCCGATTTCAACTGGCGAAAGGCGCGTTCGCATTCCGTCGTCCAGACGAGCGGAACACCTTTACGGCGTAAGCGATGAAGCGGAGCTGAAATGGAAGAGGCGTGGCGCACATATTTATGGTAATAATTGATTTTTCCCAGCACACTCTGTAGCCGCTTCAAATTCTGCGGCGAAGGCCAGTCTTGTATGGCCCGGAGGTGCTCTGGACTGGGATGTATGCCTTGTGCATTGATTACATGGCCCAGATAGGGTAAGTCATGAGCAAAAAACACGCATTTGTCCTTCCGCAAGCGAGGACCATTTTGGCGCAAGACCTGAAATAATGTTCTGAGATTGGCTAAATGTTCTTCTTCTGTCTTTCCGGAGATCACAGTATCGTCCAGATAGTTTGCTGCAGTAGGGACTGACGCGCAAACAGTTTGTAGGTATTGCTGAAACAATGCAGGGGCGGATGCACACCCGAATGGCAGTCGTTTGAATCGATACAAACCAAGGTGCGTGTTAACCACCAAAACGCGCTGGGATTCTTCGTCCACCGGTATTTGCAAGTACGCATCTGCTAGGTCCAACTTCGAAAAATATTTACCCGGGCACAGTTTGTCAAAAAGATCTTTCGGGCGGGGTAAAGGAAAAGTTGCAATCACTAGTTGTGGATTCACTGTTGCCTTGAAGTCCACACAAAGTCTCAATTTTCCGGAAGGTTTTTGCAAAATTACTAAGGGTGATGCCCAGAGAGAAGCCTGCACACCTTCAATCACACCTTGTGATTCCAAATCGTGTAATGTTCTTGCGACCTCATCACGGAATGCGTGGGGAACATTGCGCGCTCTGAAAAATTTCGGTTGCGCATTTACTTTCAGTTCCAAATGTGCTTTATAGTTCTTAGCGCAACCAAGGCCCGGTGCAAAAATGTCTGCAAATTCGTCACATAGACGAGAAACACTGGCTGAAGGCACAGTCTGGTTCACTGATAGGACCTGATTGACTGTAGACAAGTTAAACAACTGAAATAAATCTAAACCAAACAAGTTCACTGCAGAAGAAGAACGAAGGACGTAGAATGACACAAGTTTTGTTTGTCCCTTGTATGTTGCAAGAAGGCTGCACTGTCCTAATACAGGGATTGCTTGTCCTGAATAACTACTGAGCTTAACATTTGTGGCACACGACGGAGGTGTGCCCAGCTGCTTGTACGTGTCGTGATTGATCAGTGAAACTGCAGCATCGGTATCGAGCTGGAATGGGATCACGTTGCCATTAATGTCCAAGTCTACAAAAAGTTTATTGTCTTGCTGATGACAAGAGCGACTGTCTCATGCAACGTGAACTGACACAGAATCACTTGCGACTTGACGGGATTTCCGGCGATGTCGACGTACACTATTTGTGGGACAAACACAGTCACTGTTAGAGAGAGTGGTACTGGGCGGAGTGGAATGAACTACATGCGTTTCCATGGGCGAAGGTTCACGAGCCTGAGTATTCTGGGTTCGATTCCGATTTCGGCGCGAAGCAAAGGGCCTGGAATGGTTGTGAGCTTCAGATCTGAGCTTTTTCTGGCAAACACTTTGAACATGTCCTCTTTTATTACAGAAAAAGCAATTATCTTGGCGTGACGGGCAATTCTCACATGAATGTCTAGCAGCACACCACGGGCATGTATTTATCACTGCATTTGCTCGCTTGCGCGGCACACGTGGCTGAGAGCCTGGCGGCAGCAGCGCAGACAGGCGCGAGGGCTGTTTACTGTTTCATACAGCGCGCCCGGCGGCCCGGATGTGACACACGGCCGGTGAAGTTTTAAATAATTTCTGAGCAAAGTCAAGTGTGTCCTGCCGATCCAATATGTCCATCACTTGTTGAAGGGAGGGACTGACTAGTTTCAAAATCTGTTCTCATATTCGAACATCAAAAACGGTCTGTGCAATTGCATCACGTACCATAGTATCTGAATAAGGAAGTCCACATTCACACTCAAAAGCACAATCCCTAGTAAGGCCTTGCAAGGTTGCAACCCACTCCCAATTAGTCTGACCGGCCGTACGTTTTGTACGAAAGAACGTATACCGTTTGGCAACTACATTGACTGATTCTTTGAAATATGCATCTAATGCCGACAAAATTTCTTCATAGAACAGAGTTGCTGCGTCGCGTCGGGGAAACAATTTCATTATCACACGGTACGTCTGGACACCTACGGATGCTAACAAAAAAGGCTGCCGCTCATTACCTTAAATTCTGTAGGCGGCGAGATGGAATCCAAATTGGCGTGACCACTCCGTCCAGCTTTCCAGAGCAGCATCAAACGGACGAAAAGGTGGTGCAACTGTGTGTTGTGTCTGCGTGAGCGGTGAAGCGGCAGTTGCCGCATCGTTTTGCATTGCACGTTGACCCTGGACGAGCTGTCCAAGTGCATCCAGTAAGGCCTGCGTTTGCTGGTTCTGTAAGCGATAAAATTCGGACAGTACATCTGGAGATTGTGGCGAAGCCATGACACAAGTAAATTAGGGCAACAGCAAGACGAACACAAAATCCTCGTCCAACTTTTGTGGACTGGCAAGACAGCCAATCCACGAGCACGGGAGGCCGAAGGGCACGCGTTTAAGCTCACGCAGGATGGCGTGAGGTATGGAAAATGACACGGAATTGAGAGTAGCAAGAAAGGTACGTAGCTGCTGGAATACTTAACTTTAATCCATAATTGGTGAACATCGGTCTGACGGTACAAGCATCACAAGATAAATAGCAATTGATAATGGCGCCTTGCTAGGTTGTAGCAAATGATGTAGCTGAAGGCTATGCTAACTATCGTCTCGGCAATTGAGAGCGTAATTTGTCAGTGAACCATCGCTAGCAAAGTCGGCTGTACAACTGGGCCGAGTGCTGGGAAGTCTCTCTAGACCTGCCGTGTGGCGGCGCTCGGTCTGCAATAACTGATAGTGGCGACACGGGGTCCGACGTATACTACCGGACCGCGGCCGATTTAAAGGCTACCACCTAGCAAGTGTGGTGTCTTGCGATGACACCACAGGTTTACTCTTGATGGCGGCTTCAGAAACACTTTCTTCACAGAGGAAATTAAGGCATTTACTTCCGGAAAATACGCTCGAATTTATTCAGCAAGTCGGTGAAGAGCATGTACAAAACAAGTTATGTGAACTGCCTTGGATTAAATACTTGTAAAGCTTTAGCAGCCTTAATCATATATTCTGCTGCATCTATAACTATCACCAGGAGTTTTTCCTCGCTTTCTTCAGCGGGCCATAAAACACGTAATGCATCACGAACAACCCTAGCAATAGTAGAATGGTTTGTTTTTTCCGGTACTCTGGAGACAATGAGATGAGGTGTTCCTGCTTCAAATTCCGCCATTTTTCCAACGACCACGTTGGCAATATATCTCTCACATAAGTCAGTTGTTTCATCTACAGATCCCCAATATCATCTCTGATCGCTTGTATTACCTGAAAAGAATTATTTTATTGAAAATTTGTAAAAAAAGGCCATGGTAATAAGGGTCTCACTTTTCTTTGGGGGGGGGGGGCACAAGTATAAAATGGGGGGGGGGGGTGGAATAAGTATAGCAATAAATATTAAAAATGTTTCTTGATCGTAAACTCTTTGACACTACAGGCCATACGAAATTTTATGATTCGAATTTAAAATATTTTTGTGTAATAGATTAAAAATTCTTAAAAAAATAAAAAGTTTTAATCAAACTTAAATGAAGGGTGGGGGATATGGGGTTAGCTGACATGCAAACTAATTTCGTTAAATAAATGTTTAAACTTATCTCTTTGTAAACTTTGCCAAGATAGTTTTTCCTTATTGTTGATTCATCTTGAACTTTTCGTTTGGTATATTTTTGGAGGAACCCTCGAAATTCTACATTATTTAATTTATTGAAAGGGATGTTGGCTGAAACTAAAGCGCTGCAGAGATCTTTCGAAAAATTATCATTGCACCATTTCCACTTCTGCTTGCAGAAAATGCTACTGGTAAGGTTGTCTGGATGTTGGAGATATTTTTATTAGCAGCATTTCTATGAGCAACTGTTTGTAAATGTTGTGTAATCTGGAATTTTTTATCACAGGGCACCTATAACAATGGTATAAAAATAAAATGAGTTCATTTTCATTAAGTAAGAAACTATCTCGAAAATCACATAGATTTTTAAATTTGAGAGAGCAAAAATAGAACTTACGTGCTTCTCACACACTTGGCACAATATTACATTTCCATCTGTCGTTAGCGTAAGATTTCCGTCAATCCACGGTCGAAGTAAATAAGCTTTACTGTTCTTCTCCTTCGGCAATGTGGTAATATGGCCTCCTCCTGCTCACTCTTCAGAAATCACGAAGAACAGTACAGTAGTTACTGATTTATAGGTAGCTGACAATGGAACTTTTTCATTCTTGTAAATGTCATTGTTGCCACCGGCGGCTCCGTTTGCTACGCAATACAAACCGTACTGACTTTTATGGCGCGATGGCCGACCGAACTTTAAAGATTTGCCGCATGATTGTTGATCGCTATTTAGTTTTTGTTAAGCTGTCGAGAGACATATTTTTATTGTACAGGAACCGCTCACCATCATGCAAATATGCAAAAATCCTAGCTCTAGTTATCAGTATACTCTCGATGCGAAATTTCATTTATGTCGGAATCTGTCCTTTGTTACGTGACTTAAGCTAATGTATACTCTGAACTGTCAAAAGAAACTTCAGTATAATATTTTTAGTGTTGAGATGTCTGTATGGATGCGTTCCGACAGTCAAAAAATTAAAAGCTTTCCACATCTTCCTCCATCATCGTCACCAGAAGTCAAAGTCACTAACTCTCGCTGCTGCTGAGAGATCAGGCTGGGATTAACTTATGCAGACTTTCGGCGGAGGCTAAACCGTTTGATTGTTTCTCCAGTATTCAGGTTGGCTGCATGGGACAATTTCGTATGGACCCAGCGAGAAGCACAACTGACGGTGACGGTTCACGTCCTCATCCGGAGGTCCAGATTTTTTGCCGTAATCTTCCTACATCGCTCCGGGTAAATGCTGGGATGGTTCCATTGAAAAAGATCCCAGCCGATTTGCTTCCCCAAGTTTGTGCTTCGTCTGTAATGACCTCGTTGTAAACGGGCTATTAAACTGTAATTTAGGATGGCTGACATTTCGGTTTTGTTCCGTTGATTTTGTGTTGGCGGTACGTACTTACCATGGTGTTAGACGCATAGAAATTCATGCCAGCGAGTACTGCTGCAGTGATGCTTCTTGTGCCCTGGAGCACAAAAATGTTTGTTGTATGGGCTTTCCGCAGTCGCACACAGAACACACGATATTTCCCGAATGCTTTCCTCAACGAACATAACACAAGCCATCTTGTGTACTTGATCGTTCAGGTAATGTGGAGCGAGCCGTTGAGCCAGCTCTAAGACTTCGGCGGATTCGGAACGGGATTTAGAGCTACCTCTACATCTTGATCAACGCTTCGTACTATCGTCCAATACTCGATTAGCGGACATACAAGCGATCGACAGATGGTCAGTTCAAAGTCCAGTGGTAAGTGACGAGCGCAGGTTGAAGAACGGTTAGACCTGCCGCAAACGCATCATCACCAGGCAGCGGACATCGTCAATGAAGAGGAGCGATGCTAGCGGCATTCCGAACGTGATGCCAATTTTTCGCACCCTTCGTGCATGGCACATGTATAATTCGTGCACTGAGAGATGGGGGGTCCTTTGAAACAGGTAGCTGAGCAAGAATGGAGCTTGACTATTCTCATTGTTGTGGGAGAATCGATTAATGGTGGTCTTGGCAACGAGCTCATCGAAGCCCCGTTGACGTCTGCAATGTATGGCACATGGGCCCGTACTCTCGCCTAGGAGCACAGTTTCATCCGGCTGTAAGGTCAGTTGGCTGCATCTCGTCCTCTGTGTGACTACATGCAAACCACAGCACGCAAACCTGTGGGACCCTGGCCTGGATACGGCCCTGAGACAATTCTACCGATTGAGTACAGGCTTGGAAAGTCTGACCCGGCATATATGAGTGAAGCTGTTTCACGTATGACAAAAGGACTCCAAGCACCAGCAGTTGGAAGAGGAAGCCCTTCGGCCATATGTATGACTGCCTCGGCAGGCATCATGTTACGCTTATATAGGGGTGGGTGCAGCGTCCGCAGCAGCCGAAGTATGATGTCGGCGGGATCGCATGACAGGTGGTGAGAGGAACGTGTGCGTCGGTGCTCTAACAAACAGACCGATGTCAAAACCTAAAATCCGGATACAGGTTAGAGGCCCAGCGTCACGAAGAACAGCCGGTGACAGATCTGTAAGCTGCGACGAGATATCAGGTTTCCAAGGGCCATTTCTTGCTGACACTACTACATACTATAGAAACTTGAGAGGTTCCATGCCCTCTTTTGCATTCGCCTCTCATTCTCATCAATGTTCTATGTCATTGCACGGTGGTAATAGACCGAATAAGGTTATTGTGTCTATAATCATGTGCCTTTATGTTCTGATGTATAATAAATCTCATTGTAATATTTAACCCGAATATAATTCCGTAGATATACGCAGAATCCCATTTCCTGTTGCTTATTATGATAATGTTCTCTTTTTTTCTGAGTAGATTACGATTTGTATTAAATTACTGTGAGTGTGCACTCCTTATTTTACCAACTAGCAGCGTCCACCATCATTTCCTTCCATTACCGTTGTGCGCATAATTAATTAGGTGGTAGATAAGGAGGAGATCGAGGGCATTTCTCGTTCTCATGCAAAAATCGTCTGAATTAAAGAGGTACAAAGTCTTCTCCACCCCGGCACCTTGTAAACTTCCATGATACTGAGCCAGACTCAAGTGAGAGGCTAAGTAGGCATCTTTTAATTTCAGCATTATGTCTCGATTTGTGCGACTTTCGAAATACTTATGTTTCCAATACCTGCACTCCTGATGTTGGAAGCTATTGGACATAGAAACATGACTTATTTTATCACTGTTGAAGGTTGGCTGTATAATCGTCATACAGTTTCGAGAGTCGGAATCTCGGTTGTCTTACCGTTCATGAACAGGATACCAAGTGGTTTATTCCAGGAAGTTAATGCAAGTAGCCACACTGCAGTTCGAAACCACAAAGACCTTGAGGATTGTGCTGATTGGCCTGTCAATTCCCCTAAATTGTCACCCATAGAGACTGTCTAGAATGTGATGACAACTATACTTTAGTGCTGCTCCATCCAGCAATCTTCATTAACAGAAGCAATATGTGATTCAGACATGGGAAGGGAGCCTTCAAGATGACATTCAGAAGATGCTTTCTACTGTGCCACAAGGAAAACAAGAGCATGGTCGCGTCCATACGGATGATGCCTCACATCAATGAACACGATGGAAGTAAAATTTAGTCATTTAATATCTGTTCTGCGATTATCTTTCCTCTGAGTTTCAAGAATATCGAAATATTGTTCACGGTAACACTTTCATTTCCTTCAGCATATATATATATGATAGTTGCAACTCACCGTATAGTGCACGATGGGTGAGACAACCAGTTGGAGGGGATACGGAAGAGGCTGGGGGAGAGTGGGGCAGATAGCAGGCTAGGGGTGGGGACAATTAAGAGCTGCTTGTGGGATCAGGGAGGGACTTGTCCCATACATCCTCCCAACAGCACCCACTGCAGCCTGGTTACAAACATGACATGTCCTATCAAAGGCAGGGCTACCTGTGAAACAACTTATGGGATCTGCAAGTTAAGCTGCAACCAACGTGTTGCATTCTATGTGGCCATGACAACCAACAAGCTGCCAGTCCACATGAATGACCACCAACAATCTGTGGCCAATAAACAGCTGAACCACCCTGTTGCTGAGAACGCCATCCGAAACGATGTTCTCCATTCCAATGGCTGCTTCAGAACCTGTGCCATCTGGATCCTCCTCACTAATGCCAGTTACGAACTGCAGAGATGAGGACTCTCCCTGCAATATATGCTACTTTCCCATGACCCTCCTGGCCGCAACCTTCGTTAGTCATCGTCCATATCCATCCAGGCCCTCCCTTGTTCCTTTTCCATCACTACACAGCCCTCTATTCCACCAACACACCCATTCTTTTCACTTCTCTCCTTTCCCAATACCTCCCTCTCTCCCTACTGGACTCTCTCCACCTCATCCCTCCTCGCTCCCACAAGCAGCACTTTACTATCCCCCACCCCTACCGTGCTATCCCGCTTCCCACCCCAGTCTCCTCCTAACCGCCACCACATGTTTGCCTCTCACATCATGCACTGCTGCTCGCGTCTGGCTTCAGCTACAGAAACTGTGACCATGTGTGTGTGAGATGCATTTGTGTGTATGTGTGTGTGTGTGTGTGTATTTTTGACAAGGCCCTGTTGGCCGAAACCTCACTTTATGATAGTCTTTTTATTGTGTCTATCTGCGACTCAGCATCTCCACTATGTGGTGAGTAGCAGCTATACTTTTCATAATATTTTTACTTTCCATCCTGGAGTTTCCATCGTTATATATGGTGTACATTCTTTTGGACATGTCTGAAAGAACACACACCTTATATGATCCAGCGACTGTAAAAATGTATTCAGACGTCTGCAATGACTTGAGCTGCATTTGGGCATTGAAATGAATTAATAGCAACAGTTGAAAATTTCTGCCTGACTGTGACTCGCACTTGGATCTCCCACTAGATGCGTGTGATCCCTTAACGGCTTTGGCTCTCGAAGCCCACATACCATCCTTGCCAAATTCCCAGCCTGTTGCACGCCACTAAGCGTAGCGTCACCTACCCGCGAGTCCCTCACTCTCTGGCCGGCTGCACAAAGTCTCAGGAAATTGAAGAAAAGACTTCAACGTGTTCGCCGTCACAGAAGTGCAATTGAATTTCTGCCTCACACAAATCTCCACACACGAGCGGAGCACACAAAACTTCACTGGACTGTTCCTCCTCATCCACCCTATAAGCTCAATCTCTCACCTTCTGACATCCGCCTTCTGACTTCCACCGGTTATGCCCAATGAAGGATGCATCAAGTGGGAAGCAGCATGTGGATGATGGGGAGGTTACCGTTGCAGCAAGACGGTGACTGCGACTTCGACCAGAAGAGTGGCACCACACAGGCATATAAGGAGTCGTAAGGCCATCGCACTGAACAGAGACTATGTTGGAAAATAGAGTTTTATAGCCAAAGGCGTTGCGAATAACATGGTACTTTGGACTCCGGAATGAAGCCAACCTGTTGCCACAGAAAAGGTACTGCACTAGTTACAGAACGCCCTTCGCGGTTTATCAATAGGGTGCGATGACCAGAATTCCATTCTTTCAGTGCGGGTGCACAACAGGATCGATCTGTTGTGGGAATAGGAAATGACGAGAAAGGGTTCATGAGCTGGTGACACTACGCCAGTATCCTGCAACAGGCGGCAAATTTTGGTCGGATCGGAAGAGTGCTCGGATGGCTGGGGCCTCACTCACCGTCCGCATTTAGGAGCTGTTGGTCTTACGAACGTGCGCTAGCATGCGGCGTCACTTGACATGGCCGCGGTGTATAAACAGTGGTGCGGTGTCGAGGGCTCCATTATGCACCATTTACTGGCCGTCCTTGCGCCAGTGTCCCTCTCCCCACCGGTCACGGTCGGTAGCATCATGCCGGCGTTTGCAACCATCGCGGCTTTGATTGTGGAACTCAGTTATGCTCACGTCAAACTCCCAAGAAGGTGCCAACCGGGACAAAGGATTTGTACGTAACTTTCCTGCATAGCGTCGGCTGTAACGTCGTAGTTCCCATTGTTGCTGTGCACTGTGATTTGGTGGCACGTTCATCACAGTTTCTTTCCGATGTCAAATCGACTTGGTATTATACGTCCTGTGGAAGGGTCCAACTAATTAGCGGGTCCATGCAATAGGGCTGACGGACACTCACCTCTGCGCCGTCTGCAGTAGCGTCGAAAAGGATCACCACCGTATCATCCGTGTAGCTGTTGCGGATGTCTCGTTGGTGAGCCGACAAATTCTCGGCCTCGACCTTGGAATGTCTATATGGAGATGCTCATCATTCGAACCTCGATTTTTGGCAGTACTTGCAAACTGCCCTCGCGGTGGCTGCCGCTGTTACCGTTATCGTGCGTATTTTGCCAATTATCTTAACAGCGTTTTTACCACACCCCCACTAAGTTCTCATGCTGCCGTTGCGGAGGGCACAATTCCGATTCGAAACAAAAAATGACACCCCTACCCTTTGGTCCACCTGCCATCCTCTATCGCCTTGCTGGGTTTGCAGGGTTCTGGATGATTGGACTGGCTTCACTTTGTTCCTCCATTGTATATACATGCGCAGAAAAGAAAAAAATACTATGTGACGGTGTAGCTCAGCGATGGGAAGGGGTGGAAGGTGGGAGGGGTTGTGAGGTACCGTGACCTGGCTTCCGCATTCGTTCCGTCCTCACTTTGCCTCATTTAGCCCCTAGCTGACTGTGATCCTTAAAAAAAAATTAATAAACGATTAAAAAGACAGTTGCTTTACTTTTTTCACAGCGTTGAGAAATTGCAATTAGTTTGTCACTTTAAACTAGAAGAAGAAGAAAAAGGTTCGTGGTTTCGAGTCCCAGTCGGCACAAATTTTCTCCTGTTCCCGCTGGTTTCTATTAGTGCCCAAATTCAGCTACCGTCATTGAAAATGTCTGAATAGCGAACTGTTTAAGTTACTTTCTGATGTCTGGTATAGTTTTCACAATTTATTGCCGTTTGTATTAGTTGTTAACGGTGGGATGTATGACTAGCTTGTATATTTCAACGATTGTCCATCGATGATTTCTTAACTAGGATTTGTAATTATACAAATATTCACCACTGTTCCTGTTTGCTACTGATGTGAAGTGACGGGTACACACAAATATTCTCTTTGTCTCCAAGCACACGCTTCTAAAGAAAGCATAAGTTTGTACATCACCATCCGCTGATATGCAATACTCTATTCCCCACCAGTTTCAACCTATTTCACCAGTTATATGATGGCCAACTCGAAATGTCTACTGCCATCTCTGCATAAGGGTTATTGTTCACTAAAGTGAGGTGTCGCATGATGTGGGTACTGCGATGTTTGCGTACGTCTGGTTATGGTTAAGCATTAATACGCTCTCGTCTGGAGATAGATTGGGTCGAAAGTCGGACGAAGTTTAGCGGTTTGAAGGGCAGAGGAAAAAAAGTGCCAAGGCAAAAGCCAAGGAAAAAAAACTTCTGCAGTAGTTAGGTCGGGTAGTAAGAGCTCCCTAGCTCCCTATTTGACCATCATCAGGCAATACTTTATACTATTTAACGTAGCTGTCATTCTTCTTAACAATGGTGCTAAATTTTACTTTTTCCACTACATTTTTATTTGTATTATGCACACTAGAGTAGTAATGGTGATCAATAGAGTGTAGCAAACATTTTTGTTTTTCCTAATGACAATTAGGTAGACGGAATGTGGCAGCAAATAAGCTTTTGTTTACTATCATCTAACGATGTTATATACACACATCAAAGTTTTGCATCACCCTGGTTCCCAGAGGTCATGAAGATAGACGTTGACTGTGGGTATTGTATCAAACACAGAGTCCCTTTGACTCTTCAGAAATGACACAACCCGCCCAAAGATGTAAACAACCATGCATGAGCAGCGCCTATTAGACGGAGGGATCCAACAGCCGATCAGTTCCAGTCATTCCACCAGGAAGGAGGTACACAGCTCGAGTTGTCTGTAGTTCAACCATACCTAGACGATCAACACCGCGGTTTCTTTCGCGTCCGCATTGTTAGTTTGGCCAGGAAAGACTCTCAACAAGGGAAATGTGCAGGCGTTTCATATTGAACCAAAGCGTTATTGGTCGGACATGGAGGAGATACAGAGAGACAGGAACTGTCGATAACATGCCACGCTAAGGCCGCCCAAGGGCTACGACTGCAGTGGATGACCACTACCTGCGGATTATAGCTCGGAGAAACATTAACAACAACGCCACGATGTTAAATAACGCTTTTCGTGCAGCCACAGGACGTCGTGTTACGACTCAAACTGTGCGTAATAGGCTGCACGATGCGCAACTTCACTCCGACGTCCATGGCGAGGTCCATCTTTGCAACCACAATACCATGACGCGCGGTACAGATGGGCTCAACAACATGCCCAATGGACCGCTCAGGATTGGCATCACGTTTGCTTCACCGAGTGTCGCATATGCCTTCAACCAGACAATCGTCGTAGACATGTTTGGAGGTAACCCGGTCAGGCTGAACGCCTTAGACACACTGTCCAGCAAGTGCAGAAAGGTGAGGTTCCCTGCTGTTGTGGGGTGGCATTACGTGGGGCAGATGTACGCTGCTGGTGGTCACGGACGGCGCCGTAACGGCTGTACAGTACTTGAATGCCATCCTCGTCTTCATGGACGACAATTCGCGCTTCCATCGTGCACTTCTTGCGAATGACTTCCTTCAGGATAACGGCATCGCTCGACTAGAGTGGCTAGCATGTTCCCCAGACATGAATCCTAGTGAATATGCCTGGGATTTATTGAAAAGGGCTGTTTATGGACGAAGTGACCCACCAACCACACTGAGGGATCCACGCCGAATCGCCGTTGGGGAGTGGGACAAACTGGACCAACAGTGCCTTGAGGATAGTATGCCATGACAAATACAGGCGTGCATAAATGCAAGAGGATGTGCTATTGGATACTAGAGGTACGGTTGTAAGTAGGCTGTTTAGGTTTTTGTAGGCTGTTTAGGTTTTTTTTTATTGGTAACGCCACCTCTGTATGAAAATCACTGGCTGTGCTGTGTGCAGTCTGTGGCTGCTTTGCATTGTTGTAATACTCGCCATTGTAGTGTTAGGCAGCTGGCTGTGAACAGCACGTAGCGTTGCGCAGTTGGAGGTGAGCCGCCAGCAGTGGTGGATGTGGGGAGAGAGATGGCGGAGATTTGTAATTTGTCATGAACTGCTATATTTATATATGATGATATCAAGGTAAATACATTGTTTGTTCTCTACTAATATCTTTCATTTGCTTACTATCCCTATCAGTAGTTAGTGCCTTCCATAGTTTGAATCTTTTAGTTAGCTGGCAGTAGTGGCGCTCGCTGTATTGCAGTAGCTTGAGCAGCGAAGATTTTTCTGAGGTAAGTGATTTGTGAAAGGTATAGTTTAATGTTAGTCAGGGCCATTCTTTTGTAGGGATTTTTGAAAGTCAGATTGCGTTGCGCTAACAAAATATTGTGTGTCAGGTTAAACACAGTCTTGTATAATTGTTAAAAAGGGGACGTTTCATATGTCGACCCTTAGCCGAGGATACCTCACGGGAATCTTCTGATTTTTTCTTGTAGTTTGTGTAATTAGTGTAGATTTTGTTTATTGCTAGCGCGTAATTATAGAGAGAATTTCCTTTGTAGTTGTAGTTTTTCATTGTTGTACAGTAAAACAGTTGTGGCATGCATGTAGATTTGCAGCAAGTTTTTCGCAGCTGCGCTTGCAATTAACTAAATATTATTTTCAGTGCTATGTTAATGTGTTCTCTTATTTTTGCTCTTCAAATTGTGCTTTTCTGTGTTATCGTGTGAAATACTGTGACAATAATGGCGTGTGAAAAACGTAATACTAGGCTCCAAAGTAAACTGAGAAATGACAGTGAAGACGAAAGCAGTGTGTTAGCGCCGCAGAGTAATGAATTAACTAATGTTCAAAGTAGTAATTTCGTAATTGCGCATAGGGAAATGGAGCGGGCGGCAAACAATGGTGTAGACAGTGAAACAGGTAGTGAACAGGGAAGCGTTATCGATCGATTGGTCGGCAACAGCTCGCCTCAGGAATCGGGAATGACAGAGCACAATATTGCAAATACTGCAGACTCAGGTTTTGGGTTCCCACCGTTTTCTCAAATGAGTCAAGACACATTTTCCACTTGTCAAAATGTGAATGTTGCCGGTGCAACTTCACTGCCGAAAAGCACTGAGGAACATGTTTCAGACACCAGTGCATTGTTATTACAATTAATGCAACAAATGGGACAAAAGCTTGAAAAGTTAGACACAATGGAACAACATCAGAGACAAACACAGCAACAGTTAGACACAATGGAACAAAATCAGAGACAAACACAGCAAAAGATTCAAAAGTTAGACACAGTGGAACAAAATCTTAAAAAGTTAGACTCATTGGAACAAACACGAACAAACACGTGAAGATTTAACTACTGAGTTACATAACATTGAATCGAAATGTCAAAAAGTCCGTAATGACGTAAAAACACAAATTTGTGAGCATTTTCAACCTATTTTTTCGCGGCATGAAAATGCATTACAGAATCACGAAGCAGCCATAAAAGAACTGCAAATTATTGTTCATGAAAATCATGAGACCTTGCAAGCTAAATTTGACTCAGTTGCATCTACCGATTCAGTTACGCAACTTGCAAAAACTCAGGAAAACTTTAAGGACACAGTAGATACCCTGAAAATTGGTTCAGAAAGACACATGGAGGAAATAAGTACACTATCGGAGAAAGTAGCCGAACTTTCGGATCAGGTCACTAACTTATCTACAAAGGTAGATGATGATCTGAATGACACAAGACCCGTAGCCTTCACTGACACAGAAGAGTATGAACAAATAAGAAAATTCAAACAAAATCAAAATCAAATCAATACACAACACCAAAGTGAAATCCGGGAAGTACAAGATCAGCTGACACAGGTAATACAAGAATTACGTATTTCAGAGGACACTCGCGCTCCAACATGGGAAGAGGGACTTAGAAACACGGAAAAGCCGCAAAATAATAACACAGGGCATTTCGGAAGTTATGAAAGAAATTGGCAATGTGCACCGAATTTTGAGATGGAACGGCCTACACGACCTAACAATGACCGATATGCGACTCGCCGACATGACGATTTTGACTATAAGCTGTTCATTACTACATGTAAATTCAAAACATTTAAGAATTCTGGCAACAACATTCATCCACAAGCATGGCTCCATCAATTCTCTCTTTGTTTTCCTCCCAACTGGTCGTTGGAACACAGATTAGAATTTATGTGTGGCTACTTAGAGAATGAACCAGCTGTAAGAATGCGATCGGTCATTCACGATTGCCACAGTGAAGGAGAATTTTACCATGCCTTCCTCTCAGCATATTGGTCTCAAGCCACACAAGACCGAGTAAAACATGGTATCATAATGATGAAACATTTCGAACAATCTGAATTCTCCAGTCTTGTGAAATATTTTGAAGACATGTTGCACAAGAATCAGTACCTGTCAAACCCACACAGCCCCTCAGAACTCATCCGCATTTGCTTAATCAAATTACCTGAACATTTACGGCATATTATTTTAGCAGGACGTTGCAAAGACGACATTGAAGCTTTTCAGGGACTGTTACAAGAACTAGAAATTGACACTGATAATCGCGGGATGCGAAAACAGGAAAACAATCACTACAGGTCACATCCGTCACAATTCCGTGACGACAGAAATAATAACTGGACCCGACAACCCTATTCTTACAACGTAAATCGTGACCAAAACAGACACCACCCGTATGACTACCATTGGCAGAGCAGTAATAATTACAGGGAAAGATCACCTCTCCGCGGTAATGACTATCACAGAGACTATCAGAGAAACAGGCAATATGGGAACCAAAATAATTATTATCAAGGGAGACAGAATAACTTCAGATGCAACGGTCCAGCGCGCAGTTATGATTCAGGGAGAAATTCTCCACCACTTAACCGACAAGAAAGAAACTACAGGAACTACCGACATGACGTCAGACGATATATTCGTAACGACAGACCTGAATTGCATCAGAACTGGCGGGATTCAAACAGGGCAGGGCCTTCTCGTCAGAGTGAATTTGTAGAAGTTAGGTCTCCTAATCCCAATAACGGCGCGCGCCAACAAAGAGACAGACAATGACTCGCACAGCAGGCAGCCGCGTGCGCCCGCTGGCTCCGAGAAAAATAACATAAGACGCTAGCCTGGAGAAAAATTTTAGCATTCTTTACCGATGTATACAACATGATAATTGCTTTGAAGTTGAAACTCTGTGCACTAGGAAGAGTAAAGGTTTACACCACATTTCACATGTAAAACCGTTTATTGAAAGATAATCTGCTTTTTAACTTTGTCTTTGCCATATAACTTTTCCCTTTACATTACTAGTATGCTGTGTTAGACTTAAGAAACTGCTAACATGTAACAATGTTTGAAGTGAAATATCCAGTCAAGAACCAAGAGAACTTATTTAAACAGAAATTACGAATGCATTGTTATAATGAACAGACGACACAGTGTTGTTAATTGTACATTCTTGCTTGTTAGTTGCATGATTACGTAACGACTATCAGGCTTACATACTTAGGACACATACTGGTACTGCTAATGAGATTTTGATGCAACATTTTGGTTTACTTGAAAATACATTCTGGGTTTAATGTACTTTCTGAGAGATACCAGATGACACAGTGGTTAGTTTATTTGACAGCTACTTGACTATATCACGACGCTACTAATGTGTGACACAATTTACCTTGTTGCTTTTGTAGTGTTTCTGTTTTATTTCTGCACAGTTTTTCTGTTTTATTCTGCAAAGTAAAATATGTTTTAGTAGTAACTTTTGTGGTATAGCTACAAGGAGACAGCCTTTTCTGTAGCACAACAATACATTACAGCACAGTACTTTCTTCATCACGGCAATAAGCGTAATAACTAAGATATCTATACTCAAAGCATTTCACTTTTGTTTATCATGAGGTAAGTACATTGACTTCTACAGAACTTAGCTTTCGGAGGACGATAATTACGACACTTCCACAGAATTATCTTACAGCAAGACGCACATTTAGCGCTACAGGACACGCATTTGAGTGATTAATTTTGTACTTAAATATTTATTTTTAAACATATTTGAAGTACAGTGATACAAAGTTTTTCCGTGATACATTTCATTCCATTGCAATACTCGGTAACACCTGAGGGTATAATTACATTAATCCTCAGGGGGGTACATGCTTACTTTGTGTACCATGTGCGTGGCAACCACAAGGAACCCTAGCTAATATGGTATTTGCTTATACAACTTTACACATCGGTACCATATTTCTCTAACACACAAATTACACAGCTATCTGATCATTTAACTGAGAGATAAACATTTTTTTACCACATCAGTGACACATGTTTACGCAATACACAGTTGGGTAACTTCACACTTATGAAACTGTATTTTGTCTGTACTTTGTAAACTGTTCATATTTTTTTTTTCGGAATCATTGTGATACTATGAGAGCTTTGAATGATGTATTTGGTAAGGGAGCATGATTTTAAAGTACGTTTGAGGCAGATGACACTTTTGACATGAGCAGAGAATTTTTTTAATTATTGGAGGAAGCTACGACGATTTTGAGATTTGACTGAGGTGTTATGATGTTATTTTTACGACGACGATGTGTATTATGCTGCTGAGGTATGTTTATGATTAATAGGCTGAGGCTATATGAGTTATTTGATTATGCTTCATATTTATAATGACGAAATATTGACGAGTGTCGATGGATACGTATATGTGTAATAAGGTAAGGAGTAATGAATAGTGGGTAGGGACTCTTGACTTGTGAAACAGGATGTTGGAAACCAAGAATCGTACTTTAAGAGTTATGAAATGTGCGTAAATTCGTGACTGTATCACAATGCTGACGAATATTTTATTTGGACACTTATATTTATAGGATTTTCTTTCTACAGATTTGCAACGCTAATTCTTGACCTGTGAAATATTTTTATGTGAGACTGTCACTGTAGCGGAAACTGCTGTCGTAAATATTTCCGTAAGAAAGTTAAGTGACCACCTGCACGTAATGCGTCGCGGGCACCCACCTAGGCGACAGCCGCCCGAAAAAAAAAGCCATTAGCCTTTCAGCGGCACAGGTAGGAAAAAAAAAAGTGGGAGGCCATTATACTCGCCATTGTCATTCCTTTAGAGAAAGCATCGCAAATACGACACGCTAATTACTTGGAAACATATCGTACTTTCTGATATTTACTGAAATGCCTAATGACATGTCGAGAAATATTTTTACATCTGCACACCTGATTACGACAAGCGTCTTTCTACGAGAGTTGAGAGCTACTGACTTACGAAATGCCACATGACTATTGAACGATATTTTTATGCTTTGGTTTGTGTACTTGCTTATTTCATTTGACATCTGTTTTCCAGCTGTGTTGCAGTATTGGTTTCATAAAATAAAATTAAATGCATTTGCTAATGTGAACACTTTCTGTCAACAGATCTATTAAATAATAATTTTGTGATCCACATTCTTCAAAAAAGGAGCACTTGGAAAGGAAAGAACAATAAGAAGGGACTAGTAACAGTAACTGCATACATAACATTCTTTTCAAGTACATGGTAATATTTTTTTTACAATAAGTTGTTGTGGTGCACCACTTTAATTACTTAGACATTAAGATGTGATTATACATTTCCCTTATCTGCATTGTTATCTTTAGTGTACTATTTTTTCTGCTTGAGCTATGTCATGTTTAGATATAAGCTGCTGTTTGCCAGGCATAGTGCTACTGAACTTTAATTTGTGTTACTTTGCTAAGCCAGTTTTACTACTCATTTATTTTTGTTGTTGCTGCACATTGGCTCATATTAGTTGTAATGTTGAATTGCTTGGTAATTTAGATTTACTGTAGCTTGCTTTGCGATTTTCCATTTTTTTTATTTCTGTTTATATTAATTGTTTTATGTGCTGCTGCATTGCCTCGTTCCTTAGTTTAGCATCTGAGCTCAGTAGATTTAAGTTAGCTTAAAAGGAGGTAGACTATATAAGAAACTGACTATGGACAATATGAAAAAGACTTGGGCCAAAATGAGTATTGTACACTGAGAAATAATTATATTGAAAGAAATGTGAATAGAATACAGAAAGCAGGTATAGATAGGACTTTTTGGGAATAATGATGAATGGAGGGAGATCTCCAAGAAGTAAAGAAAGTTTTGTTTGCAAAATACTGCAGTACAACAAACCCTGTCCTTTCCTTTTGTGTTATCCCACTATATGTTTGTGTACCCTTGTGTATTTGTTTTCTTCCTGTCTCTGTGTAGTTTCATAGAATTTTTTCTTCTTTTAATATTAAGCTACATTCACTATGATGAGGAATACTGTTATCCTCAAATATAATTTGCATTAATAACATGTTATTTACCTTGTAAATATGCTTAGACATGATTTATTCTGGTTTGTTGCTCACATGTGAAGGTGATGTTTCAAAAGTTCTTGTGATTTTTATGTATTTACTTCTGTCATAATTCCTGTAACACTGATGTATATGTCTATTTCTATTCTTTTGTAAAGCCTGTACTACAAATGTTATCTGTATTATTATGTTCTTTAATGATGTATTTTGTACCTTTGTAATTGTATTTTCATGTTGTAAATTTATAATTGTATAGACACCAGTTCTTCAAATTAAGTTACATTTCACTGCACACGTTTCTGTTGGTCATAGTAATGCACAATATGTAAGAAGTTGGAATTGATAGTGTTTGCACGTGTGTTAATAATTCAGCAAGGGACTGGATAACAGCATTGCTGGTTCTAAGGACAATTCCAAAAACTTTGTGAGTGCACAAGTGGTGGTTTATGGACTTGCTACATTATCCGCAAGACTCTTCAGTGGTGATTGTGCACCTGCACAATCGCAACAGATGGCTGCTGGCTATCTCTACAAGGACTACAGTGGGTCTGCATCTTTGATGGCCCACCATTACCATTATCTCTACAAGGACTACAGTGGGTTTGCACCTCCGGTGGCCCACTAATACCGTAATCTCTACCAGGACTACAGTGGGTCTGCTCTGTGATGACCTACCTACCAATATTCTTCCAAACTTCGAATGACTCTGCTGAGGGTTTGCTCTGTTGTGACCCAATACTTGTCTGCATGTCGAGAGTCAGCACTGTCTTTCCGTTGGAAGGACAACGCTACTTCTTCAAGACTGCATGGAAATCCACTACTTCCGTGTGCATTTTCTTCTACTGCTCAGACTTTGAGAAAAACACTACTATTTTACCGTAATGAACGATCAGGACTGTCTTTATGGACTGTGAGAAAATTTGAGCTTTTGACCAACATTGTATCAATAAGTGTGTGCATTCTGTGAGAAAATTTGAACTTTTGACCAACATTGTATCAATAAGTGTGTGCATTTGATTTCTTTGTTATTGTAATTATGAAAAATTTTTTCAAATCTGTATTGGCCACTGCCCAAGCCAATTTGTAAAATTTTTTTGTGGGGAGCATGGGGGCTATGTAAGTAGGCTGTTTAGGTTTTTGTAGGCTGTTTAGGTTTTTTTTTTATTGGTAACGCCACCTCTGTATGAAAATCACTGGCTGTGCTGTGTGCAGTCTGTGGCTGCTTTGCATTGTTGTAATACTCGCCATTGTAGTGTTAGGCAGCTGGCTGTGAACAGCGCGTAGCGTTGCGCAGTTGGAGGTGAGCCGCCAGCAGTGGTGGATGTGGGGAGAGAGATGGCGGAGATTTGTAATTTGTCATGAACTGCTATATTTATATATGATGATATCTAGGTAAATACATTGTTTGTTCTCTACTAATATCTTTCATTTGCTAACTATCCCTATCAGTAGTTAGTGCCTTCCATAGTTTGAATCTTTTATTTAGCTGGCAGTAGTGGCGCTCGCTGTATTCCAGTAGCTTGAGCAGCGAAGATTTTTGTGTGGTAAGTGATTCGAGAAAGGTATAGTTTAATGTTAGTCAGGGCCATTCTTTTGTAGGGATTTTTGAAAGTCAGATTGCGTTGCGCTAACAAAATATTGTGTGTCAGGTTAAGCACAGTCTTGTATAATTGTTCAAAGGGGACGTTTCACGGTGTGTACATCAATCTGGACCACCACCTCTGAAGGTCTCACTCTATGGTGGTACAAAATGCAATGTGTGGTTTTCATGAGCAATAAAAATGGCTGAAATGATGTTTATGTTGACTATTCCAATTTTCTGTACGGGTTCCGGAGCTCTCGGAACCGAGATGATGCAAAACGTTTTTTTATGTATATAATAATATCTTTCTTTAAAAGTTTTAGAGTGTGAGGCACCATTTACACAGTATACAACAAGATTCCAGCGTGAAGGCAAATTTGCCAGTATCGTCGTCTAATTTTAGCAGCTGCCATCAAAACCTTGGCATTCATAATAACGTATTTATTTATTCCAAAGATCATAAGAAAGGGTGAACTTATTTACTGTAGTAAACAGCATAATTAAAAGGACATTTAGTACTGTCACTACGAGTAAAGTGTTTGTCATAGTATGACTTTAAGTGATAATATTCCTGACCAGGTCAGAAAGGTAACTTTCCGTAAGTCAAAGAGAACGGTCAAAAAATGTTCAGATCTGTGTGAATTCCTGAGGTCATCGGTCCCTAGACTTACACACTACTTAAACCATTAGACCCATAAGAAGGCAGCTGCAATCGTGGCCGAATGGCCGAAAAGTTGGTTTTTCTCCAGCAGCAGTAGTTTTTGTCCCATTATGACGCGGTACCAAACCCAGAAAACTTTTGTGTCGACTGACACTAGCCGCGGAAGCCTACGCAGTTATATTACTTAAACTAACTTATCTAAGAACAACACACACATCCATGCTCGATGCAGGACTCGAAACTCCGGCGAGAGGGGCCGCGCAGGAGAACCGTCATACCGACAAATGTCCCAGAAGGATTGAGAACTGGTAAAACGGGCAAAGATGATTTTGCCAAGTTAATTATAATTGCATGCACACTTAGGATGGAATGTTAACGTGACGAGTACATTGAAGAAGACAAGGCGACCCATTGGTGAAATGACAACTGAAGTGGCGATACGAAATCCAGGTTCACTCTAACCCAAGGCAAGTGTGGTCGAACCTCTGTTACGTATTGTTACATTTGCTGGTAGACCTTACTGAACGTCGATTATTGTTTTCATTCTGAGTAAAATTGCGTTAGTCTACCGCTTATGGTTTCAATGTGTCGCAATGTTGATGTTTTAATGTGAAATTGCGCTTACATTACTTTCACTTTAGTAGTTAACTTGTTTCAGGCAGGACCTTACCTTAAGTAGAATCTCCAATTGGTTCCTAGCAATGTGATCATGTTAGTTATCAATTTAGTATATGTTTATGTTTTTTGATGTATGAATTTTCCTACAGTGGTTTGCAAGGTCCCCCTGAATTAGAATGTATTTACGTACAAGTTTTACCTTTTTACCTGCAAACTTCAAAAAAGTTTTTCTGTAGTACTATCGATGATCAGCTACACTAGAATTTTGTATTGTATTGTAGAGTATTGAACTGGGACCTAGAAACGACGGAGAAGCTTCGTCCCCACCGTAGCCCTCGGTGGTACACAACCCCACTCACCCCACTGCCGCCCCACACCGAACCCAGGGTTACTGTGCTGTTCGGCCCCCAGTGGACCCTCCCGGGAACGTCTCACACCAGTCGAGTGCAACCCTAAATGTTTGAGTGGTAGAGTAATTATGGTGTACGCATACGTGGAGACAGTGTAACTGAGGTGGAATAAGGGGAACCAGCCCGCTTTGGCCGAGGCAGGTGGAAAACCGCCTTAAAACCCATCCACAGACTTGCCGGCACACCAGACCCCGACACTAATCCGCCGCGCGGGTTCGTGTCGGGGACCGACACGCCTTCCCGCTCGGAAGGCAACGCGTTAGACCGCACGGCTAACGGGGCGGGCATTGTAGTATTAATTCAAATGTTCAAATGCGTGCGTATTCCTATGGGACCAAACTGCTTTGGTCATCGGAGTACGTTCAGTAAGGTACATTCAGTAAGGTCTACCAGCAAATGTAACAATACGTAACAGAGGGTCGACCACACTTTCCTTGGGATAGAGAGAACCTGGATTTCGTATCGCCAGCTCAGTTGTCATTTCACCAATGGATCGCCTTGTCTTCCTCAATGTACTCGTCACTTTAACGTTCCATCCTAAGTGTGCATGCAATCATAATTAACTTGGCAAAAAGTCTTACACACCACTTAAACTAACTTATGCTAAGAACAACACACATACCAATGCCCGAGGGAGGACTCAAACTTCCGGGGAGAGGTAGTGTTAGTTCAAGAAAGTGCAAATGTACTACACTGTTAATTACCCTCTCGACTAAATGAACGAAAATGAATCCACTAAATCATATACAGTTTTGTACTGGCATAATTCTTAATGTTTGCGTTCCACTATCAGTGGTTGAAAGATTATTACAACCAAATTTATTCATAATTTTTTTTAGATCCAGTATCGCACAACTATTCAGGCATTGAATACACACTATACAGATTCCACAGCACTGGTACTCTCTTACACAGACATTTTAAAGTTTAGTAATGCATAACCATTTAACAATTAAAGACATAAAATGAAGAAACCGGCGATGAAGTAGTAGGCTCGAGAAAAGAATTACGGAGAACATGACAGATATGCGTAGTGCACAGCTATACCGAAAGATTAGAGACACAAATATTTACTTGCGAAAGGTTCAATGTGGAGACGAACAAATTTAATAGAAGAAAACAAGCAAAAGGCTCTCGGTAATAAATCTAAAAAACTAAAATATTTTGGCACTATGGACCAAGCACAAAAAAATCACATTTCGCAAAGGAAGCTTCTAGTCTGTCCATAGTACTACTAATCTTAAGACAATTATCCGCTCTACCTGTAAAAGTAAAAAGTAACTCTCAGACATCAGTCTTTGAACGCTAACATCACTTAATAAAACTAAAATAGGATAATCTGAGTAGGCAATCGTCTTTAGCAATGTTAAAAGTAGAACATACACCATTTTTCCGAATTACCAGACTACACCAATCAACGGAACTTCATGCGCTGTTGTAAATAAATTGTAGATACTTATTCCCCAATAAAAATCATAGTTTTTCACCAAAATCGTTAATCTCTACTTATAGCATTCCCCAAGTACACACTCTCTCACGCACTCACTCTCTCTCTCGCTCTCGCTCTCTCTCTCTCTCTCTCTCTCTCTCTCTCTCTCTCTTTCTTTCTTTCAGAACACACACACATATATAAATACGTGTGTCTCATGAAGAATCGAAATAGAAATGTTTATTATTTTATAATGACCGTAATGCTTTTATAGCGGCAGTTGCCGGTGGAATGAACTCATAAATCTGGAGAAAAATAAGGACAACCATGAATGGACGACGGTTTTTGTACATAATACATAAAGCAGTACAAACGTTCTTTTTTGTCAAAAAGTAGCTGACTCTCATCACTATCGATGAGATGACAATCGTTGCCCTGCATCAAAACAGGGAGTCACTACTCATCGTCCACGGTATGTCAAGTCAATAGCGACCCAGCGTGTTGTAAAGGGGCTATCAGAAACGCATACTCATTGCTTTATCCATGTTGCACAGTTATTTAGAAACCGCTCGTAGTAATAACACTGTGCATGCGCGAACGTATGCAAGGAACGGGTGCGTTGTTATAATTTTCGGAGGACAAATATTTATTTTACTTTCTGCTGAGTGATCACTTTCGATACCTACAAATAAGTAAAAGTTTCTCTTCCTGTTTCATCAATAGCGGCTTGAAGCTGTTTGCAGCGTCGATACAGCAATAAGAGTATAATGCATGATACGAAAATTTTTTGCAGTAAATACTGATACGTTCTTCGGCTTTTACGCATTTGAAACTCATTTGAAAGGTATTTCATGAGAAATTAATGTAAATTGCTTTCCTGATGAATCTAGAGACGGTTAGTTGCTATTGCCTCGCTGTTTCAAAATAGTTGGGTACAGAGGGCAGAGCGGTTGCGCCACCGAACCGGCGGTATTAATGATGGCCTTCTCCAGCCTATCACGTAGCACGCACCCTCGCGGATAAGAATCTAGTTAACTCGCCCGTCGGGGAGGTTATTAGCTTAACAGGGGAGCCGTCGGGCGGATGCATTGTCCGAGTAAATTGACTTGAGTGTCACTATTCTCGCGAAAATTGTTTACCAAGAGTGTGATAACAAGATTGCCTGGGCAACGAGATTCTCTCGCCAAAATCGCCTCATTTACGGTGCGTACAGCGTAGTGTACCAACCGGTTTAACCGCTATGAAGGGCAGGCGCGTAAACTTCACACGTTGTGTTCATACGCCGCACGAAAAATAGCGTGCGCATGCGTATAAACGGAGCCCGTTGGCTGCACTAGATGGGCGACGTGCGTGTGAGAGCTTGCAGAACAGGTTCGATAGAGGCATATCATACACGAAGGTAAAAACTGGATGGGCGAAATTGTTATTTTTCCATTGTACTTTCTTGTGACCAAACGAGTAAATGTTTTTGCAAAGTGTATTCCTGTTTTACTAATGAATTACGTTTTTCACTGAACAACGCTGTACGCAGATATATTCTGGTAATTTCTATGGTCGTTGACAAATTTGCCAACATTCTAGAAACTTTGATACAGAATCCAAATGTAGACTCCAACTTGTTACTTGGCAACTTCATTTCACCTGTATTTGGCAATTACTAACTCGAAATTCAGTGACAACACTGCCAACTGGAAGCTCTGTGATACAAAAAGTGACAGTAATCGCATTTATTCCACAGTTAAAGCCGCAAGTAATGACTTAGACTCTCTAACATCCAACCAGTGCACAATACAAAACAGAACGAATTGGGAACTCTTAAAAGCAGAATTCAAGATACAACGACTGCAAGGAATCTTATTTCATGTTGACACCAAAATGGACGTACTGGTGCTAGCATTGCAGACGGTGCAGGATAAGCCGATCCCAACATTTGTTACGGACTCAAAAGGGTTTAAGATTCTGTCGAGTGCCTCGCTGCAGACCTTAAGACTCAGAGCAAGGTAAGCAAGGAGATACTGCCAAAGATCCTGATGGGAAACAGAATGACAAAATAGGCTGAGTTTCTATCGAACATTCAAACAACAATATCAACAATTACTGCACCAAACAAGAATAGAACAATGGGAAGCGAACATTGAGGACCAAATGCTAAGAGACGTTTAGGATTTTCCTTACAAACTTGCAACAAACAAGGTTCGATCACCCACTATACTATCAACCATGAGACGATCCGACGGCACGGTGACGACAGACTGGGAGACATAAGAGCAGAACTACTCAGAACTTTCTTACAGGACGATTCAACCATGAAAGACACGGAGTACCATCAGTGTCATCGCCCTGAGCTACGAGAGCAGCATGTGAATAACAGTTTTACGATTCCTTCACCGCAGGGCGAAGTGAGACTGGCAATAAAGAAGTTAACTAAGCAGAATGCATCAGTACCTGAAAGAATACTTGCAGAAGTGTTGCATCACCTAGTGGACCAAATTGTGCCATATACAGGGTGGTCCATTGATAGTGACCGGGCCAAATATATCAGAAATAAGCGTCAAACGAAAAAACTACAAACAACGAAACTCGTCTAGCTTGAAGGGGGAAACCAGATGGAGCAGTGGTTGGCCCGCTAGATGGCGCTGCCATAGGTCAAACGGGTATCAACTGCGTTTTTTTAAATAGGAACCCCCAATTTTTATTACATATTCGTATAGTACCTAAAGAAATGTGAATGTTTTAGTTGGACCACCTTTTTCGCACTGGCACTGTAATAGTCACAAACATATGGCTCAGGATTTTAGACGAACAGTTGGTAACAGGTAGGTTTTTTAAATTAAAATACAAAACGTAGGTACGTTTGAACATATTATTTCGGTTGTTCCAATGTGATACTTATCATTTCTAAAACCGCAAGCTGTTACAGCGTGGTTACCTGTAAATACCACATTAATGCAATAAATGTTCAAAATGATGTCCGTCCACGTCAATGCAGTTGGCAATACGAGTGACTACATTCCTCTCAACAGCTAGTAGTTCGCATTCCGTAATGTTCGCACATGCATTAACAATGCGCTGACGCATGTTGTCAGGCATTGTCGTTGGATCACGATAGCAAATATCCTTCAACTTTCCCCACAGAAAGAAATCCTGGGACGTCAGAAAGTGCGGGCTTTGGTATGGTGCTTCGACGACCAATACACCTGTCATGAAATATGCTATTCAATACCGCTTCAACCGCACGCGAGCTATGAGCTGGACATCCATCATGTTGAAAGTACATCGCCATTCTGTCATGCAGTGAAACATCTTGTAGTAACATCGGTAGAACATTACGTAGTAAATCAGCATACATTGCACCATTTATGTTGCCGTCGATAAAATGGGGGCCAATTATACTTCCTCCCATAAATCCGCACCATAAATTAACCCGCCAAGGCGCTGCCATCGTGGATTGCCTATTTAAAAAAATCCGTTTGCCCCATGGCAGCGCCGTCTAGCGGGCCAACCATAGCGCCATCTGGTTTCCCCATTCAAGCTAGACGAGTTTCTGTCTTTGTAGATTTTCGTTTTATGTTTATTTCGTGAGATATTTGGCCCAGTCACTATCAATGGACCACCCCGTATAACAGTGTTATTGAACGAATGTCTTTTGCAGAGCCGGACGCCCCGAATATGGAAAATCTCGAATATCGAGAATCGAAATCTTACAGGTCCATTTGTTTAGTAAATGCTCTAGCCAAAGTACGGGAAAAGCTTCTGTGCCGCCTTCTGAAGGATCACAGATGGTTAACAGACATCAGCTCCCTGGGGTATGGTTTCAGGAAAGGGAAATCCACGGAGTATGAAGTAAAGCACGCAATGAATATTGTGAATACCTGAGAAGACAAGCATGGTATAGGCATAATGACTGATATAGTTTTGGCTTTTCGTAATTTGTGGTACCGTACCGTATTCAAAAGACTGAAACATATGGACTGTCCCATGTGTCTCTATAACAGTGTGCAAGACAGGCAGGTGCAGTTAGAATGTCTTGAAATGAAAATTCTGAAAGATATCATCAAAGGCTGACTACAGGGCTCTGTTTGTGGTCCAGAGATCTGGTATATTGGCATACAGCCATTACTGAACTAGCTTCAGAGTATAACAAACACTAGAGGTTGCATTGCCTTCCATGATGATCAGTTAATTATAGTATCTGCTAACACGAGAGCTGAACTAGAGGAAAAGTGTAGGGTAGTTCTTGAAAAACTAAGCAGCTGGTGCGTAGATAACAAATTAACGACTGCAGCACACAAAACAGTTTGTATGTTACTACAATGAACCGTCAAAGAAACTGGTATAGGAATACATATTCAAATACAGAGATATGTAAACAGGCAGAATACGGTGCTACGTTCGGCAACGCCTATATAGGACAAAAAGTGTCTGGTGAAGTTGTTACATTGATTACTGCTGCTACAGTGGCATGTTATCAACATCTGAGTTCGAATGTGGTGTTGCAGTCGGCTCACGAACGATAGGACACAGCATCTCAGAGGCAGCAATGAAGTGGGGATTTTCCGTACGAGCATTTCACGAGTTCACAGCGAATATCAGGATTCCGGTAAACCATCAAATCATAGACATCGCTGCGGCCGGAAAACGATTCTGCAAGAACGCGAACAACGACGACTGGAGAGAATTGTTCAACTTCACCGAAGTACAAATCTTATGCATATTGCTGCGGCTTTCAATGCTGATCCATCAGCAAGTGCTAGCGTGCGAATCATTCAACGAAGCATCATCGACATTGGCTTTCGGAGTCGACGGCCCACTTGTGTACCCTTGATGACTGCACGACACAATGCTCTACGCCTACCCTGGGCACGTCTACACCGACATTCGACTGTTGATGACTGGGAACATGTTTCCTTGTGGGACGAGTCTCTTTTATAACTGTATCGAGCTGATGGACGTGTTTATACGATGGAGACAACCTCATGAATCCATGGATCCTGCACGTCAGCAGGTGACTGATCAAGCTGGTGGAGGATCTGTAATGGTGTATGGCGTGGGCCGTTGAGGTGATATGGAACCCCTGATATGTCTAGATACGACTGTAGGAGGTGACACGTACGTAAGCACTCTGTCTGATCATCTGCATCAATTCATTTCCGATGGATTTGGGCAATTCCAGCAGGACAATGCGACACCTCACACACCCAAAATTGCTGCAGGGTGGCTCCAGGACACTCTTCTGAGTTTAAACACGTCCGCTGTCCACCAGACTCCCCAGACATGAACGTTATTGAGCTTATCTGGGATTCCTTACAACGTGCTGTTCAGTTGAGATGTCCTCCACCTCGTACTCTTACGTATTTATGGACAGCCCTGCAGCAGCCATGGTGTCAGTTCCCTCCAGCACTACTTCAGGCATTAGTTGCGTTCATGCCACGTCGTGTAGCGGCTCTTGTGTGTGATCGCGTGGCCCTACACGATACTAGTGAGACGTACCAGTTTCTTTTGCTCTTCAGTGTAAAAGGAACGAGAAATCTTATTCGGAAGAAATCACGAACCTGTGAAAACAAAAGAAGTATGTATGTATGTGTTGACATGGGGAACTAGAAACTACGGAGAGGCTTCCTCCCCGTCGTAGCCCTCAGTGGTGCACAACCCCACAACAGGCTACAGCAGTCCACTCATCCCACCGCCGCCCCACACTGAACACAGGGTTATTGTGCAGTTCGGCCCGCAGTGGAATCCCTCCCCCCCCCCCCCCCCTTCCCACTCCCGTCAGGGAACGACCCATTCCAGACGAGTGTAACCCCAATGTTAGCATGGTAGCGTAATTATGGTGTACGCTGCCGCTAAGTACAGTAAGAACGCACCACAACGCAATCTTACTCGCTGTTGTGGGTTAAGGATCTAGCGTAGGGCTCAAGGAGCTAGAAAGGTAAGGACATTACAGTCTCGACGGCGTGCACAGACGAGTGTGCTCCTCTGCCTGACAGGCGCGTATAGAACAATACTGACTGAGGCGTTGCTGGTAGTATTAGGCTTGTTACCTCTCGACGTAGCAGTAAGAAAGAGAGGTCCACAATATTGCCTCAAAAAGCGTGAATACGATAGGGTAAAGGTATGCTGGGCACACGAGCGGTACCGAATAAAGAAATAGAAGCATGCATTGTTAGAGAAAGGCGAGTAAATAGGGAGCAAAACCAACTTGTTCCTTCCTAACATGAAAGAAAGAGCTGAATGACATACTCCTGCCAACGAAGCTATACACCACTTGTCGGGACATGATCCATATCCCAGCTACTTAAATGACTGCGCACCACAGGCACTTGTGAATGTGGAGCAATGGGCGCCGCGGATAACATAGTCTGGCAGTGTACCAGTAGACAGGATGTTACACATCAGGACAAAAACGCATCTCGAAATGCAACAGTCTATAATGTAACAAGAAATGAAGAATGGTGGCATAAGGTGAACTTCGTCAGAGTTAAGATATCAACATACGAGCTGCGAGCCTACTTGGTTGAGAGACAAGCAAGGAGAGGCCATACATCATGATAACGAGACGCGCCACGGCAGAACATCCGCCTTCTGGAAGCTATGAGGAGATAAGGCCCTGGGAGGACAAGGAAAGATTTCCTGGGTTCTGACATCCACCTCCCAGTCTCTACACTTCACGCAGCACAACAGCGCCGTCCCTGTGAATCCGAGATGTACCTCAGAGTGCCGGGAGCTAACCACCCAGACAAATGAGATATCCAGCTTGGTTCTGATACCAACTACAGTATTGTAGTGAAGTGTCGTGTAGTGCAATGTTGTGTTCTACACTGTATTGCGGTGTATTGTAGAGCTGTATAGCAGTGTAGTTCAGAAACACAAATTACAAAAAGTGTGAGTTACCAATATTGCATAGCGTAATGGACCAGGGACTGCTCCTTCTTGATTCCGGATGAACAGATATCCGTAGGCCAGGTGATCAAATGGTACTATGTAGACCTTTTTTTAGTTATCAGCATTTTTTTCTTTTTGTGTAGATTTTCCATGTGGAATTTACCCCCCTTAAAAAGCATAATGATTACATATTACTAACACGTTTGAATTTATGTTAAAATATGTGCTTTATTTAACCTAATTCATGTGCAACATTCGGTCTGTTGTTTTAGGCAGAGAACAGACTAAAAGAAGATTGCAAATAAATAAGTTACGTGATATTATTATAATAAAAAAACATTCAAAAACATAAAATATATCGGAAACGTTCATTGTTAGTAATACAAAACAGTCTACTGCGCTTTGAATTTTTGTGATATCTTCTGTTAGTCGTATCTGGTAAGGATCCCATACCGCACAGAAATACGCCAGAAGGAGACGGACAAGCGCAGTGTAGTCATTCTCTTTAGTAGATCAATTACATCTACTCTGCCAATAAAACAGCAAAGTGAGCGTCCTACAACATAACCCTCGGCTCAACGTCGGCTCAACGACGCTTCAAACTGCAAGCTGTCGACAGGGGAAAAAAAGCCAGATCTAAGAAGTTCATGTGACGTGTACCGTAGGTTAATGATGCGACCACAATTCTGCCCACCACCACCATGGAAGTGTAACATGTTGGGGGGGTGGGGGGGTCGTCACACTGCCTCTTACCCATATTTGACCCCTTATTTTGACACCTGCGATGGAGGTCGGGAACGGCGAAGTCCATCTTTGGAATCACTCGGTTTTCTTGCGGGAGGCCGAGGAAAAGACAACTTTTGATACCTTTTGAGGCTGCTGACACGCTTGGACGTTTCGTCCCCTCGGTAATAACATTTGTGGGGTTGCATCCCCACTGAAAGTGACCGCATCCTTTTGTTGAGCAGCGTAGCTGCAGTTTTTGCTGCCTTGTACAGGTGGGTACCAGTAAGGGCCATTCAAGGTCATTCGACGAAGCAGCAAAAGTTATGCTTCTCCATAACTGCTATTTCACGCCCTCTTGTGGCTTGATTACGGTGGGATGTGACATTGACATATGCGTGAATAAAACGGCAAAGCGTCCCTCTACGACGCCCTCAGTTCGGCAGAACCCTCGGTGCATCCCCCCACCCCAATGACAACTTTAAAAATGTGCCTCTACAGAGAAATCTTGCGAAATAGACATCTGCAGACATGCGACCGCCTGACACACCTCCGGTGCATCTTGCATGCCTGCGTCTACGACTACTTCGCAGGATTTCTCTGCGAATGCACATTTTTAAAATTCTCAGTAAAGGTTGACGGATGCCACAGAAGACATTGTGGAACTGGGGGTTGGGGGAAGGGGGTGAGGGGGAGGGGCCTTAGAGGGACACTTTCCCTTTGTACTGATGCAGGGGTCAAAGTTGCACCACTCTGCGATGACGCTGCAAGAGGGCGAGAAGGAGGAGGACCAAGAAATCTTGGGATCACGTTTAAATTTCCTCATGTGGATTTGAGCGGACCTTAGTGGTTCGAACAAAAACACGACAGCAAAAATTTCAGTCGCACTGCTGTCCAAAAGGATGTGGTTACGTTCAACAGATATGCAGCCCTATAGAGTGGAGTCTGGTAAGTCTGCGCAATGCATAAGACTGGGCAACACTTATATCTCAGCTTTAATAATCCAGCATTTTCTACTCTGCAGGACACGGAATAGTCTCCGTGGCTGACTCTTTGTTGCCGTAGTTTGGTTTTTGTCCTGGTGTTAACGTCTGCACAATGCGCTGAGAATTATTTTACATTATATTCACATAAAATTTTATCTTACTGGAAGAAGCTATAACCTACGCAATAGTGGGATATCGAATTTTAACTTTATCCCATTTTTTACTACGATGTATTATCAGTCTTGTGATATAGTAACACATTGACATTTAAACAAAGCTTTTCCATGTGCAGACGAAAGCTGCTGTCTCCTGGTATGGGGAAGGTATACGAGTCGCAGGTGGGGTCAAACTGCGCAGTGCGTAATCTTACCCCATCCATTATAATTTTTCGTTGATGTGAAGCTAGAAGTGTTTATAAACTTTACTGGTGGATGTTATACACCGACAGCAGCCTTCAAAGAGTCAATCTTTTTCTACAAACACCAAATGAAAGCCATGAGCTCCAGAAATGCTGGAACCTGTAAGTCTAAAAGATTAGTGACGAGGAAGCTTGGAATAAGAGAAGCTGCCCTTAGAAATCACCTCAGAGAGGTACGAGGCACTTTCAAGAGTACATTCATCCGCAATTTTTGTTTTGTTTTGGGGACTGTTGCCTACGTAAAGATAAAGTTAAAATTAATAGTGTTACCTCTCCTTTTCTTCACGGTAAACAAAAAGGGAAGATTCGGAGGAAATTTTAATGATAACCCGAACTCTGCTGATCTGTGACAGATGTTATTATGGTATGACATACAAAGTTTTCAGAATATGAGTTCCTGACTACTTTCAGAAGAATAATATAAAAACGAAATTTGACAAAAACACTACGATAACCGGAAAGGACTGGGATTGTGGTTTCATACAAAGATGAAACCTTAGACTTCAGATCACACAGAAAACTAGTCTCGGAAGTGTGATGGGATTCAACAAACAGCAAACAAGCTTCTTCTCCGATAATCTTTCGACGTTAATGCAGCGATATAAGTGTGACTCTCATGGCATGTTTAACATGGACGAGTCGGGAATTACAAATGTTTCTAACGAAGTTTCGAAACTGATTGCAGCATGTGGCAAGAAGCAAATAGGAAAAATTGCATTCGGAGAAGTGACGATTGTATGTTATATGGGAACTGGGGGAAGTTACATCCTTCCAGGAAGAGTATTTCCACGAAAAAGGATGAAGGAGAATTTGAAGAATTTTGTCCCTCCTGGGTCACTGTGTTCGGACACTGGGTACACCAACTCAGACCTGTATCTCACATGACTACATGGTATATTGTAACCACGGTGGCACGTGAACAGATTACAAATTTAGCCTTTTCGAAAATGCTTCCACCCTTGGCCAGGAAGCCGAGAATCATTCCCTTTTGGCCGTTCTATAAATATCTCCGTTTCTAAAGTGTGATAACGACAGCACAGTTTCGAGCGTCCACCCGACACGCTTTGAACTTTCTCCGTTGCCGTCTGTGAGTGGTTATGGTCCATTTACATCGAACATAGGCGGTGTTCACATTAATGTGACTGGATTGGTTTCGTCATCTACAGGGCTCCGATCCGACGACTGCCGTATTTTAAGGGGATGAAAGATGACTAACTTTCTGTTCCCCGAGCTCGTTTCTGCAATCCTTATATACCTACTAGACATTAGGGTTATAAAGGCTTCCTTCTGCGATTTAATTAAAACAACCACCTCTTCACAAAAGAAACAAGACTTCTGAACTCGTAGCCTTCGGGAAGTGTCGGAAACGATGTTTCTCTACAATGTACTGTGTCATTGTGCTCTGATATGCTTTATAAAAGTCTGTCAACTTGAAAGGTATGTGCTGGGATTCGATCCGGATAGAGCCAGTGAAAAATGTCGATAGTTTCCGACCGCAAGGTTGGACGAGTAGTACATCTTCGAGTAGTAAGATCTTTGACAGCTAACAGAGCTAGGTGCACGCGGTAAAAGTTTGAGTAGTGGTGAGGAGATGCGCAGAGACAGCAGACGTGCTTCGAGTCGGAGCTAGATGCCTGCCTGCAGGAGGCAGCCGAGTCGTGACTGCATCAAAGTAAGAATTGGCGCTACGCACATAATAAGCTATATATTGAGCGAAACTCGGCACACATCTGGGGAAACTAGAAAGAATAATTAATAAAATAGATTTTCTTTGGTTAAATAATGTCTAAAAGCTAGATAGAAATCCCATTGTTGGTGCAATAAGCGTTTTGTGAAACTTCCTCGTAAATCCATGCTATAGAAGTTTTGTTAGTTTTTCACATGTGCCTTAAAAGTTTGAACAATAAATATTTTTTAGATAAAATTAAGAGTTTCATCTCACACTTTATGTCGTTCTCCGCATCCCTGCCACGATGAAGCGAAAGTGTTGTTAATAAAAATTCTCTATTTAAACTTAGTGAACTGCATGTGACTGCTTTAGTCTTTAGTAAAACCTGTATCTGACTGCGTATTTAACTGAACTGAACTTTATCTGACTGCATGAAAATATTGTTGGAAAATTAATACTCAAAATACACATCTGACTGCATGAAAGTTTAGTGGTAAAAATAAATGAGTCACCAACCTGCATCTGACTGCGTCTGTGGACTTAGCTCGCGCCCTCCTTCCAGTTTAGCCGATAATATAACATATATTCAACTCAGCCATAATGCAATGGCATAAAATTGTTACTCTAGATAACTTTACTCATTTTGGCCCTGATTGTTATTTAATAAAAATTCTGTCCTGATCTGAATAATTTGCCAACTGTGCAGTGGCATATAGATTATTTTACTATGATAAATGAAATTAATAGCTTTACTCATGGGAACTTTACTTTAATGTACCTTTTGGTTCAATGTAAGCACCTGGTCCATCAGACCAGAGGGTTGTGAAAGGTATGTACTGAGATTCGATCAGGATAGAGCCAGTGAAAAATGTCGATAGTTCCCAACCGCAAGGTTGGACGAGTAGTACATCTTCAAGTAGTAAGATCTTTGACAGCTAACAGAGCTAGGTGCACGTGGTAAAAGTTTGAGTAGTTGTGAGGAGATGCGCAGAGACAGCAGACGTGTTTCGAGTCAGAGCTAGATGCCTGCAGGAGGCAGACGGGTCGTGACAGCATCAAAGTAAGAATTGGCGCTATGCACATAATAAGCTATATATTGAGCGAAACTCGGCACACATCTGGGGAAACTACACTCCTGGAAATGGAAAAAAGAACACATTGACACCGGTGTGTCAGACCCACCATACTTGCTCCGGACACTGCGAGAGGGCTGTACAAGCAATGATCACACGCACAGCACAGCGGACACACCAGGAACCGCGGTGTTGGCCGTCGAATGGCGCTAGCTGCGCAGCATTTGTGCACCGCCGCCGTCAGTGTCAGCCAGTTTGCCGTGGCATACGGAGCTCCATCGCAGTCTTTAACACTGGTAGCATGCCGCGACAGCGTGGACGTGAACCGTATGTGCAGTTGACGGACTTTGAGCGAGGGCGTATAGTGGGCATGCGGGAGGCCGGGTGGACGTACCGCCGAATTGCTCAACACGTGGGGCGTGAGGTCTCCACAGTACATCGATGTTGTCGCCAGTGGACGGCGGAAGGTGCACGTGCCCGTCGACCTGGGACCGGACTGCAGCGACGCACGGATGCACGCCAAGACCGTAGGATCCTACGCAGTGCCGTAGGGGACCGCACCGCCACTTCCCAGCAAATTAGGGACACTGTTGCTCCTGGGGTATGGGCTAGGACCATTCGCAACCGTCTCCATGAAGCTGGGCTACGGTCCCGCACACCGTTAGGCCGTCTTCCGCTCACGCCCCAACATCGTGCAGCCCGCCTCCAGTGGTGTCGCGACAGGCGTGAATGGAGGGACGAATGGAGACGTGTCGTCTTCAGCGATGAGAGTCGCTTCTGCCTTGGTGCCAATGATGGTCGTATGCGTGTTTGGCGCCGTGCAGGTGAGCGCCACAATCAGGACTGCATACGACCGAGGCACACAGGGCCAACACCCGGCATCATGGTGTGGGGAGCGATCTCCTACACTGGCCGTACACCACTGGTGATCGTCGAGGGGACACTGAATAGTGCACGGTACATCCAAACCGTCATCGAACCCATCGTTTTACCATTCCTAGACCGGCAAGGGAACTTGCTGTTCCAACAGGACAATGCACGTCCGCATGTATCCCGTGCCACCCAACGTGCTCTAGAAGGTGTAAGTCAACTACCCTGGCCAGCAACATCTCCGGATCTGTCCCCCATTGAGCATGTTTGGGACTGGATGAAGCGTCGTCTCACGCGGTCTGCACGTCCAGCACGAACGCTGGTCCAACTGAGGCGCTAGGTGGAAATGGCATGGCAAGCCGTTCCACAGGACTACATCCAGCATCTCTACGATCGTCTCCATGGGAGAATAGCAGCCTGCATTGCTGCGAAAGGTGGATATACACTGTACTAGTGCCGACATTGTGCATGCTCTGTTGCCTGTGTCTATGTGCCTGTGGTTCTGTCAATGTGATCATGTGATGTATCTGACCCCAGGAATGTGTCAATAAAGTTTCCCCTTCCTGGGACAATGAATTCACGATGTTCTTATTTCAGTTTCCAGGAGTGTAGAAAGAATAATTAATAAAATAGGTTTTCTTTGGTTAAATAATGTCTAAACGCTAGATAGAAATCCCGTTGTTGATGAAATAAGCGTTTTGTGCAACTTTCTCGTAAATCCATGCTATAGAAGTTTTGTTAGTTTTCACATGTGCCTTAAAAGTTTGAACAATAAATATTTTTTAGATAAAATTAGAGTTTCATCTCACACCTTACGTCGTTCTCCACATTATGTTCTTGCATTGAACCAAAAGGTACATTAAAGTAAAGTTCCCATGAGTAAAGCTAATAATTTCATTTATCAGAGTAAAATGATCTATATGCCATTGCACAGTTGGCAAATTATTCAGATCAGGACAGAATGTTTATTAAGTAACAAAGAGGGCCAAAATGAATAAAGTTGTATAGAATGACAATTTTTTTAACATCCTAGGTTTATTGATCAATTTCATTGCTCTGTAATACTCTTTTCATGAGAATACTATGTGTATTTTATATTGTATCTTCCATTGTAATTTTTTTACAAATTTCGTGGGGAAATCTGTGCTAACTGCACAGATCCCCCCACAGAATTCTGATCCATCGGACCAGAGGGTTGTGAAAGGTATGTGCTGAGATTCGATCAGGATAGAGCCAGTGAAAAATGCCGATAGTTCCCAACTGCAAGGTTGGACGAGTAGTACATCTTCGAGTAGTAAGATCTTTGACAGCTAACAGAGCTAGGTGCACGCAGTAAAAGTTGGAGTAGTGGTGAGGAGATGCGCAGAGACAGCAGACGTGTTTCCGAGTCGGAGCTAGATGCCTGCAGGAGGCAGCCGTGTCGTGATAGCATGAAAGTAAGAATTAGCGCTACGCACATAGTAAGCTATATATTGAGCGAAACTCGGTACACATCTGGGGAAACTAGAAAGAATAATTAATAAAATAGGTTTTCTTTGATTAAATAATGTCTAAAAGCTAGATAGAAATCCCATTGTTGATGCAATAAGCGTTTTGTGAAACTTTCTCGTAAATCCATGCTATAGAAGGTTTTTTAGTTTTTCACATGTGCCTTAAAACTTTGAACAATAAATATTTTTTAGATAAAATTAGGGTTTCATCTCACACCTTATGTCGTTCTCCGCATCCTGTGCTTGCATTGAACCAAAAGGTACATTAAAGTAAAGTTCCTATGAGTAAAGCTAATAATTTCATTTATCAGAGTAAAATAATCCATATGCCATTGCACAGTTGGCAAATTATTCACATGAGGACAGAATTTTTATTAAGCAACAAACAGGGCCAAAATGAGTAAAGTTATCTAGAATAACAATTTTATGCCATTGCACTACGGCTGAGTTCAATATATGTTTTATTATCGGCTAAACGGGAAGGAGTGCAGATGCAGGTTGGCGACTCTCATTTATTTTTTACCACTAAACTTTCATGCAGTCAGATGTGTGTTTTGAGTATTAATTTTCCAACAATATTTTCGTGGAGTCAGATAAAGTTCAGTTCAGTTAAATACGCAGTCAGATGCAAGTTTTATTAAAGACAAAAGCAGTCACATGCAGTTCGGTCCAGTTTAAATAGAGAATTTTGGTTAACAACACTCTCAAACTCTGCTGCAGTTTCACCTTTGAGGCTACCTCCGCTCTACGAAGGGTAGAAACGTTTGACACTCTGCACAGCCTTAAGAAAAACATTTGGAAATTTTTTTGCAGTAAAGGGAAAGAAAGCGTTCATGTGTTGACTGAATTCAACCGACTTTCTTTGACACCCGCTCAAACTTAAGACTGTATCGTCTGTCCCGCACAACATTCGGTGGACGGAAAGAAAAGGTCTATTATGAACTGGTTGTGCACAGTTAGTTAATTGATAGATTTCGACGAAAACAGAGACATCATAACATTGAAACTAAAGCGCCACAACTGTTTAACATGTAGGAAGTGTATAACATTAATAGAACTTTCAGGGAAGTGCCCTTCAATACAGTGGAAACGTATATCTTAAGGGGCTCCGGAACGCCCTATACTTTCAATGTTAAAATAACGCTCATAAATTACATCTTTACTCACAAAGTATTTGAGGTAGGAAGTTGAACTTTTTACAGATTATTTATTGGAATATGGGCTACAACTTAACACAGGAATTTTACAAAATTTTAGTTCAGTTATTAAAGATGATTTTTTTTCAATTGTAATGAAAATTCACAATATTTTTTTGCAATTTTTTATTTTTATATTCAAAAATATACAGTTTTTTGGAAAAAGGCTGTGTTAAATTATGCAGAAGGTACTGTGTAACATTTACTGAAAGTTTGAAACAAATATGTTTGGAGGATCCTTAGAAAACATGTAATTAGTATGAGAAAATAAAAGTTTTGGGAATCGAGCGACAAAGATTGGATTAACTTTTTAGTGCATTCCAGGTCCATAGGATGGATTATCTTCATCCTCTGCAAACTCCTCCTCCAGCTTCCTCTTGTTCCTCCTCCTGTTTACTTTTGCTTGTATTTCTAGACTCTTTACAGCCCTGTCTGCAGCCCGAAGGCGTTCCTTGTCTAAAGCAAGCATCGCTCGTTGTTGTGTTCGTAGATTTTGCTACCATTTTCTTCAGCTGCAGTTACTGCAACACTGTTCCAAAAGGTGGTCATGTATGAACACTTATCACATTTGAGTTGTATTTCACTAGCAAGTCCTACGTGCTTTATTATGGAGAGTTCCAGACCAACTTCACTACAATGAATACATCTTACACAGTTTGAAAAAATTCCTTTGAGAACCGACATATCAAATATTTCATTCACATCCGATTCGCCCATAAAATATTCATAGTTTTCACTCATTGAACCAAGCTTCTTCTGTGAAGTATTTTCTTTCCCACTTTGACTGCTATGGGCAGGTGTACTTGAGAGGTTAGGTTCACTCACTTGGTTATCGTCTTTATTGTTTACAATAATGACACATACCTTTGGCTTTCCAACATTTCTCCTTTTCTTAAAAGCCTTCAGAGGATTTCTAATAACTTTACTTTTACTCATTATTATACTTCAACAAAACAGAGACTCAAGAAACAGAATTAATTACGAATATTTTCGAGATAACGACAGAGTAAATAAACATGAAACAATCGACAATCACACCAGCGATATATATTGAACCATCACAGGTTAACCACAACACATACTTTATCTCACATCACTAAAATGTACCTGATGAACACGGACGTTAATAATAACACCATTTGACAGCAGTTTAACAGCGCCACAGTGGGTCACGCCCATGTAGAACACATTTCAAAAAAAATTTAAAAATAGTTGTAGTCTTCGGAATTGAATAAATTATATATCTATTAAAAGGTAATAGTCTGCAGATTCAGAAAACGCAAAAAAGTAAAAATTGAACTTTTCATGATTTTGAGCCTTTCCGGAGCCCCTTAAAATACACCAGAATTGTTCGATCGTTTGAAGTATTGATATTACGCAATAATCACTTGCATTTGAAAATAACGTCGTTACGTGAATTAATATCGTTTATACTCCAGCAACTTTAGCATATCACCCAGCTGCTATTTCCAATTGAATGAATGATTTCAAATGGTGAAGTGACACCAAAAATGTTGTGCAATGTGTCGCGTAAAGCTGAAATAACAAAGGTAAGAAGAAACAGCTCAATTGGGTGCGATAATATCGCCCTTTTCATTTAAAATTACTTAAATTTTCCTAGTCCCACTTCATATTTAATGCACCGTTTTACCAGGGGGTAAATTACATCGCTGAATTCTGTAAGATATATTAAACGCCTGCCTCCCAGTAAATTGAGCTCCGCATTTGAATCAAAACATATTCCGACAGCAATTCGTTTTTACACCGATGACTACACATTAGCACCACCTACATACCAGCGTATTGGTCGACCTTCGAAATACAGGTCAGCAGCAATTACACGTGGCTTGGATATCGTTGGGGCAACATGGTATCACTTAAAGATAGTACGTGTGTGTTCTGATTGGTGTGCTCAGGAACACTTTTGAATGCAGCAACACTGTACTCTGTCAGCATATTTTCGAAAGACGGCCTCCTGTACTCAGAAAGGGCAAACCACGACCAACACGAAAAATGTAAAATATACACATACACAACTTTTACTGTGTCATTTCCTGAAGGAGTTGCCCGCAGCATCGCATGATTTAATTCGACTACACTCATTACCTCTACTGTACTTCTGTTGATGGTCATCTTATAGCCTCTACTCAAAACACTATCCATTCTGTTCCGCTGTCAATTCCTTTGCCGTCCCTGAGAGAATTAGAATATAATCGTGTAACCTCAAAGTTCTTGTTTGTTTTCTCTGAAATATAAGGCTTTTCCGAAATTTCTTCTGGATTTCCTTTACTGCTTACTCAGTGCACAGATTGAATAACATTGGAGAACTCTCACGATACTTTCTCACTCCCTTCTCAAACCACTGCTTCCTTTTCATGTTCTTCGAATCCTATAACTTCTGTCTGATTCTGGTTTCCTTACATACTGTAGATAATCTTTCGGTACATGTATTTTTAAAAATTTCAAAGGGTTTATTCGATTCAACACTGTCCAAAGCTTTCACTATATCTACAAATGCTATTATATCTTTTGGTGACAACTAGAACTGACGGTTTGAAGATGTCTACATCGGAGGTGATATGAGTTAACATGAGGCACTTGTAGCAACAATGAGTGCCAAATTACAAAGGCCGAGCAGAAAAAGTAGAATGAGTTCTATGCTCCACTAGCTCAGCGTCCGCTGCTTTGCTCGCGTAGAGTGTATGGCCTGCAGAGTATTTTTTGTTTTATTTAATAGAATTTTTATGTTGTTCACAAATTGCGACACCTTTTCACACTACTTAAGGCCATCAAAGGATGCTCTTTCCCGAATGTACTTTTGACCAAAAGCGATTCTGGTAGCTGGAGTCCGTAGTTTTTGTCAATTACTCCTTTTCCGTTCTTGTGATTTCCATTCCAACTTTCATTTCCTAACAAATATTCCTCATATCTAACCGAGAAGTGAAACACAGAGTATCATAAAATTAGCTTTAAAGTTTTTTTGATGTAAAGAGATATTTTCTTAAAACTTTTTATCCCCTATTGCACTCCCATAGCAGCTGAATTTCCAGAAACACTGAAACATGTATTTTTTCATCTCTGTCCAGTTTTCTAAGATTCAGTTTTAAACATACTTTCAGAATAAAACATTTTCATAAAACGTTTCTTCCCCTATTTCATCCGAATTTCCAAAAACAGTGACACGTTAATGTTTTATTTTTAACAAAGAAGCCAAATACAAATTTTCATAGATTTAGTTTCAAAAATGTTTATACAACTAAATATTTCCATGAAAACGTTCACCCCAATAGGAGTCACTTCCCAAAAACAGTGAAAGATGTATTCTTTATTTATAACTAGGAAGTCAAATTTAAATTTTCATTGATTTAGATTTAAAAAAGCTTTCATAATAAAGTATTTTAATATAAATCTCATCCCCTATTTCACCCCCTTAGAGGTTCAGTTTTCAAAAACGTTGTAATAGGCATTTTCTTTTTAATTTGTAACTGAGAAGTGAATATCGGTGTTCGTAGATGTAGCTTTAAAAATACTTTAATTGTTCTTCAGTAACGATATATTTTCAGGAAAAAAGCTTTCACCCACTATTTCACCCTCATAGGTTTAAATTTCCAAAAGTCCCGAAACAAGTACTTATTTATTTCTGACTGAGAAACCAAATACCAATTGCCTAGGCCTAACTTCAAAACTGCCTAATAACGACATGTTTAGATAAAAAAGCTCTTAATCTCGTACTTCACCTTCTTAGAGTTGGAATTTCGAAAAATCCCTTCGTAAATGACGTCTACGGTATAAGATCCTGACCTTTTCCAATTTTGCAGATTCTATTCTTATCGGTTTGGGCTAGGTGATGATCACTCAATCAGTCAGGGACTTGCCTTTTATATATAAACTAAACAAAGAAGCAGTAGTGTGACATTTCAGTGAGGACCTTGAAGCCTTTGCCTCAAGACAGGAGCGTGTAGAGGAATTATGTGTCAAGTTTAAAAGAAAAGTAAAGTATGCACTGGATAGATATGTACCCAGCAGAGCAGTTGACAATGGGAGGTACCCTGAATAGTACACAGTCACTGTAATGAAACTGCTGTGAATCATACGTGTAAAACAAGGCATTAGGCTGTAGATAGAGAGAGGCTGTCAAAAGAACAGTGCGTGAAGCCTTCAATGACTTCCGTAGTAGAAGATTGTCGAAAGATCTTTCACAACAGAATAGCAGCACGTTTGGTCACAGATTTGTTTAACCCATAGGAGAGTGCACAGAGTTGAGAGATGTTGAAAGAACTGAACTAGAACACTCTTGGAGAAAGAAGCAAACTGTTCGCAGAAAGCCTACTTACGAAGTAAATGCTATGAGTAACACTATAATTAGTGTCCAGTCACTCACAGTCGAGACAGGAACTGAAACTGAGAATAGCACATCAAAAGCTGAAGTGCTTAATTCTCTTTTCAGATGTTCCTTTACAATGGAAACCGCAGGAGCACTATCCCAATATACACCAATGACAATTAAAAATGCTAAACCACGAAGATGACGTGCTACAGACGCGAAAATTAACTGACAGGAAAAAGCTTTTCAGAGCATTCACACACGGTTGGCGCCGGTGGCGACACCTACAAGGTGCTGACATGAGGAAAGTTTCCAGCCGATTTCTCATACACAAACAGCAGTTGACCGGCGTTGCCTGATGAAACGTTGTTGTGATGCCTCGTGTAAGGAGGAGAAATGCGTACCATCACGTTTCCAACTTTCATAAAGGTCGGATTGTAGCCTATCGCGATTGCGGTTTACTGTATCGCGACATTGTTCCTCTCGTTGGTCGAGATCCACAGACTGTTAGCAGAATATGGAATCGGTGGGTTGGTTGGTTGGTTGGTTGGTTAGGGGAAGGAGACCAGACAGCGTGGTCATCGGTCTCATCGGATTAGGGAAGGATGGGGAAGAAAGTCGGCCGTGCCCTTTCAGAGGGACCATCCCGGCATTGGCCTGGAGTGATTTAGGGAAATCACGGAAAACCTAAATCAGGATGGCCGGACGCGGGATTGAACCGTCGTCCTCCCGAATGCGAGTCCAGTGTCTAACCACTGCGCCACCTCGCTCGGTCATCGGTGGGTTCAGGAAGGTAATACGGAACGCCTTGCTGGATCCTAACGGCCTCGAATCACTAGCAGTCGAGAGTAAAGGCATCTTATCCGCATGGCTGTAACGGAACGTGCAGCCGCGTCTCGATCCCTGAGTCAACAGACTGGGACGTTTGCAAGACAACAACCATCTGCACGAACAGTTCGACGACGTTTGCAGCAGCATGGACAATCAACACGGAGACCATGGCTGCAGTTACCATTGACGCTGCATCACAGACAGGAGTGCCTGCGATGGTGTACTCAACGACAAACCTCGGTGCACGAACGGCAAAAGTCATCTTTTCGGATGAATCCAGGTTCTGTTTACAGCATCATGATGGGCGCATCCGTGTGTGGCGACTTGGCGGTCAACGCACATTGGAAGACGTGTATACGTCATCGCCATACTGGCGTATCACCCGGCGTGATGGTATGGGGTGCCATTGGTTACACGTCTCGGTCACCTCTTGTTCGCATTGACGGCACTTTGAACAGTGGACGCTACATTTCAGATGTGTTACGACCCGTGGCTCTACCCTTCATTCCTGCGAAACCCTACATTTCAGCAGAATAATGCACGACTGCATGTTGCCCTGTACGGGCCTCTCTGGATACAGAAAATGTTCGACTGCTGCCCTTGGCAGCACATTCTCCAGATCTCTCACCAACTGAAAACGTCTGGTCAATGGTGGCCGAGCAACTGGCTCGTCACAATATGCCAACTACTCTTGATGAACTGTGGTATCGTCTTGAGGCTGCATATGCAGCTGTACCTGTACACGCCATCCAAGCTCTGTTTGACCTAATGGGCAGGTGTATCAAGGCCGTTATTATGGCCAGAGGTGGTTGTTCTGGGTACCGATTTCTCAGGATCTATGCACCCAAATTGCGTGAAAATGTAATCACATGTCAGTTCTAATATAATATATTTGTCCAATGAATACCCGTTTATCATCTGCATTTCTTCTTGGTGCAGCAATTTCAACGGCCAGTACTGTAATTTGCGTATCTCAAGTAAGATGACTGAAATATACATCCGTGTTAGTGGCGTTGGGAAAACACTGTAAAAATCGTTGAAACCGAAAAAGCCACAGAGTCCAAAGATATCATCAGGTTCTATACCCAATTCGCAGCTCATTTATCCCCCTCTTTTATGTATAGTCTTCGTAGATCCCTAGAAAGAAAAACAGTGACCCGTAGTTGGAAGAACCAGAAGTCACACCCGTTTAAAAGAAGGGTACCCGAAGTGATCTACAAAACTACCGTCATTTGTCCTTGACATCCATTTGTTTTAGGAACTTAGAACGAATTCTGAGTTCAAACATAATTAAATATCTCGAACAGAATGATCTCCTCCATGCCGAATAGCATGGATTCGGGGAACATCAATCATGGGAAATCCAACTTGACATACTGAAAGTCATGATTTCCGAAAAGAATTTGACTCAGTAGCATGCATACGTTTATTTTCAAAAGTACGATAGTACGAGGCAGCAAGGGAAATTTGTAACTGGGTTCGGCATTTTCTGGTAGGGCGGATACAACACGTTAACTTAGATGCAGAGTCAGCTACAGATGTAAAAGTAACTTCGTGTGCACCGCAGAGAAATGTGATGGGTCCTTTTCTGTTCATGATGTATACTAGTGAGCTTGCTGGCAATATGATAATATTATCGATAATGAAGTGCAGTCACAAAAATGCTACACAAGTATTCAGTCGGAAGTTGATAAGTTTTCAAAATTGTGCAAAGTTTGGCAGTTCTTTTTAATTGTTCGGAAATGAAAAGCTGTGCAGTTCACAAAATGAGAAAACGTAGCCTCCCATGATTACAATATCAATGAGTGACAACTGTAATCTGCAAACTCATACAATTATATGGGTGTAACACTTTGTCGGGACATTAAATGGAGTATCAGATAGTTCCTCTCGTGAGTAAAGCAGGTAGCAGACTTCAGTTTGTTGGTAGTGTACTAGGAACATCCAGTCAGTCTACTAAGGAGACGATTTACGAATCAATAGTGCAACCCATTCTAGAATATTGCTGAAGTATTTTGGACCCTACTAGATATGAATGACAGAACATATTGAACGTATACAGAGAAGGGCAGCACGATCCGTCACAGGTCTGACATGCGGGAAATTGTCACAGAGATATTGCAAGAACGGAAATGACAGACCCTTGAAGATAAACATAACTATTCCAAGAAAGCCCGCTCACGAAGTCACAGAAACCTGCTTTAAATAATGGCTCTAATAATATATAACCCTCTAATAGAAATGTTGAGTACTAGATCAGATTAATCAATCATACCACGCACAGAGGCATTTAAACATTCTTACCCCACTCCATATGTAAATGGGACGGGAAAAAGCACGGGAAAAAGCCCTAATAACTACTACAGTGAGACATTCCTTCTACCATGCTCCTCACAGTGGCTTGCAGCGTACCGGCATGTATGTAGATGTAGATGCTACAAATGACAGACCCTTGAAGATAAACATAACTATTCCAAGAAAGCCCGCTCACGAAGTCACAGAAACCTGCTTTAAATAATGGCTCTAAAAATATGCAACCCTCTAAACACTGCTCTAATAGAAATGTTGAGTACTAGATCAGATTAATCAATCATACCACGCACAGAGGCATTTAAACAGTCATTCTTACCGCGCTCCATATGTAAATGTGACGGGAAAAAGCACGGGAAAAAGCCCTGATAACTACTACAGTGAGACATTCCTTCTACCATGCTCTTCACAGTGGCTTGCAGCGTACCGGCATGTATGTAGATGTAGATGCTACAAATGTATTTTTGCCTTTCTTCAAGACGCAGGGTTAGTATTGGCCCACATGTTACCACATTTCACTGGAACCTAGTCCCACTTTCTCCATTGTTGGCTTCAACTAGATTTTCCATTCTTTTGTAAACAAGTTTTGTCCATATTTTCGAACCATTACTTCTACCTTAACATCGCATTGGATGAAACTACGTAGTATAAAACCGAGCTACGTTACGTAACGTTTCAGAATTGAATGTACCTCCATTGCCGAGATCACGAAGTAGTGGTAGTAGCTTGGCAGTGTTATAGTGGGGAAAGAAATTCACTAAATCAATATTTCTGTGGCAAGTAAGGGTGTTGAGATCATGACCGTGTTGCAGAGCCCTGGATGAAACGCAGGACTCTTCAGATATCCCTCATAGCTGTTCGATATACATACAGGGTGGACCGTTTTGATCCATAATGTTGAATAACTTCGGATACAGCAATGTGTTTTAGATAAAAGTTGTAGGTGGCAAAAAGAGTCAGGCAATGCTATTAGTGGCCACGACTTGAACGTGATTTTGAAGGTGATTTGGAGGTTAAAGTGGTTTTTCCTTAATGGTCACGCTAATATTTGATTTCAAAAGAGAGGTGAATCTTACGTACAAATAATCATACGTTACTTAAGGTTATGGTAAGGTTCAATGAAGATCAAATAAGCTAATATTTCGTTTTAGTTCTAGTACAGATTAACTCTGATTGGAGGAGGGGTACAGCAAAATTCAATGTTAGATACAAAGTGGAATAGGTATCCCGAGGAATGACATGGGAGAGAACTCACTCAACGGTTTGTAAATCAATTATCTACGTTTTATTTAACTTTGTTCTGCCTTGCAAATGTCAAAACAAAATTTATAAGTTGTGATGCATTTATCTATGCTGAAGAGCATGTTAATTAGAACTTTAAGTTCAAATCTCTCGTAGCTCGTTAGAAATCCGACGTCACAAATAGGGGTTTCCATGAAACAAAACTCAACCTTCCAACGACCGATAATTAGTTCGATAATGGTTATTGGTAATTATACGTGACCCCTTACTCCCCTTTCAATTTGTATGTAACATTGTATTGTGCTGCATCTGTTCTCTGTTCCGAGCTAATCCCTAATAGACCTAGAAACATATTTGCTTATTTGACCGCCATTGAACTTGCTATGGCCTTGAATAAAACATAGTTTATAAGTAAAATCTAACGCACTTTTCAAATCTTAAATTAAATATTATGAGTTGCATTTTCAAAAATCAGTTTAACCTTCAGATCACCTTGTAAATGCCGGCAGGAGTGGCGGAGCTGTTCTAGGCGCTACAGTCTGGAACCGTGCGACCGCCACGGTCGCAGGTTCGAATCCTGCCCCGGGCATAGATGTGTGTGATGTCCTTAGGTTAGTTAGGTTTAAGTAGTTCTAAGTTCTATGGGACTGATGACCTCAGAAGCTAAGTCCCATAGTGCTCAGAGCCATTTGAACCATTTTTTTAACCTTGAAAATCACGTTCAAGGTCACGTCCATTAGTAGCAATGCGTGAGTCTTTGTTAACCACAATTTTTATCTAAAGCATTTTGCAGTATCTCATCTCTCTCCGGAGTTATTCCCCATTATGGATTAAACTGGTCCCCCCTGTAGATGGTGTTAGAAATATAAATAGAGATATTTGTCCTTATTACTCTGGACAGTGCACTGAATAACATTACATCACAATTTACTTCATTTGAAAACTAATAATTGTAGCTATTACGAGTAATATTTTTTTAGGTTGGTTAGCACTCCAAAGTACTGCCAAACATGAGTTGGCCTAAGCGAGAGGGAGTCTCGATCTATGTAATTAGAATTCGCTTGTTACAAAAGATAAGGCGTGAAATAAGTACTAAAATGACTAACACTGTGCGTGTTTTCCAACTTTTAACTATTAAGAAAACAATACCAACTCCTAATACAGTTGTTATGAAGGATTTGTATTCACAAAAATGCCAAGTCTTTACACAGAGAACGTGATTAACCAGAACTGTTCAATCTACTTAAAACGAAACTTTCAGTATTAAATGACCCCAGACCCATGACACGACGCGCAGAAGTAGTCCTAGGCCTGCTATGGGCTGTTCATGGCGTACAGTTGCCCTCCAAAGAGTCGCTCTCATTATCCCTCTCTTACCCTCGCTCCTTGTCTGTAGCTATTTAAATCTTGTTTTTGCGGCTTACAATGTTACATGCGATCGTCGCGACGCTGGCGCCGGTGGTCAATATTTTCCCCGATGAGTTCATGAGCCCCTGACAGTTCATGTGACCTCCAAGGTCTGGCTATAGTCGCGCCTGGGTGATTAGCATCTCTTATCTCGTGGTATTCATCTACATCCACATCTACTTGATTCTCTGTAGTTCGCCATTAAGTACTTGCAAGAGGTTTCATCGAACCACCTTCAAGCTACTTCTCTATCGTTCTGCTGTCAAACAAGGTGCGGGAAAAAGTGAATGTTTAAATATTCGGGTGTAAGTTATGATTTCTCATATACTCTTATGATGATTATTTCTCCCTGTGTAAGTGGGCGCCAACAAAATATTTTCACACTCGCAGAAGAAAGTTGTTGATTTAAATTTCATGAGAGGATTCTGTAGCAAAGAAAAACGCCAGTGTTTTATTGAGTGCCGCCGCAGTTCGCATATAATATCGGTGACAGTCTCTCACAGACTTCATGATAATATAAAACGAGCTGCTTTCTTTGAACTCTTCCGATGTCCTCCGTCAATCCCATCTGATGCGGATCAAACACACCGCAGCAGTGCTGCAGAAGATGGCGAATAAGTGTAGTGTCAGCAGTCTCTTAGTAGACGTGTTGGATTTTTTAAAGTGTTCTACCAATAAATCGTAGTATTTGGTTTGCTTTACCCACAACATCATTCATGTGATCGTTCAAATGGCTCTGAGCGCTATGGGACTTAACTTCTGAGGTCATCAGTCTCCTAGAACTTAAAACTACTTAAACTTAACTAACCTAAGGACATCACACACACCCATGCCGGAGGCAGGATTCGAACTTGCGACCGTAGCGGTCTACATCTACATTTATACTCCGCAAGCCACCCAACGGTATGTGGCGGAGGGCACTTTACGTGCCACTGTCATTACCTCCCTTTTCTGTTCCAGTCGCGTATGGTTCGCGGGAAGAACGACTGTCTGAAAGCCTCCGTGCGCGCACGAATCTCTCTGATTTTACACTCGTGATCTCCTTGGGAGGTATAAGTTGGGGGAAGCAATATATTCGATACCACATCCAGAAACGCACCCTTTCGAAACCTGGACAGTAAGCTACACCGCGATGCAGTGCACCTCTCTTGCAGAGTCTGCCACTTGAGTTTGTTAAACATCTCCGTAACGCTATCACGGTTACCAAATAACCCTGTGACGAAACGCGCCGCTCTTCTTTGGATCTTCTCTATCTCCTCCGTCAACCCGATCTGGTACGAATCCCACACTGATGAGCAATACTCAAGTATAGGTCGAACGAGTATTTTGTAACCCACCTCTTTTGTTGATAGACTACATTCTCTAAGGACTCTCCCAATGAATCTCAACCTGGTACCCGCCTTACCAACAATTAATTTTATATGATGATTCCAATTCAAATCGTTCCGCACGCATACTCCCAGATATTTTACAGAAGTAAATGCTACCAGTGTTTGTTCCGCTTTCATATAATCATACAATAAAGGATCCCTCTTTCTATGTATTCGCAATACATTACATTTGTCTATGTTAAGAGTCAGTTGCCACTCCCTGCATCAAGTGCCCATCCGCTGCAGATGTTCCTGCATTTCGCTACAATTTTCTAATGCTGCAACTTCTCTGTATACTACAGCGGTTCCAGACTGTAGCCCCTAGAACCGCTCGGCCACATGTGATCGTTCCAGTTGAAGTTATTCGTGACTTTTATCTCTAAGTATTTAGATGATGGTGCAAATGGCTCTGAGCACTATGGGACTTAACATCCGTGGTCATCAGTACCCTAGAACTTAGAACTACTTAAACCTAACTAACCGAAGGACATCACACAACACCCAGCCATCACGTGGCAAAGAAAATCCCTGACCCCGCCGGGAATCGAACCCGGGAACCCGGGCGTTGGAAGCGAGAACGCTACCGCACGACCACGAGATGCGGGCATTTAGATGATTTACAGCCTTTAGATAAATGTGATTTGTCGTGTAACCGAAATTTAGCGGACTACATTTGGTACTCATGTGTATGTCCTCACACTTTTCATTATATAGAGTTAATTGCCACTTTTCGCACCATATATCCTGTCTAAACCATTTTGCAGTTGGTTTTGTTCATCTGATGATTTTACAAGACTGTGAAAGACAGCATCATCTGCAAACTATCTAAGAAGGCTGCTCATATTATTTCCTAAATCGTTTATGTAGATTAGGAACAACAGACGCCCTATAACAGTTCCTTGGGGAACGCCAGATACTACCTCTGTTTCACTCGATGACTTTTCGAGAGTAACTATGAGCTGTGACCCTCCTGACAGGAATGTTTCCAACTAACGAAACATGGTTCATTTTCCCGCGAGTAATATGTGCAGTACTCGTGGCAGAAGCAACTCGTTAATGTCTGATTACCCCCGAGCAGCTGCTCAGGTACTGAAGTGTGGATGAGTGGACGCAAAACTGAGAGTCTATACTGACAGCTGTAGGACACTCGACACTGCACGTAAGACTGTGCAGAAAACATAAGGTTGTTAAGTATGTTGTACGTTTGCAGAAAGACGGTTAGACGCAAAAAAACACAGTGAAATGGTACACATATCACACCTATCACAGTATGGGTACTTTGCGTCGATACTCTATATGATCACGTAAAGTTTTCTGCCTCATTTGAGCGTCTCGCACGACTATTTTATTTTTTTTATTTTTCTCTCCATGGCGTCTCTTTCTGTCTTCAGTCAACTTGGTCATTGATTTGTTTGGGACTCCATTCTCCGACTTAACATTTCACTTGTATCTCTTGTCTCTGTATATGTTTCCGTCTCAAGCCTCTATTGTATCGATTTGCGCTTTTTCCAGGTCAGGGTTGGCTTGTGATAGCCGTAGTATCGTTGACTTGACCCCGTGCATATACACTCCTGGAAATGGAAAAAAGAACACATTGACACCGGTGTGTCAGACCCACCATACTTGCTCCGGACACTGCGAGAGGGCTGTACAAGCAATGATCACACGCACGGCACAGCGGACACACCAGGAACCGCGGTGTTGGCCGTCGAATGGCGCTAGCTGCGCAGCATTTGTGCACCGCCGCCGTCAGTGTCAGCCAGTTTGCCGTGGCATACGGAGCTCCATCGCAGTCTTTAACACTGGTAGCATGCCGCGACAGCGTGGACGTGAACCGTATGTGCAGTTGACGGATTTTGAGCGAGGGCGTATAGTGGGCATGCGGGAGGCCGGGTGGACGTACCGCCGAATTGCTCAACACGTGGGGCGTGAGGTCTCCACAGTACATCGATGTTGTCGCCAGTGGTCGGCGGAAGGTGCACGTGCCCGTCGACCTGGGACCGGACCGCAGCGACGCACGGATGCACGCCAAGACCGTAGGATCCTACGCAGTCCCGTGGGGGACCGCACCGCCACTTCCCAGCAAATTAGGGACACTGTTGCTCCTGGGGTATCGGCGAGGACCATTCGCAACCGTCTCCATGAAGCTGGGCTACGGTCCCGCACACCGTTAGGCCGTCTTCCGCTCACGCCCCAACATCGTGCAGCCCGTCTCCAGTGGTGTCGCGACAGGCGTGAATGGAGGGACGAATGGAGACGTGTCGGCTTCAGCAATGAGAGTCGCTTCTGCCTTGGTGCCAATGATGGTCGTATGCGTGTTTGGCGCCGTGCAGGTGAGCGCCACAATCAGGACTGCATACGACCGAGGCACACAGGGCCAACACCCGGCATCATGGTGTGGGGAGCGATCTCCTACACTGGCCGTACACCACTGGTGATCGTCGAGGGGACACTGAATAGTGCACGGTACATCCAAACCGTCATCGAACCCATCGTTCTACCATTCCTAGACCGGCAAGGGAACTTGCTGTTCCAACAGGACAATGCACGTCCGCATGTATCCCGTGCAACCCAACGTGCTCTAGAAGGTGTAAGTCAACTACCCTGGCCAGCAAGATCTCCGGATCTGTCCCCCATTGAGCATGTTTGGGACTGGATGAAGCGTCGTCTCACGCGGTCTGCACGTCCAGCACGAACGCTGGTCCAACTGAGGCGCCAGGTGGAAATGGCATGGCAAGCCGTTCCACAGGACTACATCCAGCATCTCTACGATCGTCTCCATGGGAGAATAGCAGCCTGGATTGCTGCGAAAGGTGGATATACACTGTACTAGTGCCGACATTGTGCATGCTCTGTTGCCTGTGTCTATGTGCCTGTGGTTCTGTCAGTGTGATCATGTGATGTATCTGACCCCAGGAATGTGTCAATAAAGTTTCCCCTTCCTGGGACAATGAATTCACGGTGTTCTTATTTCAATTTCCAGGAGTGTATTTCAGAATTCTGCTGGCGAGGCTTATTGGCCGTAGTCTGCTGATGTTCCCAAAGAACTTTAACCTTCTCTTTCTGACGTCTGCTGCTACGTTTGACATCTTCTGTGTGGATTCGCTAGGGTTTGATCTGAAACCCTCTTCACTCAGCTTTGGACGGAGAATTTTTCTCACGATTTTGCATTCTTCCTTCATTGTGCTTTCCATGTTGCTTTTCGTATGGAGTGCTAGTGACTCACTTGCATACAGTATTCCAGGCTTCATTACTGTGTTGTAGTGTCCGACCTTTGTTTGAATGGAGATGCCGTAAGACCCCTCCAATTTTGCTGTCGAGTTTTCTGTGCGATCTCTTCTCCTCCTGTAGGTTCGAGAATTTCCTCTAGATTTTTGAGATGTGTAACTCATTTATCTTGCCGTATCTTGTGTGTAATTTTTGTGGGTTTAATTTTTGGCAGGAGGATTCAGCCTTTTGGAAAGAGATTTGCAGGCCAAATTTTTCTGCACATTGTTGTAGTATTTCTGTTTGTTTGGTTACTGTCGCTTCGTTATCCAACAGTATGGCCAGTTCGTCTGTGAAACTTGGATTAGAAACGGCCAGGTCGACTTTGAAACCTGGACTTGGGATTTCTGTCATCGCCCAGTATCATTCTAGTCGTATTGGTTTCCACTGTCCTTGGATTTTCAGTTCCGTTTCCCATTCCCTCATCACATTGTCCAGGACTAAGTTGAACAATAGAGGAGATAATCCTTCGCCGTGGCGAAATCTAGTTTTGATCATGGAGGGGTCAGAGATTTCACCTATTTAACTTTCGATGTTGTGCTATTCATTGTGTATTTGATCAGTCGTAATGTTATTGGGTCGAGTCTCTGCTCCCCTACGTTGGTGAATAAGGGTAATCGGTCGCCAGAACCATATGCTTTCTTGAAACTTATGGAAGTACAAGTGATTGGAGTTCCTCATACCATTGTATTTTAGAAATGTTTTCAGATCAAAGATTATTTCTGTACTTCAAAGATCAGGGCAGAAGCCTATCTGGCATTCACCAACAAATTTTGCGTTCTAACTGTTCTTGTATTCTCTAGAGTAAGCATGCCTATAAAATTTTGTGGGTGACATGAAGCAGGGAGATTCCTTTGTAGCTGTTCATATTCACCATATCTCCTTTCTTGTCCTGCTGGAAGATAAATGCACGTTTCCAGTTATGAAGGAGTTTTCGAGATGGTTGTGATTATTTATGTAAGTTCCTGTCAACACTTCGATTCTAAAACATCTTTCTTCGCTCAGAAACTAGAAGGAAGACCTCAAGGTTTTTCTTGTTCAAAATCACTCAATGAATTTACTGGTATACGAGGTATGTAATACACCTGCTCAGTAGAACTTACATTTTCGGTGAAATCTCTTTGATTAAGGGCGGTGACGACTTTAAAATGAATCACAGGGTCGCCAGTGTTAATTAGATGCAGAAACTCGTATGTCGTTCCCACTACTTATCTGGACTCGTTGCAACATGGCTAACGAAATCATTGCAAGAAAAAGACGCAAACAATACTGCCAACATTATAGTGTGCCTCAGATCTTTCAGCAGGGGATATCTCATACTTCTACTGCATTTGACCGCAGTGTTAACATAGCTAAATCTACATCTACATCTACATACATACTCCGCAGTCCCCCATACGGTGCGTGGCGGAGGGTACCTCGTACCACAACTAGCATCTTCTCTCCCTGTTCCACTCCCAAACAGAACGAGGGAAATATGACTGCCCATATACCTCTGTACGAGCCCTAATCTCTCTTGGGTCTTTCCACGAAATATAAGATGGCGGCAGTAAAATTGTTCTGCAGTCAGCCTCAAATGCTGGTTCTCTAAATTTCCTCAGTAGCAATTCACGAAAAGAACGCCTCCTTTCGTCCAGAGACTCCCGCCCGAGTTCCTGAAGCATTTCCGTAACACTCGCGTGATGATCAAACCTACCAGTAACAAATCTAGCAGCCCGCCTCTGAATTGTTTCTATGTCCTCCCTCAATCCGACCTGATAGGGATCCCAAACGCTCCAGCAGTACTCAAGAAAAGATCGTATTAGTGTTTTATAAGCGGTCTCCTTTACAGATGAACCACATCTTCCCAAAATTCTACCAATGAACCGAAGACGGCTATCCGCCTTCCCCACAACTGCCATTACATGCTTGTCCCACTTCATATCGCTCTGCAGTGTTATGCCCAAATATTTAATCGACGTGACTGTGTGAAGCGCTACACTAATAATGGAGTATTCAAACATTACGGGATTCTTTTTCCTATTCATCTGCATTAATTTTCATTTATCTCTACTTAGAGTTAGCTGCCATTCTTTGCACCAATCACAAATCCTGTCCAAGTCATCTTGTATCCTCCTAGAGTCACTCAACGACGACACCTTCCCGTACACCACAGCATCATCAGCAAACAGCCGCACATTGCTATCCACCCTATCCAAAAGATCATTTATGTAGATAGAAAACAACAGCGGACCTAACATACTTCCCTGGGGCACTCCAGATGATACCCTCGCCTCCGATGGACACTCACCATCGAGAACAACGTACTGTGTTCTATTACTTAAGAAGTCTTCGAGCCACTGACATATTTGGGAACCAATCCCATATGCTCGTACCTTAGTTAGGAGCAGTGGGGCTCCGATGGCATCGCTTGAACGTTTTGACTGTTTTCAGTGTATCCTGTGAAATACCAGATTTACCCTCAAGCTGCCTGTCAGTAACTCATGTGCAGATAAAATGTATCTTGAGGAACTGAATCTCTAAATGCGTTGTGTAAAGTTAATTAACTAAACTACGACTGCCTACAGACAGATACAGTATCAAAAAGCTCTACGAGACAAAAAATCCCGTCAGTCTTCACGTGCAGCGACACGGCTGATACTGCTTTGTGGGCAAACTCTTGCAGAGAACCGGGCACGTCAGCGCAGCAGTTTGTTTTCGCTTAATTAGAAAGATGATATTTCCTTTCTTTGCCAAGAAGTAAATGGATCTCCAAGCAGGCTTCTCCAGCTAATCAAAATCTGCCCCAGGACTAACGACTGGCTCCCCTTGTAGCGAGAGGCATCAGAACAAGGGTAAGGAGCGGCTGGGAAGGGGCTCTGCCTGCGCCGGACAGCCCAGGGTTACGGGGCTGCCACGCGGGAAGGATCTCGCGCGCATAATTGCTTGCGGGACAGTCGCGGCTCGACGCTGGCGGCGGATCTCGTAAGACGGGCGCGTGCGGCCAAAACCGGTCGCTCTCCGCACAGTGGCTAGCGACTCTGTGAAATTGATTAAATTCGGCCCAGCATTTGCATGTAATATGGTAATACATTTTCCGCGGGCGAAGCCCCGGGGGGGGGGGGGGGGGGGGAAAGCGAACCGAATGGCTGCATTTGCATGTGTGCTTCAACGATACTGGCTACACAATATCCGCGAATGCTTTTGTTTCGTGTTATCGACCGGCACTGGTTGGCAAACATTCTGAATATTTATTCTTGCGCACGTTGCGGAGTAAATTGTACGAGAAAATTGCCGCCCTCTCTGTTATTTTACGAATGTTATTACGATTATCGAGTAGCACATTCGGCAGGCTCTGGTTAAGTGCTGTATGATCCTCTTCTCGCAACTGAAAGTTATCGTGTGTGTATATTAGTTCCTAACCTGTCACGTAACTGATATATAATGTCACTTACCCTTCCCAAATCTTTTTACTGTTTTTCACGGATAAATAACAAAAAATATTGTCTTAACAGCGCACTCTGTTCAGTGTCTTACTGTCGTTCCTGTATGTGTACTTTTGCTGCAGATTGTCATAAGTTTTAGACTCACAGGAATAGGAATTCTTCTGAAAACTGTAATCTCTGATGCTTCTTTTCTGATGTCTGTGTACCAAACTTAACTGTTTTCTGGCGGTTCTCAGTTTAGTTAATACGACTGAGCGTGCTCATCTACATCCTTGTTGTACCGCTACCGCCCCCTGTCAGGATACCGTCTCAAGTATACTTACAGTGTACACAACGAACGTGACGAAGAGACTGTAAGAAAATCTTATCACCTAACTTTACTAAGATTTAAGCCCGGCAAGAGCGTGAACAGAGCACTTATTTGACGGAGCGTACACAAGAAAGAATCATGAAAATATGGGGAACCGGAATCTACACTTTAGTGAAATAGTTCTCAGAGCTCTAATTATTTAACAGCGCGCGGTTCACCGCCATCTTAATATAGGATTGCATGAGGCGCTTTTAGAATTTATTAAAATTCATGTGTACGTGGAGCGATTATATTTCGGGTTATCACATTAAAATATTGGTGAAGGATATCTATACTGTAGTGAAATTTAATTAAAAGAAATCTTTTAATGGAAGAAAGTATCTCCCTTTTTTAAACGTAATAATCCTCGTCTTGCCGAGAAGCGACCAATTACTGGACTTAACTGAATGTTCTTAGTTTTTACCTTAATACAACATAAATTAACACACTACTTGCCATTAAAATTGCTACACCACGACGAACCCGTGCTACAGACGCGAAATTTAACCGACAGAAAGAAGATTCTATGATATACAAATGATTAGCTTTTCAGAGCATTCACACAAGGTTGGTGCCGGTGGCGATACCTACAACGTGCTGACATGAGGAAAGTTTCCAACCGATTTCTCATACACAAACAGCAGTTGACCGGCGTTGCCTGGTGAAACGTTCTTGTGATAACTCGTGTAAGGAGGAGAAATGTGTACCGTCACGTTTCCGACTATTATAATGGTCGGATTGTAGCCTATCGCGATTGCGGTTTATCGTATCGCGACATTGCTGCTCGCGTTCGTCGAGATCCAATGACTGTTAGATGAATATGGAAACGGTGGGTTCAGGAGGGTAATACGGAACGCCGTGCTGGATCCCAACGGCCTCGTATCACTAGCAGTCGAGATGACAGGCATCTTATCCGCATGGCTGTAAAGGATCGTCCAGCCACGTCTCGATCCCTGAGTCAACAGATGGGGACGTTTGCAAGACAACAACCATCTGCACGAACAGCTCGACGACGTTTGCAGCAGCATGGACCATCAGCTCGGAGACCATGGCTGCGGTTACCCTTGACGCCGCATCACAGACAGGAGCGCCTGCGATGGTGTACTCAACGACAAACCTGGGTGCACGAATGGCAAAACGTCATTTTTTCGGGTGAATTCAGGTTCTGTTTACAGAATCCGTCTTTGGCGACATCGCGGTGAACGCACATTGGAAGCGTGTATTAGTCATCGCCATACTGGCGTATCACCCTGCGTGATGATATGGGGTGCCATTGGTTACACGTCTCGGTCATCTCTTGTTCGCATTGACGGTACGCTACATTTCATATGTGTTACGACCCGTGGCTCTACCCTTCATTCGATCGCTGCGAAACCCTACATTTCAGCAGGATATTGCACGACCGCTTGTTACAGGTCCTGTACAGGCCTTTCTGGATACAGAAAATGTTCGACTGCTGCCCTGGCCAGCGCATCCTCCAAATCTCTCACCAATTGAAAACGTCTGGTCAATGGTGGCCGAGCAACTGGCTCGTCACAATACGCCAGTCACCACTCATGATGAACTGCGGTATCGTGTTGAAGCTGCATAGGCAGCTGTACTTGTACACGCCATCCAAGCTCCGTTTGACTCAATGCCCAGGCGTATCAAGGCCGCTATTACGGCCAGAGGTGGTTGTTCTGTGTACTGATTTCTCTGGATTTATGCACCCAAATTGAGAGAAAATGTAATCAGATGTCAGTTCTAGTATAATATATTTGTCCAATGAATACCCGTTTATCATCTGCTTTTCTTCTTGGTGTAGCAATTTTAATGGCCAGTGGTGTGTATTGACTTTCTTTTCCTTAATAATTATGTGCGAGTGTTTTAAAGCGTCCGTTGATGACGGAACGCAGTGAAATTACGATGAAATTTTTCCTACGCAAGACATCTGCCAAGAATGGTCGATTGTTCTGCGTGAAGGTCACTAGGCATATGAAAAAGATGCACGATCGGCAAAAATTACCAGATATTATTTAAAATTTACGTGTTACAATGCCGAATGGCCGCCGTAGCTAGCGTTAAGTTCGAGACTAGAACAGAAAGTAACAACTCTGGTCTTTCTAGTTTCTTCCACCAGCGAGTAGAACAACAATTATTTGCCAGTAAGATCCTGTACCGTTATCTTATATAGTCTGTTCGCACCATTGTTATTTCATTTCGTTAAAATTACCGTTATGACAGCTAACTGCACGATCATTTTCAGATTTTTTTATTTTTTTATTTTTTTTTTTTACTTTGTTTTGTGTCTGACTTGTCGTCGCACGATTTAATCTTTCGTATCGTGTATCGGTACAGTGTGACAATAAAATTACCGCTGTCCGAATAGATACTACCAGGACACTACTTCCGAAGGTGGTAATAGGAGACTGAATACTAATGAGTCGTGCGCGGTTCGCGCTCATGCCGTTTGTTGCTCGTCCTCTTGTTTTTGTGGCTCTGTCGCCTCGTTTTTTCTTTAATATGATTTACTGGCGTCACTAGGTTGCTGGTTTGCTTCACCCGTCAGTGGCAGCAGCAGCGCTTATCGATAAGTGCACTGTCGAACCACCTCTGGAGCGACCGCTAGTATTTCCAGGTCGTCGTCTGTCTCGAGTTCAGTTGGGAGTTCAGTCGGGACGCAGCAGCAGTGAAGTCGGGGACGGAGCGCCAGTGAGGTGCGGACTGCCAGTGCTCACCGATCGCTGGAGACGCACGTGAACTGCATGACGGAAGGAGATTGGAGGAGGACCACCGTTGGTCGGTCGTTCGGTTGGTCGTCACATCAGGCGACGCGTATTGGGTCTTTTGACAGTTTCCGGGCCTCGTCACTTGGTTATCGTGCCGGACGTGGGTCGGTCCGTTCCTTGCACAGAGATGTTGTGGCCAATGGGCAAGAGTTACCTCTGCATGGATGGGTCCGAGCCAGTGTACCTGGGTTGCCCTGTTTCTGAATTCCGAACGGACACTGAGTTGGGCTGGAGCTGCAATCAGCGTCGGACAGCCAAGACTCGCTGGACCGCGCCGACACACCTAACTTGAGTGGGAACGACCTGGGTCGTCTCATTGCACGACGTGCATTTGGTCACCGGGCGCTTGTGGAAGTTCTTTTTGTGTCGGATTGATTCGTCCCAGTTGTTCCACAGTGATTGCTTTTACGATTGCTCGAGTTCTTGTGCAAGTGTGTTTACGTGGAACTGTATGTAGCTACTGTGATTTCTACTGAGCAGATGAATGTTGGCTGGGTACTGTATTTGGCAGTTGGTCGGTTGAGAGAGAGGGAATTGATTAGGTTGTTGGTTGGTTTTTCAGCCTTCCCTAGGTCGTGTTGCAACCCGATTGTTTAGTGTTGCGCTTGGCTGCCTGTCTCACCTAAACTGTGGTTAGAGTTTCCTCCCCAGGCCGACCCTTGGAACGCTTCTGAGCACCACTGTTTGTTGTTTGTCATTGTCACTTTACTTAAGCCGTGTATCAATGTTGTCTGTTTTATGTTTAGTATATGGCCTTCAACCGAACTTCATAGCAACGTACGATTACACCTTCAGCCATGTTTCATGTACAATTCTTGTTGCTCTGTATTTAGCCCCTCAGCCACGTTTGTTTCAGAATCTGTGGCTCTAATATGTAAATCCTTGTCTGTAAGGTTTCTCTTTATCTTGAATTCTTGAAATGGCCTTCAGCCGTGTTCTGTAAATGTTTATCTTAAGGTTGTCTTTAATTATCATTGAGTAATTGTTTGGGCCTTCAGCCCAAGATATTGTAATTTTACTTCAGCCTTTACTATAAATCCTGATGTTTTAAAGGGAATCATTTAAACATGTTTTGGAGAAGTTACTTGAGCCCTCAGCCGTTTATTGACCTTTGTTGTTTTAAAGAGAAACCTGTGCTTTGGTTCGAGCAATACAGTTGTGTGTTCTTATATAACTAATAATAATTGACCTTGGCCACTTTCCCCAACCTGATCCGCTCTGTCCTGGGAAACTGAATTTCAACTAAGATGACGAGCTTATACATGACATTCTACGATTTTAAGAAGTTATCTCCTCATTGAGTGAATTTTTTTCAGAACTTGGAGTCGATGAGCAATTACGACTGCATTAAGAGTAAATGAAATTCCATGAATGTTTTACTACAGTCGCCAGTCATTAACGTCAGTTTCATAGGAGCCAACACTCAGTGTTCTCGCTCAGTTTCACAGTGAATGAAGTACAGCAGGAATGGCGTAGGGTCTTAGAAAGGAATACTTTGGTAAAACCATTGCGAAACGTGACAAAGAGAAACGTATTTAGATGAATTCGTACTGAAGTGAGTCTAACTTATTTCAGACGAATTCATATTCAAGTGAGTGTAACATTCCTGATAATCTGCAGCAAATGTACACATACAGGAACGGCAGTCACACACTCAACAGAGCGTGCTGTCATGAGAATATTTCTTGTTATTTAACTGTCAGTGGACGGACTGTGCAACTGATTTAGATTTTATATGTGTTAAACTGAAATTTGTGATTAGAGTAACACGAGGAAAGGAATTGTGGATAATATTTGAAAAGGGAGAGCAATATCAGATACCAAACACGCACCACCCATCCATACGAACAGCAAATACTGATTATAAAACCATCTGGCAAAGGAAATCTTGGGCTGACTCCCCACAGAGGCGTAATGAGTGTAGTGCAATAGAAATTAGAGTAATGGCTGGTAATGCTGTCCAGATAGCTTCAATGTTCGTTAAGTATGTTTCGGTTTGCATAGACAATTTGTAGTACTAATTAAACGTATTTTAATATTGCGTGATTAGGTACTTTTTACAGTGATAGGTCTTTTAGTACTATTATGGAGCTTCTTAGAATCATAGTTGTTGTATAACAACCATTTTAGGATACTGTGTACGATGGCGATATATCACCACAAAATCTGTACACCTCAACTGAAACTACAAAACTACGATCCAGAAATATTCTGTAATTGGACGAAATATGTTATCGTCGTAGAAAGTATCACACTGGATAATAAAAAACATTTCAATAAATTTAAATCTGTTGCCGAATGGATGCAGTGTTATGAAATAGGTAAAGCGGTATTAACAATATAACCTAAAAATGTGAACGCCGTATTCGAAAACACATAGATATATACAAAAAATTATATTTTGTAATCGTCGAATTTCAGAAATACGATCACGCCGGTCTCCCTGTATCCCTCTGAGTGCTTACCATTATCTCAAAAGTTTTATATTAGCTGTAATGAAATCAACCATAGATCTAGTGCGGCACACCAGAGACAGATTATGGAAACAGTGGCACATTAGGAAATCAAAACGTGTGATTTAATACATGAGGTATCAGGCAAAACTTTTAGCTACCTCAGAATATATATTCGTATACAGGATAATTACCGAATCTTCGCGTGGTTTTTCCTTCCGATCATCTCTGTCACCTTGTTGTTGTGGTTGTAGTCTTCAGTCCTGAGACTGGTTTGATGCAGCTCTCCATGCTAATCTATCCTGTGCAAGCTTCTTCATCTCCCAGTACCTACTGCAACCTACATCCTTCTGAATGTGCTTAGTTTATTCATCTCCTGGTCTCACTCTACCATTTTTACCTTCCACGCTGCCCTCCAATGCTAAATTTGTGATCCCTTGATGCCCCAGGACATCTCCTACCAACCGATCCCTTCTTCTAGTCAAGTTGTGCCAAAAACTTCCCCCCAATCCTATTCAATACCTCCTCATTAGTTACGTGATCTACCCACCTAATCTTCAACATTCTTCTGTAGCACCACATTTCTTGTCCAAACTAGTTATCGACCATATTTCACTTCCATACATGGCCACACTCCATACAAATCCTTTCAGAAACGACTTCCTGACACTTAAATCTATACTCGATATTAACAAATTTCTCTTCTTCAGAAACGCTTTCCTTGCCATTGCCAGTCTACATTTTATATCTTCTCTGCTTCGACCATCATCACTTATTTTGCTCCCCAAATAGCAAAACTCCTTTACTACTTTGAGTGTTTCATTTCCTAATCTAATTCCCTCAGCATCATCCGACTTAATTCGACTACATTCCATTATCCTAGTTTTGCTTTTCTAGATGTTCACCTTATACCCTCCTTTCAAGACACTGACCATTCCGTTCAACTGCTCTTCCAAGGCCTTTGCTGTCTCTGACAGATTTACAATGTCATCGGCGAACCTCAAAGTTTTTATTTCTTCTCCCTGGATTTTAATACCTACTCCGAATTTTTCTTTTGCTTCCTTTACTGCTTGCTCAATATACAGATTGAATAACATCGGGGAGAGGCCACAACCCTGTCTCACCCCCTTCCCAACCACTGCTTCCCTTTCATGCCCCTCGACTCTTATAACTGCCATCTGGTTTCTGTACAAATTGTAAATAGCCTTTCGCTCCCTGTATTTTACCGCTGCCACCTTTAGAATTTGAAAGAGAGTGTTCCAGTTAACATTGCCTAAAGCTTTCTCTAAGTCTACAAATGCTAGAAACGTAGGTTTGCCTTTCCTTAATCTTTCTTCTAAGATAAGTCGTAACGTAAGTATTGCCTCACATGTTCCAACATTTCTACGGAATCCAAACTGATCTTCCCCGAGGTCAGCTTCTACCAGTTTTTCCATTCGTCTGTAAAGAATACGCGTTAGTATTTTGCAGTTGTGACTTATTAAACTGATAGTTCGGTAATTTTCACATCTGTCAACACCTGCTTTCTTTGAGATTGGAATTATTATTTTCTTCTTGAAGTCTGAGGGTATCTCGCCTGTCTCATACATCTTGCTCACCAGATGGTGTAGTTTTGTCAGGACTCGTTCTCCCAAGGCCGTCAGTAGTTCTAATGGAAAGTAGTCTACTCCCGGGGCCTTATTTCAACTCAGGTCTTTCAGTGCTCTGTCAAACTCTTCACGCAGTATCGTATCTCCCATTTCATCTCCATCTACATCCTCTTCCATTTCCATAATATTGTCCTCAAGTACATCGCCCTTGCGTAGACCCTCTATATACTCCTTCCACCTTTCTACTTTCCCTTCTTTGCTTAGAACTGGGTTTCCATTTGGGCTCTTGATATTCATACAAGTGGCTCTCTTTTCTCCAAAGGTCTCTTTAATTTTCCTGTAGGCAGTATCTATCTTACCTCTAGTGAGATAAGCCTCTACATCCTTACATTTATCCTCTAGCCATCACTGCTTAGCCATTTTGCACTTCCTGTCGATCTCATTTTTGAGGTGTCTGTATTCCTTTTTGCCTGCTTCTTTTAGTGCATTTTTATATTTTCTCCTTTCATCAATTAAATTCAATATTTCTTCTGTTACCCAAGGAGTTCTACTAGCCCTCGTCTTTTTAACTACTTGATCCTTTGCTGCCTTCACTACTTCATCCCTCAGAGCTACCCATTATTCTTCTTCTGTACTTATTTCCCCCATTCCTGTCAATTGCTCCCTTATGCTCTCCCTGAAACTCTGTATAACCTCTGGTTCTTTAGGTTTATCCAGGTCCCATCTCCTTAAATTCCCACCTTTATGCAGTATCTTCAGTTTTAATCTACAGTTCATAACCAATAGATTGTGGTCAGAGTCCACATCTGCCCCTGGAAATGTCTTACAATTTAAAACCTGGTTCCTAAATCTCTGTCTTAACATTATATAATCTATCTGGTACCTTCTAGCATCTCCAGGATTCTTCCATGTATACAACCTTCCTTCAGGATTCTTGAACCAAGTGTTAGCGATTATTAAGTTATGCTCTGTGCAAAACTCTACCAGGCGGCTTCCTCTTTCATTTCTTAGCCCCAATCCATATTCACCTACTATGTTTACTTCTCTCCCTTTTCCTGCTCTCGAATTCCAGTCACCCATGATTATTAAATTTTCGTCTCCCGTCACTACCTGAATAATTTCTTTTATCTCATCATACATTTCTTCAATTTCTTCATCATCTGCAGAGAGTTGGCATATAAACTTGTACTACTGTAGTAGGTGTGGGCTTCGTGTCTATCTTGGCCACAATAATGCGTTCACTATGCTGTTTGTAGTAGCTTACCCGCACTCCTATTTTTTTATTCATTATTAAACCTACTCCTGCGTTACCCCTATTTGATTTTGTGTTTATAAACCTGTATTCACCTGACCAAAAGTCTTGTTCCTCCTGCCACCGAACTTCACTAATTCCCACTATATCTAACTTTAACCTATTCATTTCCCTTTTTGAATTTTCTAATCTACCTGCCCGGTTAAGAGATCTGACATTCCACGCTCCGATCCGTAGAACGCCAGTTTTCTTTTTCCTGATAATGACGTCCTCCTAAGTAGTCCCCGCCCGGAGATCCGAAAGTGGGACTTTTTTACCTCCGGACTATTTTACCCAAGAGGACGCCATCATCATTTATCCATACAGTAAAGCTGCATGCCCTCGTGAAAAATTACGGCCGTAATTTCCCCTTGCTTTCAGCCGTTCGCAGTACCAGCACGGCAAGGTCGTCTTGGTTAATGTTGCAAGGCCAGGTCAGTCAATCATCCAGACTGTTGCCCCTGCAACTACTGAAAATGCTGCCGCCCCTCTTCAGGAACCACACGTTTGTCTGGCCTCTCAACAGATACCCACCAGCGAGAAGGTCCATGGTTCATGGGGAAGTTAATACACTACTGGCCATTTAAATTGGTACACCACGAAGATGACGTGCTACAGACGAGAAATTTAACCGACAGGAAGAAGATGCCGTGATATGCAAATTATTAGCTTTTCAGAGCATTCACACAAGGCTGGCCCCGGTGGTGACACCTACAACGTGCTAACATGAGGAAGGCTTCCAACCGATTTCTCGTACACAGACAGTAGTTGACCGGCGCTGTCTGGTGAAACGTTGTTCCGATGCCTCGTGTAAGGAGGAGAAATGCGTATCATCACGTTTCCGACTTTGATAAAGGTCACATTGTAGACTATCGCGATTGCGGTTTATCGTATACGACATTGCTGCTCGCGTTCGTCGAGATCCAATCACTCTTAGCAGAACATGGAATGTGTGGGTTTAGGAGTGTAATACGGAAAGCCGTGCCGAATCCCAACGGCCTCGTATCAGTAGCAGTCGAGATGACAGGCATCTTATCCGCATGGCTGTAACCGATCGTGCAGCCATGTCTCGATCCCTGAGTCAACAGAAGGGGACATTTGCAAGACAACAACCATCTGCACGAACTGTTCGACGACATTTGCAGCAGCATGGACTATCAGCTCGGAGACCATGGCTGCGGTTACCCTTGACGCTGCATCACAGACAGGAGCACCTGCGATGGTGTACTCAACGTCGAACCTGGGTGCACGAATGGCAAAACGTCATTTTTTCGGATGAATCCAGGTTCTGTTTACAGCGTGATCGCATCCATGTTTGGCGACATCGCGGTGAAAGCACATTGGAAGCGTGTATTCGTGATCGCCATACTGGCGTATCACCCGGCGTGATGGTATGGGGTGCTATTGGTTACACGTCTCGGTCGCCTCTTGCTCGCATTGACGGCACTTTGAACAGCGGACATTTCAGGTGTGTTACGACCCGTGGCTCTACCCTTTATTCGATCCCTGCGAAACTCTACATTTCAGGAGGATAATGCACGACCGCATGTTGCAGATCCTGTAAGGGCGTCTCTGGATACAGAAAATGTTCGACTGCTGCCCTGACCAGCACAATCTCCAGACCGCATGTTGCAGATCCTGTAAGGGCGTCTCTGGATACAGAAAATGTTCGACTGCTGCCCTGACCAGCACAATCTCCAGATCATTCACCAAGTGAAAACATCTGGTCAATGGTGGCCGAGTAATTGGCTCGTCACAATACGCCAGTCACTACTCTTGATGAACTGTGGTATCGTGTTGAATCTGCATGGGCAGTTGTACCTGTACACGCCATCCAAGCTCTGTTTGACTCAATGCCCAGGCGTATTAAGGCCGTTATTACGGCCAGAGGTGGTTGTTGTGGGTACTGATTACTCAGGATCTATGCACCCAAATTGCGTGAAAATGTAATCCCATGTCAGTTCTAGTATAGTATATTTGTCCAATGAATACCCGTTTATCATCTGCATTTCTTCTTGGTGTAGCAATTTTAATGGCCAGTAGTGTATATGGTAGGTACTAGAACCGAGAGTGAATAATACGAATTAACGACCAAGACCGAAGTGCCGGCAGGTGGGGCTGAGCGGTTCTAGGCGCTTCAGTCTGGAACCGTGCGACCGCTACGGTCGCAGGTTAGAATCTGCCTCGGGTGTTGATGTGTGTGATGTCCTTAGGTTAGTTAGTTTTAAGTAGTTCTAAGTTCTAGGGGACTGATGACCTCAGATGTAAAGTCCCATAGTGCTCAGAGCCATTTGAACCATTTTGAACCAAGACCGAAGTACTCGGAATGAAAATTGTGTAATACAGGGGATGAACTGTTTAACCCCTGGTGTTCAATCTGTACATCGAAGAAGCAATGATGGAAATAAAGCTTCAGGAGTGGAACTAAAATTCAAGGTGAAAGGATATCAACGGAACGATTCGCTCATGACATTGCTATCCTGAGTGAAAATGTAGAAGTATTTCGTCATCTACTGAACATATTGAATAGTCTAATGAGTACAGAATATGGATTGAGAGTAAATCGAATAAAGAAGATTGAAAAGAGAAGTAGCAAGAATGAGAAAAGGGAGAAATTTAACATAGCCATTGATGGTAACGAAGTAGGTGAAGTTAAGGAATTTTAGTACTTAGGCAGCAAAATAATCAATGATGGGCGGACCAAGAAGGATATCAAAAGCAGACTAGTACTAGCAGAAAAGGGCACACCTGGCCAAGAAAAGTCTACCGGCGTCAATCACAGGCCCTAATCTGACGAAGAAATTTCAGACTAGTAGACTTTTCTTGGCCAGTTTGAGATTGTTTGGTATCAGGATATTTTTGCTGTGTATCTTAAGTTTTGTGAGATGCTGCTGGCAGTTATATTTTGGTAATGGTTCCGAAAACACTGTTTGCTCTTAACTGCGATTTACTCAAGTTCAGTTCGCTCGTGCGCTGTTTGGTTGTCATAGATCCCACCTTACGCGGATTTGTACGAGGTATTTAACATACGCTTAAACCTTTGAGTGAATTTATGTTCTTGTGTTGGCCTGTTGGCTGGACAGCGCTTATGCCACCTTTTAAGACTATAAACTTGGACAAGAATGAATAACGCTTTCTGGGCTATAGTGCATTTCTCAGCAGTTAAAATTGTTGACCGAACTGCTCTTTCCCCAGATTTAAGTTAATTATTAATGCTGTTATCTCAGCTTTAGGATGCATGTGGCGCCGATCTTTAAGCTACCCTTTGTTTAATGAGTTATTACATATTGACATAGTTATCATTCTGTTTAGCCTTTATTGTGGGCGAGTGTTATGTTAATTCTGCCATTGCGGGGTCCCGTAATGTTTAGAGTCGAAACCTTGTCGCTGTAAGTATCCTCGACACTTTCCATCAAGTCGGAAGCAATCGTTTTGTTAAAGTCTGGAGCTTAAGAAGACTTGACGACCTCTACGCTTTCATTGCCTGTTGTTGCTTAAGGCTAACTGGATCTCGGGACGGACCTCGCAGTGGCTGTAGATGTTCACGTATGTGATCTGTTGGTATTTATGTTTTAGAGAGGCGGAGTCTGGGTACTGGGGGAGGGGGGGGAGGGGGGATTGTAAGACGTCCCGAAAGCCTGGGCGACTTCACGACTGTCATTAGCCATTGAATGGCTTACTCGAAAGCGGAGTTAACTGATGTACGTATTTTTCCTCCTCTTGCTATGTGCTTTGCAGCATTCGATAGCTTGTTTTGACCAGTAACGTTTTCAGTGATTTTCCTTGAGCAGATGTCAAGAACACTAGTTGCTCACGCAAATGCTAACCTGTCGAATAAGTTTTCTTTAATAATTGTTTTAATTCAAAGCATTGGTTTTGTGACTGGATGTAAAACACACTTTCATCATCGTATATTTCTGAGAATTTATGTTTAGAGCTCAGCATTGTATGGTTTTGAAACATGGACTGTGGGAAAACCAGAAGAGAATCTAAGCATATGAGATGTGGTGCTACAGACAAATGTTAAATATTATGAGGACTGATAATGTAAGGTATAAGGAGGTACTGCGCAGAATAGGAGAAGAAATGAATACATCGGAAACACTGAGAAGGAGAAGGGACAGGATTATAGGACATATGTTATGACGCCAGGGAATGACTTTCCTGGTACTAGAAGGCTCTGTAGTGGGCATAAATTGTACAGGACAACAGAGATTGGAATACATCCAGCAAATAATTGAGGACGTAGGGTGCAAGTGCAACTCTGAAATGAAGATGTTGACACAGGAGAGGATTTTTTTTTCTTTTTTTCGTATCGCCAAGAATTCCTCTCCTGTGCCAAACTTTTCGCCTCTGAGTAGCACGTGCAACCTAAGTTCTCAATTACTTTCTGGGTGTACTCATGTCTACGTTTTCTCTGCAGTTTTTACTGTAAAGTCTCCTTCTGTGTGACTTGCCTTTACTACCAGCGATCGTAAAATTGGTGATTGCTCGGTGAGGGAAAAATAATTTAATAATTTTGAAAATTAGTTAAGCCAACAGTTTGATGATGATCCGTTAGTTGTACCACACAAAAAGGGATTTACGAGTACATTAGTGAGAGAAGTATGAATGGGCTATTTCCTAGTGCCACATTTTATGATTATTGTCACTATGTGGGAAAAAAACCGTCTCGCTTTAGGTCAGTATTCAGGAGGTGGAGGACTTTACTGATAAGCTGACCTAGAGAAAAATATTATTCCTATGACGATTTGACCGTGAGATCAGAAAGTTAAAAGACTGTAAGCTCCTGAAAAGCGCTAGAATAATACTCGCTAAATTTTTACGTACCGCGCTAGCTGCCATTTTTACACAGTACAAGGCAGCCAGGAATGAATTTGTTTTCACTTACCTCTCGTTTACACCTCCAAGAACAGCTAAACTCCTTCGTCTTCTCTACAGTAAAAGGTGCCACAGACAAATAATAACAATTGTGTACACCGATTTCTTAACTTGAGTGCGCTAAAAAGGTAAAGATACCAGAATGCGACAAAATAAGTTCAACCTTAACGGACGTATCTACTTTTTCTCTTCAGAGATCATAATATTCCATGTGCCACCGAAATTATTTTGTTGTAACGTTTCACTGTCCCCTTGGGCGAAGTTTGTGCAGTTCATTATTCTCACGGTTAAGCCCAATGATTCACCTCAAAATATATTTGTTACATACGATCATTCACGTGTGCCTGAGTGTTCTGGGGCATTTTAAAATCCTAGTTTTCATTATTGTCCATGTGGCTTTGAGGTTTGGTGACCTCGTACTTGGTTCATTCACTTGTCGGTTATTACAGTAACATGAAGCGGTTTTTCGTTCTTTCCTATCAACTACACCAACACACATAATATTGTGCATGCACACAAGAAATATTCTAACTTATCACACTGCTTCGAATAACTCATCTCTTATCACATTAGCTTCGTTACAAGGTGATTTCTCTCTTTGCATCTATTTCATGCATTCATATTTCAATTAAAAGTAACAGAAATGTTTTTCAGTAAAGTAGTTACAGTTTCTCGTACCTTAAACTGAAGGAAGGAAAAAAGTGCAATTCAAGAGTCATACATAGGTATATCTTCTTTTAGGATGACTTACTGGATGCTAAAGTCGTCGGATGAATCGGGAACGGGTTGAGCATTTGGACTGCCCTTTGATCCATTCGTTAAATGGCCTCCAAACCGTAGTTTTTCGGTATCAGAGATTCCTCTTGGTAACCGATGCTTTTGAGCAATGTCTGCCTCTTTCTCAAATATTAGTTCACATGAAACATATATTTTAAGAGAAATTACATAACACGTTGTACTACATACATGTGTACATACAGGGTGTCCCATATATCTTGACCACCCTTAATAACTGTTTGTCCAGATGTAAATTACAAAATATTTCAAGCGAATGTTCTTTAGCCGTCAGGTGGACATCAATCATCATGATTTCCTTCGTTATAGCTTTGTGTTTTAAAAAGATGTGAACAGCGGTATTACTTTTTTAAATGGCAACCTGTATTTTTTTCGGTAATTCATTTGCCCTCCTAAAGAAATATTCAAAAATGTATCACAGCATCACAGTGTACCATTCACGTTATTAATTACATAACACAGCATTCTCTTTGAGCCCTGTATCACAAATTCGTCCACTTGCTAGAGTTGTCAGAAAACAAATGAAAACCAAGTAAAAACATAATACAAAATTAACTTTGACTCTCCTGTAACATTGCCCAGGAGTACAACATTCAAAGGTGCTCAATGTGGCGACACTGGACACCGATACTCTCGTGCACTCGTTGTATCAAAGAATTATTTACTGCTTCCAGTGTTGCCTGCTGAAGAGAATTACAAGCAAGCACGATATGTTCCTGCACGTCCTCTGGAATTGTTGGAATATCGCGATAGACAACGTCTTTAATGCATCTCCAAAGAAAAACGTCCAGAGATAAGGAAACCTAGCAGGCCAAGTAACTGTTCCTCCTCCATCAACACATTTTACAGGATACCTTCAGTTCAGAATACGAGGTGCACGCAAGGCATTATGTGCTGGACCTCCATCGTGTTGATACCCATAAGCACTCTCGTTCTTAGCGGCACTTCATGCGGAAGAGGAGGAAGCATTCGTCTGAGGAAGTTGGCATACTCTGTGCCGTTTAGACTATCACTGATGAAATAAGGGCCAATAATTGTAGTACCAAGTATCCCACACCAGACGTTAACTATCCACTGACGCTGATGTTCCACCTGTCTAATCCATCTTGGGTTGTCGCTGGACCAATAATGCATGTTCCTTGTATTTACCTGTCCTTTGTTTGAGAAGGAACATTCATCGGTAAACAGAACATTGGAGAAGAAGTTCGGGTAGGCGAGGATTTGCTGCTGTGCCCATTGACAGAACTGTACACGATTCTGGAAATCACTCCCATGCAATTCTTAGTGTAGGTGTACATGGTACAGATGGAATCGGTGACGTTTAAGAATACGATGTACACCGGTTTTAGGAATGCCAGTCTCGTGTTCAAGCTGTCGTGTGCTCACATGTGGATTCATAGCCACGGAAGCGGGAACATTAACTTCGGCAGCTTCGTCTGTGCTAGTGCTACGACGACTGCGTTGTCGTGGGTTGAAACTTCCCGTTTCCTGAAGCGTCGCAACAAGACGAGAAATATACGTCGGGAAGGTGGGTTCTTGTCAGGATATCGCTCGCTGTACAGTTCCGCTGTCTCCGTGGCATTTCGCGTACCTTCAACAACAATAATAAAAGGACCGTTATGTCGATGCAGTTTGTGGGAAGGCCAGTCTTTACTGTTTGCGTACTCTACACAACAGTATTTAAATGGACTAAAATACTGTGCTAAATGTGCCCTTACATAAGAACACAGCATTGCAATTACTGTTCTGCTAAAATACATTCCCCATAGATGAGTAACATTTCTACCTTCTCTTCGATGGTATGCATTCTACTCACACAACTATTCAACTGACGATGGTTGATGGAGTGATGGGTGTGCATTCTACTTATGTTTACATTTGTCCTCTGTCAACGTCAGCACGTGGATGTGTTCCATTGCCCTGAGTACCTGCACTAAGAGCTAGGAGCGTCAACGTCAATGTTGTGTTATGTAATTAATAACGTTGTGTTTCAGTGAATGGTGCACTGTTATACATTTCTGAATAGGTCCTTAGGAGTGGAAATGAATTACCGAATACAAAATACAGGGTGCCATTTAAAAAAAGTCATACCGCTGATCATATCTTTGTAAAAAAAAAAAATCAACGGAGGCAATCATTTTTATTTATTTATTTATTATTCCGTGGGACCACATTAAGGAGAAGTCTCCATGGTCATGGAACGAGTCAATACATGAAATTATAACACGATTGTAGAAACAGATAAAATGAAATATAAGAAACATATTCAGTTGTAGATTGTAGAAACAGATAAAATGAAATATAAGAAACATATTCAGGTGACAAGTCGTTAGTTTAAATAAAGAAAATCAAGAATGTAACACTGGAATTTGCTTAATTTTTTAGCTCTTCCAGGAGCTCCTCGACAGAATAGAAGGAGTGAGCCGTGAGGAAACTCTTCAGTTAAAAGTGTTTGGGCTACTGGTAAGATTTTTGAGTTCTTATGGTAGTTTATTGAAAATGTATGCAGCAGAATACTGCACTCCTTTCTGCACAAGAGTCAAGGAAGTGCATTCCACATGCAGATTTGATTTCTGCCTAGTATTAACTGAGTGAAAGCTGCTAACTCTTGAGAATAAGCTAACACTGTTAATAACAAACGGCATAAAGAAAATATATACTGTGAGGGCAATGTCAAAATTCTCAGACTATTGAATAGGAGTCGACTAGAGGTTTTCGAACTTACACCACACATAGTTCGAACAGCCCGTTTTTGAGCCAAAAATACCCTTTTTTAATCAGAAGAATTGCCCCAAAAAATAATATCATATGACATAAGCGTATGAAAATATGCGGACTACTTTTCGTGTTGAAATGTCACTTATTTCAGATACTGTTCTAATGAGTACCAGGTCACCAGCATTGTGAAGCCTAATGCAGGATTGGCTCAGGTGACTTTTAACATAGGGGGGTTATGTAGGGACTTTACTAAAGAGGATCAGGTAGTGATTGTGGGTGGGGCTGGTAATAGTATTGATAGGGATGGGGAGTATGACATAGATGATGACCTGGAAAAGATAGCCACTCAGACTGGCAACACGAATATGCATTTCGTGGAACTGTTTCAGCGTCACGATCGGCCTCATCTTAATACAGCCGTCAGGCGTAATAACATGAGACTTGGGGGTGCGCTGATGACAGAAGGCATGAGTCACACTTCAGTGGTGTCGGTGGAGTCTATCAGCAGGACGGATTTCACTAGACATAGCCTGCACCTCAACAGGTATGGAAAGGGGAGGTTGGCAAAGCTTATAGGTGACAGCATAGATGGAGATGGTGGGATCACTCATGGGAAAATTCAGGTAGTTGTTGGTGTTAGAGCTGTACCTTTTTTAGATTGAAGTCAGCTGATAGGTATTCCTGCTTAAGGGAAGTCTCTCTAACAAAGAAACCACTTTCGACAAAGCTTACGTATCCGATTAATGAGGGAATTAGTATATTTCATCAAAATATACAAGGTATTAGAGATAAAATTAGTGAACTGCTTATAGATGTTAACTCTGAAATTATTAGTATATCTGAACACTTCTTAAATAAGGAGATAATTCAGAGGCTTCCTTTACCAGGATACAGGTTGGCTGGCAGCTTTTCTATGAGCTCTTTGCCGTGTGGGGGAGTAGCCATGTATGTGAAAAACAGTATCCCATTTGAGTCAATTGATGTTTCGAAGTACTGCACTGAAAAGGTGTTTGAATGTTGTGCAGGTGTGGTTAAATTTAATGGAGCTAAAATTCTTACTGTTGTTATTTATAGATCCCCAGACTCCGATTTCACAACAGTTTTGCTAAAGCTAGAGGAGGTTCTTGGTTCACTTTATAGGAAATACAAAAAGTTAGTTATATTTGGTGACTTCAATATTAATTGTATAAGTGATTGTGCAAGGAAAAGGATGCTGGTAGACCTCCTTAATTCATATAATCTTAAGCAAACCGTATTCTTTCCAAGAGAGTGCAAGAGAACAGTAGAACAACCATAGACAATATTTTTGTTCATTCCTCATTACTAGAAGGGCATTCTGTTAGCAAAAAGGTGACTGGCCTTTCAGATCATGATGCACAAATTTTAAGTCTAAAAGATTTTTGTGCTGCAACACATGTTAAATATAGTTACCAACTTTTTAGGAAAGCTGATCCAGTTGCTGTAGAGACTTTTGTAAACCTTATCAAGGAACAAGAGTGGCAAGATGTTTATAGTGCTGATACAGTAGGCGCTAAATATAATGCTTTCCTCAAGACTTTTCTCGTGTTCTTTGAAAGTTGCTTTCCGTTAGAACGTTCAAAACAGGGTACTAGCACAAACAGGCAGCCTGGGTGGCTGACTAAAGGGATAAGAATATCTTGTAGAACAAAGTGTTAATTATATCAAAACGTTAGAAACAGTCACAATCTAAATGCAGCAGCCCATTACAAACAGTATTGTAAGGTGCTTAAAAAAGTTATTAGGAAGGCAAAAAGTATGTGGTATGCAGATAGAATAGCTAAGTCTCAGGATAAAATTAAAACCATATGGTCAGTCGTAAAGCTGGTCTGCAGAGACAGGTCGAGGATATAGAATCAGTGCGTAGTGGGAATGTCCGTATTACTGATAAGTCGCATATATGTACAGTATATGATAATCACTTTCTGAATATAGCAGGTGAACTAAATAGAAACCTAGTCCCAACAGGGAATCACATAATGTTCGTAGAAAAAAGTGTTCCGAGACTGTTACCTGAAATGCTCCTCCATGATACTGAAAAGAGGGAAATTGAGTTAATAATTAAATCACTAAAGACCAAGAACTCTCATGGATATGACGGGGTATCTAGCAGAATACTGAAGTATTGTTCCATGTATGTTAGCCCAGTACTTAGCCATATCTGTAACTTTTCCTTTAGGAGTGGTCGGTTTCCTGACCGATTAAAGTACTCAGTAGTGAATCCACTTTATAAAAAGGGAGACAGGGATAATGTTGACAATTATAGACCTATTTCTACGCCATCGGTGTTTGCTAAAGTTATCGAGAGGGTTGTGTATACAAGGTTACTGGAGCATTTAAATTCACGTAATTTGCTGTCAAATGTACAGTTTGGTTTTAGAAATGGCTTAACGACTGAAAATGCTATAGTCTCTTTTCTCTGTGAGGTTTTGGACGGATTAAATAAAAGGTTGCGAACGTTAGGTGTTTTCTTTGATTTAACGAAGGCTTTTGACTGTGTTGACCACAAAATATTACTGCAGAAGTTGGACCATTGTGGAGTAAGGGGAGTAGCTTACAATTGGTTCGCCCCTTACTTTAAGAACAGAAAGCAGAAGGTAGTTCTCCACAATATTGAGAGTGGTAGTGATGTTCAGTCCCAATGGGGCACTGTTAAATGGGGCGTTCCCCAAGGGTTGGTGCTGGGACCACTGCTGTTTCTTATTGATATAAATGATATGCCTTCTTGTATTACAGGTGATTCAAAAATATTTCTGTTTGCTGATGACAGCAGCTTGGTAGTGAACTATCTTGTGTGTAATATTGAAACATTATCAAATAATGTAGTTCATGAAATAAATTCGTGGCTTGTGGAAAATAATTTGATGCTAAATCACAGTAAGACTCAGTTTTTACAGTTTCTAACTCACAATTCAACAGACAGAATGGGCATATTATAAGCGAGACGGAACAGTTCAAGTTCCTAGGCGTTCGGATAGATAGTAAGCTGTTGTGGAAAGCCCATGTTCTGGATCTTGTTCAGAAACTAAATGCCGCTTTATTTACCATTAGAACAGTATCTGAAATAAGTGACATTTCAATACGAAAAGTAGTCTACTTCGCATGTTGATTGATGACCTCCTGACGGCTAAATAATGTTTGCCTGAAACATTTTGTAATTTGCAACTGTACAAACAGTTATTTAGGGTGTCCATGATAAATGGGACACCCTTTATACATGAAAATACTACGTTATCCTTCATTACATCATCGTTTTAATCTAGGCGATCTTAGATCTGGAGTGTCTCGTGAATTCTCCTTTTGTGTTAACTCATGAGCTTTTAGTGAGGTTACATTTATTCCTTTCTCTACATGTTCCCTCAACATGCACTTGCGTAAGTGCCTGTGAAGTTCGCATCCTATTTCTAAATTCACATTGCCCTACGTTCGTTGGACGGCAAGAATCCTGGTGCGTTCATGAGTGCATACATAACAGTCAGTTCAGAGGTGCGGCATGCTTTATAGCCTTACGTATGTTGCGAGCGTGGGTTGCCAAATGCTTTCTATCATCGTGGTTATTCGCGGTTATTTGTTTATTTATTTATTTCATTAACAATACAGAGTGAAATGTAAGTAGGGTCGGATGCTGCAAAATCTAATGTTGAAATGTCATTAATTATTCCTTCTAAGTCGCATCGTATGATTTCAATGATGTGACTCGGATCGCCTGTTTTTAAAAGTGTTCTCCATCTGAGTAAGATGACTAACATCGTTTGTCAATATTTCTAATTTCTCTGAAGTTTGTCCTGTTTTCGTCAAATCTTTTATCAAGTTTTTGATTGCTTTCATCAAGTTTTTGGGTGAGCAAAGCTTCTATCCTTTGATAGACAAGTCTGTAGATGGTGCTGGGCAAGGGAACTGCTCCACATCTTGCAGAACACGCGAAGTTTCGAGGGCAGTCTGTGGGCAAGCATTACTTTGTTGGAACTACATACCACCCTCCTCTTTCAAGAATGGCAAAAGAACAGGTGTAATAACATTCACCAGCTACCGACCGCTGTTTAGCGTCGTCTCATCACCCCCCCCCCCCCCCCCCCAGAAACATTGGTTGTTTGTTGAATTTGTAGCTTATCGGACCCCAGACAGTGTCTTGGACGAATGCATTCTACGAGACGCCGCTCACCAGGTCTGCAAACCATAGCTTGCGAGCGGGTGGAACCCACTGACAGATAATGCTCTCGTAGCTATGCCACTACGCTATCTTCTGGCGGACGACGTTGAAACCATTGTCAGTACATCTACAGTCCACCATTTGGCATACGCCGTCATCGGATCTAGATTGCCGTCGTCTTTCTAGGTGTACTGATCTTCGTCCAGCATTGTACACTACTGGCCATTAAAATTGCTACACCAAGAAGAAATGCATATAATAAACGGGAATTCATTGGACAAATATATTATATTAGGACTGACATGTGATTACATTTTCACGCAATTTGGGTGCATAGATCCTAAGAAATCAGTACCCAGAACAACCACCTCTAGCCGTAATAACGGCCTTGATACGCCTGGGCATTGAGTCAAACAGAGCTTGGATGGAGTGTACAGGTAAAGCTGCCCATGCAGCTTCAACACGATACCACAGTTCATCAAGAGTAGTGACTGGCGTATTATGACGAGACAGTTGCTCGACCACCATTGACCAGACGTTTTCAATTGGTCAGAGATCTGCAGAATGTGCTGGCCAGGGCGGCAGTCGACCATTTTCTGTATCCAGAGAGGCCCGTACAGGACCTGCAACATGCAGTCGTGCGTTATCCTGCTGAAATATAGAATTTCGCAGGGATCGAATAGAGGGTAGAGCCACGGGTCGTAACACACCTGAAATGTCCGCTGTTCAAAGTGCCGTCAATGCGAACAAGAGGTGACCGAGACGTGTAACCAATGGCACCCCATACCATCACGCCGAGTGATACGCCAGTATGGCGATGACGAATACACGCTTCCAACGTGCGTTCACCGCGATGTCGCCAAACACGAATGCGACCATCATGATGCTGTAAACAGAACCTGGATTCATCCCAAAAAAATGACGTTTTTCCATTCGTGCACCCAGGTTCGTCGTTGAGTACACCATCGCAGGCGTTCCTGTCTGTGATGCAGCGTCGCAAACGTCCCCATCTGTTGACTCAGAGCTGGCCGGAGTGGCTGAGCGGTTCTAGGCGCTACAGTCTGGATCCGCGCGACCGCTACGGTCGCAGGTTCGAATCCTGCCTCGGGCATGGATGTGTGTGATGTCCTTAGGTTAGTTAGGTTTAAGTAGTTCTAAGATCTAGGGGACTGATGACCTCAGAAGTTAAGTCCCATAGTGCTCAGATCCATTTTTTGTTGACTCATGGATCGAGACGTGGCTGCACGATCCTTTACATCCATGCGGATAAGATGCCTGTCATCTCGACTACTAGTGATACGATGCCGTTGGGATCCAGCACGGCGTTCCGTATTACCCTCCTGAACCCACCGTTTCCATATCCTGCTAGCAGTCATTGAATCGCGAGCACCAATGTCGCGATACGATAAATCACAATCGCGATAGGCTACCATCCGACCTTTATCAAAGTCGGAAACGTGATGATACCCATTTCTCCTCCTTACACGTGGTATCACAACAACGTTTCACTTGGCAACGCCGGCCTACTGCCGTTTGTGTATGGGAAATCGGTTGGAAACTTTCCTCATGACAGCACGTTGTAGGTGTCGCCACCGGCGCCAACCTTGTGTGAACGCTCTGAAAAGCTAATCATTTGCATATCACAGCATCTTCTTCCTGTCGGCTAAATTTCGCGTCTGTAGCGCATCATCTTCGTGGTGTAGCAATTTTAATGGCCAGTAGTGCATTTACAACCAACTGTAAAGCTCAGCTGGTTGTTCAAATAGGTCTACGATTACAACGTCGTGAAGTGCCTATCTCTGCGGCGTAATACGTCAAATACGTAAAAACACGACAACCATTTTCTGATTTAAGAAGTGTAGCGATTGCGTGTTGTAGTTCTGAACTGTTGTGGTAACTCCCCACGCTAAACAAGTACCGTGCTTTACTGGATCGCTCGTGAAACGCTCATCTTTCCTCGTCCTACAACTCGTGTTCCCTTCCAGAGCGAAGCACTCGCCTGGTTCTCCGAAACGGCCGAACTATCGGGACTTTTAACGGGAGCGGCCTTCCGTCTAGACAACATCACCTTTCATCCCAGGTTATGTTTTATTCATACCAGTAACTGAAGAGGCGGCTATAAATGCGAGCCATATTAGGAGAGCACTTCCTCGGGGGAAATAAAACATGCGCCGGCGTGTGGTAGAAGACTGAACCCTCGCGTTCTTTCCTCGCCTCACCACAGCTACCATTCCCGCCAACATCGGCTATGTCGAGTATACTACGATGTCGTAAATTTGATACCACCGTTCGTTCTAACAGAATCTTAAGATGATTAAGTATCAACAGGTAGACTTCCTGTTCTTGCATGCATAACATCCCCACAAACAAGTCATACTACTTTGTAACTAAGATATCTACAGCGTAATTAATTTAATATTACCACGACAACACTCCGAAAACAGAAGACGCATTCTGTGTCCTGGTTTATGGTTCAAATGGCTCTGAGCAATATGGGACTTAACATCTGTGGTCATCAGTCCCCTAGAACTTAGAACTACTTAAACCTAACTAACCTAAGGACATCACACACATCCATGCCCGAGGCAGGATTCTAACCTGCTACCGTAGCAGCAGTGCGGTTAAGGACTGAAGCGCCAAAACCGCTCGGTCACAGTGGCCGGCAACCCTGGGTTCGGTGTGGGGTGGTGGTGAGGTGGGTGGACTGCTGTGGCCTGTTGTGGTGTTGTGAACCACTGAGGTCTACTGCAGGTTGAAGCATCCCATCGTTTCTAGGTCCCCAGATCAATACAGAACACAAGTATAGCCATTGGGATAATACAACAAAGGTTAACGAAAGTGAATTAAGTATAAGTAGGATCTTCAAATTGATCTGTGTATTACAACCAGTATTCAGACATTACGTGTGTCCCATGACGTTCACTAACAGACTACAACTAAAGTGGATTACAGTATATGGACACTTACTACCTCGCCTTTATTCTTTACAAGGCTTTTTGGAAGGCCTGAAATATGTACAAGTTGTTGTTTGCACTATTTTCTTCACACTTAGAACGTTATATATATAGGCTATAAACAGCTCTGGCATTATTTGCTTTTCCTTGATGTGGTAATAATTTGCAGTTCTACTCATAGGGCTTTGTGGATGTTCATCTACATGCTACGTTCTTGATCTGTTTCTTTTTTTTTTCTTTTTGATTTAGCTGTTCTTCTTCGGATAATACCCATTTAAAATTTCGTGTTATTAAACTTCACAGCGTTAGAAAATGTACACCCATTTCGATGATTGTTTTAAGTGGTGTTGTCAACTGTTAAAAATTATTGCCAACTATAAATATGTTTCGCGGTATCATGATTATTTTTGTGTGTGTGTGTGTGCGCGTGTTTGTGTGTGTTTGTGTATGTGAGTGGTATGAACTTGTCTTTGTTTTGCAAAGATTAGATGTGAGTAGACGCTATCTCTCTCTCTCTCTCTCTTTCTCTCTCTCTCTCTCTCTCTCTCTCTCTCTCTGTGTGTGTGTGTGTGTGTGTGTGCGTGTGTGTGTGTGTGTGTGTGTGTGTGTGTGTGTGTGTGAATATATACTTGTTTCAATATGGTTGCATGTACCAATGGAATACATTTAATCATTTCTTTTACTAAGTGTAGTAGAGAGTCTGTATTGATTCATGTCTGCTCATTTATCATACATTTGTTCTCAGCAACGGTTTTCTACGTGTGGTAGTTTTCCTGAAATTGTGTGGTGAATCTCTGCGTGTGGTTGTTTGTTCTAATTATTTTCATATTTTTTACTGTGTTTGTTGGATGGTGCTTATGGTGTTTAAAGTGTTCTGAAAAAGTGAAATGGTTTGTTTCATACTTCCAGTACCTAATGAGTTCTTTGTAACATGTTTTAAAAATCCTGCATGTTATGCCTATGTATACTACCTCACAAATTTGATATTCCAGTTCTTATATTCGTGTTCTCTGCAATTTCCTGCTCTTGATTGATTGTTGGCCTACATTTGATTATGGGGCTTGTACAGTCTTATATGCTGTTTGCAATTCACATTTCTTACGTATATTTGCCCGTTTGTGTGTTAATCTGTACGAGTAAGTCGTAGCGTACAATCTGCATTCTGGAGAGCTTGGATGTCTTTTGTTTGTTGAGATCTTTTCTACTGATATTGAGTCTGAGTACTAATTAGATGGACCCTAAAAATTATCATCACACTGTAATATTTTACGCAGCTTAGGAGGACCAAACTACAACAGTGAGGATGTTACAACAGATGTGGAATTTCTTGTTTTTATAGGAAGCTGAAACTACTAGTCATTAACACATGTTTTATGTCCAATATGTTTAGAAACAGTTATTGAGATACATTTATTTTTAATAGAACCTGGTTTGCTTCAGATGGTGAAAACAATACACTGGTAATTCATGGTGGTCTCAAAAAGTTGCAATTGTTCTTTTAGCTTTCTGCAGTATGTTACACTCCAGTTACATATCACCAAACTGTCCAAGTTGTCTAATAGTTTAAAGGGTTCAGCTTCAATTTGTAAATTACCTCATGTATTTTTAAAATTTTCAATTTTTTAATGTGTTGTTTCTTTCTACAAATATTTTGTTTGTATTAAAACATCTGTAATAAACAAATATTATATTTTCAAGACACCATCCACTATGTGCAAATATATAATTGACTTCAGTCTTTTATGTTACTTCTCCTTTTCGACAGTAAAAATTATCTGAACAATGCTTTACTGCTACAGCAAATAAGATAAAATATTCCCGTTGAGTCCTTGAATTTATTATCTTTTCTATCTGCCATCCTCAGCTGCACACGGCAGTTTACATGATCATTTTTGCTTGTTGTGACAGTAGTTTACTTTCCCTGTTATATTGCTGTCATTGTGGCTTTATGTCGATTATTAGCTGGAATGTAGCGTTGAAAGTTTCAGTATAAACAATAACAAAACAAATCACAAGTTATTCCAATAAAATTTATGTTCATGAATATAACTATATGAAATGTGATACCACCAAATACATTAAAAAATTTAAAATTTCCAGCAGTTGTCCAGGCACAGAATGCCATCAATGTCGACAAATTTAGATAATTGAATAAAGGTAGAGGAACATTCGAAAGGCCCTTATAAGCATAATACTATTTCTCAAAAGTACAGTTATCAAAAAGAATGCTATTATGTAGCACATACATGGCAAGTGTTCATAATAAACTTTAAAATCTGAGACTTGGTAATGGATGCTTGTCATCTGAAATGAGACTTTATTAAATTGTAACATGTAAATGAGACTGTCTACTAAATGCTATATTCTGACCATCTCCTACAGCTCTGTTGAACCGTGGTAAATGTCACAAAGATTTTACAATGGTCTTTTCCCCTTCACACAACTTTTATATGAAGGCAGCATTTTTCTAATTTGTTAACTCTAACAATAATTTTCTCCCATTTACACTAATAGTGAATTGTTTTTTATATATTTAACATCTGTTGTGAGAGAGGAAATGACAATTGCATATTCCTGCATACTTTATAGTATGGCAGCAAATAATTGAAAACTTTTTTTTAATTACTTCTTTTCCTTGTAAAATATAAGTATCTGTATCTCTTAGTGAAACTTTACTTTCTGACATTTGTTGAAGTTATGTGGTGCCACTACTAATAGATTAATGCCTATGTGTAGCAATTCTAAGTGGCTGTAAACAATATTTTTCCAAGAAACTAACAGTGACATATTCTAACTTTAGAAAAACTCATATTTTAACAAACATGTGTGATTCCCCACCAATGCCCAATCTTAATTTGCAAGTTACTTGATAACACAGTTGCCATGTATAAAAACTAACACCATTTTATTATACCTATTTTCAAAATTATGTGAAGTATCTCTTCATAAAAAATAGTTAAGTTTTTAATTGATCAGATATTTATAAAAAAGCAGTGTATATAAATTCAGCTATTTTATGTAGTTTTGAATCTAATTTTATTACCTACAAGATCAGTTGCGAAAGGTACTGCTTATTTACAGTATTAATTGTTGTATACAATTATATTATTATTTCCATAAAAATCCTTAGTTAAAAATATCATATATTGCAGATAATGAGAGTATTATTATGTACAAGCTTTTCTGACCAACATAGGTTATGGGAACGAGAAAGTGTTTGTGATTTCTATGCACTTAACTCAGATATGAGTTCAACTACATCATATCTGAAACTCGATTATTTGATTTAAAATGGTAGCTGTCAAGAAAAATATACCTTTGAAATCTCATAAAAGCATACCTCTAGTTAACAGGGTGACACAACCTTCGAATAAGCAACATAATCATTATCGCAAGATAAAGGAGATTATGTGAAACATATTGTGAAATGGTGATATGGAAATGTCGGATAAAACAGTCCAAACGAATGTAGCTTAGCGTTTTCTGAACGCGTCTCTCACTGGTTCGTCTATTATAACGCTAAGAGATAAAGTTATTACGATTCTTTCAGAGGCACAGAAGTCCCTGCAATTAAGGGTAAAAAGTGAAACAAGCATCTTCAGTGAATCACCCCATAAAAATTGCATTCTTCTGAAATGCAGCTCGAATATTAAAACAGTCGTGTGCTGATGTCCATTGATATTGCAGTGATGTATTTTTTTTTAATGTCTGAGTAATTGGAGCAGTAAATCGCTAAATAAAGCGTTGAAAGCAATTTGTACTCAGTCGTTGCGTCCTGGTGCGTCACCAAAAATTGCTTCCCTCCTCCTGAATGCTTATCCGCACCTTATCCTTCCTGACACAAATTACTGGATCTAGCAGCGAGCAGTTCTGGCTCTGCTAAGCACGAGGTGATTTACAGAACCAAGTCACTTTTATTTCATCCCACATAATTCACAATACTTAAAGCTTGATACTGCAGCGCTATCATAGAAACATTAGCATTCTGTGCTATTAATATTTCTCTCCTAAGCCATACATTCTGGTCCTAACACAATAGCCCCCATCTACTCGTTCTGCTTTGATAGGATCTGCTGCAGACATTGCACTGTTACTGTCATTGTCAAAATGGTAATGAGTTCGCAGTGTGAATTACAGTCATTGCCGTGCGTTGTAGCTTCAGAACTGCTAACTGCAGACATGAACAGAGATGTATCACCTCTCATTCGACACCAGTAAATCAGTCGTTCGTCTCTCTGTGAGTTCCGAAAGTTTTAGTGTGTGACTCATCATTACTTTCGAACTGACAAATAATGTTACTCAAGCAATGGGAGGAATCCAAAGTTAATTCGTTTTATACAAATTTAGTTTTTCTTATAATATTCTTGAAATGTTTGCCCCGCCCTAATCATTGTCGTTAAACCCTAATTTTGCTCTTAGGTAGTTTATATATGAGGAATGACAAGGGATTTTTACGTATTTGAGACACTGGTTATTATGTCTACCTTAGTACGTAATTTCAGCGTTTTACTGATGTTGAGTCCATAATAGAAGCTCGGAAGGTTGAACAGTTACTGATACTTCTGTATTTGACTTGTATATCCCAATAGCAACCCAGCAAATTATCAATTCCCATTCACTACAAGACATGTAGCACAAAATAAAATGCAATGAAGAAAATAAAGATCGTATTGCGTAAAACAGTTTTTTTATGGAACCTGAGTTTGCACCTTTAGAGTTAAGTTTTTGTTCTTGTCTGCTTTTCTCTTTGGTAGTGTCTTCCACATCTCTCTCAGATGTAGGCTTCACGTACATCAAACAGTCATTTTGTTTCGAAATTTACTTCGTGTTAGATACATGACAGTTTCAAAGAATATTTTAAGTTGTGTTTAATTAATGAAACATAGCGCATAGAAAATTAGGAAAAATTTACTTCTCATATAACAGATAGAATCTTTGGATGCATTACCCACGACTTTCGTAGAACCTCGTTTGTCAAATTTCATACATTACGCACTCACAATGTAAATTATGTTCGCAAATGACATGGTCTCACTAGCAGTTATTACTGTAAATAATGATTCTGCAAGATGGTGAGTGATTTCGTACTTCGACAACCGGTTTCACATAATGTCCTCGTTTTATTGAAGCTCTACGTTTTTTTATATCAGTGACAAAATCTAATGTTTTACTGTTAAAAATAGATGATACGAGAACAGCGTTCTCTTGATTGGAACCATGCAGCGCAGCACGTCATAGAGAATTAGGCGTAGCTACAATTACATTTTCCGATATAAAATAATTCTTGAACGGAATGTATTCCTAGTTCACATGACCATTAAGCTATATTCGTTCGTACTGCTAACATCTGTAAACAGCATTGTCAGCCAAAATCGTAACTGTAGTGAATAAATAAATTTAAAAGTGGCTTACGCGGAAAATGTGTTTTTCTAAAATGCTGCAAGACTTTAGACACAAGTACACAGAAAATCGACTAAGCTTGTCTTCGTGACCTCTACAGGAGCAATATATAGGAGGGTATAATAAATTCCTAGATTCTTCACTTAATGTTTGTTGTTGAAACTATGTAAGTATTTCTTAACAGGATAGTTTGAGTCTACCTTTAAGACTGCCAGTTCTCTCACGGATTAAACAAAGCTGTGAACATTCGTGCTGCCCCTCTATGTAAGATCCAGTACGTCTTGTTAGCCCTATTTCGTATTGTCCCACACACCTGAGCACTTTTCCAGGAATGGTCACACGAAAGTGTTGCAAGCAATCTCCTTTATAGACTGATTGTAGTTTCCTAGTAACCCACCAGTGAACAACCTTCCTTACCTAAGACTGAGCCTATGTGATGGTTCAGTTTCATATCCCTACAAATTGTTACACTACAGTATGTGTTTGAGTTGAGTTTACTGATAACAGTTTTGCCTCAATGCCCTTGTAGTCATAGGACACTATTGAGTGGTGGCGGTTCTAATTTTGGCTGGCATGGCACTCCACTGACGCCACTAACTACACTCACGCTCGTAAATGAAGGATAATGCTGATACATGGTGAAACAACGGTCTGGTGGGCGGTTTGCTGGTTTAAATCGCCTCGCGGTATGACCATGCAGTGCATTTGACCTGCTGTCGTCGCACGGTGGCGCTGGCAGCAGTCCACATACGCAGAGGTGTGTTGGTGCATGTCAGGGTACGGTGCAGATCTCAAGATTTTGGCAACGATTCCAGCAGACATGAAACGTGTCCAGGAGCTACAGTACGGGATGTCCACTGTGTACAACACCACCATAAGACCGATATCTCACCATCAGAGCGCGCAGACGGCCACGAAGTACCTTACCGAAGCTACTGTAACAGTTGTCTCCAGACACACAGTCTACAGACGACTGAACAGACATGGTTTATTCGCACGGAGACCTGCAAGATGCATTCCACTGACCCCTGGTCACAGGAGAGCCCGTAAAGCCTGGTGTCAAGAACACAGCACATGGTCATTGGAACAGCGGTCACAGGTTATGTTCACGGACGAGTCCTGGTATAGTTTTAACAGTGATTCTCGCCGGGTTTCCATCTGGCGTTAACCAGGAACCAGATATTAACCCCTTAATTTCCTTGAAAGGGACCTGTGTGGACCTTGTGGTTTGATCGTGTGGGGTGGGATTATTATTGGTGCACGTGCACCCCTGGATGTCTTTGACAGAGGAACTATAACAGGTCAGGTGTATCGGGACGTCATTTTGCACCAGTATGTCAGGGTGCAGAGGGTCCCACCATCCTCCTGATGGATGATAACGCACGGCCCCACCGAGCTGCCATCGTGGGGGAAGTACCTTGAAACAGAAGGCGAATGGAGTGGCCTGCCTGTTTGTTCTCCAGACCTAAACCCCATCGAGCACGTCTGGGATGCGCTCGTTAGCGGTATCACTGTACTTCTTCAAATTCCTATGACACTTCAGGAGCTCCGAAAGGCACTGGTGAAAGAATGGGAGGCTATATCCCAGCAGCTGCTGGACCACCTGATCCAGAATATGCCAACCGGTTGTGTGACCTGTGTACGTGTGCATGGTGATCAGATCCCATATTGATGTCGGGGTACATGCGCAGGAAACAGTGGCGTTTTGTAGCACATGTGTTTCGGGACGGTTTTCTCAACTTATCACCAATACCGTGGACTTACAGATCTGTGTCGTGTGTGTTTCCTATGTGCCTATGCTATTATGCCAGTTTTGTGTAATGCCACGTTGTGTGCCACCACAGTCTGACATTGTCCTTAATTTATGAGTATGAATGTACTTGGGTTACCGATATCGATCTGATCATATTTCAGGATCTAGGATCTGTAGTCGAGGCGTATTTTGTTGGTTTTTGCCGGGCGCTGTTTCTGACAGTTAGTTGGAGGGCACGTGGCTGGCAAGTTGTTAGTTTTGGGAAACTCCTGCTGTCCGATACGGTCCTCGAGAAGCCGCTATGGTGAAATAGGTCGGAGGCAAGGCTTTTCATCTCGGTTAAGGACTGATAGCCGCGTGTTGCGGGAAGAACAGTGGACACAGAGTACAACCTGCCAACTCTGCAAGCTTAAATATTACAGCACCTCGAAGACCGCCTGTACGGGTTGGATGCAATAATAAATCTGCTTTGAATCCTGGAAGTCACGGCTCCTTCACACGTGAGTGGAGTTAAGTGTTGCTTTTTTATTGGTGCCTGTTATCGTAAGACAACGTCTGTGGTAATATGGAATTAGACAAGTTATTTCAACGCACCTCGAAGTGACTGTGTGTATGATCATTGGTTAGTGTAACTGATATTTATTTTTGCAGGCCACACTCCACGCAAGTGTACGAGAATTCTCTGTTATAAACTGAGTTGATGAAAATGAAATTATAACATAGTTTGTGTCGAAGGCAGGGGACCCTTTTTAGATATGTATGACTTAGTCATTGCAAGAGCAGGCGCCTATATTTTAAATTTTAAGTCATTTTATGGGTTGTTAAGCTTGTAGAATGTATGTGCATGCGCTCCCGTAGTAAGTTAATATTGGCTACAATCTAGGCATTCTCGTGTGTAGCCTTATTTGGGCAGATTACTGTTCCACTCTGATGTGTGTTGGCAGGGTAGTTTTGCCAGCTGATGATGCGTTCTTGTTTCCTCGGCCTGGAGCAGAGACTTGTTTTCCTTCTGCTGCAGCACGACGTCTATGTTGGCCCACAATCTGGTGCATCTACCAAACGCCCGTGTTGATTTATACGCACCAAAACGCATAGAACGCATCGAATTTGTGAATTCAGTAAGCTCATAAGCGTTGAAGCATGTTCTGCAAGCCTAAAGTTCCTCCTCACAATACATACTCTCTAATTGCTCGTTTAACCCTTGCACGCTTGCTACTTCTGGCACGTCTTCCGAGCTTGTATTTTGGAGGATTGTATACTTATTCAAGTATCATTCTCAGTGCTTCTGCTTGTGTGCACCAGCTGGGTGGGAGTCACGTTTAAATTGTATTGCTTCCAAGCTTTATTTGTATTTAGGGGGATTGTGAATTTTACTGCTTAAGGGATTTTATGAAGTATTATACATTGTTAAGGGCTTTCCAACAGCCACAATCGGTGGTGTGACTTGTTACCGCCTCTGTATTTTCGCTGGGCGTATTCCATTTGATTAACGTGTTATGCGTGCTTGAAAATTGTAACAATTAGGGGGAGTCACTTGTAATTCATTGTACTGATAAAACTCAGTTTGTTGAAGCGCTTCCAGCGACATCTAAATGATGTGACTTCTTGGTTGTACATGGGGATTGTGCATTCCTGGTTTCAAGCTCTGTTCTTAATGGTATAAATTGTTACAGTTTGGTATTAATGAACTGATCGTGTTCAAGTTCTTTAAATTAATGTAAGCGTTGTTATTCTTTTAAAAAGGTTTTTAAATTGTAATTATAATAATTTTCGTTAAGCATAAAGTGTATTCCATGAAAGAACAAATGACGAAATACGCGGGTACACCTTCCATGTGTTGTTGTTGTGGTCTTCAGTCCAGAGACTTATTTGATACAGCTCTCCATGCTGCTCTATACTATTCCACCTTCTTCATCTCCCAGTACCTACTGCAACCTACATCCTTCTGAATCTGTTTAGTGCATTCATCTCTTGGACTCCCTCTACGATTTTTACCCTCCACGCTGCCCTTCAATACTAAACTGATGATCCCTTGATGCCTCAGTCATTTTTAATTCATTGTACTGATAAAACTCAGTTTGTTGAAGCGCTTCCAGCCACATCTAGTTGGTGTGACTTCTTCGTTGTAAATGGGGACTGTGCATTCCTGGTTTCAAGCCCTGTTTTTAATGGTATAAATGGTTACAGTCTGGTATTAATGAACTGATCCTGTTCAACTTCTTCAAATTTATGTGAGCGTTGTTATTTTTTAAAAAGAACTTTTTTTTCTTCTAGTCAAGTTATGTCACAAATTTCTCTTCTCTCCAATTCTATTCAATACATCCTCATTAGTTATGTGATCTAGCCATCTAATCTTCAGCATTCTTCTGTAGCTTCACATTTCGAATTCTTCTGTTCTCTTCTTGTCTAAACTATTTATCGTCCACGTTTCACTTCCATACATGGCTATACTCCATACAAATACTTTCATAAACGACTTCGTGACACTTAAATCTATACTCAATGTTAACAAATTTATGGTCTTCAGAAATGCTTTCCTTGCCATTGCCAGTCTAAATTTCTTATCCTCTCTACTTCAACCATCATCAGTTATTTTGCTCCCCAAATAGCAAAACTCCTTTACTACTTTAAGCGTCTCGTTTCCTAATTTAATTCCCACAGCATCACCCGATTTAATTCGACTACATTCCACTATCCTCGTTTTGCAATTGTTGATGTTCATCTTATATCCTCCTTCCAAGACACTGTCCATTCCGTTCAGCTGCTCTACCAGGTCCTTTGCTAACAGAATTACAGTGCCATCGGCGAACCTCAAAGTTTTTATTTTTTCTCCCTGGATTTTACTTCCAACTCCGAATTTTTCTTTTGTTTCCTTTACTGCTTGCTCAATTTACAGATTGAATAACATCGGGGAGAGGCTACAACCCTGTCTAACTCCCTTCCCAACCACTGCTTCCCTTTCATGCCCCTCGACTCTTATAACTGCCATCTGGTTTCTGTAGAAATTGTAAACAGCCTTTCGCTTCCTGTATTTTACCCCTGGCACCTTCAGACTTGTAAAGACAGTATTCCAGTCAACTTTGTCAAAAGTTTTCTCTAAGTCTACAAATGCTAGAAACGTAGGTTTGCCTTTCCTTAATCTTTCTTCTAAGATAAGTCGTAGGGTCAGTATTGCCTCACGTGTTCCAACATTTCTACGGAATCCAAACTGGTCTTCCCCGAGGTAGGCTTCTACCAGTTGTTCCATTCGTCTAAAGAATTCGTGTTAGTATTTTGCAGCCGTGGCTTATTAAACTCATAGTTCGGTAATTTTCACATCTGTTAACACCTGCTTTCTTTGGGATTGGAATTATTATATTCTTCTTGAAGTGTGTAGGTATTTCGCCTGTCTCACACATCTTGCTCACCAGATGGTAGAGTTTTGTTAGGCCTGGCTCTCCCAGGGCTGTTAGTAGTTCTAATGGAATGTTGTCTACTTCCGGTGCCTTGTTTCGACTTAGGTCTTTCAGTGCTCTGTCAAACTCTTCACGCAGTATCAGATCTCCTATTTCATCTTCATCTACATTCTCTTCCATTTCTATAATATTGTCCTCAAGAACATCGCCCTTGTATAGAACCTCTATATACTCCTGCATCTTTCAGCTTTCCCCTTCTTTGCTTGGAACTGGGTTTCCATTTGAGCTCTTGATATTCATGCAAGTGGTTCTATTTTCTTCAAGTGTTTGTTTAATTTTCCTGTAGACAGTACCTATCTTTCCCCTAGTGATATGCGCCTCTACATTCTTACATTTCTCACCTTCCATGTATTTTTCCCTAAAATTGTTCCAACTCTTGTTGTCATGTATCAAGTATGTTCTCTTTTCTTTTTTTCTTTTTTCAGTTCGTGAAGAGCATTCTTTTACATTTATGAACAGTTAAAGAAAGTTGGCAAACTTTGCAACGTTTTGAAATATCAACATCCGACTATTTACTCGTGTATTTTTTTCCTCAGACACTACTTCACTGTAGATAATAGCATCATCTGCTAAAAGTCTGATGTTACCGTTAGAATTGTGTACACAGTAGAGCATGAACGCCATTGGTACCAAGACACTTACCATGGCATGCCAGAAGTTACTCCAACTTCTTTCGATGGTTCTCCATCCGAGGTATTATGTTGCACCGTCGATACCAAGAAATCCTTAATCTAGTCACAAATTTCGCTTATTACTCTATGCGATCGTTTTTCTATAATAGATGTAAATGCGTGGTACTCAGTTCAAAGGTTTCCGGAAGTCGAGAAAACAAAATCCACATGACTGCTTTGATCCATGACTTCAAAGATGTCAAATGAAAAAATCGCAAATTGTGCTTTGCATAACCGATATTCCCGAAAGCCATACTGACATGCCCGGGGAACAAATTTGGAAATTTGTGGTAAGTTCCTATGCGACCAAATTGCAGAGGCCATCGGTCCCTAGGCTTGCACACTACTTAATCTAGCTTAAACTAACTTACGCTAAGGACAAACATTCTCCTATCCCCCAGGAAGAACTGGAACCTCCGACGGGAGCAGTCGTGTGAACCGTGAGTAGGCGCCTCAGTCCGCGAGGCTACCCAGCGCTGCCACACCCAATGCAGGTCGTTCTGTTCGAGGCAGATCATGATGTGTGAGCTCAGAATATGTCCCACGATTCTATAACAAATGAATGTCGACACTATTGGACCGTAGTTTTGTGAATCACTTCTGCTGCCCTTCTTGAACACTGGTGCTACCTTTGCTTTGCTACTGGGCACAGTTTCTTGTGCTATGGATATATGGTAACATTTGGAACAGCGGCTAAGTTATCTTCAAACACTCTGTAGGATTTGATAGAGATTCCATTGAACCCTGCAGCTATTTCACTTTTATTGATTTTTAACTGTTTCTCAATTTCACCGAAATATCTGCGTCACTCAGCCTTAGACTCGTTTAAGAATTAAACTAGGGCAATACCTCTCTACTTCTCTGTGTAAAGCAACACTCTGAAACGTAATTCAGGATTTATGCGTTAGCTTTACAGTCATGTATTTCGATCTGCGCCTCGTCCTAGCATGTGTGGACGCTTTGTTGTCACTAACAGCCTCATATGTGCCCGGAATTCTTTTGCCTTTCGTAAGAAAAATTTCGTTAATGTTCTGCTACGGCAGTCGTTGAAGGTTTTACGCACTGCTTTTTGACAGCCCCATTCCTTTATTTATTATTCTTCTACCCATAGTTCAAAAATGGTTCAAATGGCTCTGAGCAGTATGGGACTTCTGAGGTCATCAGTCCCCTAGAACTTAGAACTACTTAAACCTAACTAACCTAAGGACATCACACACATCCATGCCCGAGGCAGGCTTCGAACCTGCGACCGTAGCGGTCGCACGGTTCCAGACTGTAGCGCCTAGAACCGCTCGGGCACTCAGGCCGGCACCTGTAGTTTTCTGCTTCATTTTATAGATAGTGAAAATCAAAATTGTTTTATTGGCAAGAATTAGCTACACGTTCCATCTACTTCTCTACATAGACGCCACTCAGGTTGGTTATCTGTCGAAGCGTTGTACCAACTTTCCAATCTCGTCGTACAAGGCAGTATCTTGTGCTTTCTAACAATTTTCTATGCTCGACTGCAGCTCTTTGGGCCAAAGTGGTACGTCTGAGCAGAGATGAAAATGAGAGGGAGCCCGTTCCGGGCTGTACAGTGGGAGATCAAAAGCTTCCCATCCAAAACGCTGCAGGATCTCCTTCATTTCCCTGCTGTCATGAATAAGGAACTGCATGACACTTATGTTATGTAAGACTGCATGAAATCAGTCGAAATCTCACGGCAACCAGCCACCGATACTCGCTGGGAGACACTATTTTCTGTGCATCTTTACGCGCTCACTGTGAGCTCACAACTGAAAAGAGTGACATGACGCTATCTACCGCCAAACCAGTCACAACTGTGCAAAGCTTCCACGGATTTCCACTGTAGTTTCCATTTCGCGATCTATCGTCCCTGACTTTCCAAATAGCCCTCGTAAATCAAGTTTCTTATGCAGACACTACAGCTTCTTCATGTGATTTACCAACCATATAAACACTTTTACTTTTTCTAGTTGCTGTTTTTACTTTAATACTCACCAAGTCATGATTGCTCTTATCGTGAGTGTGGGTACCAATTGTCGCAGATAGTTCTAAAAGCGCACACAAAGCAGAAGACAGAAGTACGACGATGTCCTAGCCATTCATCGTAGCACTCCGTCTTCAGGCTACAAGTGGCCCATCGGGACCATCCGACAGCCGTGTCATCCTGAGCTGAGGATGCGGATAGGAGGGGTGTGTGGTCAGCACACCGCTCTCCCAGTCGTTATGATGGTTTTCTTTGACTGGAGCCACTACTATTCTGTCGAGTAGCTCCTCAATTGGCATCACGAGGCTGAGTGCTCCCCGAAAAATGGCAACAGCGCATGACGGCCCGGATGGTCACCCATCCAAGTGCCAGCCACGCCCGACAGCACTTCGGTGATCTGACGGAAAGCGGTGTCATATGTTCTTATTTCAGTCTTAATATGAATTCTGCATGGGGGCTTATTTAAATATATGTGATTGAAAATACTTTTGTAACTGTCTGTCCGCTTAGGTAAGTCTCGTAAACGGTTGGCCCTGACTAGAATTATTACGCTATCTGACTGCAACAAACAATGTAAGAAAATTTCCGTAAACACAGTTAATTAATTAAGTCCCCAGCAACTATAAAATCTACAAATCCTAGCACAAATGTAACTGTTCTGTATGTGGGAGTGTGACTCAACGTCCACATCTGGCACCGTTCTTTTCCAACAAGACAAGAATTTTTAAATACCAACTATACTGGCGTGACAAAAAAAATTTAGAAAAACTATAATTACGCAAGAAAATCAAAATTCACTCTAATACAAGAACACGAGCCAGATGCTTTGTTGACTGAACCTGTAGTGACACATTATTTCAGATACACAACTAATAAAGGAACATCATAAATTTTACCTTCATATATATTGACGAAATGCACTCATTACAATAACATCTGCTATCTCTCCCATCAAATAACTGCATAGGACATGGAACTACACTCTTTACTACAACATCTTGCTCCAACTTCACAACAACCACGAGCTCTGCCCACGCACACACTGTCTCTATGAGTTCTTAACACACCCTGTCCTCTCCGATCTCTTAACAACCACTGACTGCCACGAACTCTAAACAGGCACTGTGGAGGCGGCTTAAAAGTACTCTTTGGCGCACTCTCTGGCGCAGTGGCACAGTGTAGCCACCTTTCATATGCCCCTCCTCCACAGGCCAGAATTTGATGGTATTTTTGCCAGCATTGGTGGTGAAAATACCACCAAATTCGTCCACAAAAATACAGACAAAAATAAAAGATAATATTAATACCTAAACATCACATAATTAGTTAAAAATTTTGGCTTTGCACTGACCTTTTACTAACCTAATATATAAAATACAGTAAGCAATACAACTTCTTTTCATGCATGTGGCTTTACATAATAGTTTACACAATATACAAAAAATCAGTTTATACAAATGTTCACATAAAAATGCTTTCAATGATTAGTTTATACAAAAAAAAGACACCAACAGGTAACATCTTTTCAGTAGAAACAGTCCATCAGTGGCACCCAGTAAAGTTTAGCAGGTACACCCAGCAACAAGTCACATTAATTCAGTAGAAGCAGTTCATCAGTGGCACCCAGCAATGTTGAATTGGTGCAGACACCAACAAGTGACATCATTTCAGTAGAAGCAGTTCACCAGTTGCACCCAGCAATGTTGAGAGCAGGTGCAGACACCAACAAGTGACATCATTTCAGTAGAAGCAGTCCATCAGTTGCACCCAGCAATGTTGAGTAGGTGCAGACACCAACAAGTGACACCATTTCAGTAGGAGTAGTCCATCAGTTGCACCCAGCAATGTTGAGTGCAGGTGCAGACACCAACAAGTGACACCATTTCAGTAGGAGTAGTCCATCAGTTGCACCCAGCAATGTTGAGCAGGTGCAGACAGCAACAAGTGACACCATTTCAGTAAAAACAGTTCATCAGTTGCACCCAGCAATGTTGAGTAGGTGCAGACACCAACAAGTGACTTCATTTCAGTAGAAACAGTTCATCAGTTGCACCCAGCAATGTTGAGTGCAGGTGCAGACACCAACAAGTGACACCATTTCAGTAGGAGTAGTCCATCAGTTGCACCCAGCAATGTTGAGTGCAGGTGCAGACACCAACAAGTGACACCATTTCAGTAGAAACAGTTCATCAGAGGCACCCAGCAATGTTGAGTAGGTGCAGACAGCAACCAGTGACTTCATTTCAGTAAAAACAGTTCATCAGTTGCATCCAGCAATGTTGAGTAGGTGCAAACACCAACAAGTGACACCATTTCAGTAAAAACAGTCCATTAGTGGCATCAGCAATGTTGATCAGGTGCACACAGCAACAGGGGACATCTTTTCAGTAGAAGCAGTTCCATCAAATTCATTAGCACTGATCACTCTGTTCATCAGCAGAAATTAAACACGACCAAATGTCACACATCATGTTGAAAAGTGCAGGTAACAGTTCAGAATATTTATCTTCACTAATCAGACAGTTCAGGCATGAACAATAGTTTGAATGCACATACAGATGCTTTTACAGTAACATACAAATCACAACAAACATACAAATGATATCAGATAATTATCCTATTAACTATTACAATACACAAATACCAGTAAACCTATAATATTCATGGGTGTCAGTGCAAGCCACTACAAACAAATAAAATAATATTTAGGAGATAGGTGGGTAGGATTAGGAAAGGAAAACACACAAAACACACTCACGCATCTCTCATCCACATTAAATACTACTGTGTAATTGAATAGTGTTAATTGTGTAACTGAAATTCTGTCTAAATCTGATGTTCATCATGTGTATCAAGTAGTACTGGCAGCAATGTATAACAGTCAATAATAGTTAAGTCAACGTCATAGTCATCATGTCAAGACCAATGTTTGCCAAGCCAGATCAAAATGTACTGTTGTTGAACAACTGTCAGTGAGCCACGATATGCAATTACTTCCTCTCTCCAAAAAAAAGTATATACTGCTTAGTTATTTAACAAAGTGTGTGTATAGACTATCTTCCTTCTATTTTAATGTTCTAGTCTGCTATCTTCATCCTCCTGTTCCATAAGACCAACAAAAAAAATATGCTCCTCACTTACTTTACCTCTTATCCACCAAAACTCCAATAATTATCAGCATCACATAATCTCAATAATACCTCAATAATACGTCGATAAATGTAAACCTCAGCACCAATATCACCTTACCTCTTGTCCACAAACAACTTCATATACTCTCAATACCTATAATAATACATCGATAAATATAAACCTCATTGCCAATATCATCTCACTTCCATCACAACTCTTTCCTCTAGTCAGTCTCCTCGAACAAGTACAGATAAAATCCTAATGCAACTTCAATTCAGCATCCCATACAATCCGAAGACACAGTGTCCACACACAACCTCTGTGTAATCCATCTGACCCAAATTTTCTACTCATTATAAATTATAAGATACATTTTGGTTCCTTGTCCATCATTAAATAAAAGAAATGCATACCTGACCTCTAACAGACTGGGGGCTTAATTTAATATATATAATTGAAAATGATTTTAGTAGCTGTCTGTCCGATTACGTAAGTCTCGTAATCGGTTGGCCCTGACTAGAATTGTTACGCTATCTGACTGCAGAGAACAATGTAAGAAAATTTTCGTAAATACAGTTAATTAATTAAGACCCCAGCAACTATAAAAATCTACGAAACCAATGAGCACAAGAGTAACTGTTCTGTATGTGGGAGTGTGACTCAACGCCCACATCTGGCACGGTTCTTTTCCAACAAGACAAGAATTTTGATACCAATTATACTGACGTGACAAAAGAAATTTAGAAAAACTATAATTACGCAAGAAAACCAAAATTCACTCTAATACAAGAACACGAGCCAGATGCTTTGTTGACTGAACCTGTAGTGACACATTATTTCAGATACACAACTAATAAAAAAAACATTGTAATTTTTACCTTCATATATATTGACGAAATGCACTCATTACAATAACATCTGCTATCTCTCCCATCAAATAACTGCATAAAATATGGAACACTCTTTTTACTACAACATATCCTTCCGATTTCACGACAAGCAGTGCCTGCTACGAACTCCCAACACACACTGTCCTCTCCGATCTCCTAACAAGCACTGACTGCTATGAACTCTAAACACGCACTGTGGAGGCGGCTTAATAGTACTCTTTGGCGCACTCTCTGGCGCAGTGGCACAGTGTAGCCACCTTTCATATGCCCCTCCTCCACAGGCCAGAATTTGATGGTATTTTTTGCCAGCATTGGTGGTGAAAATGCATACCTGACCTCTAACAGACTTAGTTCGAATAACTCTCAGTAATTAAATACGATTACGGAGTGTGAATGATCATAATATTTCACAGTGAGTACACCACTTCAAGAATCATAGCAGAAGCAAACATGTGGAGTATTTTTTGTGTCAAGTGTCACTTCCTATTTCAATTGCTTACGAAAAATGCAGTCTAATAATTGTTAATGGTCTAAACCTAGTTTCGGTCTGTCATGTCGTTAGCCTCCTTCCTATTTGCATAAATTTATACAGCTTCCATAAAACCTCAGCTCATGTGACTTCAATGACTTTCTTATACTAATGTCGTTCGTCGAATTATAGCAGTGAATTTTCTTATCTTAAAAATATAAGGCACTGAGCGTAAGCAAAACAAGCAATAGCGAGTAAATAGACCAGTAAAGAACAGAATGTCAACAAGTGGATGTAGCACAATTCCTACAACGAGGCTCTGCCAAGCGAACAATCTATAATTAATACAGTAATGTGACCTAAACTCTATGTTCATACACAGTATATCAGCATTTCTATACACCAAATTAAAGAGCAGTTATGGCAACAAAACAGAAATGTGTAAATATGTAATCCATACGCATAGCAGTAAACATGTATCTTACGTAATAAACAGGTCATTAGCATCATATCAGCATAAGCAAATAAATATTCATATGTCATCTTAATAAGCAAACATGAAGGCACAAGCAGATAAATCACAAAGTATAACTTACATAACTAAACTCATCAGCACAATAAATTAGGTTACAATTATAATTCAAATAAATAAGCACAGCAGGCACATAACTAAAAAACAAAATGACATCAGTGAAAAAGCAGTGTAGCCAAGCGATGTATAATATATACAAGTCACAACCCAGTTCATTAATCAATAATTGTCAAAATCAGTAAATGTATACAAGCACGTCGCTTCACAAGTAAATCCATAGAACATGAAATTAGCGCAAAGTATGAATCACGTAATCGCGAGCAGCAATTTACGTCTAAAGTACGTACCTAAGTGGAAATAGGTTACCTGTAAAATGAACTCAATTAATAGTTACCCTTTTTTAGTTTATTAGTTTCTTCTTCGAAATTACGTTCTTCCTGAAAATTTCTCGATAGCAAGTCGTCTTAACGTCGGACACGCACAGAATTTACCTGAAGGTCTTAAATACTTTATACACCGTATCCTGCAAAATACTGAATGTTAATAACACAATTCAACAAGTCCTTATAGCTTTATACAGAATTTAGTCGGAGAAATTAGACTGTGTATTTGTTTACGGCTGTCAGTGCATTCGCACTGAGCGCTCGATCAGCTGTGGGCGCGTGACGTAGGAAGCTATTGTTCGCGGTCAACGACTGCCTTGTGCGGCGCGCAGACTTGACTGTTGCTTTGAGTATGTGCCGCCGCCAAAACACAGCGCGGTATCCTTGTACTCTCTGCGTGTTTACATCTAGCTGTTAGTTTTTCACAAGTATGTCATTCCACAAAAATTTTAACGTTTGATATGTGATGTATTCCTTTAGAGCGTCGAGATTTAAGAGTTTCTACTTCAACAGTGTTATCATGTATAATTTTGCGAATTCTATATGGACCGTTATAAAGCAAAAAAAATTTGCGACATAAGCCTTTTCCTTTATGAGACAAACGGTGAGACTTAATTAACACTTTCTGACCAACTGACAAGATTTTTAAACGACCAGGACGTTTAGCTGATTTCTCTCTTCTTGCAGCCGCAGACGCAATATTTCGTAGAGCCAGGTTGACAACTTCAGAATGCCGCAGTTTCCGTGAAGGCGGAAAAGGAACGATTTCAGAAATGCGATTTGTTGGTACTTTATTTTTTAATATCAATAGAGGCGGTAAAGAAGTTGAGTCATTAGGAAGTTCATTCAGAATGTTTTGAAAAATATGAAGATACTGATCCCAAGTTCTGTGATTCTGATGACAATAAAGACGACACAATTTATTGATTTCCTTCATCCATCTCTCTGAAGCGTTCGATTGAGGGTGAAAAAGTGAAATGAAAATTGGTTTAATTTTACGACGCTGTAGAGTACGAAGCCAAATTTTAGAACGAAACTGTGATCCATTATCTGATATAACCTTATCAACGTGACCAACTTCTTTAAGAAAATGTTTGATGAAAGCGTTAGATACTGAACGAGCTGTTGCTTTGCGTAAAGGTGTAAAACACACATATTTTGACGTCAACTCCACTGCTACGAAAATGTACGCAAAACCATTAGTAGATCGAACCACTGGACCAAACAAATCGACTGCAGCCATCTCCTTTAATTTCGCTGGAATGATGGGAAACAACGGTGCTCTGTGAGAAATCGTTGGAGGCTTAGCCATTTGACATAATTTGCATTTGGCAAGAACAGATCGAATACGTTTTTCCATATTACTGAAGTAACAATTTTCTCGTAATTTATGAAAGCATTTTCGGGGACCAAAGTGTGCATAACTGAGATGCGTATACCAAATCAATTTATTGACCCACTCATCAGGAATACAAACTAACCAAACGGAGTTGTCGACCGATTTTCGTTTAAAAAGAATGTCATTGCGAACTAAATAATGCTGTCTAATCGCCACGCTTTCCTTTCTCCTCCACTTCTCCTTAATGTCCTTCCAGATTGGATCCGTATTTTGCTCCTTAGCGATGTCCTGGAGCGAAGACGAAATAAAGTTCTCAAAAGCAACACCTTGAATATACATCAAACAAAAATTGTTTTCCTTGCAGTCCTCTTCAGCACTTTGTTTCAAACCCATAGGTGCACGTGATAAAGCATCGGCAACAATATTTGAAGAACCCTGTATGTAAACAATACTAAAGTCAAATTCCTGTAGGTACAGCGCCCATCGTGACAATCTGCCATGAGTTAATTTCGTTGACATAAGAAATTCCAGAGCTCGATGATCGGTGTAAACCTTAGTATGTCTGCCAAACAAAAATGTGCGAAATTTTGTGAAAGCCCAAACAACCGCCAAAGCTTCAAGTTCAGTAATCGAATAATTCTTTTCTGATTTAGAAAGAACACGACTTCCAAATGCAATCGTCTTCTGTACTACAACGCCGTTTTCTTCTATCTCTTGAAATAAATGTGCACCTAGGCCCTTGTATGATGAGTCCGTTGCTAAACAAAATTCTTTAGATAAATCCGGATGTGAAAGAAGTGGAGCAGCAACTAAAGCATCACGAAGCTGTTCAAATTCTGACTGAGCTTCCTCATACCAACACCAATTAGATTTCTTTCCAGATAGTTCACATAAACGAGGTGTGGCCAAATCGTCCAATTTAACAAAGCGTCTAAGAAAATTACAGACACCAAGGAAACTACGAACATCACGTTTTGTGGTAGGAACAGCATAATTACGAATAGCGTCTAGTTTCTCTGGATCAGGAAGAATACCTTCTGTAGAAATAATGTGACCGAGAAATTTCACCTGAGAACGACCAAATTCAGATTTTTCCAAGTTCACTGTCATGCCAACTTTTGCAAAGATACGTAATAATGAGTCCAAAATTTTGTTGTGCTCACTCCAAGAACGTTTAGCAATAAGAATGTCGTCAACATAGGAAGTAATGTTGTCACGAAGATAAACAGGTAAAATTGCATTTAAACTACGAATGAATGCTGCTGAAGATACAGTAAGTCCAAACGGTAATTTCCGAAATTGGTAACAGTTACCAAAAGCTAAAAAGGCAGTATATTTTCTACAGTCAGGGTGGAGTTCTATTTGCCAAAAACTTGCGCGCATATCAATCGTGGATAAAACTTTAATTCCATGGAAATGTTGAAGAAGTTCATCTAAATTTTGTGGGCGGTCAGTTTCAGGAATGATGATGTTATTTATCTGTCTGGAATCCAGAACCAAACGAATTGACCCATCCTTTTTAAGAACAACGTGTAATGGGCTAGTATAAGGACTGACTGCAGGCTCAATAATGCCCTGATCTAACATGTACTGAAGTTCATTCTTAACCTTGTCTCTGTAAGCCAAAGGAATAGCGTACGTTTTTCCGCGAAATGGTGTGTGTTCTTTTACTTTAAATAAATATTGTAAGCCTTGTATAGTTCCTGTGTGATGACTAAACACTGTAGCATGTGAAGTTAAAATGTGGTGCAGCTCTTCTCTTGCAACGTCATCTGGCACTTCAGCTTTCTTAACCTTTTCGTTAATTAATTCTTCGCTATTAATTATATCATCCATCGCGTCTCTGTATCTGTTGTCATTATCATGAATAAACACATTGTCGTCATAATGCTCAACGAAAACATCAGAAGTAAGAAACCTTAAACATTTTGTATCTGACTCAGATCTTGTTAAACACTCGAAAAATTTTAAACATTTCGGCATTCCAGCAACAGTCAAATTTACACTTCCTTCTTTAAAGTTCAAAATTGCCTTATGTGCGTTAAGAAACTCCATACCTAATATAATTTGTGTACTGAGTAATGGAACAATAATAAAATTAGCAGAAAATTCGTATCCTTGACAAATGAAATTTAAATTGGTCTGTTGTCTGACCTCCACACTTTTTCCAGAAATCGCACCTCGAATTGTAGTTTTAGAAATAGGTAACACAGGACAGGCAATAGTTCTTTCACATATACGAAAAACTGATTCACTAATGACATTCAATGGGCTCCCAGAATCTAATACTGCAGTGAACTTATTCTTACCCACACATACTTCAATAACAGGGTGTAAAAATGCGTCTATATTATTTTCCTTTTCATCTAACAGAATGTCTCTCATGTCTTCCAGGCGTACGTAGTGTAAAGTCGTAGTGTCATTACTTTCTGAACCGTCTATATTGCTGCCAGAAGCCGAAGCTGCAAGTCATTGTCGATTGTTTGCGTCACGTCTTTGAGTATTCGCGTCATTTCGCGGATCCATTTCTACGATTTGCACTTGTCTCTCTGAAATTCTGTCACGTGGAGGATGCCAATTAGGTCCCTCCTGTCTGTTAGATACAAATTCTTGGTTGTGTCTGTTATTAAAATTTCTGTTTTCCTGTCTGTCTGCATAACTACTTCTTGTGTAATTTCGACTGTCATCTCTGAAATTATTATTGTATCTACTACCCTGATTATTTCTGTAGTAAGAATTTCTATTACTGTATGAATGATTTCTGTCCTGATGATACCGATTACTGTTTCCGTATGATTGATCATTCCGATACGAATTACCGTTGTTATAGTTGTCTGTGTAATTTCTGTTAGAACGTCTGTTATTGTCATAGGGCTGGTATCTATTGTCGTGTCTGTTACGTCTGTCATTCTCAAAATTACCCATATAACGCCCGTTCCGACCACTATCACTTTTCTCTGAAAATCTATTGTAATTACTGTTACTGAAAAAGTTACAAGAGGTCCCGTCGTCGTTGTCATACTCCAGTTCTTGCAACAAAGTCTTAAAAGTCTCAATGTCATCTTTACATCTTCCGGCCAAAGCAATTTGTCTTATGGATTGTGGCAGCTTAGTTAAACAAATGCGAATTAATTCAGTCGGGCTATACGGGTTGGACAAGAACTGATTCTTTCGAATCATGTCTTCAAAGTACTCTGCCGGCGTGCGGAACTCAGACTGTTTAAAATTACGCTGCATAATCAGACTATGTTTGACTCTGTCTTGTGTGTTTTCGGACCAATATGCCGATAGAAATGCATGATAAAAATCATTTAGATTATTACAATCTCTAATGAGTGCACGCATCCGCGTCGCCGGTTCGTTTTCTAAATATCCACACATGAATTCCAGTTTGTGACTTAGTGGCCAATTTGGTGGAAGTGCGTACATAAATTGATCTAACCATGCACATGGATGTATGTCATTCTTAGTATTGCGGAAGATCTTAAATTTCCGGACAGTCAAAAAGTGTTTATAGTCAAAGTTTTCGCCTCGTGGCGACAAAGACCTACCGCGTCTGTCCCAGTCCGAATGCCGATTATTGTAAAGTTCGCGCGCCTGGCGCTCTCTTGTTGCATCCCGTAAATGAAACAAATTATTTTCTTCAAACCCTTCTGCTACCTGTGATTCCAAATTTCTTCTGCTATCTTTTCCTACAATTTCCCCTTCGATCTGCCTGACTTGCTTTCGTAATGCCTCAAATTCCCTTTTCACGCGTTCATTAAATTTTCCCTGATTTTCAACATGCTTATTTATGTTCTGGTATTCTTCGGTTTCTGCAAATGGTAATGGAGCTGTATCATCCGAATCTCTGTCCCCATGTAAACTAAGATTTGTCAGTTTATCTGAAATTTCCTCAACTCTTTCCGATAAGTCACCTAATTGTTCTTTCTGTTTATTTACGTCTTCCGTAAGTGTCGCGACTCGGGTTTCAGTATTGTCACATTTGGTAGTTAAGTGTTCACACTGTTGCGTTAAGTTATTTATTCTGTCATTTGGTACGGATTCCTCGATTCTTTCAAATATTTCTTTCTTATCGTTTGTACGTTGTAAATTTAACTCTGAAAATTTTTGTACTATCACGCGATCTCTTTCTTCCTGTTCTCTATCCTGTTCCCTTTGTCTGATTTCTACTGCAATTAATCTATTATTGTGAGCATTCAAAATCGGTTGCACTTCTTCTCTGATTTCTTTCTTTAATTCATCTTTCATATTTTTGAAACATGTTCCTATTCGTGAATCTATCCGAGTTTCCATTGTTCCCATCCGTGTTTCCATTGTTCCTATCTCTGTTTTAATTGTTCCCATCTGTGATCCCAGTGAGTCTAACTTTGTTCCCATATCAGTTTTAATAGTTCCTATTTGTTTTTCCATATCTGTTTTTAATTCAGATCGTAACTGTGATCCCACATTTAATATAGCACTCATCAACTGCTCCATAGTAACTGTTTCAAAATTCTTTTCACCCCTCACATTTCCCACAAAACCAGCTTCCTTCTGCATGGCTGTAAAGCTATCTGTGTTCGATACTATTCCAGAATCTTCTATCGTTAATCTCGGATTCTGTGGATTATCTGATTGCGAAAAATTTTGAAATGGTTCCGGACTATTTTCCCGACTTATTACATTGTTTTCCACTTCATTATCCACCGTACTGTTTTCCTCTGTTGGCGAGTTCGCCATGTCAACAATTTCGTTATTCTCACTATTCATCATTTTTGCCTTTTTCATAGATCGCGTAATCATTTACAAAATACACAAAAAATTCGTCACTGTTCGAAAATTACACACAATGCCTCCTTATCTCCAACAATACTATTCACATGAAATGTCTCCCTCAGACACGATCAATCGAACAATTGAAATAATTGCACTAATTTGTCAAACGCGTGTACAAGGCAATAAAAATTAAATTTTGAAAAATACCATTAGAAGAATGCCAATTACCAAATCTACACATGCAAAATAGACTACAATTAATAAACTACAAATCACTACAACAATACTACAGTCTACATTTTTCACAATCAGATGATGTCACTTGTTGGTGTCTGCACCTACTCAACATTGCTGGGTGCAACTGATGGACTGCTTCTACTGAAATGAAGTCACTTGTTGGTGTCTGCACCTGCTCAATATTGCTGGGTGCCACTGATGAACTGTTTCTACTGAAATGAAGTCACTTGTTGCTGTCTGCACCTACTCAACATTGCTGGGTGCCTCTGATGAACTGTTTCTACTGAAGAGATGTCCCCTGTTGCTGTGTGCACCTTATCAACATTGCTGATGCCACTAATGGACTGCTTTTACTGAAATGGTGTCACTTGTTGGTGTCTGCACCTACTCAACATTGCTGGGTGCCACTGATGGACTGCTTCTACTGAAAAGATGTCCCCTGTTGCTGTGTGCACCTGATCAACATTGCTGATGCCACTAATGGACTGCTTCTACTGAAATGGTGTCACTTGTTGGTGTCTGCACCTGCTCAACATTACTGGGTGCAACTGATGAACTGTTTTTACTGAAATGAAGTCACTTGTTGCTGTCTGCACCTACTCAACATTGCTGGGTGCCTCTGATGGACTGCTTCTACTGAACTAATGTGACTTGTTGCTGTGTGTACCTCTTGAACTTTACTGAGTGCCACTGTTAGAACTGTTTCTACTGAAATGATGTTACTTTTTGCTGTCTGCACCTACTCAACGTTGCTGGGTGCCACAGATGGACTGTTTTTACTGAAATGGTATCACTTGTTGGTGTCTGCACCTGTTCTCAACATTGCTGGGTGCAACTGGTGAACTGCTTTTCCTGAAATGAAGTCACTTGTTGGCGTCTGCACCTGCTTAACATTGCTGGGTGCATCTGATGGATTGCTTCTACTGAACTAATGTGACTTGTTGCTGGGTGTACCTGCTAAACTTTACTGGGTGCAACTGATGGACTGCTTCTACTGAAAAGATGTTACCTGTTGGTGTTCTTTTTTGTATTAACTAATCGTTGAAAGCATTTTATGTGAACATTTGTATAAACTGATTTTTTTTGTATATTGTGTAATCTATTATGTAAAGTCACATGTATGAAAAGAAGTTGTATTGCTTAAAGAAATTTAGAAAAACTATAATTATGCAAAAAAATCACAATTACACTCTAATCCAAGAACACAAGCCAGATGCTTTGTTGACTGAACCTGTAGGGACACATTATTTCAGATACACAACTAATAAAGGAACATTATAAATTTTACCTTCATATATATTGACGAAATGCACTCATTACAATAACATCTGCTATCTCTCCCATCAAATAACTGCATAAGACATGAAACAACGCTCTTTACTACTACATCTCGCTCCAACTTCAGGACAACCACGAGCTATAAAATCTACAAATCCTAGCACAAATGTAACTGTTCTGTATGTGGGAGTGTGACTCAACGTCCACATCTGGCACCGTTCTTTTCCAACAAGACAAGAATTTTTAAATACCAACTATACTGGCGTGACAAAAAAAATTTAGAAAAACTATAATTACGCAAGAAAATCAAAATTCACTCTAATACAAGAACACGAGCCAGATGCTTTGTTGACTGAACCTGTAGTGACACATTATTTCAGATACACAACTAATAAAGGAACATCATAAATTTTACCTTCATATATATTGACGAAATGCACTCATTACAATAACATCTGCTATCTCTCCCATCAAATAACTGCATAGGACATGGAACTACACTCTTTACTACAACATCTTGCTCCAACTTCACAACAACCACGAGCTCTGCCCACGCACACACTGTCTCTATGAGTTCTTAACACACCCTGTCCTCTCCGATCTCTTAACAACCACTGACTGCCACGAACTCTAAACAGGCACTGTGGAGGCGGCTTAAAAGTACTCTTTGGCGCACTCTCTGGCGCAGTGGCACAGTGTAGCCACCTTTCAATTCTTTAGACGATGACCGGTTTCAGTCCGTAATGACCATCCTCAGGTCTTTTTTACACAATGTCCTCTTGTGATAATGCCATAATGATGCATGGCATCGTCATATTTATATGTTTCGACGATGCCCTTATGGCCTTATCACTTTAGGACGTGGTGTAAAAAAGATCTGAGAATGATCATTACAGACTGAAACCGGTCATCGTCTAAAGAATTCATATTGTGATCAAAGACTGATATAAAAAACATTTGACAGTATTGGATCAGTGTATGTATACGCGACCATGTCGCAGTTGGCGGGAACCGGTGTATCCATTGCGGCAAGGCCGTTGCCAACCATTCATCGTGTGAAGCCTTTACTTCCGCTCCAACTTCCTGAAGTTTGCACAGAAAGCGTCTGAACGACAGTATTTGTCACTTTATCGATGACGGAACACTTAAACTTTGAAGGAACCGAACCTTAAACTAATTCTTACCTGTTTCCACGTAGTATCGCCCGGTACCTTTATGTTGTGACTTCAGACGTTTGAAATAGGTCAGAACTGTTTCGATAAACATTGCTCGTTTCTTTGTAAATTTAGAATTTTATGCTACGTTAGTAGCCATAAACGCTAAGCCTTTTCGATACTGTAAGAATTTCAGACTGTAATTCGAGTGGCCTTTTCACCGCATTCCTTCCCCTCTGTCCTTGGTTTTTTTTCTTTTTCTTCTCTTCTTTTCTTTACGCAGAGCGGCAACACCCGATTTGAGTTAGCAGTAAGAGCGAGGTTCCGATGTTCAGAGACCGCTTCGGCAGCTGTAGTTTAGCTGCTACCGCAGCGCTCTCTAACATTTCCCCGGCACGTCCTCGGAGCAGTTTGCATGCAAATGCTACGCCCGCCGTCTCGAGTCACCTTGCAAAAAGGCGCGGGGTGAGCACGCCGAACGGAACCCATCCGCCCCTCCTCAGCGCCGCGCGGCACCGGAGGTACGAAAATACGGCACGGGCGAGCGCTAGCGCGGCGGTGCAGGAAAACGTTCCTTTTCGCCGACTCCGCGCCGCCCTCCCATTTGTGTTAATCGAGAAATAGCAGTTTAAGCTCGGGAGCGGGGCTATAAATCACAGAGCGCAGCGGAGGTTAGGTCGTGTGCGGCTGGGATCTTGTGAGCACGAGCCGGGTAGGTAGTGGGGGGGAGGGGTGGGGGGTTGCGGAAGTAGGGGGTGTGCACTGGGCGAGGGGTCTGCGCGGAAAGCAATTTTTGCCAGTCATTATGTGTGCACAGCTTAAGTGAAAGCTGCCGCGGCCTCCCGGCCACGTCAATACCGACATGAATATTTCATCGGGCGTGGCCGGTGATTGATGACCGGAATCTATCTCTGGGCCGCAGTCGACCTCCTCCCTCCCTCCCTCCTACCCTCCCAACCCCCCTAATTTACCGTTCCGTCTGTCCTCCGCTCACCTGCGCTGCACCGACCTATTTTAGTCACACTCGGTATGCATCCGCAGAAGTCGGCGGTCGGACTTAATTGCCGTCAGCCCCGGGCCCATCTGACGAATAAAACGTCCACTGTGACGTCAATGCCTCCTCCCCCCCCCCCCCCGGGTCTGTTCTGCTTTGGTGACTGACTTGTTTCACATCACAAGCGTACATCTGGTGAAAAATAGCACCGGCCGTTTTTACTCAGGTGGCTTCTGCAGCTGTAGTCCAGTCACTTTTACATACTAGCATCTGCATCTCTACTGTTATCCGCGCATCTACATCTACATGATTACACTGCAATTCACATTAAAGTGCTTGGCAGAGGGTTCATCGAACCACAATCATACTATCTCCCTACCATTCCACTCCCGAACAGCGCGCGGGAAAAACGAACACCTAAACCTCTCTGTTCGGGCTCTGATTTCTCTTATTTTATTTTGATGATCGTTCCTACTTATGTAGGTTGGGCTCAACAAAATATTTTCGTATTCGTAGGAGAAAGTTGGTGACTGAAATTTCGTAAATAGATCTCGCCGCGACGAAAAACGTCTTTGCTTTAATGACTTCCATCCCAACTCGAGTATCATATCTGCCACACTCTCTCCCCTATTACGTGATAATACAAAACGAGCTGCCCTTTTTTGCACCCTTTCGATGTCCTCCGTCATTCCCACCTAGTAAGGATCCCACTCCGCGCAGCAATATTCTAACAGAGGACGAACGAGTGTAGTGTAAGCTGTCTCTTTAGTGGACGTGTTGCATCTTCTAAGTGTCCTGCCAATGAAACGCAACCTTTGGCTCGCCTTCCACACAATATTATCTATGTGGTCTTTCCAACTGAAGTTGTTCGTAATTTTAACACTCAGGTACTTAGTTGAATTGACAGCCTTGAGAATTGTACTATTTATCGAGTAATCGAATTCCAACGGATTTCTTTTGGAACTCATGTGGATCACCTCACACTTTTCGTTATTTAGCGTCAACTGCCACCTGTCACACCATACAGCAATCTTTTCTAAATCGCTTTGCAACTGATACTGGTCTTCGGATGACCTTACTATACGGTAAATTACAGCATCATCTGCGAACAACCTAAGAGAACTGCTCAGATTGTCATCCAGGTCATTTATATAGATCAGGAACGGCAGAGGTCCCAGGACGCTTCCCTGGGGAACACGTGATATCACTTCAGTTTTACTCGATGATTTGCCGTCTATTACTACGAACTGCGACCTTCCTGACAGGAAATCATGAATCCAGTCGCACAATTGAGACGATACCCCATAGGCCTGCAGCTTGATTAGAAGTCGCTTGTGAGGAACGGTGTCAAAAGCTTTCCGGAAATCTAGAAATACTGAATCAACTTGAGATCCCCTGTCGATAGCGCCCATTACTTCGTGCGAATAAAGAGCCAGCTGCGTTGCGCAAGAACGATGTTTTCTGGAACCATGCTGATTACGTATCAATAGATCGTTCCCTTCGAGGTGATTCATAATGTTTGAATACAGTATATGCTCCAAAACCCTACCGCAAACCGACGACAATGATATAGGTCTGTAGTTCGATGGATTACTCCTACTACCCTTCTTAAACACTGGTGCGACCTGCGCAATTTTCCAATCTGTAGGTACAGATCTATCGGTGAGCGAGCGAATGTATATGATTGCTAATCCCTTAGCACAATGTATGTCTTATCTTTAGGTTCACTAAATTTTCTACCAGAATGAGATTTTCACTCTGCAGCGGAGGGTGTGCTGATATGAAACTTCCTGGCAGATTAAAACTGTGTGCCGGACCGAGACTCGAAATCGGGACCTTTGCCTTTCGCGGGCAAGTGCTCTACCAACTGAGCTACCCAAGCGTGACTCACGACCCGTCCTCACAGCTTTACTTCTGCCAGTACCTCGTCTCCTACCTTCCAAACTTCACAGAAGCTCTTCTGCGAACCTTGCAAAACTAGCACTTCTGGAAGAATGGATATTGCAGAATAGCTTCTGTGAAGTTTGGAAGGTAGGAGACGAGGTACTGGCGGGATTAAAGATGTGATGACAGGTCGTGAGTCGTGCTTGGGTAGCTCAGTTGGTAGAGCACTTGCTCGCGAAAGGCAAAGGTCCCGAGTTCTAATCTCGGTCAGGCACACAGTTTTAATCTGACAGGAAGTTTCATATCAGCGCACACTCCGCTGCAGAGTGAAAATCTCATTCTGGAAACATCCCCCAGGCTGTGGCTAAGCCATGTCTCCGCAATATCCGTTGTTCCAGAAGTGCGCCGGCCAGAGTGGCCAGAGGCGCTACAGTCTGGAACCGCACGACCACTACGGTCGCAGGTTCGAATCCTGCCTCGGGCATGGATGTGTGTGATGTCCTTAGGTTAGTTAGGTTTAAGTAGTTCTAAGTTCTAGGGGACTTATGACCACAGCAGTTGAGTCCCATAGTGCTCAGAGCCATTTGAACCATTTGAACCAGAAGTGCTAGTTCTGCAAGGTTCGCAGGAGAGCTTCTGTTAAGTTTGGATGGTAGGAGACGAGGTGCTGGCGGAATTAAAGCTGTGAGGACGGGTTGTACTTGGGTATCTCAGTTTTTAGAGCACTCACCCGCGAAAGGCAAAGGTCACGAGTTCGAGTCTCGGTCCAGCACATAGTTTTAATCTGCCAGGAAGTTTTAAATTTTCTACCGGTTCTGTTCAAAGACAGAGCGTAACAAGAAGACAGTCTCCTGTTTCTTCAGTGCCCAGGTATGCATTCATTCAAGTCTTCTACCACCCATCTCCTCCCCTCCCATCTCCTCCTGAGTTGTAGACACTCGTGAGAAACTGGAATGTGGCGATACTTGTGAGAAGTCCGCGATGCTGAGGACCGACGCAGGGTGTGTCGCAAATTCTGCGCCACTTCCTGCTCGGCCAATTCCTCCTCGGCCACTACCTGCTGCCGCTTGGTGTGACTGAGCTCTCGGCATGTGCCGGCCAGGGCAGCTGCCGAGGCACATTCACACTCCCCCAGTGCAGCCAGGTTACATTATTTCAGAATTTTTATGGGTAAGGAAGAGTGGCCTTTGCCAAATTAGAAATCGGAGCTGATTTTCCCCCCACGGTATCATGTCAACCATTAGTTGCAGCACAGTTATGCGTTAGACGTTTTACATTGGAATCTTTGTTCTGATTAATCTTACATAGGGCATAATTTTGTCTCAACCTCGTACTTGACGATGTATTTTACAGAAACTATAGAAACCGAAAATGTTTTCTATCTTTCAACCCTTCGCCCAAAATTTTATACGATAGGAGTGGCAACCTTTTACCATACATTAAGAGGAGCCAACTAATGAATTTGGTTCTCGGTACAAACTTTTTTCTTTAATTATTTCGAAATAAACCTCAATTTTCCCGCACCACGCAGGAAAGTGTACTGAGGTCTAATGAGAGTCCTGCTAGCAATTAGCGTTAATGTAGGTTGATTTTTACAAGGAAGAAGACAGCAACCAGCAACTATTAATACTGCTATTTATTTAAGTAAATAACGCCGTAACCGGTTTCGAACTTACAAGTTCCTCGTCAGACGGCTGTTCACTGACGATTATGTAAAGTGTGTCTTGCAAATCTCGTGAACAGCCGTCTGATGATGAACTAGTCAGCTCGAAACCGGTTACGGCGCTATTTACGTAAATAAATAGCAGTATTAATAGTGTTTATTATTTTTTTTTGTGGTATCCAAAATTTAAAAAACCTCTCTCACACCGGCCTGATTTAGCTTCACTGATCAGGATAGTAAAAACATGTGTATATTAAGGGAATTTTCATTCACAAAGCAGGCTTATCACATTCACACAGTTCAATACTGTTCTATCCTGATTAAATTGAGCTTAACTTAAATTCCATAAGGCAGTGAAGCAATTTAGAAGTCTCGGTGCGACGAAAATTGTCAGTCGATCTCCTGAAAACATTTGTAATAATTATTAACTTTCGGTGATCACATGGGGGAAGACCGGAGATCTGCTGGTAAGACCGTGCTAGCCTATTTATTTGAAGTAATAAACTGGATATTTTGCGCGTACAAAACGGCAGGTTCGTCCAGTGTAAATCAGACGTTCCCCACTGATCCCGTGCAACACAGCGTAGTAAGCAGACACTGTCAATAATGTAACCTCCCCACAAAAATATTAAAATGAATGAACCAAAAGTAACCTCCCCACAAAAATATTAATTAAAATGAATTTTAAATATTTTTTGTTGAATGTAACCTCTGAACAAAATTGGGTCCCATTTATTATCTCCGTGCAGAAATGCTTTCACATTCAATGTACCCACAAAATTCTTTTCTCATTTAATGTTAAGTTCGAAACAGAAAAATTCCGAAACCACAAAATAATTTAAAAAAATTCAGTAACCTGGTAGATTTTATGACGACAGCAGCGCTGCGCCTCGGCCCTGTATTCTGAATAAAAAAGCAAAAATTCTTACCTCAATAAAAACTGCGAATATATCTGCTCTTACAAAAAAAATTCGGCACAGCTCTGTGCAATGCTGGCCTATGCTTTGTGATACATGAATGGAAAGATAATCCATTGAATAAAATCTTTAAATTGAAATGAATGCTTTTTTTAAAAAAATTACTTTATATTATAAAAATTAATATTGGGGCATTTTTTAAAAAGAAATTGGATGACAGTTAACATACATTACCAGATATGCGCAAGGCTGTTTCTTTACCTTCTACAATAATAGTCATCCTCCAGAGTCCCGACCAGAGCAGACTGCCGACACGCGCAGACAGGCGCAGACTACCGCCGTATACTGCCGACTCACGCAGACTACACAAGATTGCTGCATACTAGCACAGACTACTGCCGACAAGCGACAAGCAAAAACTAACTACATACTGCTCTCTGGTCAGAGACTCTCCTAAGTCTTGCCTGTTGCAGGCAGCGCATACATCGCATACCTCTTACATAACCTCCCACTGGGGGGGCGGGGGGGGGGGGGGGCAAAAATTTGGCAGCGGTGGTGAGTCAATTGGACTTGCCATGAGCAACAAATTTTTCTTACTTAACTAAGTTCACAATCACAGAATATATACACATATATAAGTGCAGAACATGAAATAAAATATAGTGCACATGCACTGAGTACAGAACGTATCAAGCAATGACAAAATGTATACGCAATGAGTACAAAACATATTAACAGATGACAAAAGTGCACACGCATTGTAGTACAGAACATGTCAGGAAATCACAAAATGTATACGCAATGAATGCAAATCATATTAACAAATGACATAAAGTGCACACGCACTGTAGTTCAGAATATATCAGCAAATCACAAAATGTATACGCAATGAATACAAATCATATTAACAAATGACATAAAGTGCACACGCACTGTAATAATTTTTTTAAATTTTTTTTTACTATTTTACAAAAACTAGGATAGGAAAGTGAAGGATTGCATCATGGTTGTAGCACATTAGGTTGCACGCAGCTGCACTGAAAGTCCGTATCTTTCTACAGAAGCACAACACCAATTGAGACGATCTGAAGTTCTTTTCCCTGAAGTATTAATCAGTGTAGCCAAGACACTGAAATGTCGTATTAATATTCCATGTTATCATTTTGGTAGTACATTAGGTACACCAAACAGTGGGACCATAATAACATCTCCACCGCTCAAGGTGGTGGACAGCATGTTGTGTCAACACCACGATCTTGTTAGGTACACCAACGTAGAATTAGTGCAAAAACCAAATATAGTGCTCCATGAGCATGAGGATAGACAAGACAAACTGATATTGCAGTAATTTCTGGTAATTAGGTCAGAAGGTGAAGGACATTAAGTCTTATGCCAGTCATCATTGATAATTACACTAGTTTATCTACTGATTTCAGTAATTCGTCGCGCTCATCGCCAGTTACTGAACATTTCTGTATCATATATGAATTATTACAGAATAATGTTCATAAGTTAACTGTTTACAGAGAACATTGGCACTCATTGACCAGTTACAAACCATCAGAAGTTATCATTCAAAACAGGAGCTAATGAGTGTAGCATCAAGCTACTGGTATTCATATATATAGCATGTAAGTGACATAATATAAATTTCAAGTATAAGAAACAGTGGCATTCGTTGGTCAGCAAGTATTGAATATTACAAAACATTTTTCATCATTCAAGAGACATATGACATATTTAAAAATAATTATTGGCACTCATTGGCCAGTTACAAATCATCAGAAATCATCAGTCAAAACAGGAGTTAATGAGTGTAGCATCAAGCTACTGGTATTCATATATATAGCATGAAAGTGACATAATACAAAAATATAAGAAACAGTGGCATTCATTTGCCAGCAAGTATTGAATACTACAAAACATTTTTCATCATTCAAGTGACATATAGCATATTTAAAAAATAATTATTGGCACTCATTGGCCAGTTACAAAACATCAGAAGTCATCAGTCAAAACAGGAGTTAATGAGTGTAGAGCATGCATGCATTATTACAAAATATCATTCACTATTACTCAGAACTCATCATTTAAGTGACATAAGACATAATTAAAATGTAACACTCAGTAACTATTACTCCAAGTCTGTGATTAGAAAACATCATTCAGTATTACTCATAACTCTTTTAAATTGGTAGCATTATTTGCGACTGGTAATACATTTTTTTTGTGCTAGCAGTGCATTGCGTTGGGATCGATAATTAATTGCTGGGGCAAAACAATATTTGCTTTTGACTTATTGTTGCAAATGAAGATGTGTAACATAATTCGTCATGAGTCAGCTGTAGCAAGGTTATGAAACAAATAGAGTATATGTGATCACATTCATGAATGACACAGTTTTAATGACCAACTGCCTATAGCACATTAATTTCATGAATAATTTCTCCTGCAAAAAATACAAAATGGATTATTAAGCTGAAAGAAGAAACGCATATTATGCTGAAAAGTAATGAACTTCGAATTAACAGGTAATGAAATGTGTATTAAATACATATGTTCTCTAGCTGTCCTTTCCAAAACCTTCAGTCATCATACCATGCGACATAAGGCATACTGTCAAGACGAACTGCAACAAATACTTAAATAACTACATAGCATAAATACATAAACTTCAACATTATCCTCATCTGCAAAGAAAAACTTCATTATCATTACTATCACCACCGGCAAAGAAAAACGTCGATATTAGAATATTCTTCATCACTATTCATCATCATTCATTATCATCTGCAAAAAAGTCACTTCATTATACATTATACAAGTGTTTAGTATAGAGTTCCTTATTTCTAGCATATTTCATCGCTAAAACTAAGATGTGTAGTTCTGTCTGACAGTCTGCATCAATCGCCTCGTGTTCTGAAAGAAAAAATTAGTTAATACTGCTATCATACGATGTGTATAGTATATTCTTGTTAATGCATGTTAATTCTGATCCATTTACTCTTCGTGACGAGGTATTGTATCTTCTTTCGTTCATTGCGAAGGTGAAATTCCCATAATTTATTTCTTTTACACGTTATTTCTTTCTGATAATGATAAATAATGATTAATGTCTTGCATATAAATCATATACCCATTAAATAAAAACTGGTTTCTAGTGCTATAATGAAGCATACAGCATAGCATGACAGAAAACGTAATATGTCAAAAACATAGACAGTTCAAATGGTTCAAATGGCTCTGAGCACTATGGGACTTGACAGCTGTGCTCATCAGACCCTTAGAACTCAAAACTACTTAAACCTAACTAACCTAAGGACATCACACACATCCATGCCCGAGGCAGGATTCGAACCTGCGACCGTAGCAGTCGCGCGGTTCCGGACTGCGCGCCTAGAACCGCGAGACCACCGCGGCCGGCATAGACAGTGTTCAAATGCAAAAATGTACACAGAGTATCACAATGTAGCAGCAAAAAAGAAAAAAAAAAAAAAAAAAAAAAAATGTAATATAGTCACGACGTTGAGATATCATAAGGCAAAATGTCAAAATCAACTGGTGTTTGTTACATCTTAAATATTTCACAGTGCATACAAAGAAAAGAGGAAAACAATCATACATACATGAAAAATGGAAAATGTGCACGGTCTGATATATAACGACAAGAAAAGCGACCTGCTAACCTTACCTTGCCGGGCACTTGCCAAGAAAAAATACGATAATCATCAATAAGTGTTCATGTGAATATAATTGCATAAGTGGTCATAAAAAAATCAGGAAATGGCATTACAGCGTAATAAATCATAAAGTATGTTCATTCAATAAAGGGTTTGATGTTGGAGACATGGTGATTCCCTTTGGTTTTTCTGGTTCTCAGAGATTCGACGTGTACTACAGTGGGGTGAGGAATGCTGCGAATTCGATATGGACCTGCGTATAAAAGCTCAAATTTACTACATCTACTTTTTCCTCTATTGGATAAATAATGTGTGTGTACTAATATCTTCTGTCCAATGTGAAAGTCACGGCGTGTACAAACCTGTTTTTGCTGTCTTCTCCGGCGCTCTGCGGCACGTTTGATGTTGTTCAGCGCAATGTCAATTATTTCATGGTGTCGTAGTCGACGAGATGTAGGAAAGTTTACTAATTCTTTAATTTTGTTAGGTGGTTCAACATTTTTCAGTATAACAGACGGAGATAGCATAGTAGATTCATTTGGTATGGAATTAATTACATCCTGGAATGAGAGTATGTGTGTGGCCCAATTAACATGTTTTTTATGGCAGTATATTCTACACAGTTTACCAATTTCTTTCATTAATCGTTCACAAGGGTTCGAAGAAGCATGGTACCTGGATATATAGATCGGAGAAATGTTTCTAGCATGTAACATACGTGTCCATATAACAGATCGAAACTGTGATCCATTGTCGGAAATTACTTTCAATACATGCCCTACATGAAATAGAAAATGTTTTACAAATGCTTTCGAAACAGTTTTAGCAGTAGCTTTCCGTAACGGAGTGAAGGTAACAAATTTTGAAGTGAGTTCAACAGCGACAAAGATGTAGCAAAAACCTCTATTAGCTCTGGGAATCGGACCAAAAATGTCTACAGCGGCCATGTGTCTCAATTTAACAGGTACAATTGGATGTAATGCAGGAATATGTGAAGTCGTATCTGACTTAGCTTTCTGGCAGATTTTACATGACGCTAAAACTCGTCGAATACGTTTCACCATGTTGGTAAAATAACAGTTCTGTCTCAGTATAAGAAAACATTTTCTGGCTCCGTAATGTGCGTTACTTAAATGAGTATACCAGATTAATTTGTTAACAAGCTCGTCAGGAACGCATAATAACCAATTGTTGCTGTCAGGGTGAGAGCGGCGAAACAGAATGTTATTGCGTACAGTGTAATGGTTTCTAATGGTAACATTATTCCTATCTTGCCAAAGGTGTTTAATTTCCTTCCCCACGTTGTCTTTACTCTGCTCTTGTGCTATGTCTTGTAATGACGTGGAAATGAAATTTTCTTATGCAACTTGTTGAATGTACATGACGCTGAAATTTGCTTTGCAGAAGTTGGTTGCGATGTCTTGCTGATTGTTGCTGAGAGAACGGGATAGTGCGTCTGCTACAATATTTTGTGTACCGGGAATGTGAACAATTGTAAAATTAAATTCCTGCGAATAAAGTTTCCATCTACTTAATCTGTCGTGTGTAAATTTTGCGGTAAGTAAAAACTGTATAGCTCTATGATCTGTGTAAACGGTAGTGTGTCTTCCATAAAGAAAATGCCGAAATCTCGTAAACGCCCGTACAACACATAATGTTTCAAGTTCTGTAACAGAATAATTACGTTCAGCAGGTGACAGAATGCGACTCGCAAAGGCTATGTTTTTAATTACTGTAGTGCCATCTTCTTCAATTTCCTGAGAAATATGTAAGCCTAAAGCGGTGTTAGAACTGTAGGTGGCTGTGGAAAAATTTCTAGTAAGATCTGGATGTGATAAAAGTGGTGCATTCAACAAAGCATGTTGCAAATAACATTTTCGTGAACAAGATTCTATGTATCTGAAGTATTGCTTACGTTGCTGGAAGATGCAACCTGTACTGTATCTAGTCAAATTCTATCTGCCGTGCTATTATTTTCGGGAGGATGCTGTGGCATTTCCACTATTTGTACTGTTCTGTTATTTCTTCCTGACGTATTACATTCGGGATGATATCTACTGTCTGGTTCATTTATAATAATCTGTTGTTGTGGATGATTCTGCTGCTGATAAGTCTGACTGCTATTAAACGTACGCTGAAAATTATGCTCACTACTTTTACGTCTATCATGATAGTCATTTCTATGCGGTACATTGCGACAGGAATTGAAATGGTGTGTTTTCTGTACGCAGTTATTTCCTTGTTGCTGTGCGGTACTATTTGTTGGAGCTGACGCTATACGCGCAGGCGGCGAGACATTAAAGCTTGGTCGACCTTGTACATTACATTGTTGGTTAGGTACGCTAACCGGTTGGCTTTCATGCTGTTGCGGTGAAAAACGTCTATTGTTACCAAAAAGTGGTTCCTGTTGCTGATAATTTTGACGATACTGATAACTAAAATTTAGTCTGTTATTAAAGTTCTGGTGGTTGTCAATTCTGGAGCGTCTAATGAAAACTGTCACTTTCGGTGTAACTTGTCGTATCAGGTTTTCTTTACACGTTTTTAATCCTAGATAGATCGATAGTTAAAGAGCTGTTTTAATAGATATAAAGGATAGTAGAAGAGAAGGCAGCAGTGTAGAAAACTAGCACTACTACAGCTCGGGGCCCTGTGCATGCTACGGCACATATTCATTAAAGCGTAATGAATCCCATGAGGTCTATTACGCGCTACAAATAAATTTTAGCTTCTGCGTTACAGGCAATGCCGGTGAAAGTTCAAAAGCAAATTGCTGTATCCATGCTAATTCTAGTTTCTGCATTACATGCCAAGCTGGTGAAAGTACAAAAATAAATTGTATCCAGTTCAAAGCGTGTACCTGTGCTCTGTCATTTTCAAATACCTTAGATTTTCTTATGGATAAAAATTGCTTATAATCAACGTTATCGTCTCTGAATGTGTGAACAGGTTCAGGATTGCATAAGAATCTGTTTGACTGTGTCACTTCGGATTCTAAGTCAAGTACTCTCTGTAAATTACCTAAATTATACTGGCTGTGTGTGTGTGTGACAAATGTTCGGAATGTGCCGTATGCTGTGACGTGTTATTGACTGAAACATTTTTCATCTCTGTCACTTCTTGCTGTAAAGTTGACAATTTCCTACGTAATGTATTATTGGACGAGTCTATCTCATTGATCGTCTGCTGTAAATTTTGGAATTCAGGTGTTTGATTAAATGAAATCGGTGAAGTATCGTCTGATTTGGTGTCATTATTACTTTCAATAACGTCAATAACACTGGCCAATTCATCATATTTTTCAGTCAGTATTTTTACCTGATCATCGTTTTTAGAGTCACAAGCATTAATTTGTTTTTGTATTTTACGTGTGGTTTCGTTCAATTTTTTAACGTCTGCTTTGATGACATCGGAATCCTGTATTAGTTCTAATTGTTCGAGTCTGTCGGTCAGTGTCTGAAAGTCTACTGTGTGTGTATCTGTTTTTGATTTAAGATCGGAAATTTCATCACGCAATTCGGTGTTCAACTGTTTGATAATATTAATTTCGTCTGATGCTGTAGCAATATTGTTGTCTACGTATGTTTTTGCTTTCGTAAACAATTTATGTTTATCTTCCTGTCTCTGTGCAGTAATTGTTTCCATGACTTGTCGCTTTACTTTATTCTGTTCCTGTATAAATTTACGGTAGCGCGTTTCAGTGTTTTGTAGGCGGTGATTAAAACGTTCGTCAATTTGACTGTTCTGTTGGTCAATTTTCGCGTCTACTTTTGCATCCAGTGTGCGCGAAAGTTCTGCTGACATTAACTTAAGCTCGTCGCGTAACTGTGTTGCGTTTTCAGAGCATTGTTTACCGACTGCACTAATTTCGTCTCTAAGTGATTCTGTTGTAGCTGCTTGCGTATTCCTTAATTCTTGAGCAACAGATCTAATTTCTTCACTACTTTTCCTAGCACAAGCCTCAGTTTCCTCACGTAATTGTTCTTTAGTATCATGACATTGCGCGGCGACGGCTGTAATCTGTTCACTAAGCTGTTTAGAATTGTTATGTAGTTTTTCATTAAGTTGTTGTTTGAGATTTTCATTATTTTCATTAACTTGTTTGAAGTTGTTGTCTTGTTTTTCATTAATTTCATCAATTTGTTGTTTGAGATTTTCACTAAGTTGTTTGTGATTGTTGTCTTGTCTTTCATTCTGTTGTTTGGAATTTTCATTAAGTAGTTGTTTAACATTTTCACCAAATTGTTGTTTGAGATTCTCGTTAAGTTGTATCATTAATGCTATGACTCAATCCATGCCAAAATTAGCTACTGCATTCTCTGTGCTGTGTGATGGTGTATGTGCATTTGTCACGTATTTTATAACCATTTGGTCATTCTGTACTTCTTGAAAGGGTTTGCCAAACGAATGTGCACTGTTAGTCACTACCTAGGAATCAAATAAATCTGTCGTACTTTGAGTACACTGTTCATTTTCGTTAGAAAAAATTATCTGTTCACAATTCAAATTTTGCAAATCGAGTGTGTTAAACTGGGCATCGTTCATTGCAACAGAACGTGCCGCGTCATCAATTGTCGTTAAATTGACAGAGGACACAATTGAATTTATTTGTTCATCATTATGATCAAAATCATTACTAAATGGTCGGTATGCACGGATTGTCAGTAAATGGAGGATTATCATTAAGACACTGACTGTCGCTAGTATTATCAGTCAAAATATTCGAATAGGCTATTTCATTCATTGCACATCGCGATATACTGTTAACAGTTTTTCGCGACATTTTCCACAAATCAAGATTAAGCACAAATAAAACAAAGACAAAGCGAAATAGAACAAACAATTACAAAAGAGCAACAAATTGCCGATGATCTGCGAAAGAAAGAGTGACAAATTAGTAAATGGGTTGCGCCAGATGCAAACTACATTTAAGTAAATAAGAGCAGATATATGACTACTTGTGTATCTTGAAGTTTTCCCGGCGTATTGATTGATCCATCATATTTCGGGGTTGCAGCCGGATCACGTTGACATCTTGGCACGATATTTCGGCTAACAAACATGCAGCCATTTTCAGGTGAGTACGAGACACTGAAGATGGCTGCATGTTTGTTAGCCGAAATATCGTGCCAAGATGTCAACGTGATCCGGCTGCAAGCCCGAAATATGATGGACCATATGACTACTTATCAGAAGATTCACAAAGAAATACGATCCTGGCCGGATGTCGCCAAGTGTAACCTCCCCACAAAAATATTAAAATGAATTAACCAAGTGTAACCTCCCCACAAAAATATTAATTAAAATGAATTTTAAATATTTTTTATTGAATGTAACCTCTGAACAAAATTGGGTCCCATTTATTATCTCTGTGCAGAAATGCATTCACATTCAATGTACCCACAAAATTCTTTTCTCATTTAATGTTAAGTTCGAAACAGAAAAATTCCGAAACCAGAAAATAATTAAAAGAAATTCAGTAACCTGGTAGATTTTATGACGACAGCAGCGCTGCGCCTCGGCCCTGTATTCTGAATAAAAAAGCAAAAATACTTATCTCAATAAAAACAGCGAATATATCTGCTCTTATATAAAAAAATTTCGGCACAGCTCTGTGCAATGCTGGCCTGTGCTTTGTGATACATGAAAGGAAAGACAATCCATTGAATAAAATCTTTAAATTGAAATGAATGCTTATTTTAAAAAAACTTATATTATAAAAATATTGGGGCATTTTTTTTAAAGAAATTGGATGACAGTTAACATACATTACTAGATATGCGCAAGGCTGTTTCTTTACCTTCTACAATAATAGTCATCCTCCTAAGTCCCGGCCAGAGCAGACTGCCGACACGCGCAGACACGCGCAGACTACCGCCGTCTACTGCCGACTCACGCAGTCTACACAAGACTACTGCGTACTTGCACAGACTACTGCCGACAAGCGACTAGCGACAACCAACTACATACTGCTCTCTGATCAGTGACTCTCCTAAGTCTTGCCTGTTGCAGGCAGCTCATACATCGCATACCTCTTACAATAATAATCAGTTAAATAATACGCGAACACACTTACTTTAGTTTAGTTCGTGTAATAAATTCCTTCTCATACAGAATCTCATCAAGATGGCGACTAGCTCAACAATACATACATATACATCCTCCTTCTTTCACGGCTAATCGGCCAGATCTCCTTCATTCTTTTCATAAGAGAAAACATAGATAGCAGAGAAGCTATTCCATGGAGTAATGGACGCTCCAAGGAATAATAGGGCTTGAAACTACTTTCCATTGATAATCATCGTATATTAAAGTTTAGGAATCGGTAAGATATGAAGAGATATTTCGAGATATGTACTGAGTTATACATTTATAAAATTTCTGAAAATATCGCGGAGAGACCGCTGCAAGAGACATTACATCGCCCCTCGCAGCGAGCAAAGTTGATATGTATCCACTTTGCGAGCTAACTATTGGCTTAGCTAACTCGTTAGAATTTGTGGAACATACGTTCCTATAAATTTTAAGAAGTTAGTAAGATTTTTTTATTACAATGAATTGAAAGAGATTTGGTATAGAGAACACCGATCTACGTTACCTAGATACCTAGTTGTTGCTTTCACGTGAACTGGGGCATACCCGCATCCCACGTACACAACCAGGGAAGATGGACTTACATAGTTGTTAATCAGGTCTACGTATTCAGGAACTGGCCTTCAAAGGGAAACCCCGGAAAACCTGGAGGCTTAGACCCCAACTAGGTATCATAGATGATAGGAAAGACAGAATAATTTCGAAATTTGAGAGATATTCTAGAATTCATAGCAAAGATAAAATCTGCCTCGTAGCCATAAAAAAAATCTTTACACATGCAAATTTTTGTAATCTTTTGAAAAATGTTCTTCATCGATGTCTTGCTGATCTGCTGTGTAACTGATCGAACAGGAACATGGGACACGGCACGGAGGACAGGCGTCGCATTAGCGTACCGGACAGGAGACGTAACGGATTTGAGAGACCAGAAGGAACCTCAGGAACAGGTACTCAAGATTTTGGCATGAAACAACCGAAATTCGTCTAAGGAATGGTCAACTATTAAAGATTTCTGGAAGAGAAGGGTTAGTCGAATTTCTCCAGATTCATTTTGAACTCAAATATGGACCTGATCCATCCAATCTTCCGTCTGAAGAATGGGAAAATCCATTCGTCTTATACTTTCCACACCTAGGTGTAGTTGCACAATATCACAACTCCAGATCGGAAAGCAATTTTTGAAAACATGGATAATTTCATCCATCTTCTTGAGTAAGCCGAAAGGCTCTAATACCGGTTTCAATTTTTTTTTTTTTTTTTTTGGCTTTCTCAGGTGGAAGTAGATCTGAATCTTTCCTAATTTGGTTTCAAGTACGAATGTGGATAGCATGTCAGAATATTAAAAACTTTATTATTTGAGACCATTTCAAAAAAATATATCTTACTCATACATGATTACAATGAAATTTTGCTGAAAGAGAACGTTTAATTAAGTCTTGCTGCATGACCTCTCCAGCTAAAATTAATCTTTGTTAGTAGTGATTGACGATCAAATTTTTTTCTTTTATACTCCGATTGCCGCATTTTCTTACGAGCATATATGAATGCAATATAACAATAAACAATCTAACTGGAAAATGACACATTATTATAAATTCAATAAAGAACTTTCTTATTAACTCTAATTTTATAAACACACACTAAGCTAGTTAATTAAATTCTCTTGAATAGAATTTAGCTCGCGCAAAAAAAAAAAAAAAAAAAACCAGCGAGTCTTTATGTCTGTGGACACTTGCAATTGATTCTAATTTCCTACCGCAGCTCATTTGTTCTCCTGTGAACTGTCAGTTTACAAACACTAACTTCACACGCAAGCGCCGTATTCGATCATATAGTTTCAGTAAACTTATTGTCACTGGAGATTAACACTCCCTCAATGTATATTATTTCATACGCACAAGCTTCTTTGGTGATCATCGCGTAGACAGATAACCCGTAAGTCTTCACAGCAGCAATAGCTACAGTTCCACTTACTTTTATTATTATTCCTACACTATCACAGAAGCAAACGCTTACTGTTCACTAAACTATCACAGATGCTTGGCATGCTGTCATTTAACCTATCACAGTAGCTGAGGCATGCTGTCCTTCACACTTCTATTTTGTTTTCAACGCCCAAATACTTCATACAGACTTTTCATTTAATTTGAAACACTTTCCTTAAAAGTACCTCTTTAGGTCTACATGGGGAAATAATCCTTTTATTCTTCCAGAATCTGGATATGCTAATAAATACGCACCAGGATTCGGTATATCAACTATTATATATGAACCTGTATAAATTAGATTCCATTTTCTGATGGTCTTCTTCAACCTTGATGACTTGATGTGTCTTCTTAAAAGAATTTTTGTCCGATATTGAAAGTCTGAATCCGTTTGATGTTTCTATCATGGATTTCCTTTCGCTGTCTTACTTTCTCCGTAATATTAATGAGAGCATTGCGAATTTTTTCTTCCAATGACATTTTGGTGTCCTCGAGTTTAGGCAAGTTATCAACCCAAAAGTTTCTTTCGTTATCTCTGAACATCAGTTCATTCGGGGTAAAGTTTGTAGAACTATGTGGTAAATTATTATAAATCTGCTCGAACACGGTCAAATAGTTTATCCAGGTAGTTTGTTTATCATGACAGTACGTTCTCCTGAATCTGTTTAGTTCCCGAAAAACCCGTTCAATTAAATTCCCTTGTGGAAGATAGCAAGATGTAAATATCTGTTTTAGTCCTAGTAGTGATACTAATTTTCTCCATAAATATCCAGTAAATATCTTCGCATTCTCAGAGATTATAGATTTTGGAATCCCTGCATGAGGAATGTAGTCATTTACAAACTTTACTGCGGCAGCTCTTCCAGTTGCTGATTTTATAGGATATAGATTAACATATTTTGTAAACACATCACAGAATCCAATAATGTACTTAACACCACCTCCGGCTCTAGAAAGTGGTCCACAAATATCACATGATATAAGTGATCTTGGTGCTTCAGGTATTATTGAGTGAAGCGCAATTTTATTTCCCTTGTCGTCCGGCTTAGCCTTTTGACAAAGAACACATTTCTGTATGACTTTGTGCACTTTTCGCCCTATATTTGGGAAGTAACAATAATATCTGATCTTATTAGCACACTTTACAACACCAACATGACCCCAGGTCATATGTGTAAACCAAATTAATCGTCCTTCATATTCTTTGCAGCCTTCTCAGATTTAAAAAATAAAATATTATTCACAAGCCGGTAGTATTCCAAATTGACCGTAGGATTTTGTTGATTGAATTGTCGTATTATAGCATTCCGTCGCGAATCCTTCTTCTGAAGCTGAGCCATTGTCTTACATAAATGAATATAATGTAAGTTGTAATTATTTTCTTGAAGAAGAAGCACTAGAAATTCTGCATTATTATTTACATCCATTTCAGGTGTTATTCTTTCTGGAGATCTTGACAACGCGTCAGCTATAATATTTTCTTTTCCGGCTACATAAATAATTTGAAACTGATATTCTTGCAGCGCCAGCGTCCACCTTGACAAGCGAGGATGCAGCAACTTACAAGTTTGTAAAAAGGCTAGTGATTGGTGGTCACAATAAATGGTTATCCTTGAGCCATATATATAATAATTAAACCTTTTCAAAGACCAAATAACTGCTAAAGCTTCCAATTCCGTAGTGGTATATGCTCTTGCACAGGTGGATAAAACTCTGCTAGCAAATGCAATTGGACAAAAGGTTTTTACACCATCGATGTTCCTAATTTGAAATAAACAAGATCCTAATCCCACATCTGATGAATCAGTGGCTAAACAGAATCCGACATTCATATCAGGGTGGTATAATAACGGAGCATTTATCAGTTGATCCTTAATTTCACAAAAATCCTTTTCACAATCATTAGACCATTGCCATGGTACATCTTTCCTCAGGAGCCGGTTTAGAGCTTCAGAGTTCATTGCTTGAGTTTCAATAAATCGACGAAAAAATGAAGCCAAGCCTATAAAGCCTTTCAGTTGTCTTCTGTTTCTTGGAGTTGGAAAATTTTTTATCGCACTGATCTTCGCTTCTGTTGGAAGAATGCCTTTTGCATTAATCATATGTCCTAAGAATTTATTTCTCTGTAGAGAAAATTGGGATTTTTTTTAGATTTGCAGTTATATCAGTTTGTTTGAACACAGCAAAAATCCTCATAATAAGTTGTACATGTTCCTCCCAAGTTTTAGAGGCAATTAATAGATCGTCCACAAAAATTGTTATTCGACTAAGTAGTTCTGGTCCAAGGGCATAGTCCAACGCAGAAATAAAAACTCCAGAGCTGATATTGAGACCAAACGGAACGACCTTGAACTGATAGCTTCTCCCTCCATATATAAAAGCAGTATATTTTCTTGAGTCCTTGTCTAACTGGACTTGCCAGAACGAACTTCTCAAATCAGTACTGGTTTAATAGGATACATCTTGAAATTTCTGTATTAACTCATCGATGTTCTCCGGATGTGTGCGCACAGGTACTATAATTTTGTTGATTTCCCTTGCATCTAATACCAATCGAACTTTTCCTCCTTGCTTTGGTACAACAAGCAACGGAGAACAATCAATAAGATTCCAGTTTAACATTTTTTGTATCTCCTCCTGAACTGGTTGTTTTAATCGCCAGGGAATGGGATAGCGTGTGCGGCAAAACGTCTTATGGGGCTTAATATGTAATGTACAAACATATCCTCTGATAATTCCGGGCTTTTATTCGAAAACTGACTCATATTCTGTTAATATATTGAATAATTGTTCCCTCTGACTATCCGTTAGGCAATCTGACTCAGCAATCTTCTGTTCGACTGCTTGTCTGAAATCCTCTACTTGAATTGCCTTGATCGGTAGTCGGTACATATTATTATTTTCAGCACAAATCAACTGCACGGCAGCACCACAGAAAGATCCCTCATACACTGCCTCTTTTTTCAGTAAGATCAGTGTAACAAATTGATCTTCGATTTTAAAATGCACCTTTCCTTTTACCAAGTCCAACCTGCAATTGCAGGCTTGCAAAGTTCCAATGCCTAGAATACAACCTACTAACAACCTTTCCACTACAAGGAATGTGCATTGTTTAGCTACATTTCCCAATTTTATCTCTATAAGCGTTTGTATCTTGACGTTCCGGTACTTTGCTCCCACTGCACCTATAACTCGGCAATTTTGTACTGGTAGGACAGGGATTTTCTTAATTTTACTAATTCTGTGAAACAAAGTTCCAGATACTACGTCTGTAGATGAAGCTGTGTCCAATACAACATTGGTTAAAATTCCTCCCACTTCTGTGATGATCTCAGACACAGGAACCCTTTTATCTTCGACTACACAGGCCTCTAAGTCTCTCGTCAATTCATCTGTCATTAATTCGCCTTCATTATATCTCAACATTGCCACGAAATTAATTTCGTTTAAAACAGGTTTGCCCCTTTTGTATTCCCCGGCCGACTTTACGGAGCATAAAGCAGCCCCCTTCAGTTTAAATATCGATTATTATTTCCTCTTGAATCACCTACTACTTCTGTTATGATTGGTTGTTGTTGATGACTGGCTGTGTTATTTGCTTCAAATCGAGGGTCAGAATTTCTGTACGAATTATTATTGTTTGAAAACTGCTGGTTCTGATAATCTCTTGCATTTCCAAACATTGGGTTGTATCTGCGACCTGTTCAATTGTCTCTGAATCTGCTCCTCGCAGCACTGTTATTGAAATTTCTATTTCCGTTACAATTGTTTCCATTGAATCTCTGACTATTCCTAGTATAATAATTATTAAATCCGTTTCCGTTCCGGTTTGCGTTTGGCGCCTCAATCGCTCTCTTCTGCCTAACCGGTTGTCTTGGCCGATGTTCATCTTCCTCGATCATATCTATAGTGTCAAGCGTAGTCATGAAAGAGTCAAGATCATGCTCATTAATATACAGGATTCTATTTCTGATGCTGGCCGGAAGTCGAGATTTTAATATGCCAATCACGCCTTGTAGAGGCATAGGCTTATTCCAATACCGCGATTTGTTTATATATTTCTCAAAGTATTTCTTGAAAGACCCACGTGACCGAGCGAGGTGGCGCAGTGGTTAGACACTGGACTCGCATTCGGGAGGACGACGGTTCAATCCCGCGTCCGGCCATCCTGATTTAGGTTTTCCGTGATTTCCCTAAATCACTCCAGGCAAATGCCGGGATGGTTCCTCTGAAAGGGCACGGCCGACTTCCTTCCCCATCCTTCCCAAATCCGATGAGACCGATGACCTCGTTGTCTGGTCTCCTTCCCCAAACCAACCAACCAACCAACCAACCAAAGACCCACGTGAAAAGGAAAAAGGTTCCGGGTATAATACCTCCTGCCCTAATCGTTCTTGTACTCCTACGGACCAGTATTTGGATAAAAATGCTCGTTCAAAATCTTCATATGTGTCCCAAGTTGATATCATATCAGATGCCCATATAGCTCCTGACCCCTGAATATAACCGGTCACAAAACTAACCTTTTGCCACTCACTCCAATTTTTTGGCGATACTCCCCTAAAACTTCTTATAAACACTACGGGATGAACATTTTTCTTGTCTGGGTTGTAGATCTGGAATTGACGTTGCTTCAGCATTTTACAGTCATTATGACTACCCTCATAGTGTTGTGATTGATTTTGATTGCAAAAACGAACGTGTGCATTAATGTCCCTTTCTGTACTTGATCGGTTAGATAATGTAGCTTCATTGATAGATCTTCTTACGAGTTCATTTCCACGGGATGGATTTAAGGATCTCCCAATGTTTTCTTTCCATTGTTTAAATTCTTCGCCAAGTTCTCTGGCTTCTCGCAAGCTTTTATTGAATGAATTTTCTTCAGAATTCTCGGTTAAAAAATGAATAGCGGTTGAGACTGTTGGATTAATATTGTCTGAAGAAATGCTTTGCCTCTCCAAACTTAACTGCGAGTATTCTCCCGCGAGAATGTTTACCTTATGAACAACCTCGTTTTGCCTCTCCTTTATGTTATTTATGGATTTATCCAAATTTTGGATGTCCTTCGGAATCTTGTCTTGTGATTGTCTCTAATCTTGCATATCTACTGTCATCTCATTTACTTGTTGCTTTAATTCATCTTGATCTTCAACTAATACCGGAATTACCGCCATAGAACATTGCATCTGTTCTTGTGCTTGAACTATCTGTGGGATTGACTCTACGTGCTCTTTAATAGTATCAAGCTTAGTAGCAACATACTCGGTTAGCTTTAGGCGTAACTTCTTCGCATTTTCATTACACTGCTGAGTGACTTGCTCAATTTGAGCAGCTAATTTTAATTCTGTCTTTTCATTCTGAATTTTCAATTCTTCCGCACTTTTATTTAATTTATCGTCAAGTTTCTGAAAACTCCCTACTAATTTATTATTTAATTCCACTTGATCAGCTTCTAATTGCTCATTCACCTTTGTTTGATTAGCTAGTAATTACTCCCGGACTTTCACTTGATTGGCTGCTAATTGTTCCACTTCCACTTGATTGGCATTTAATTGTTCATTCATTTCCCTTTTAGTCTCTATTTGCGCTTTAGTTAATTCCCTTTTAGTCTCTATTTGCGCTTCAGTTAAGTCTGCTACATTTTTTGCTAACAGTGTTAACTGCTGCATGATTACAGTCAATTTCGTCCTGCTCAAATGACATCGAAACACTTAAGCTTTGTTGTGGGGCCTGATTAATGCTGCCTCTAGGCACTACTTCAGTTAAGCTAGCGTCTAATGTTTCACTAACGTCAGAAACAGCTGAGGGCTGTTGTGATTCGCTCTGCTGTTACATTGCCATTTTATAAGCCGCGCTAGTAAGGACCATTAATACACAGAATAACAAATATATAAAGTCACTCGCATCTGAGTTAATAATGTCACTGACCTAAGCTTTGCGTAATATCCACTTATAATAAACACTTCCTATGTAAAGTTCAGCCAAATAGTCACTCAATCAATCTGATTCAAACCGATAGACATTTAAATAGTTATTCTAAATTTCTATCTAGAAAAATTTAATTGTATATTGTCTGGCCTGAACGACGTTCTCATAGGCTGTGGCGAAATTGTGACTTCTGGAACAGGCCTCGTCTTCTTTTCTCTCGTGCACATGCAACATAAAATTCACACAATGTTTAAGTAATGCTCAAAAATGTGTCCTGTCACAGGGAAGCCAAATTTTATATTTTTTTTGTGGGATCTAAAATTTAAAAAACCTCTCTCACACCGGCCTGATTTAGCTTCACTGATCAGGATAGTAAAAACATGCGTATATTAAGGGAATTCTCATTCACAAAGCAGGCTTATCACATTCACACAGTTCAATACTGTTCTATCCTGATTAAATTGAGCTTAACTTAAATTCCATAAGGCAGTGAAGCAATTTCGAAGTCTCGGTGCGACGAAAATTGTCAGTCGATCTCCTGAAAACATTTGTAATAATTATTAACTTTCGGTGATCACATGGGGAAGACCGGAGATCTGCTGGTAAGACCGTGTTAGCCTATTTATTTGAAGTAATAAGCTGGATATCTTAAGCTTACAAAGCGGCAGGTTCGTCCAGTGTAAATCAGACGTTCCCCACTGATCCCGTGCAACACAGCGTAGTAAGCAGACACTGTCAATAATAATCAGTTAAATAATACTCGAACACACTTACTTTAGTTTAGTTCATGTATTAAATTCCTTCTCATACAGAATCTCATCAAGATGGCGACTAGCTCAACAATACATACATATACATCCTCCTTCTTTCACGGCTGATCGGCAAGATCTCCTTCATTCTTTTCATAAGAGAAAACATAGATAGCAGAGAAGCTATTCCATGGTGTAATGGACACTCCAAGGAATAATAGGGCTTGAAACTACTTTGCATTGATAATCACCGTATATTAAAGTTTAGGAATCGGTAAGATAAGAAGAGATATTTCGAGATATGTACTGAGTTACATAATTTATAAAATTTCTGAAATATCGCGGAGAGACCGCTGCAAAAGACATTACAAGTGGTTGGTTGCTGTCTTCTTCTTCGTTAGAATCAACCTACATTAAATGTACACAGACATGGTCTCACCATGTCAGTTTTAGACATAATAGAATTAGTATTAAGGAATGCAATTTATGTACTGAAATAAGATGTATTCATCGTCCACTCAAACAGACATTGTTTCTAAAATTCTCTACACAAAAATGCTGGTTGTGATTGTTAGAAAAGCTATAACTTTTCAGACTTCATTAGTGAATCTTTTACAGTTTGCAAGAGACATTTACCCGACTTTGTGACGTTTCCAGGGAACACGAGGAGGTAAGACACCTCCCCCCCCCCTCCCATTATATTTATTTACAATATGTACAGGATGATTATTTATTATCAATTTTTACAATAGGACTATCGGCGTGAACTGAATCCCTTTTCAATATTTACAAGTGTTGCTGTAGCTTCAGCCATTTTCTTTTCAATGTAATTTCTGTGCATAGGCAACGCAAGTAAGAAATGATTTTATATAGCCGTCAACTTGGAGTCTTGTAAGGGCCTTAGAAACTATCTCATCTGTCTGAATTGCGGCCGGCCGGAGTGGCAGAGCGGTTCTAGGCGCTACAGTCTGGAACCGCGTGACCGCTACGGTCGCAGGTTCGAATCCTGCCTCGGGCATGGATGTGTGTGATGTCCTTAGGTTAGGTAGGTTTAAGTAGTTCTGACTTGTAGGGGACTTATGACCTCAGAAGTTGAGTCTCATAGTGCTCAGAGCCATTTGAACCATTTTCTTAATTGCGGACTTCTTGCTTCTTTTCCCACCTAGATTTAAAACTAGTCGGTTAAATCGCTTTCCATGGAATTCTGCATCCTCTCTGAGAATTGTTACTAAGGAGCAAAAATTTGGATGAACCTTCGAAATTAATGTATTTATCCTCCGATTCCATCCTTCCGAAACATTGTTGGTGCGGTGACGCCTTCCTGCGCAGTTCCATATATCCCTTGGCATGTCTTCATTATCCAGCCATTGTTCAACAAAATAGTCGTAAAAATCCTGCATTTTTTCATTATCTGGCGTGCTCTCCTGAATGCATAGCCACCCATCATCTAACATGTCCAGGGGAATGTGAGCCAAAGCGGAACACAATCTCATGTGAAAACGAATTTCTTCGTTTTCCTTGTAGGCAGCAACAAGGCTGCAATTCTGCACTTGCCTCCACAAGCACTGATTGAAATGGGAGGTGCAGCTATTAATCTTTGCATCAGGAAACAAATGTGTTACTGATTGGGTGATTGCAGCTTTAAAATCCGTCATGATAGCTATAGCATTCCAGCCAGGTACGTTGCTCTTAACATCTGTGAAAAAGCGATCGTACGTTTCTCGCTTTTTATTGGGTAGCAAGGCTTACACTGTTGGAACTGTGTTTGTTTCCTCCTCAGAACTAGAAATATCGTCACGAACAATAAATGACTGTACAAACTGATTGCTCGAGCTTTTGAACGCTTCATCGACAAAGAACGAACTGCCGTCTGTTGAACAAGATTTTCCCCTTTCGCTGGCGAACACCAATGTCCTATCATTTGGTCCTCTGTCGTCATCAGCATGTAAAAATTTGCTCCTATCATTTATTAGCAAATGATGTTCTTGCAGAAATATTCCTGCAGAATCGGTCGGATCTTTTGTAGATCCCATGCTTTTTTGCCTGGTGCGTTGCAGCGATCGTTCTGCACTCCTGTGTGACGGCAGTGATGTGACGATCTCGTATCCTTGACTGAACAGCGGCCCTGCTTCTTCTGCGTAAACAGAAGTAATTGAACTAAGTTGCTTCTGCTAATTGGTCTCAACAGCTGTAGTGAACTGCGGTGCGCTACCTGTTTGGTGTCCCTGTAGACGGCCCGCAACCCGTTCGGCCGGGTCTCCTCACAAATGTCGCACCTTACAACTGTCGCTCCTCACAAGTGTCCCAACCCCCTCCTCCTCCCACTCTCTGTGTCTTCCCCTTCCCTCTCTGTCCATCTCTTCGTCCATTCCCTTGTCTTTCTAACTTATAACGCTCTCCCCCTCGCTATTTCCGAAACGTAACCAATATGTCGGGAAGCGGTTATTAACAAATCTGTCACAGTTGCAGCACATGTTTTTGGCGATTAGTGACGTAGTAATTGGTTCATTCCCATGCCTGACATACTGGGGCTACAATAACGAACATCGGGACTGCAATACATGCTTTACAAGTTAATACTACATTACTGTCACAATCAACATGTGCCTACTTAGCAAGTGAGAACCATCGACTTGTTATGTAGGCACATGTGGACTGTGTCAGTCATTTAGGATTACTCTGCACAGCATCTAATATCATTCGTTAGGTCGTTATTAAGATCAGGCACATTCAGTGTGGCCTAGTAGATTAGGCTTGAGAATGAACCAGTTGGTTCGAAACTAGTCACCGAACATACCAACTGCAACTGCGACAGAGCTTTTAATAAATACTTCATGAAATATTTTTAAAGAAAGGTTGCTGGTCTTATATCAATAAAATGATGATCAAGACATGCAGAGGAGGAAATTCAAAATGTCAGAGTCCTCAGGGGTGCAAATTTAGACTCAGAGTACTTTCTATCCAAAATCAAAATCAAAATTCTACCAAGTGCCCATCAGACCATAAACATTGCCCGTATTGTGAAGTATTATACAGAGAAACTTAGAACTAGCAAAGTTTTCAAGGCGAGCTTGAATCAGAAGTAATATCAAGGTTAGGAACAGTTGACAGATGCACTGATTGACAGCGCAAAGGAAACAGTTCGCTTGGAGAAGAGGAAGAAGCATATACGATGGTCAGTAGAAGGGGACAAAGCAATCGAAAAGCGTCGGAAAGCGTCGGTTGAATGGTGCTCTCATAAAACACCAGCACATCTAAAGAACTCCCAGGAAGTAAGGAAATCCACTGCTAAAACTGTCACAAACCTGAAGAGGAAATATTTGCAAGCACTTTTAACTCCAATAGAAGAAGACTTCCGTAAGAACAACACGCGAGACATTCAACACCACCTGAGTAGATATGATCCTCCAAATCTCAGATTTAAGACTAAAGAAATAAAGACAGCGTATGGCAAACAGTCAGAGCTTGGTGTAATACATTGAAGACATACTGAATTGTGAAGCTCCATCCGAGACATTCAATTACAATGAGAAAGAACCAAAGCCCGACTCGGAACCAGCAACTATGGGAGAGGTTAAGAACATTGTAAGAACCTTGAAAAACATCAAAGCACCTGGGGAAGACGGGATAATTGCAGACCTCTTAAAGAGCGCGAACGAGAATGTGATCCAACACAAGTTATACGAAAAATCTGGGAAGAAAGGCAGCTTCCAGAAGGTTGGACATCGGCACTAATACATCCTATACACAAGAAAGGAACCTGGGAACTACAGCGGAATTTCTTTAATACCTCTGAGCTATATTCTCAAAAGAACTGGAGTGGAAGAACAATTAAATCCACAAATTGATGAGTACCAAGGAGGCTTCAGAAAGGAGAGACCATGCGCAAAACTGATAATCGCTTATCAAAAACAGAGGAACAAAATGTTCGTGCTTACATTCATAGATTTGGAGAGAGCCTATGATTCTGTACACAAACATACACAGTTCCAAATTTTAGGGGAGGTGACTTTGGATAGAAAATCAAGTGAAATGGTTAAACAGACTCTAAGCAACACAACATCCAAGGTCAAGTTCAGAGGAAAGCTGTCGGAGGCATTTAAGACTAAAATCGGGATGAGACGGACTCTCCCCTTTGCTCTTTAATTGTGTCCTCGATAAGGTGATCAGAGAGTGGCGACAAGGAATGAATGGACTGGGTGGAATACGACTGGGGTGTAAGAATAAAGGAGTATGGACAGATTGTCTAGCATTCGCAGATGACATTGTGATCTTGTCCGAATCACTAGAGCAGGCAGTCAACCAAACCACAGAACTGCAGAGAAAGGCAGATAAAGCAGGCCTACACGTATCTATCGAGAAACAATATATGACAAATATCACGACAGCCCCTAGATGGATGACAATAGAAGGAGGGAAAATTCAGAAGGTGGAGGGATTCAAATACCTTAGAGAATGGACAGAGGTTGGACTAACCGAAAAAGAAGCAATGGGAGAACGAATAAACAAAATGAACTTAGCATATAAACTGTCAACACTCACAATAAGATGAACATTTCGATAAATGCAAAACTGAAACATTACGAAACAGTAATCTGCCCTGAAGCTCTATACGCAGCAGAAACTCTCAACTTAGCAATAACCGCAGTGATCAAGAGGCTGGGGCTGATAGAACGAAAGATTCTAAGAAGAATATTAGGACCTCGAAGAACAGAAGATGGTCAATTTATAAATCGACCCAACCACGAACTGTATACCAAGATACGAAAAATTTCTGACGTCATCAGGAAAAGAAAGAGCATGTTCTTCGGACACATCCTCAGAATGGACCACGGGATTTCAACACGGCGAATCACATGATTTCTGATGAACAAGAATAAAGAAGTACGATGGATCCAAGAAATACAAAGAGATCTGCAAGAAATGAGAATACAGGAACCAGAGATATACAACAGAGTTCTTTTCAAACCAAAAATTCAGGCCTTCAAAGATTTCGAGGACAGATCGAGACCCAGAACGAAATCATCTTGGACAGAACAACGAAGAAGGTTGCAAAGTATGAGAATGAAAGAATATTTGTGAAGAAGAAAGACCAGAAGAAACGAAGCTGAAGCGAATTAACGTGGTCCTAAGATGGCCAAAACGAAAGAAGCAGAAAGAAGAAAATATGAAACTGAAAATATAATTACTACGTCTACCAAATTTGTTTGATATCGTTCAAGGGATTTAGGATGAGTGTCTTACCCGCGGCTCCGCGTGCCTACGCCCATGTCAAACAAATTTCACATGTAGATATTTCACACGTATTTGTACACATATTTCTCCTGTATCTCTAAAGAATCTCTTCCTGCGTTTCACTATCGGGCATCTCAGTGTTTATGACATCGCATCTCCTGAACTATTCGCCATACGATGATGCAATTTGGCAAGAGTGACATATGTTGCTACTACCTGCAAAATGTGTTGCGAATAGAGTTATTGGTAAAGCAGTAATAAATTAATACTTCATGCAAAATGAACTTGTTTTTCACGCGTATCAATGTTTATGATGTCATATCTCCTGAACCATGTGTCGTACAATGATATAATTTTGATGGTATATGTGTATTTTTTCAACTTATTTATTGAAAAAAAAACATTGAAAAATTGAAAAGCATAACCTAAGGAATTAAAATTAACAGGGAACGAATATACTGTATCCGTTCCGCAGATGATATAGTAGTACTTGCTGACTCAGTAAAGGAAATGGAGTTTATGTTGCTAAAATTTGACAACATCCTAATCGAATTTAATCTAAAAATAGATAAGAAGAAAACAAAAACTATGGTAACAGGGAAGACAAAAGAAAATGGTTAAGTTAATATTAAACTAGAAGATGATGTTCTAGAGCAGGTTGAGAGCTTCTGTTATTTGGAAAGCACAATCACTGACGACAATAAATGCATCACAGATATAAAAAGAAGAATAGCCTTGGCAAAGCAGGTTTTCCAAAATAAAAGGAATTTACTAACAGACAATCATATAAGCCTAGAAAGTAGGAAAAAGTTTGCCAAAACGTTTGACTGGAGTGCCTTAACATACGGATGTAAGAGCGTGGACTCTGGGAAAGGCAGAGAAAAAGAGACTGGGAGCAATGGAAATGTGGATATGGACAAGAACGAAAACAAGCTGGTTAGAGAGAAAAAGTTATGTACAGGTCCTAAGAGAATTGAATAACAACAGAACGCTGCTAAATTATATAGGAAGAAGAAAATCAAACATGATATGGTACATAATGAGACACGACCAATTAGTAAAGAATGTATTTCAAGGAAAAGTTTTACGGAAAAAACCAAGAGGCAGGCCAAGAGCAACGTATTTTAATAACATCAATGAATATATGGGGATAAAATCGTATGAAGAATTGAAGAGGATGACAATGGAGAGAGGGGCGTGACTAAATCGACAAGGCGCAGCCTTTAGTTTATGATGATGATGATATGTGTATACAGCGACAAATGTATTTTTTTCCATCATTTTGTGGGAGTTGTCAGCACAAAAAGTTCTTTGACATTATGTCTAAACTTTGTTGCAAGTAACTACATGCTCTCATTCCAAAATACCGGAAGAATAAAGTAAGGGTATTCGCATATGGTGTGCTACACTGCTTTTTTACCCCGACGAGTTTGATATATAGCAAGTTCTTGCCTCTACTGCGATTCTTTCTAGACAGTACGTCTGGTTGAAATCGGTACTGTGGTTTATGAGGGGATGTGGAACATATTGTGTTGGTGCATAAGTTTTTAGCGTTTTTCCGTAAACTCAAAAAGCACAACAGATGCACAAAACAAAGTCTTTAGCCATCGACTGTATATTCTCCTTTACTATTTACAACTGTCTTCAACGCTGGGTACTTTTTCGATTTCGCGACAGTACAAATCACGTGGCTTCGAGGCGAAAAACTCCTCAAGCCTTGTTCGGAGCTCATCCTCATCCAGAAAGGATGTTCCTTGAAGATTGGTCGATAGAGAGCGGGAGAGATGAAAATCTGAGGGTTCAAAAGCGGGTCGATAAGGTGGGTGTAGAATGACTTCCCAACCCAACTCCTGTATAGCGTTCTTTTCGTCTGTATATCGGAATGAAGGCGGCGGTGTCATGGAGTAGCACCACTTCACGCAGTCTTCCTGGTCTTTGTTCTCAGTTGTTGACAGCAAATGTCAGCAGTGATGGTCCCCTCGAGGTAGCAATTCGTAGTACACCACACCGTCGCTGTTCCACCAAATGCATAATGTTATCTTTTATGGACGTGCGTAGGTCTTTATAGGGTGAGCCGCTGCTTTGTTCGGGCTCAGCCGTTCCTCTCTTTTCCTTCTGTTAGCATAGGGACACCATATATCGTCAGCAGTAACGATACAGGATACGAATAGTCGGTGTTGTTCACGAGCCAATTGATGCACATACGGCCATCCGCAGAGTTCAGAGACTTTGGCTTAAAACATGCTGTACCCATACACCCCATTTTTGAACCTTCTCAATGCATCCAAATGTCGCATGATGGTGGAATGGCCACAGTTCATCACATCTGCCAGTTCTCGAATATACTGATACGGATAATTGTGAATTAAAGCGTTTAACAGATCTTCATCAAACAGTGTACGTCTTCCTGAACCTGGAGGGTCACTAAAGTCAAACGATCCTCCATGAAAAGAGAAAACCATTTTCTTACCGTGTCCTACCCAATGGCATTATTCCCATACAAGACGCGAATGTTCCTGTTTGCCTCCACTGCTGCTACCCCATTATTGAACTCAGATAGAAGAATATGTTCCGACTTCTCCAATTCGCTCTCCATTTCTTAGTGCCCACTCACTGTCTCCAAAGGACAAAATACAATGTGTTAACTTAAACAGCAACAGTGAAATGCAAATAAAATGAGAATCGATAAATAAAGCCATAACAACCGGAATACCAACATCCAAAATAGAAATGCTACGAACTTACGCACCAACTTAGTACCCAATACCAATCTAAAATCGATATGTACACACATCCAGTTTTATTACATGTGTGGAATTTCCTCCCCTGAGCCACCTCATCGCTCCTACACTACTGGACATTAAAATTTCTACACCAAGAAGAAATCCAGATAGTACACGGGTATTCATTGGACAAATATATTATATACAACTAACACGTGACTACATTTTCGCGCAATTTGGGTGCATAGATCTTGAGAAATCAGTAACCAGCACAACCACCTCTGGCCGTAATAACGGCCTTGATACGCCTGAGCATTGAATCAAATAGAGAACAGAGCTTGGATGGTGTGTACAGGTACAGCTGCCCATGCAGCTTCAACACGATACCACAGTTCATCAAGAGTAGTGACTGGCGTATTGTGACGAGCCAGTTGCTCGGCCACCATTGACCAGAGGTTTTCAATTGGTGAGAGATCTGCAGAGTGTGCTGGCCAGGGAGCAGTCGAACATTTTCTGTATCCAGCAAGGCTCGTACAGGACCTGCAACGTACGGGCGTGCATTATCTTGCTAAAATGTGGGGTTTCGCAGGGATCGAATGAAGGGTCGAGCCACTGGTCGTAACACACCTGAAATGTCCGCTGTTCAAAGTGCCGTCAAAGCGAACAAGAGGTGACGGCGACATGTAAACAATGGCAGCCCATACCATCACGCCGGGTGATACGCCAATATGGCGATGACGAATACAAGATTCCAGATTGCGTTCATCGCGATGTCGCCAAACACGGATGTGACCATCATGATGCTGTAAACAGAACCTGGATTCAACCGAAAAAAATGACGTTTTGCCATTCGTGCACCCAGGTTCGTCGTTGAGTACACCATCGCACACACTCCTGTTTGTGATGCAGCGTCGAGGGTAACCGCAGCCGTGGTCTCCGAGCTGATAGTCCATGCTGCTGCAAACGTCGTCAAACTGTTCGTGCAGATGGTTGTTGTCTTGCAAACGTCCCCATCTGTTGACTCAGGGATCGAGAAGTGGCTGCACGATCCGTTACAGCCATGGTGATAAGATGCCTGTCATCTCGACTGCTAGTGATTTGAGGCCGTTGGGATCCAGCACGGCGTTCCGTATTGCTCTCCTGAACCCACCGGTTCCATATTCTGCTAACAGTCATTGGATCTTGTTGTGTACATAGTTGCGCGTAGTCAGCGCGTACACAACTTTCCCACTAGAGTGCGCCCCGCTAAGCGCAACAGCGCAGGCGCAGCACTCATCCGTCTCTGCACTACGAGATGGCGCTGTCTTAGGGACGGACCAAATTCTGCTTCCGCCGATCCGCATATTACTATGTAACGCAGCCAATGAGATTGCTGCTAACGTAGAACTTTTTCTCCTCGCGGATCACACTCGCGCAGTGATACCTGAACGCGCGAGGTATTATAAAAAGTGCACAGACCTCCGATTAGTCAGTCTGCATTAGTCTGCACCAGTCTATAGTCAAGTTTCAGTCTGCGCCTAATATGATTATCGTATTGCTGTACATAGCCATGAAGATAAATAAATAGACACTATGTCAAGTATCAGAGATATGTGAGAATAAGATTAACGTCCCAAGACCAAAGGAACTTCAGACTATCAATTATAAATAGCATCCAGAACCAAGTTAAGTTATTTTTATGCTTGTTATTATTTTAATAAATGTGTATGAAAATTAATCAAGTTCTGTTTAAAGTTGGTCACCTTCAATCTGCTACTTCAAGCGTACAAGTGGCATTTCTATCGTCTGACCTAACGGCAGAAGATAAACGCGCCACGATAAGACCACGAGACGTATTGCTGTCACTCGCGTACTTCGTTACAGCGACAAGTCAAATAACCTGTTGGTGTGTGTACCGAAGGTGTTACAGTACGCAGACCACAGATCTTGACCAACGTGAGTAGCAATGTCGCAATACGAGAAACCGCAATCGCAATAGTCTACAATCCGACCTTTATCAAAGTCGGAAACGTGATGGTACGCATTTCTCCTCCTTACACGAGGCATCACAAAAACGTTTCACCAGGTAACGCCGGTCAACTGCTGTTTGTATATGAGAAATCGGTTGGAAACGTTCCTCATGTCAGCCGGCCGGAGTGTCCGAGCGGTTCTAGGCGCTACAGTCTGGAACCGCGCGACCGCTACGGTCGCAGGTTCGAATCCTGCGTCGGGCATGGTTGTGTGTGATGGCCTTAGGTTAGTTAGGTTTAAGTAGTTCTAAGTTCTAGGGGACTGATGACCTCAGAAGTTAAGTGCCATAGTGCTCAGAGCCATTTGAACCATTTTTATTTGTTCCTAATTTCAGCACGTTGTAGGTGTCGCCACTGGCGCCAACCTTGTGTGCATGCTCTGAAAAGCTAATCATTTGCATATCACAGCATCTTGTTCCTGTCCGTTACATTTCGCGTCTGTAGCACTTTTTCATCGTGGTGTAGCAATATTAATGGCCAGTAGTGTACTAGTAAATAGAACTCAGTGGAGGTGAAGCAGTACTGTGTGGCCTAGGAAATATGTGACATCATTTCATTTAGAAGTGTGAATCATGCAGTCACTTTGGAGGTCGATTAGTATGACAGTGGCCCAATTATAACAATGGTATAACTGTCGGCAGTGTTATACTGCACAAAATTCTTCAATTAAATGCAAATAGTTAACAGGAATTTGAACAAATGTGAATGGAAATAATAACGAGCTGCATATATATATGTATATATATATATATATATATATATATATATATATATATATATATATATATATATCGCAGGCCTTTTTCAATTTTACGAACAATCAGTGAGCATGGCGATTCACTTTGGTGTAAGCGTTCCCGAAAGAGCTACGTTTGTAAACTGTTTGCGTATTGGCGGGCTTAGAGTTCACGGTGCATGGCCAAACCGCCACTAAGGCGCATATCGTGCATCGCAGGCCATAGATGACGGATGAATGACGGCCGTGGAGACGTGGAAGCTGAGAAAATGATTGTCCACAATAACCAAGGGTCTATCGACGGGGTCTCCTCTGCGAGCGTTCAGCGAATATTGCATTGTACACTACTGGCCATTCAAATTGCTACACCAAGAAGAATTGCACATGATAAACGGGTATTCATTGGACAAATATATTATAATAGAAGTTACATGTGATTACATTTTCACGCAATATGGGTGCATACATCCTGAGAAATCAGTACCCAGAACAACCACCTCCGGCTGTAATAACGGCCTTGATACGACTGGGCATTGAGTCAAACAGAGCTTGTATGGCGTGTACAGGTACAGCTGACAATGCAGCTTCAACACGATACCACAGTTCATCTAGGCCAATGACTGGCGTATTTAGACGAGCCAGTTGCTCGGCCACCATTGACCAGACGTTTCCAATTGGTGAGAAATCTGGAGAATGTGCTGGCGAGGGCAGCAGTTGAACATTTGCTGCATCCAGAAAGGCCCGTGCAGGACCTGCAACATGTGGTCGTGCATTGTCCTGCTGAAATGTAGGGTTTCGGAGGGATCGAATGAAGGGTAGAGCCACGGGTCGTAACACACCTGAAATGTCCACTGTTCAAAGTGCCGTCAAAGCGAACAAGAGGTGACGGCGACATGTAAACAATGGCAGCCCATACCATCACGCCGGGTGATACGCCAATATGGCGATGACGAATACAAGATTCCAGATTGCGTTCACCGCGATGTCGCCAAACACCGATGCGACAATCATGATGCTGTAAACAGAACCTGGATTCATCCGAAAAAATGACGTTTTGCCATTCGTGCACCCAGGTTCGTCGTTGAGTACAGCATCGCAAGAGCTCCTGTCTGTGATGCAGTGTCAAGGGTAACCGCAGCCATGGTCTCCGAGCTGATAGTCCATGCTGCTGCAAACGTCGTCGAACTGTTCGTGCAGATGGGTGTTGTCTTGCAAACGTCTCCATCTGTTGACTCAGGATTCGAGACGTGGCTGCACGATCCGTTACAGACAGCCATACGGATAAGATGCCTGTCATCTCGACTACTAGTGATACGAGGCCTTTGGGATCCAGCACAGCGTTCCGTATTACCCTCCTGAACCCACCGATTCCATATTCTGCTAACAGTCATTGGTTCTCGACCAAGGCGAGCAGCAATGTCGCGATACGATAAACCGCAGTCGCGATAGGCTACAATCCGACCTTTATAAAAGTCGGAAACGTAATGTTACGCATTTCTGCTCCTTACACGAGGCATCCCAACAACGTTTCACCAGGCAACGCCGGTCAACTGCTGCTTTTATATGAGAAATCGGTTGGAAACTTTCCTCATGTCAGCACGCTGTAGGTGTCGCCAACCTTGTGTGAATGCTCAGAAAGCTAATCATTTGCATATCACAGCATCTTCTTCCCGTCTCGTCTGCAGTACGTTAACTTCGTGGTGTAGCAATATTAATGGCCAGTAGTGTACGAGTCTCCGCAGCAGGCTCCTGGTTCATGCACGCATGCTGACTTCCGTTCATTGGCGAGGAATGTTGGAATGTGCATGCCAATACCGCAGTCTTACTTCCACGGAGTGGCTACAGGTTGCATTTTCAGATTGAATCACGTTTTATGCTCCACTGGCGTGGCGTAAGAACAAGCGTCCTGCAACAATGGTCGGTAGGCTGCAGGTCGAAGAATGGAGCGTTACGGTCTCAGGAAATTCGTGGCGTTCCCTGGGTGATCGCGTCGTTCTGGAAGGCACAATGGATCATCACACGTACGCATCTATCGTTGGGGACCATGTCAGCCACCCACGCAGTGTTTCCCCTGCACACGATGATATCTACCAACACACAGCTCGCAATGTATCTGCGTGTCCCGAAGAGCAGTAGGACGAGATTTCCGTACTCCCATAGCCACCAAACTCTCCAGATATAAACCCAAACAAGAATTCGTGGAACCACCTCAATCGGGATGTTCACATCATGGATCCTCAAACGCGAAACCTAGCGCACCTGCCCACGGCACTGGAGTCGACATGGCACCGCGTTGCAGTCAACAACTCTCAGAACCTCAGTGACTCTCTTTCTGCACATGTCACAGTCCTTACGCTTTTGGCAGGTGGTCACGTTTGTATGAGTGGACAGTGTGTTGCACATTTAATTCGTAGGTAATGTTAGCAGGCAGAATTGCGTTCTGCTCCTACTAATTCAGATACCAAGGAAAGACAGAAGATGAAACCACGGACATCGTCATAGAGAAATGATACACGAGATTCAATCAGCTATATAATGTTAGTTCTTGCAGCATTTGTGCGACAGATTAATTACCTAATAAAATAACTAATACCTTAATGTTCCAGAATAATAGTAAATTAGCCTTTAGAGAGCACAAAGCGATATATTATGCATTCTTGTTTCCCAAAGCAACAGGTAACGTATATCAAGCACTGAAATCTGGAGGAAAGAATCCACTAGATTCCGGTGTCAATTTCACGCGTTATGAAGCGTCAAGTAAAATACAAGACGAGAATTATTGAACTACATGAAGAAAAAAACGTAAATTAGTTACAAACTACGGTGCACACACATTTATTTAATATGTAAACGTCGCTACAGATTCTTGAGTGTATTTTTGTTCTGTCGTTGCAAATACAAAAAAGCGTGACTTTTTTAGACGCAACCATAAAAGAGACAATAACAAACATACATTTGACACATAAAGAAAACACACAAAAAGAGACATATCTTAAATGTCACCTCAAAAAAATCACCCACAGAACCAGAAACAAGCAGCAATCAGATAAATGTTAAACAGGCTGAACAGGATCCTGCAAAGCACTTCCAATTACCAGAAAGCAATTGCCATTATAAAAAATAGCATTAAAAATGGACACAAAGAAACAGTGGTAGACAAGCTAAACAAAAAAATAAAGAGATAAATAATGAAAAAAAAACTAACGAAACCGTACTAACTCGTACAACTTGCAGTAAACAAAAAAAATGGAATTAAAATATGGTACAAATCATTCAACATTTGCGGATCATCTAAAACCAGAACACTATAGACCAAGCAATATTGAAAACAATATGAAGATCATAAAAATTAATAAAGACAGACACTTCCTCCATTTCCAAGAAAATTTCCACGTACAAAAAGCATTAACATAAAATAAACAGTTGCTCAATGACCAAATAAATACTGGAAATCAGAGTCTACGTAGAATAATTGATGGAATTACATGAAAAAGAGCCTTTTCCATTCTTCAGCCCCTTCCACTCTCCCACAACGCCGCTCTCCCAGCCACCCCCCCCCCCCCACACCAATCACTTTTCGCTCCTCACCTTCTCCCGTAACTCACACTCCACCACACTGCACACTGCTATATACTTATACCCACTCATCATAGTTTCCGTCTCCCCTACACAAAAAAAAAAATAAAAAAATCCCTTTGTCGCTCTTCCTTCTCTACTCTTACACCAAGTCATAAATACACAGCAACATAATTAAACAGAATTAACACACATCCAGTAATCCAATTAAGAAAAATGTTGTAGGTCAAAACAAAGCAGTAGAAAGGTTATGTTGGCAACATTACAAAATACAAACCGCAACACATACTTGAAGTACAAAACGAAACAGAATACAGTGGTGTGCATAAAAGTCCGTTGTGAAAAACATAAGAACTTCCAAAAATTAGACCAAAATTACCAGTGTCTACCGCAGAAAAACAACGATGTGGTAGCAGACGGCATCTCCCGGTGTAACTGAGAAATCAACCGAAAATCACCGTAAGTACAAATCAACTTATTCTTATCGAACTCTTATTCGATCTAAAATCAAATCAAAATGTAAATAACTTCATTACAGACCACTCATGATGCCTTACTTTAATACAGCGAAACACGTCTGGTGAATAGAATTACCCATTTTTGTAGTTGCAACGACAGAACAAAACTACCCTCAAGAATTATAAAGCAGCTATGGACGCTATGGCCACACAAATGAGCTCACTACAGATATTCGGATTTTGGTTATGACATGTTCTATACGTCCTGCCATCATTGGCGATGATGTGGCGCAGATGAATGGCGAAATTCTGGATGACCCGCTAAAGAATTGGTACATCGATCCTGTCAATGACCTCCTGAATGGCTGTTTTCAGCTCAGCAATGATTTTGGGGTTATTGATGCACGCCTTAACATAGCCCGACAAAAAGGAGTCGCATGTGTTCATATCCGGGGAATATGGCTGCCAATCGAGGATCATGTCAGTGGCCTCTGGGTGCCCCAGACCCAGAGCCCTTCGATGGGGTCGAGCTCCATCTGGCATGCCCCACATCGTGTCGAAATCAGGGTCACTTTGGATAATGGGGACGATATCGTCCTCCAAAACCTTCACGTACCGTTCGGTAGTCACAGTGGATCAAGGAGTATCGTACCAATTACTACGTGACTGGATACTGCACGCCACACAGTCTCGTCTTAAGGGCGAAGAGACTTCTCGATCGTGAAATGCGGATTCTCAGTCCCCCAAATGCGCGAATTTTGATTATTTTGCACATTTTCGAGTGCAACAACAACGCGCCTGCGCATGCACCTACTAATTCCCACTGTGCCCCGCCGCCAAGCGTTCAGTTTGAACGTCTTAACACAAAAATGGCTCTGAGCACTATGGGACTTAACATCTTAAGTCATCTGTCCCCTAGAACTTAGAACCTAACTAACCTAAGGACAGCACACACATCCATGCCCGAGGCAGGATTCGAACCTGCGGCCGTAGCAGTCCCGCGGTTCCAGACTGCAGCGCCTAGAACCGCAAGACCACCGCGGCCGGCGTCTTAACACAAACCGTTCAGAAGTTATCACGACTTCATTCCTTACAGTTCAATAATTGTCACCCTGTAGGAGCTACAACAATGAAAACAATGAAACTTCTATAAGCTTGAGTCTAGCTAGAGAGATAAATGGGAGTGGCGAGGAGCCGCAGTGGAGTGGGGCGACTCGCTTTACCGTAGCTTCTCGCCGTGTTGTGCCGACGACTGCTGGCAGGTCACACACGAGGCCTTTTGTGTTAGACCGGATGCCTCGTGTTGACTGTTCCAGGACACCGACAAAAGTCAGCCTGACGGACCCTGCCACTTCCTATTTAAAAACTCGCTCTCAGCAAGTAAACGGGGTTTCTCAGGATAGGCACCATTTTCTTATATCACCGTAACATACCGTCACTGCAAAAAGCTGTGACAGTTTTACCAATGAGATCTGAGAGATTTCTCCAGATTTCTGTGGTTGCGATTACCTGTATGGTCCTAGTGGCCAACTACCTCCCTGGGATTTACCCTCGAAAAGCCAAAGAGTTTCCTTGACGGCCACCTCCATGGATGACCACCAACAATTACAGTTTGAAAGGCGTTGCCTGAAAATTAACCTCGTCAGAAACTACTCTTCTAAAAAGAGAATAACGTCGTATCAAAATGTCGTACTATCACAGCGTCTACACCCACGTCCTCAATATTTAAGTCTCTTCTTCTCCTGTAGGAATTAACGCCAGACTGCAAATAAGTTACACAAAACTGGAACCAGTCGCTTTTTTGAATAATTATGTTTTATTCCATGAACCGGTTTTCTAAACTTTTCAGGTTCATCTTCGGATGGTTTCAGGAAGTTACATCATTACTGCTAGCGTAATGCTGGGTGCTGGCTCTATGACAAAAAGATGGGTCAAACTTTAATGTATCGCCATGACTATAGCTTATCTGTCGATATGGATGTAAATTTAGTTTTTCACTTACTGCGGCAGTATAGGCGGCTTTTCTCGGTTTGTGTCCGTCTGTCTGCTTCCATTTTGATGCCCAGTAGTTATATCAGTACACACTTCCACACAAACTATATTCATTTACGTTCTGACAGCGAGACTTTTCCAGGATCCAGCATGCGCCTTACAAGTGTTGCTTGTAACAAAGATCTTGACAAATGATATGGCATAGGCCTACTTTGTACAGAGTGTTCCTTACTTGTATTAAAGTCGATACAAGGGCAAGTAATTTAATCAGAATGCCGATAACATGAGCGCACAAGATAAAAGAAATACATAAATGCCAGCCGGTGTGGCCGTGCGGTTAAAGGCGCTTCAGTCTGGAACCGCGTGACCGCTACGGTCGCAGGTTCGAATCCTGCCTCGGGCATGGATGTGTGTGATGTCCTTAGGTTAGTTAGTCTTAATTAGTTCTAAGTTCTAGGCGACTGATGACCTCAGAAGTTAAGTCGCATAGTGCTCAGAGCCATTTGAACCAAATACATAAATTACTACAAGAACAAACTTCAGGTGATTTGATATCTTATTTCTATTTGTATATTACAGGCAGTCTATAGCAATTTCTTTTAAATCATGATTGGCATTAACACGAATACGCAGGAATCAATAATACAGAGTTATTGTATCTGCAGTGAGATGCAGCTGTCTGTATGGCTAGGACCTTTATATTTAAATTAATAACAAGTCTTCAGATGAACTGTTGACTTCTTTCTGTGGTTATGTTAAAATGACCTGGGGTATTATCAAGAGTAGATTCTGTTCATTTTAGCTAAAGGTATATGTATAAAAGTTATTGTTTGTTAATGGAATAAAGCTGTTTGTTTGGCTGCACACTTTATATTTAAAGAATCATGAACAAAAGTTCTTTAACTGTTGACTTATTTTTATTTTTACAGTAGAGTGATCTGGAATATTGGTAAAGGCAGCTTCTGTTTGTTCCAGCTAGAATTAATATGTATAAAAGAACTGATTTATGTTACAGTAGAGGGCTTTAACATTTAGAAATATAGTACAGGTTTTATTCTGTGGTAAGATATTACATTGACACCAGTGTAGTTAGAATGTAAGGAGAGGGAGGGGGGAGGTCGTTGGGAGGGGGAGGCGATGGGGAGCAGGTGCATGGTTCGTTGTGTGTGTGTGTGTGTGTGTGTGTGTGTGTGTGTGTGTGTGTGTGATTGAGAGACAGAGAGAGATAATAAATATATGCGTGATAAAAAATAAGCGAACATCTGGAAAAAAAGACCTAAGTTGCAAGGATTTTATTGGAAGAGATGTGAATTGATTAACCTGTGAGAATAGTAGGAAAAACTGTAAGTGAAAAAAAGGCACTCTAAACAGGTTACTGCATGATTAGGAAATAATCTTCGGGCACACAAATATTGTAACATCACTACCATGCGTAGCTGTATGAAATTTAGCCCAACTTCACGTCCCATTCTACAAAAAGTCTACGTATTACCAAAACTATGTACTCACAAACTATTATCCGATTTAAGCTTTTATGCTGACGTTTTACTTATCAGAACCTATTTTGAACTGAAATGTAACTGTTCTCAACACAATTTGTCTTTATGTTAAAAGTGCAACTGAAGTTAAACAGTTCTCTCGCTCTAATCTGAATTTCTACTTACCTCGTGTCTTGACAATACTGTTGAAGATTTCTCGAAAGCAGAACAGCAAACACCAAGCAGGAAGCGGCTAAGCTAGAATTCTAATTTTCAGTAAGATTTACAGAGAGTATCCAACCTTGCCACATGGTAATGATAATCCTTCTTTAAACAGTAAGGTGGGGAGAGTAACTATTCCTATGAAACGATATTCTAAGCAAACGATTTTAGAATGAAGTATGTATACAAAAAGACACAGTAAATATCTCCATGATCTTCACCCATAACATTTGTCTGAGCAGCACTATGATTAACAAAGTGAAAATTTTTTTGAAATGGGTGCAATGTTAAGAGTGAGTTTCTATGAGAACCAAACATCTTAATCAGTTGATATCTCAATGCATGACATTGGAAAGAAGGGTGATCTCTCTCTCAGCTCTGGGCAAGTTAGCTAGCTGTAAGTAACTATTCTAAAAAATTAGGTGCGCAGTGCTGCACCTCAAACTTCTTCTCTTCAAACATAATAATAATCTCAATCAAAATTTACTTTCTTTTCAACCTTCCAATATATATATTCATCTTTACTGTCCTTCACAATAAATCTTTCTTCATCTAAGAGATTCAATCACAAGTCAACACAGCGCTACTGAATACATCCGTCACCTACCACACTTCTACTAAGAAAGTATCGGACTGCGCAGAAGCCAAAGATGCTACAACAAGACCAAAGATTGTTTAACAGTAACGTAAGTTGCTCTGTCTTTCTCTCTCTCAGTCTCTCTCTCTCTGTCTCTCTCTGTCTCTGTCTCTCTCTCTCTCTCTCTCTCTCTCTCTCTCTCTCTCTCTCTCTCTCTCTCTGACGGAAACATCTATAACTTACAAAAATCAAAATGACATGTCCAGCTTACAATATTGACGTCTATGTAAATGGATAAAGTCAAACATCTCAGAGTCACAAGTCTTTCAGTCACGCATGAAAAAACTTTGCCAGATAGCGAACGGCTTCTAACAGGTCATAAGCAAGCAATGCAGAAGGCTCTGCAATGGAGCTATATGCTACATACGCCACTCAGTGCCTTGAGTGGAACTGAAAATGATATTTTTTGGGATTCACACAAAATTAGTGATGAACATGAGCGTCAGAAAAATCATAATCAACATGTGTACCCAAAAATTTGCATTGTATACGAGATGTGTGGCATGTTGCAGACATGCGGGCCGAACAAATACATCCAGATAAACATATCGAATGTGCTTACTTTCCAGATAATAAAATGAAAGGAAACTCGTTGTACAAAATCAAGGAGATTTCCAAGATAGCGGTCTTAACGATGATAGCAGAATAGCCCACTTAAGTGTAAAATGCAAAAACATGAGGATTTCTAGAAAACTGACACTTGAAACAGCGAAGATATGGGTTCATCAGTGAAATGATAAGAACCAGAAAATGGCGCAGAATGTTGTAGGCAAAAACTGTAACCCATTGGAAGGATTATCCAAACAACATGGTCCTTTGTTGACGATGTAGTTTACTCCATACACAACTTGTATGTGATTCCCGTACACATCATTGGATGGTTTCCACTTTCGGTCTATTCTGTCCCACTGCAAGCACACGGCCTTCCTAATGCAGAATTCGGTACTTCTTCGCCGAAATCAGCATCGTGTTGAAAATGGTTCAAATGGCTCTGAGCACTGTGGTACTTAACATCTGAGGTCATCAGTCCCCTAGAACTTAGAACTACTTAAACCTAACTAACCTAAGGACATCACACACATCCGTGGCTGAGGCAGGACCCGAACCTGCGACCGTAGAAATCGAGTGGTCCCGGACTGAAGCGCATAGAACCGCTCGGCCACAACGGCTTGCTCAGCATCTCGTCGCCGATATCAAAGCAGAGGTATCTTTTCTACAACTTGCATCCTTAAACTATCTCCAAATCTGTAACAGTAGAACAATATTTCTTGTGGTACGTGTTAACAGATTTTTTTTAAATCTGAAATTACTATGGATAGCGAAATTTGTTACGTTCTCTAATAATTTAGTGTCTGAAGAACAAACGCAAGTTCCACATCACATGTCAGGTTTTACGTTCAAATGGATTTCACGGTTACAGAATGGACAAGCAGTACTCTAGGATTCCGTGCACAGACTCTTTCTAATTTGAACTGGTGAAACAGGTGAAATGACAGCAGCATCGAGAAACGAACAATAGCGTGATCTTGTGTCTGCAGGGCAGCCGCAGGCTGACAGTTTGTCCTTCCTGTCGGGCAGTACAGGAGCCGCGGGACGTGTGACAACGCCGGAGCAATGTCTCCAATTAGCGGACACCTGCAGCAGGTAAGTACACCCCGCGCGCATGCGCACGCCGCCGCACCGCCGCCGGCAGGTAGTCTGTTTGCAGAGGAGGATCGGCGGCCTCTCTGCATGCATAATGTAGACGCCGGGCCCCGGCTGGGGTCATATCCGGAGGCGGAAGTTGACAAGCGCCGGCGGGAGGCGGCCCCAAAAATATGGGCCGCCACGAGAGGCCGGCAGCGCGGCGCGGCCTGCAATTAAGGAACCCCGTCTGCCTGCTGGCGACCAGGAGACGGCGCACCTGCCCCGTGCGCTCAAATGACGGACTAGCTGCCGCATCCATACTGAGGAACGCAGAAAATAGAACGAGGACAGAGAACGCTCTCATTCCCTAAAGTATCACAATATCTGAAACGGATCACTTTGGGCTCACGGAGAGCAGGACTTGTGCAGACACCATATTTACTTTAATGTAGATTATTAGTATGAATATACACAAAATAAAAGTGAGGACATGTTAGAAAATGGTCCGTCTCCTTTTAAGAAATGTAAAGGCTCAAGAAAGAGATTATGAAGTTAAGTTTGAAAGTAAAACTTAAGAAAATTCAAGACAAAAGAATTTGCCGACCTACAAAAGAGCTGCTATAATGTAGAACGGTGCAAGATGTGCGAAATATATAGGAGTAAGTAGAGGGTAAGATGAGTAATGTACACGTAAAAGGATCAAGAAAGAACGATAAAAATTGAATACCAAGAAGAAACTGCCCAGATTCAAAAGGATGTAAGGCATGGATGATATCTACCCGTACTGTTCAATACGTACATTGAAGAACAATCAGGGAAATAAAAGGTAGGTTCGGGAGGGAGATTAAAATTCTAGATGAATGTACGAGGGTTTCCCAGAACGTAATGCACCGTATTTGTTTCCTCAGCCGAACATGATGCTACGAATGCGAAACGTTACGTATGTATTATTTGAAGTTTCCTGAGTGAGAGCGCCAAGTTTCCGCCACTTCCGACAGATAGCGTAGCTGTAGGAATTTTCGAAATGGCGTCTTTAGTGGTGAACGTTACAAGCAACGTGCCGTCATTGAATTTCTCACTGCAGAGAAAGAAACTGTTGCAGCGAGCTGATGTTGTCATTCGCGAGGGCAGACGCATTACGACCCGGCAGTTGGCGGTGCATCTGTCAATCAGCAAAGGTAGTCGACACAGTGAACCACTGGCTCCGCGACCAGGACAGGGATTGGTACCGACAGGGCATAAAGAACCCCAGTTTTTCGCTGGAGGTCGCCCATAGAACGGGATGAAGATTACGTGGAAAAATAGGGTGTGCAGATAAAACACCATTCTTTCGTGTGTGTATTTCTCATTGTGTTCAATAAAGAATTGTTGAAGAAAAAAATGCGCTGCATTACTTTCTCGGCAACCTTCGTATCTCAAAGACAAGATTGACTGACGACATTGCTGGCCGGAATGGCCGTGCGGTTCTAGGCGCTACAGTCTGGAGCCGAGCGACCGCTCCGGTCGCAGGTTCGAGTCCTGCCTCGGGCATGGATGTGTGTGATGTCCTTAGGTTAGTTAGGTTTCATTAGTTCTAAGTTCTTGGCGACTGATGTCCTCAGACGTTAAGTCGCATAGTGCTCAGAGCCATTTGAACCATTTTTCAACTGACGACATTCCTATACTTACTGGAAGCGAGCAAGAAATACGTGCCAAATGAACAGCTAAACGAGCACAAAATATGCTCTGAGAGTGAATCGAAGAATGGCGGAAGTGATGAGGAGCAGCAGAAGTGACATTAGTGACAAAATTAACATAAGCATTGGGGCTACGAAGTAGACAAAGCTAGAGAATTGTTGTAACATGTTTTTTTGTAGAGCGCGCAACCGCAGCCAAACTTCGACATTTTTCCAAAGAAAATTCGGCACTGGCTATATGAATGATTTTTATTAAATCTGCGACAGGTTTCGCACCATTTATCGGTGCATCCTCAGGGAATATACGCTATTTATAACATAGTAACGTTTAACAGCGCCCTGTAAGTTAAAAGAAGGATAACCCACGACAGATGAAGTAACGCGGACCTAAAACGCAGATAAGCACTGCCAAGGAGCCCATTACTGGCCAGAAGAAGAGTACTAGTGTCAAACAAAAGCGTGAATTTGACAAGAATCTGCGTTTTCACAAACCACTGTTAGCTCGTGAGTGATGGACAGTGGGAATAACGGAAAAGGAGAGAATCGAAGCGTTGGAAATGTACTGTCATAGAAGGACGTTGATTAATTAGGTGGGCTGATAGGGAATCAGAATGTTCTCCGAAGAATTGCCGGCGATAGGAAGATATGAAAAGAAGACGTTGACAGGACATGCGTTAAGACATCAGGAGATAAATTGTCTTGTGGTGGATGGAGCTGTGGAAAGTTTAGGGTAAGAGAGGGAATGGTAACGTAGGGTGCAGGTGCAATTCTAAGATTATGAAGTTAGCACCGGAGAAGAAGCCGCGGCGGCAAAAATAAATAAATAAACAAATAAAAATGAAAATAAAAAAACCATCTGGAGGTCAATCAGGAAAACAAAATTGCGCACAATTAGGAAAGTGAATTTATTCCAAGGTCAGTTAAAGCAGATGTATGTGAAAGTCAGATAACCAAAAAGCTGCTCATTGCTCAAGGATTTACGAAGGTGCGACCGCCGAGTCCTGTACTGTTCTGTATCAAATCTTCGGCGAAATTTGATTAAAATAATGCTGGCCATTGGTTTCTTTATTAGTTGTCATTTACACTAAGCCTTTGCGTAATAATAATATTAAAACATACATATCGATTTATACGAAATATATCAGTGAAGGATTTTTGATGTGATAGCGATGCTATACATGGAAGAACCCTGGAGATACTAAAAGGTATCAGATAGATTATATAATGGTAAGACAGAGATTTAGGAACCAGGTTTTGAATTGTAAGACATTTCCAGGGGCAGATGTGGACTCTGACCACAATCTATTGGTTATGACCTGTAGATTAAAACTGAAGAAACTGCAAAAAGGTGGGAATTTAAGGAGATGGGACCTGGATAAACTGAAAGAACCAGAGGTTGTACAGAGTTTCAGCGAGAGCATAAGGGAACAATTGACAGGAATGGGGGAAAGAAATACAGTAGAAGAAGAATGGGCAGCTTTGAGGGATGAAGTAGCGAAGGCAGCAGAGGATCAAGTAGGTAAAAAGACGAGGGCTAGTAGAAATCCTTGGGTAACAGAAGAAATATTGAGTTTCATTGATGAAAGGAGAAAATATAAAAATGCAGTAAAAGAAGCAGGCAAAAAGGAATACAAACGTCTCAAAAATGAGATCGACAGGAAGTGCGAAATGGCTAAGCAGGGATGGCTAGAGGACAAATGTAAGGATGTAGAGGCCTATCTCACTAGGGGTAAGATAGATACTGCCTACAGGAAAATTAAAGAGACCTTTGGAGATAAGAGAACGACTTGTATGAATATCAAGAGCTCAGATGGAAACCCAGTTCTAAGCAAAGAAGGGAAAGCAGAAAGGTGGAAGGAGTATATAGAGGGTCTATACAAGGGCGATGTACTTGAGGACAATATTATGGGAATGGAAGAGGACTTAGATGAAGATGAAATGGGAAATATGATACTGCGTGAAGAGTTTGACAGAGCACTGAAAGACCTGAGTCGAAACAAGGCCCCCGGAGTAGACAACATTCCATTGGAACTACTGACGGCCTTGGGAGAGCCAGTCCTGACAAAACTCTACCATCTGGTGTTCAAGATGTATGAGACAGGCGAAATACCCTCAGACTTCAAGAAGAATATAATAATTCCAGTCCCAAAGAAAGCAGGTGTTGACAGATGTGAAAATTACCGAACTATCAGTTTAATAAGTCACAGCTGCAAAATACTAACACGAATTCTTTACAGACGAATGGAAAAACTAGTAGAAGCCAACCTCGGGGAAGATCAGTTTGGATTCCGTAGAATCACTGGAACACGTGAGGCAATACTGACCTTACGACTTATCTTAGAAGAAAGATTAAGGAAAGGCAAACCTACGTTTCTAGCATTTGTAGACTTAGAGAAAGCTTTTGACAATGTTGCCTGGAATACTCTCTTTCAAATTCTAAAGGTGGCAGGGGTAAAGTACAGGCAGCGAAAGGCTATTTACAATTTGTACAGATACCAGATGGCAGTTATAAGAGTTGAGGGACATGAAAGGGAAGCAGTGGTTGGGAAGGGAGTAAGACAGGGTTGTAGCCTCTCCCCGATGTTGTTCAATCTGTATATTGAGCAAGCAATAAAGGAAACAAAAGAAAAATTCGGAGTAGGTATTAAAATTCATGGAGAAGAAATAAAAACTTTGAGGTTCGCCGATGACATTGTAATTCTGTCAGAGACAGCAAAGGACTTGGAAGAGCAGTTGAATGGCATGGACAGTGTCTGGAAAGGAGGATATAAGATGAACATCAACAAAAGCAAAACAAGGATATTGGAATGTAGTCTAATTAAGTCGGGTGATGCTGAGGGAATTAGATTAGGAAATGAGACACTTAAAGTAGTAAAGGAGGTTTGCTATATGGGGAGCAAAATAACTGATGATGGTCGAAGTAGAGAGGATATAAAATGTGGACTGGCAATGGCAAGGAAAGCGTTTCTGAAGAAGAGAAATTTGTTAACATCGAGTATAGATTTAAGTGTCAGGAAGTCCTTTCTGAAAGTATTTGTATGGAGTGTAGCCATGTATGGAAGTGCTACAGAAGAATGCTGAAGATTAGATGGGTAGATCACATAACTAATGAGGAAGTATTGAAAAGGATTGGGGAGAAGAGAAGTTTGTGGCACAACTTGACCAGAAGAAGGGATCGGTTGGTAGGACATGTTCTGAGGCATCAAGGGATCACCAATTTAGTATTGGAGGGCAGCGTGGAGGGTAAAAATCGTTGAGGGAGACCAAGAGATGAATACACTAAGCAGATTCAGAAGGATGTAGGTTGCAGTAGGTACTGGGAGATGAAAAAGCTTGAACAGGATAGAGTAGCATGGAGAGCTGCATGAAACCAGTCTCAGGACTGAAGACCACAACAACAACAACAGCGATGCTACTGTCCGGTATTAAAACTTCGTGGCAGATTAAAACTTGACGTCAGTCCGCGACTTGAAACTGGCACCTCTGCCTTTCGCGGACATCTACTCGACCGACTAAACTGTCCAAGCACGATTGACGACTTGCCCTCTTAGCCGTATTTTGAAAATACATCTCCTTGACAGAATTTCTCCTGAATACCTTGCGGGACTATAGCACTCGATTCATTCTGCCGTATTTGTGTTATTTGTAGCGCCATGTAGTGATATTAACGGAGTTTATTATAATAAGTTAAATTGACAATACTTAACTTTGCGTTTCTATAAAGATGGGTCACAAGCAAATGACGACATGCAAATAATCAATGTCCTTCGAGACACACGATTTCCATACAAACAAATCACACAAGTTCATAAGTCACTGCTATAGAGTTTATATCACAGCTTGTTTTCTGGTGCGCTTCTTCTAGTGCGGCCCGGGCTAGCTGGAGCGGCGCTTATATTCTCTTCTTATAGACGCCACCCCTGTCGTGGTGTCGTTTTAGTCAGCATTCTCAGCGTCTCAAAGCCTTCTCTGCAACGTTTCACTTCCCTCCAATGCTACACATTGACGTGCATTTTTGGGGACGTAGCCACATCGATATCTGATACCAGTTGCACTCTCATATTGATAAAATGTTTTATTCCACTATAGCGATCTATTCCTGGTAATTTCATTGCTTTGGCCATCCGGGTAAACTTCACTTCCTAATCAAGAAATATCCCTATCTTGTTATACTACTGTATAGCTTCGTCTTAAGGAAGTCGTCACTCCACTTTCACCCAAGCTTCACCACTTCTTATTGGTCCTGCTTATCCTTAAGGCACATTCCGTGATAAGTATGGTACCTATTCCTTTCACTAAGCACATTTCTTCCTTACCTCCAATCATAACGACACTGTCGGCTGCGAACCACGCACTTGTATTCCCTTTCCGAAATCATCTCTTACTTCTTCGATAAACTGCAACACTACCTTACACCTATCTGGACACAACTTCTACGAAGTCAAAATCTCTGGATCAGTTAGGCAGGTCTCCCGTCGGGAAGAAAGGCGCTGAGGTTGGAAACACTGTTGGAGAGGTACACTCCCCCGCCCCACTGTAGCAGATGATGGATTGACGGATGCGTACATTGATACGCGCGGGACGAAACACCATTTCACACGCCGAGGAGAACTGCAAGCCGCACTTCTGGGGCAATGCACGAACCAAAACCAGTAGATAGCAAAAACCGTTTTGTAGCAATTGACACTGAGACCAATACTACTGCACAACTGCTACCGGTAGGAACGAGGAACATCAAGCAGCCCGCCACGAATTCTAGAGCTACGTTTACATCTACGTAGATTCTCTCTCGTGGCGGAGGGTACACTGTATCACCCTGTTCCACTCGCAAATAGAGCGATGGAAGAACGACTGTCTGTATGCCTCCGCATGGGCCCTAATTCCTCTCCTGTGACAACCTTTTCATGTTAGAGTAGCACTTTCAGCCTGCGTTCTCATTTATTTGATGGATACATTTCAGTCTGTGTCTTACGTTTAATATTAGTAGCCTTTCCTTGCTCAAAATTGTGATTTTTGCCTGTGCTACTCCACTTTTTATATCTCTGTTGCTCCATCCGCCCTGCATTATTTGGCTGCCTAGTTAGCAGAATTTCTTAGCTTCATCTGCTTTACGATCACCAATTTTGAGGTTACGTTTCTCACTATTCTCATTTCTGCTACTTGTCGTCAATTTCGTCTTTCTTCGATTTACTGTCAATCCCTATTCTGTACGCATTATTCAGTTCAATCCATTCAGCAGATCCTGTAATTCTTCTTCGCTTTCACTGAGGATAGAAATATCATCAGCGAATCTTATCATTGAAATTCTTTCACCTTGCATTTTAATGCCTGTCCTGAACTTTCCTTTTGTCTCTGTCATTGCTTCTTCGATGTATAGATTGAACAGCAGAGACGAAAAATTACATCACTGTCATGTAGCCGTTTTAATCCGTGAACTTCCTAATTGGTTTCCAGGCTAGTTGTATCCTGTCCATTCTTGTAGATATTGTATATTGCTAGTCTTTCCCCTATTTTACCCCTCTTTTTCTCAGATATTCGAATATCTTGTACCATTTTATATCGACGAACACTTTATCCAGTCGACAAATTCTATGAACATGTCTTGATTTTTCTTCAGTCTTGCTTCCAGTATCAAGTGCAATGTCAGAACTGCCTCTCTGGCACCTTTCCCTATCCAAATGCCAAACTGACAGACTTCTAACAGACATTCAGTTTTCTTTTCCCTGTCAGCAATATGGATGAATGAGTTGTTGTGCTGATTGTGTTGTAATTACCGCACTTGTCTGCTCGTGAAATCTTCGGAATGTTTCTCCGAAAGTCTGACGGTATATCGCCAGTCTCTTATATTCAACACATCAACGTGAGTAGTCGTTATGTTGCCACTCCCCCCAATGATTTTAGTAATTGGGATAGAATGTTATCAATACTTTCCGTTATATTTGATTTTAAGCCCGCCAAAGCTCTTTTAAATCCTATTCCAATACTGTATTCCGTATTTCTTCTATATCAATTCCTAATTCCACACTACTGGCCATTAAAATTGCTACACCAAGACGAAATGCAGATGATAAACTGGTATTCATTGGACAAATATATTATACTAGAACTGGCATGTGATTACATTTTAACGCAGTTTGCGTGCATAGATCCTGAGAAATCATTATCCAGAACAAACACCTCTGGCCGTAATAATGGCGTTGACACGTCTGGGCATTGAGTCAAACAGACCTAGGATGTCGTGTGCAGGTACAGTTGCCCATGCAACTTCAACACGATACCACAGTTCATCAAGAGTACTGACTGGCGTATTATAACGAACCAGTTACTCAGCCATCACTGACCAGACGTTTTCAATTGGTGAGAGGTCTGGGGAATGTGCTGGCCAGGGCAGCAGTCGAACATTTTATGTACCCAGAAAGGCCCGTACAGGTCCTGCAACATGCGGTCGTGGATTATCCTGCTGAAATGTAGGGTTTCACAGGGATCGAATGAAGGGTAGAGCCACGGGTCGTAACACATCTGGAATGTAACGTCCACAGTTCAAAGTGCCGTCAATGCGAACAAGGGGTGGCCGAGACATGTAACCAATGACAGCCCGTACCTTCACGCCGGGTGATACGCCAGTATGGCGTTGACGAATACACGCTTCCAATTTGCGTTCCCTGCGATGTCGCTAAACACGGATGCGTACATCATGATGCTGTAAACAGAACCTGGGTTCATCCGAAAAAATGACGTTTTGCCATTCGCGCACTCAAGTTCGTCGTTGAGTGCACCATCACAGGCGCTCCTGACTGTGAAGCAACGTCAAGGGTAACTGCAGCCATGGTCTCCGAGCTGATAGTCCATGCTGCTGCAAACGTCGTCGAACTGTTCGTGCATATGGTTGTTGTCTTGCAAACGTCCACATCTGTTGATCGAGACGTGGCTGCACGATCCGTTACAGCCATGTGGATAAGATGCCTTCAATCTCGACTGCTAGTGATACGAGGCCGTTGGGGTCAAGCACGGCGTTCCGCATTACCCTCCTGAATCCACCGATTCCATATTCTGCTAACAGTCATTGGATCTCGACCAACGCGAGCAGCAATATCGCGATACGATAAACCGTAATCGAGATAGGCTACAATCAGACCTTTATCAAAGTCGGAAACGTGATGGTACGCATTTCTCCTCCTTACATGAGGCATCACAACAACGTTTCACCAGGCAATGCCGGTCAACTGCTGTTCGTGTATGGAAATCGGTCATGTCAGCATGTTGTAGGTGTCGCCACCGGTGCCAACCTTGTGTGAATGCTGTGAAATGCTAATCATTTGCATATCACAGCATCTTCATCCTGTTGGTTAAATTTCGCGTCTGTAGCACGTCATCTTCGTGGTGTAGCAATTTCAATGGCCAGTAGTGTACTTATAACAAATCAGACAGGTGATGGGTCAGTACCACTCCAGTCTGACCGTAAATATTTTTCGGGCCATTTTTTTTAAAAATCCTATGGGAGTTAACTGCTAAGGTCATGAGTCCCTAAGCTTACACACTACTTAACCTAAATTATCCTAAGGACAGACACACACACCCACGCCCGAGGGAGGACTCGAAACTCCGCCAGGACCAGCCGCACAGTGGCCTTTTTCCTTTTGCACAAATTGCACATCTTGGACTATATGGGATAGATAATTATGTTAGTCTCTGTAAACGGCAAATCGGGTACTTTGTGTTTCTCGAGTCTTGATGTACGTGTCACGTTCGAAGAGGAGATAGAGCGGCAGAAATTTCAAGTGGGCCGCCCGTCAACCAGTCACGCTCGCGGGTAACTGCAGCGCCGGAAAGCGCAGCGGCGGCAGGAACAGCTGCGTCAGGCGGGCTCGGCGACACAAAGCGACGATCGCGGCTGGACGCGACGCAGGCCGGACCGAAGCGCTCATTGTGTGCGGGGGCGGTGGGGGTGGTGCAGCGGCCGACAGCTCAGCAGTCGCGCCGCCGATCCGCCGCCGGACGCTGATTGCGCGGCGAGCCAGGGGGACCGCGGCAGCCTTTCATCACCGCCGGCCACGCCCCTCCCCCCCTCCCCCACCACCACCAACCGAGCGGCGATCCGCGTCCCGCCCACGCAATTACAGCGCGTCCCCGCCGAATGCGGAATTAAAACGCCGACTTTCCGTCCCGCCAAGTGATGCGGGGGCGGCGATGTGCTGGCGGCGCCGGGTCAGCAGACTCTTTGTGGCCGTCGGCCTCGTACGCCGATACGCCCGCCTGGATCAGAAGGGCGTGTGTGTGGCGAGCCAGCGGCATCACCCCGGAAGTGAAGAGAGAGTGACAGGGGAGGAAGAGGCTGAGCAGTGTCTAAAGCGGTCGTGGAATAGAAAATTATATAAAGCTACTAAACGTCGGCCGTTCGTCGCCAACTTTTAGTCCTGTACTCTATATTAACAATAAATTCCTAAAACCATCGTCGCTGTTTTTCTTTGAACACACTCATCTCCAAAACTACTAAACGAAATATTATGGAGTCTTCGCTGGTATCTTTAGTATATCTTTGGCCACTGTACAGGGCTTATTTCAAAAAATCACGAAAAAATATATATTCATACCGTTATGCAGCACTTTGCACGCAGTGGGCTACAGAGAGGTGCAGCAGCTTTTTTCTTAAGTAAGATGGACAGGAGCAGACATGACTAGCAAACATGTAAATACAGCAAGCAGAAGCTTTACTTAACTTGTAGCAGTCTACGAGCGCTGAGACGGAAGTTAAGTGGAGTCGTACCGCCCTATCTCGACAGTGTAAATTTAGCTATATAAATGCCCCGTTTTCTCAGGAACTGTTGAGTATATAAATATGGTGTTTATATCACATGTTCCCCCATGTTTTGTGACTGTATTGCTCTACAATCACTTTAAAATAACAACTGGGAAAAAGTTATGATTTTTTTCCTTATACGTATAATTTTTTGTGTAAATTTTCAAAATTTTAATTTCTTGAATTTTAACTATTGCAGTAAATACTACTAAATATTTACAACATCATTGTACTATCTATGATGGGGTAAATAATTCATTGATGTAGATTGAAAAGTTTCTGACAAAGGGGCTTTTATACTGCAAAATGTCATGTTGAAAAATTTGCGTTTAAAGAAAAATTTGTAATATACAGCCGACTAATACATAAAAAATATGTTAGAATTCTCCTGGATGATAGTCCTCATTTCCTCCTTCATCTTCCTCACCCAATGCTGCCCTCCTTCTCTTGGATCTGGTTTCTTTTGAAATATTGTTCGTTGAAATCTCTGCCTTCATGATTCGCAGTTGGTCCAAGTCCATCACACTTTTAGTGGTGGTGTAAGCTTTATGAATGCCAAGATATTGCAAAACCTGTAGTCTTCCAGAATATCCATCATTAAAAGTAAGAACAGCATCCTAAACACCAAGTTCAAAGACTGACTTTCTAACAAACACATTTTTTGCTATCCTTGACCATACAACATTGTTAAATGATTAATTCGCATTTTTTGTTTTGCCCTTGAGACATTTCTTCAACAGCTCTAGTTTGGCAAGATCCTGAAACACAGGTTTCATGGCAAGCATAACAGAGAAAGCGTCTACTTTATCCTCCTCTTTTGCCTTCAAGTGTTTACACCACTCAGTGGAACACAGGTTGTGTATTGGTTCAGCATCTGTCGACAGCTTGTGAAAATAAATTGCCCAAATAGCACTCTTCATACCATCTATATTATCTCTGTAACTTCTAATAGCCATACCGTAATATTGTGTAATTTGATGAATTTGTTTATCAGTCAGTCGACGTCTTAGACCATCAGATAACTTGGTACTTCCCAACTGCTTTTTGAGTCTACGTAGTCTTGTGCCCATCCTCTTTTGCACATGATTAATGTACTCTAGTTTTGTAATTGACGTATCACCATAGGGTTTACTTTCCCCCACTGCCTTATACGATCGTGAGTCTCCATCCCACAGAAAACTCATGTAGCGAACAGCACGGTCATGCTGGGAATGTTGGAACATTTTCACTGCAGAAGCAACCTCCATCCCTCCACTAGTTCCTTCATAGTTTCTCTGACAATTCATTTCATGTTTAGTTTGCTTTTCAGTAGTCTTGCCTGCTTGCCTACATCCCTTACAGTACATGGTCAACACATCAACATCCAACACTTTCCCATTGTCGATGCTGATAGTACATGAACATGAATTCTTTGACTGTAAACCTCTTTTTTGGCCAGGATCCGTCGAAGATGTGGCTATGTCAGAATTATCATTTTCTGCTACAGCCTGTTCTGCTGCTGTAGTCATTGACTCCATAGCGCCCGCTTTGACACTACTTCTTACTATGGGGTTGTATTTGATAGATTTTGTAGTGGAACTATGAAGGTCCAGCAAGCCACAAAGAACCTTACCAGCGTAATGGCATTTTCGTATGGATCTATGTCCATAGAAGTATGTTAGATTAGTGTCAAAAAGTCCATTGTTTACACTTACTTCTGAAGTCTTGAAAGTCTTTACGCTTTTACAGTTCAAACACATTATTTGTAAAGTGCACGCCAGACCATTGCGTTGAGATAGCTTTTCAGAAATTTCAGTTTCCCCTCCACATATACGACAACACACTGTTTCACACAAAGCTGAAACAAGTATATGGGGATTAATTATGATATTGCAGCTTGTTTCACTGTCTGAAGCTGCGTTCTATTTTACATCATACAACCATATTATCACGCCCTTCGGTGCTAACCACTCTTTTTACTGCTGCTATATTTGTTCTGCAGTATCTGTTTCCTTTGTTTCGTATTTTTTAAACACTCCTTTTGGTTTAGCCAGGACGAAAACTATCACAGAAAACACAGAAACTAAAACGCGGCTAGTGGATAACTGTTGTTGTCAAACACAAACAAATGTACAGTTCAAAGAGTTTACTGCGAAGTACCGCCAGTGTAAGCAACTTATGAAACGGACAGTTCTCTACAAAACAAAAGAAACCACAGCCATCTAGACTATATAGGCCCAGAGAAAAATGCCAGTATGGGAAATGATGGATAACAAAATTCTCGGAAATGTCATTGCATGATTATTTTCAAACATTTAATTAAAATAGTAAATAATCGCATATTTCGATAAAACAAACACCAAATCAAGCATAAACTTCCATATTTTCATAATTTGCACAAAAGTAAAAATGGTAAATTTTGTCATTTTGGGCGGTACGACTTCCCTTAACAAAAGAACAAGCAGCAATAAAGTCCAGCTATTGTGAGGGTCGTTCAGTAAGTAAAGCCCCTCATTTTTTTAAAAAGCCATTAATATACATAGACAAACGTCCTTGTTGGTGTTTTACATTTGATGTTTGATCTGTGCGCCGGTGGAGTTTCGGACCGTTCTGGTAAACGGCAGAGTTGTAGTACAGCTTTAAAATGGCGTCTACATACTACTCACGTTACAAAGAGCGTACTGTTATTGAATTCTTGTGCGCCGAAAAAGAAACCTTGGTGAACATCCATAAATGTTTGTCTGCAGTGTATGGCGATGCTACAGCCGATAGGAGTACAGTTGGGTGAGGGGTAAAGAAAGTTATAGCCTCAGGAAATGCAGAAACAGAGCTCCACGATCAGCCACGCTCGGGACGTCCTGTCACAGCCACTGCTCCATGCATGCTGAATCGTGCGGATACCATTAGCCGTGCCGACCGGCTCTTTGGACCACTTAAGTTTCTCTACGGGCAACACACTTTGAAGGTGACGAGAGAGTCAGTCATACACTGCACACATGGCTATGCATACAGGATAAGAGCTTTTTTTACCAACAGGGAATACAAGCTCTTCCACAACGGTGGCATATTGCCGTAGAACGTGATGGAGACTACATAGAAAAATAGGAAATAGACAAGACATGTTGATGTACATTGTCACAAAATTCTGACTATTGATAATAAAAATGTTCTGAGAAAAAACTGGGGAGCATTACTTATTATCGTATAACAAGCATCTAGGAGCGTCGTGTAGAGTGGGACTTATACTATCAGTGGACGAGTGAACTGTTGATGGTTGACTCAGACTGAAGACTGTCGAAGACTGCAACAGATATTGGCTGTGTGGTTGCAGCTGGCCCTCTTATACCGCACTGGCAGAGGGCGCTCTCAGTGCAGCAGCTGACTGCGTGGCTCAGCCAGCGCTCATCACTGGATCCGCCAGGTCCCTACGCGGCGTCTCTCGGAAGAGTGCGTTTCCTTTGCCAGCTGTAAGACACCACTGAGAGTGATACGGACCTGTGATACTGCACATACGTATTATATAATGTGTGTATGTATGCATGGCTGTGTGCGCCACATATGCTCTCAAATGTGCGCCACGTCTGCTCTCAAACCACTGGACCGATTTCAACAAAACGTGATACATACATCACTCATGGTCTGAAAATCATCATCTGAAAATCATCACTGTGGTGGTATGGACCACATACCTACGAAGGGGCGCGGAGACGGGTACAAAAGCTGTTTAGCCTGCATCGTGCAGATAGCCATAGTGCAGTAATCCAGTATTTCAGAATGCGTGCCCTTAACGACTTGCAACAAACTTTACACATACTTTCAAGCTTTTATGGAAATTACTGACAACTCCCACTGAATTATGAAAGGAAGAAAAAGTTAGTCGCTAACTATATTTTCGCTGTTCTTTCAACAAAACAAAAAAAAAATGGCTCTGAGCCCTATGGGACTCAACTGCTGAGGTCATTAGTCCCCTAGAACTTAGAACTAGTTAAACCTAACTAACCTAAGGACGTCACAAACATCCATGCCCGAGGCAGGATTCGAACCTGCGACCGCAGCGGTCTTCTGGTTCCAGACTGCAGCGCCTTTCAACAAAACAGTCATCTGAACATGACGTTTTAATTCATTACTTCTTTACCACTAACTGTGTAAGACATATTTTGCGGACGGTATTTAAATACACTCCTGGAAATTGAAATAAGAACACCGTGAATTCATTGTCCCAGGAAGGGGAAACTTTATTGACACATTCCTGGGGTCAGATACATCACATGATCACACTGACAGAATCACAGGCACATAGACCGTAGGATCCTACGCAGTGCCGTAGGGGACCGCACCGCCACTTCCCAGCAAATTAGGGACACTGTTGCTCCTGGGGTATCGGCGAGGACCATTCGCAACCGTCTCCATGAAGCTGGGCTACGGTCCCGCACACCGTTAGGCCGTCTTCCGCTCACGCCCCAACATCGTGCAGCCCGCCTCCAGTGGTGTCGCGACAGGCGTGAATGGAGTGACGAATGGAGACGTGTCGTCTTCAGCGATGAGAGTCGCTTCTGCCTTGGTGCCAATGATGGTCGTATGCGTGTTTGGCGCCGTGCAGGTGAGCGCCACAATCAGGACTGCATACGACCGAGGCACACAGGGCCAACACCCGGCATCATGGTGCGGGGAGCGATCTCCTACACTGGCCGTACACCACTGGTGATCGTCGAGGGGACACTGAATAGTGCACGGTACACCCAAACCGTCATCGAACCCATCGTTCTACCTTTCCTAGACCGGCAAGGGAACTTGCTGTTCCAACAGGACAATGCACGTCCGCATGTATCCCGTGCCACCCAACGTGCTCTAGAAGGTGTAAGTCAACTACCCTGGCCAGCAAGATCTCCGGATCTGTCCCCCATTGAGCATGTTTGGGACTGGATGAAGCGTCGTCTCACGCGGTCTGCACGTCCAGCACGAACGCTGGTCCAACTGAGGCGCCAGGTGGAAATGGCATGGCAAGCCGTTCCACAGGACTACATCCAGCATCTCTACGATCGTCTCCATGGGAGAATAGCAGCCTGCATTGCTGCGAAAGGTGGATATACACTGTACTAGTGCCGACATTGTGCATTCTCTGTTGCCTGTGTCTATGTGCCTGTGGTTCTGTCAGTGTGATCATGTGATGTATCTGACCCCAGGAATGTGTCAATAAAGTTTTCCCTTCCTGGGACAATGAATTCACGGTGTTCTTATTTCAATTTCCAGGAGTGTAGAAATGGAATATGGACGATAATTAGTTTGGACAAGAAGACAATAGAAGCTTCCGAAATGTGGCTCTACAGTATAATGCTGAAGATTAGATGGGTAGATCACATAACTAATGAGGAGGTACTGAATAGAACTGTGGAGAAGAGAAATTTGTGGCACAACTTGACTAGAAGAAGGGATCGGTTGGTAGGACATGTTCTGAGGCATCAAGGGATCACCAGCTTAGTATTGGAGGGCAGTGTGGAGGGTAAAAACGGTAGAGGGAGACCAAAAGATGAATACACTAAGCAGATTCAGAAGGATGTTGGTGCAGTAGGTACTGGGAGACGAAGAAGCTGGCACAGGATAGCTGCATCAAACCAGTCTCTGGACTGAAGACCATAAGAACAACAATATATAGCATCATAAACAATGAGATGCCTGAAAACTGCCGTATGTTGCATGACGTTTAAATTTATTGTTAGTAACCCTCTGAACTGATTTCGGTTAAATTTAGTAACAAAATAGCTTGTATCCTGAGTCAAGAACAGAGCCTACTTGAGAAAGTGTGTGAAACGCCATACATACAGATTTGAAGAATATTGAACGAATTACGGAAACATATTTACCCTTTGACTTTTGAGCTTCATCACATTTGTCAAAATGCTTTTACCAGATGATGTATGCTACGTGATGCAATTGAAAGTATTGAATACACATCACTGATGGGCGCTCCTGTCCATGCCCCTTGGTACACACTTCTCGGCAGTGACTCTGCTCATGTCGATGCACTGTGCATTGGGACAGCATGGGAGGGGGAAAGTGAGGAGCACGTCACGAGCCATGCTTACCCCAACACGCAGACGCGTGACGGCAGCTGACGCTATTGCATGTTCGGCACCTTAATTTCTCAACATTACTCATCGTAATAAAACTACTGTTATGCTAGCACACCTGCAGGTGACAGTTGGTAAATGAAAAAAGCAGGACAAATGTGGCAATAAACACTGCTGAAAGATCAAATGAACTGACAAGTTGGGGGCTTAATTATATGCTGATCTTTTCTGAAATATGTTTTAGAAACAGTTTTTGTGATGCCAGGCAGCTGCCAGAAGTGCTGGTGAATGGAGTACCCGACGAGGTCTGCATATGTTGTGACAGCAGGGCGACAACACTCCGCTGCTGCAGTCAATAAATGAGATGAATTATGTAAAATTCACAGTCATTGCTTTTGTGTGATTCAAAGATTGACGTAATGCTCTATGCTGTTCCAGGCCAGAGAGATTTAAAGGTAACTGTTTGAATAATTTAACTGTAGCTACGGCAGACAAAGCACGGCAGGCGTAACTGCGCAGTTTATTCGAAAATACACTGGTGTCCAAAATTAAAGCACCAAACCGCTATTTCCCTGTCTTACGACTAATTCACTATATAATCATACAAACCGTCATGCAGATATTCGTGCGATGGTGATCTGCACGGTAGATAGCATTCCGGTCAACAGACAACCATGCCAACGATGATGTCAAGGCACCTATGAAACGAGATTGTGTTTGCCAGGTAGCTACACGTGAAAAGTCACTGTGTACACAGTCGCAGGCGGTGCAGTATGATACAGAGAAAATATCTGTCACTCTGTGGTGGAGGGACATAGCAATAAAGGAATCAGGTCAGTCGCAAACTGATTTGTCCTGGTGGCTAAATGTGAATCGTTCTGTTGTTTCTCGGATGTGGCGACTGTTTATAGAGACCGAAACTGTATCCCGAAAACCGGGACAGGGCCGACCAAGTGTGACTTCAGGAGAGAGGATCGTTATTTGGCTGTATGGGCGCCATAGTAATGCATGGCAACTGGCATGTGAGCTCGCAGCATCCACTGGACGTGTTGAATCGAGGCAAACGGTATGCAGAAGGCTTCGGCGGAGTGGCCGTTGTTGTTGGTGACCTGCTGTATGAGTGCCTCTGAGGCATCTTCACAGAATGGAACGTCTAGAGTGGAGTCAGTCGAAGAGTTGATCAATGTTGTGGTCACAGATGAGTCCCAATTTAGTCTGCAGACTGATTCTCGATGGATTCGCATTTGGAGAGAACGTGGAACACGATTTTGGGACTCAAACATTGTGGAAAGAGATCTACATCGAGGAGTACCTCTAATAGTATGGGCAGGCATTATCTTTACCACTCTTTACTCCTCTTCATAAAATTGTACGTGTTTAATTGCTGTCAGGTATCGCCACGAGATCATGGGACCTCATTTCAGGTTGTTGCGAGGTGCTGTGGGCCCAGGCATCGTACTGATGGATGATGTACTCGACACATAGTGCATGGGTGGTTTATGTTGGCTTGGAAATGGAAGATACTGCACACATGGCGTGACTTGCTTGCTCTCCTCATTTGAATCCCATAGAGCATGTCTGAGATGTACCAGTGAGACGGCTTGCATCACGCATCCACCAACCGCTCTCCACGATTGCTAGCAGCTCTGAAGGAAGAACGGACATTATTGCCACGACATGACATTTGTGACATGACGCCGTTGTCAGGTCTGTATTGCTGCCACAGGTGGTCACACCCCACAATGAGCATGGAAAAAACGAAGAACATTCCTGTCTACCTTTACGCATGTTGCAGTAGTTTTTTTCTTTACGTCTTTTCTACTTTACTATCACCTGCTTGTACTGTTTTGTGGCAAACTAAACGCAGCTTTGCAAAATTTCCGTTTGATGCTTTAATTTTGGACACCGGTGTATGTATGAAATTCTCTATTTATCTCTTCTTGTGGACTGTAGTCCGATAGCAATATAATGTGGTTATTGATTTGTAGACTATCCCGTGACAATTGATCAAAACAAGATACAATTTCAGTTTGAAATACTATCATGAAATAGTACAGATTGAAAGTTTTAAGGATTCGGACAACATTCAATTTTAGTTGTAGTAGGCAAGACGCAATGAGAGATAAATACAGAGCAGTTACCGAACATTTCAGTTTAATTCTTCGTTGCGCAATTCTTGGAATTTCAATATTAGACCACTGTTGGTTGTTGTTTCACATGGATCAGAAACAGATTATTCCTTGATCGTCCAGGATTGGGAGTGTGTAGTGTGAGAAGTCAGCAGATAGATTTTAATAATCCTGCACAACCCCAGGCAGGTGGAAAAATAAAAGGCTGTGGAAACGCATCTGGATCGGATGAGCTTTTTCTGAGACTCTACAGTCGTTGTTCGAAGGAAACTGCTCCTCTGCGAACGGTAGTTTATCGTAGATCGCTGGAGCGACAAACAGTGCACAGAGATAGGGAAATAAAGAGCGGATCATTTCCAAGAAGTTTCGACGGCAGCTGCTCATGTTTCTAGGCCTAGGCCACAAGATGAAAAGTATCCGAAAACCTCTATGTGTAAGGGGAAGTCAAATAAAAACTACACATGGCTAAAAAGTAAGAAAACTGTTAATTGATTCAAAACTAATCGCCGGAGCTGGTAACACATTTATCCCGCTGCCAGACGAGACGGTCAATGTCTTCATGGAAAATTCTTTGCGGTTGCCAACGCAACTACGATTCTGCCCAGGTGTGCACCTCTTCGTCAGAAGGAGATCGAAGGCCACAACTGTATTTCTTCAGGTCTCCAAAAATTCGTGAAAATCGCGTAAACAAGGATCGGGAGTGTCTGGAGGATGCGTAAGGGCGTCCCAGCAAAACTTCTGCCGCGCAGTCAAACAAATAGGGCCACGCATTATCGTGCAGCAAACTGATGACGTCTGTCAACATTCCAGGCCGTCTGATCTTGTTGGCGTGTTTCAGATTTCGCAGTGTCCACGTACAGCTGTGCGTTAACTTTGTGACTCGTCCCAGAAGGTCAATGAGCAGCAGATTCTTATAGGCAAAGGAACAGGGAGTATGTGTTTCCCAGAGAGGGAATGCATGGCTGTCGATCTTTTTCGCTAGGGATGAAACGATGTGCTTCATTGGAGGCTCGAACGTTTGCTCTCTGCCACAAAATTAAGACAAAGTTTCACGAGACAAGAATGGATACTTGTGATTGTGATACCGTTCCAGGTACTGCAGAGATCTCGATGTTCTGTTCAACCTCCGCTTTTCCGTCAGGCTGTGGGAAGCCCAATGCCGACAAATTTTGCGGAACTTTACGTGCTCTGTCATGGTGGTGTTAGCTGCACAGTGACTGACGTCCAACGTCAGTGATGTGTTCCACCATCCACCGTCCGTCATTTCGAACGTCAACATTCACCACAGCATTGGCAAAGGGGGTAATGACACGATGAGTGTGTCCTGGCCGGCTGCTGTCTTTCAGTGACACCCGACATTCGCGAAAACAGTGCACTGTATCCTCGTTATTTTCAAGTGGCTCAGTCCCGCATAACATTTCTAGTGGTACGTCTGTAACCACTGAGACCCAACCTAAGTTACCTGTACTTGACAGTACGTTATCATACCAACCCTTCTTTGGTGTGCGTGTAGGCAGTACAGACGGCAGAGCCTTCATGATCCGCGTGCCTTGTGACATTACCTCGGTTGCGGCGGCCTCACCTAGTGAAAGCAAAGTCCACACATGTAGCACCCCAGATTACGGCAGTGTTGTGTGAAATTGTCCTCAAGTCCTCACCTTTGATATTACTGAAGCAGACACACAGTAGTCACCACAGTCCCTAGTTGGTGTATCTGTTTCTTCCAACTTTGTGGCGGTACTGAGAGCTGCGACCAAACGAGAAGGATTCTTCATCGTACCCTACGCGACACTTCAGTGGAAATTCCGCTCAAAAATACGTCGGGAACCCTATTCTTGGCTTCTCGGCGTAGCGCTTATGGATTTCCTCTTTCCATGTTAACTGATAAGTTTGAATGTTGATCTTTCAAATCCTATCTGAAAAGGGGTGTGCACCTATTCGCAATCACAGATTTCGTCCAACTTTATGAAATGCCCAAGGCTTGGCCAGACACGAGCGCTACAGATGCCAAGCGGTTTCAAAATAGGCTTACAAAATAGGCCTATAGCATTCTTTGGCGCGGGTTGAGCGAGACATGAGTCAACTATTTTAACGTAGATTGCAAACAGTGGCTGGCACTCAGCCGAAAGAGTGTGGCAGGGAAATCGAAAGGTCGTGGAATCGAGTTTCTGTGTGGAAACTTTTTTTAATTGTTGTGTTTTATATTACTTATACTGTGAGAAAACAATTATCTAAAGAAGTTGATCGAAAAGCTTCAGAACTGCTGAACTGTAAAATAATAAAACTATCTAATTTTATAATACGAAGGTTGGAACTTTAATAGTGGCAACTGTTAATTTACGGCTCGTACAAAATAGATACGTGTTACAAAGTTTTACTGACCTTCAAAGTAGTCACCAGCATTATGTATAACCCGTTCCCAGCGATGTGGAAGTCGTAGGATACTCTTAGCAGTGCCAGTTGTGTTGACAGCTCGAGCGGCGCAGTCTATTGGCCAACGAATTTGTAGCAGTTCTCAAGCTGGTCGTAGGTTATGTTCCAAATGTGAACAGCATAGAGACAGACGTGATGACACTTTCTGCAGGACCTGACCATCATTTTGCAGGACAATGTTCAAGCACGTACAGTGCAAGCTGTTACTGATTTGTCTGACTGATGGGGATGCTAAGTGCTACACCAACTACTGCACTCCCCTGACTTAAGCCCTCGTAAGTTCAACTCGATTTCTATACTGAAGGAAACACTTCACGGCATTCGCATCAGAACTGCTACAAATTCGTGGGGCAATAGACCGCGCCGCTCGAACTGTCAACACAACTGGCAGTGCTAAGAGTATCCTCCGACTTCCACATCACTGGAAACGGGTTATACACAATGATGGAGCCTACTTTGAAGGTTAGTAAAACTTTGAAACACGTGCCTGTTTTGTCCGAGCTGTAAATAAATAGTTGCCAGTTCACCCTCGTAAAAATTCATTGTACCCAGTCTTACTATAGGCATATATATGGGTGCTTCTCATGCAGCGGGCCTCGGTTCGATTCCCGGCCGGGTTGGAGATTTTCTCCACTCGTGGACTGGGTGATGTACTTATCAGCATTTCATCCTCATCACCGGCACGCGAGTCCCCAGTGTGGCATCGACTGCAATAAGACTCGCACTCGGCGGCCAAACATACCCGGATATGTCCTCCCGGCCAGAAATGCCATACAATCATCTCATTTTTTTCGTGTATACAGGAGACATTCATTGAACTTGAACGCTGCAACGAATTGACTCATGGTGCAGGGAATGGCAATTGAATCTCGTTGTAGATAAGTGTAATGTGCTGTGAATACATAGAAAGAAAGATCCTTTATCATTTAGCTACAATATAGCAGGTCAGCAACTGGAAGCAGTTAATTCCATAAATTATATGGGAGTACGCATTAGGAGTGATTTAAAATGGAATGACCATACAAAATTAATCGTCGGTGAAGCAGATGCCAGACTGAGATTCATTAGAAGAATCCTAAGGAAATGCAGTCGGAAAGCAAAGGAAGTAGGTTACAGTACACTTGTTCGCCCACTGCTTGAATACTACTCACAGGTGTGGGATCCGTACCAGATACGGTTGATAGAAGAGATAGGGAAGATCCAACGGAGAGCAGCGCGCTTCGTTACAGGATCATTTTGTAATCGCGAACGCGTTACGGAGATGATAGATAAACTCCAGAGGAAGAATCTACAAAAGAGATGCTCAGTAGCTGGGTACGGGCTTTTGCTGAAGTTTCAAGAACCTATCTTCACCGAGGAGTCAAGCTTTACATTGCTCCCTCCTACGTGTATCTCGCGGAGAGATCATTAGGATAAAATCAGACAGATTAGAACCCACTCAGAGACATACCGACAATCTTTCTTTCCACGAACAATACGAGACTGGAATAGAAGGGAGAATCGATAGAGGTACTCAAGGTACCCTCCGCCACACACCGTCAGGTGGCTTGCGAAGTATCGATGTAGATGTAAATGTAGAACTTATATATATATATATATATATATATATATATATATATATATATATATATATATGGTGACTCACATAAGACATAACACTCCTATTATTTCGTGAATGGTTACGCATATCAGAACGCAGTTTATGGCAAATGTTAGAGCGTCGGGCGGCAACCATATTTTTGTCTGGGTAATGTTTCTGGGTCTGGTGTTAACTAAGATATTGAAGTAAGTACATTTTATAAATGGAAACGTACACTTTCGTAACTGCATTTGATAGCTTTTGCGAAGTGAATTACCGTAGGATAGCGTTTGTTTATGGTGACATTGAAACCCGTCGCGAAAAAATTCAAGAAATGTCCTAGCATTGTCCTCTCAAGATCTATCAAATACAGTTATAAAAAGCATGCGGTTCCTCTTAAAAAAGTACTTACTTCAATATCTCCGTTGACACCAACGTTGGAAACTTCAACCAAGCAAACGTATACGTTCACCTCGACGCTCTCATATGAACCCCAAAACGCAAACTTAAGACTGACAAACATTTTAGAAAGAGCCACCTTCAGACAAAAACTAGACAAACGGGGAGTTACATCAGAGCAACCTACAAAACATCAGTACAGACTAAAGTGGTCTCAAGAATGTAAACAAAACCTTCTCTGAAAGAAATGAAAGCGTGTTGGAGCAACAGGAAGAAGAACGCAAAGAAAAGTTGGTTGAGTTATTTGCTTATTATGAGAAATCACTAATAACAATAAATAGCCGTACAACAAACTGAGCATTATTTCGGTTTATTTATGGTGTAAGTAACGTAATAATTTGAAGTAGTGTAAGTAACGTAATAAATTTGAAATTAAAAGTTTCCGCTTAGGGACACGGTCATGTGACCTTAGGATTACTGTCCTGCGTTGTTTCCGCTGCGTTACCCCCTACTTGGAAACCACGATAACCCAAATGGCTCATGCGTTACCTTACCCGCGCCAAGATTTCTACGTTTTTCCTAACGCTTCACCATCCGGAGCCCCCTCTTCTATCACATTAATTCCCGGCCAATCTCTACACATGCAGTACATCTGGACGAAATCGGTGATGAGGCAAACACGAAGTCCCCTCGTAAGAATGATTTAAGGAACGCGTTATGCTTCTGAGATCACAAGTTCAATTTCTCCCTGAAGAATCGAGCACTCCTGCCCATGATACCGCCGTCGTAAACCCTCACGTGGCCGAATCTCACGATAAGTAACATACACCTTAGCATTTCCAATCAACCGCAAATTGTCCAACGGAAGGCACGTTTTATTAGACTAACCGCCCAATTTACTGTAACTAAATCAGGAGTCAACAGGGAAGGGATACGGGAGTCAGTATTAGAACCCCAATCTGAAAGAGGTTTGGATGACTTAACATCAAATACGGCAGAAGGGATAACAGTCCATCGTAATTTCTAAAATCATTGAGAGAAGTGGCAACTAAACGAGTGTTCACACTGGTGTACAGAATGCATGAAACTGACGATATACCGCCAGACTTCCGAAAAACATCGTCCACACAATTCCGAAGATAGCAAGAGCCGACAAGTGCGAGAATTATCTTACAATCAACTTAACGGCTCATGTATACAATTGGCTGACACGAATAATATACAAAAGAATGAGAAAGAAAACTGACTATTTGTTAGATGACGAACAGATGACATTGAAGTAGCAATGACGGAAATAAAATAAAGGTTCAATAATTTGATCAACATTCAACATGAAAGATAACCAATGATAAGATTCGCAAATGAAGTTGCTATTCTCAGTGAAAGTAAACAAAATTATAGGGTCTGTTGAATGTAATGAACAATCTAATGAGAACTGAATGTGAATTGACAGTAAATTGAAGAAAGACGAAAGTAGTGCAAGTAGCAGAAATGAAAACAGCGCGAAACGTAACACCAAATTTGGTGATGACGAAGTAGACGAAGTTATGGAATTCTGGTACCTAAGCAGCAATATAACCCCCACGGACGGTGCAAGGAGGACATAAGAAGCAGACAAGCACTGCCGAAAAGGGCACTCCTGGACAAGAGACGTCTGCTAGTATCAAAACAGGCATTAATTTAAGGAAGAAGTTTCTGTGAATTTTTGGAGTAGAGTACTGTATAGTAGAAAAACACTGCCTGTGGAAAACCGGTTCAAATGGTTCAAATGGCTATGAGCACTATGGGACTTAACATCTGAGGTCATAAGTCCCCTAGAACTACTTAAACCTAACTAACCTAAGGACATAACACACGTCGAACCTGCGACCGTAGCGATCGCGCGGTCCCAGACTGAAGCGCCTAGAACCGCCCGGCAACAAAGCCGGCTGGAAAACCGGAACAGAAGAGAGTCGAATCATTTGAGATACGGTCCTACGAACGAATTTTGAAAGTTAGGTGGACTAACATGGCAAGGAATGAGGAATTTCTCTGCAAAATCGGGGAGGAACAGTATATATGAGAATCACTGACAAGAAGTAGGGACATCATGATAGTACATCTCTTAAGACATCAGGGAATAACTGCCACGGTGCAAGAGGATGCTGTAGAGGGTAAAAACTGTGGAGGAAGGCAGAGAATGGAATGTTGTTTTTGTAGTGGTCTTTAGTCTGTTTTCATGCAGCTCTCCATCGTACTCTATCCTGTGCAAGCTTCTTTACCTGCCAGTAACTACTCCAACTTACATCCTTCTGAATCTGCTTAGTGTATTCATCTCTTGGTCACCCTCTACGATTTTTACCATCCACGCTGCCCTACAATACTAAATTGGTGATCCCTTGATGCCTAAGAACATGTCCTACCAACCGATCCCTTCTCCTAGTCAAGTTGTGCCACAAATTTCTCTTCTCCACAATTCTAGTCAATACCTCCTCATTAGTTATGTGATCTACCCATCTAATATTCAGCATTCTTCTGTAGCACCACATTTCATAAGCTTCTATTCTCTTCTTGTCCAAATTATTTATCGGCCATGTTTCACTTCCATACATGGCTACAAACGACTTCCTGACACTTAAATATATACTCGATGTTAACAAATTTCTCTTCTTCAGAAACGCTTTGCTTGCTATTGCGAGTTTACATTTTATATCCTCTCTACTTCGACCATCATCAGTTATTTTGCTTCCAAAATAGCAAAATTCCTTTACTACTTTAAATATCTCATTTCCTAATCTAATTCCCTCAGCATCGCCCGACTTAATTCGACTACATTCCAATATCCTCGTTTTACTTTTGTTGATGTTCATCTTATATCCTTCTTTCAAGACACTGTCCATTCCGTTCAACTGCTCTTCCAGACCCTTTGCTGTCTATGACAGAATTACAATGTCATTGGCGAACGTCTCAAAGTTTTTATTTCTTCTCCATGGATTTTAATACGTACTCCGAATTTTTCTTTTATTAAGAACGCCGGTTTCAGTAACTACTCCGAGATGACAAGGTTGGTTCTGGAGAGGAACACATGGTGGGCCGCATCAATCCAGTACGAAGACTTCCGACTAAGAAAATGTCATAGAGGGTAAAACTTATGTCCTCTGTTTCCCTGCCACAAAAAGAAGGCATTATCGGATTAGTTATAGTAGCATAGATGGAAGGGGATCGTACACTCTTAACTTCTCCAAGTTGCCATAGTACGTCTCCAGTACCTTTGCATGGGCGGTATAACGTTATACTTCCCCAGTTTTCTGTTCAAATGCTGCTTGTAAGATGATTACCTGCTGTATCATAGCGGCAACCGAATCGTTCGTACTATCTGTGGGCTTTTCCACCGCCATCTTGAGTATCGTACTCCTTCCAAAACAACAAAGGACTATACAATACTAAAGAAAATACGTGGTACAGAATACACGACAAGTTACCCTATTTCTCACGGCGTACCGTAGCCCATGTACAATCACTACAATCTCGTGCCAATCGATTCCAACGTCGTCAAGTGAAACATATGGCTCGCACTGCATTTGTTCTCGGCAGGTTGTGCCCAAAAGGCTGTGAAGTATTCACCAGATAGGGGTCGACTATGACTCACGCTAATCGCCTTTAACACCAGACTCTTCAGGATGTGCGTATGGCTGCATAAGAGTTACCCACAGATAAAAAAGAATGTTCCTGTAATGCACTACGGCCATTGAATTATACGACGAAAACGGCCAGTTATAATGTCAACAAAATGCTTCTCAGTCACCACGATGCGTTCTGTGAAGCGTTGGCCGCAAGATGAGTGAGGCTGCTATCGTGTGCAAAGACTGTGCGAGTCACATGCTTCACTTGTCGACGTTGGAATCGACTGGCATGAGATTTTAGCGATTGTAGATGGTGCCATTAAACTGGTGCCAGTCATAGTGGCTTCAGGACCATTTCTGACCAGCAGCTGTAGCAGTGATCAGCCAATTCTAGTTCCCAGTTGCAGCCGTATCAAGTGATCACCAGTTGTAGTGTCGTGATCGAGAGGCCCACTTATGACCACCAGTTGCAGCAGTCACGCCTTCCGTCAGGGTCTTTAGTGGGCGTGGACACTGAGCAGGTGAGATGGCACTGCTATAGGTGTAGGAAGCCGAGCTTGGGGAGCTGTTGAGCGTGGCTGTCATATTCCCAGATGTGTCGGTTATACAGCACTGCCTGGAAACACATTTATAACTTGTGGTTTTACAACATGGTTTTTACAACATGGATTGTCTTCTCTGGCCAGGAAAGAGTCGCCGCGAATTGCACACAGATGTGCAACAAGGAATCTGGACACACTACTCTAGGTGGCTGCAGCTGTTGCGAGCCTCAATATCCAATAGTGATTTCGTGCATGCCTAGTGTGGCTCACCAGTAACCCACCTCTGTGCTCACAGACACGGGCGTGAGCTTAGGCATACGACGCCAGCAAATCGCGAATGGTGGTGTCTTGAGGGCAGAGACCGTGAACCCAAATAAGCAACATAGTGTACAGTGATGGTAGCGGTACCACGCGCAGCCAGGGACGCGGTAGTCATATACCTTACCCAACAGGTTGAAAGCAGTGGTACGGTCCTTCAATTGAGGAAGTCCCACGCTCGTCCGCAGCTGTCTGTAGTGGCAGTTTGAACTGTTTAGGTCTCACTACATCCAGTTGTCTGTGGTCTCGGAGGCGATGGATGTCTTTACTTGGGCAGCAGGCACCATACCACCATTCGCTAACCGAGTCGTTCTGTAACTAGAGAGACTGTCACTCTTTCGGAATCAGACATGCAGATGGAACGACCAGTCACTGAGACTGAGGCTCCTGAGTCTGGGAGCCGGGTGTAACTTCATCGTGGCTGGCGACGAGGTCACTTGTCTGCATTATCCAGAGGTGTCAGCCGACTTGTCCTTCCCGTGGTGTCTCAGTTATCGTCGGTTGCCCATGCCTTCACACTTTCCATCAGTGCCAGGATGCCATGGAATGTGTGACCTCAGATGTTATAGCTCTGCACTGCATGATTCGCGGTATGACTTACTGCTTGCTGTCATACTGCAATGTTTACACTCCTTGATTACAGCTTGGCTTAATGTGGCAAAGCGTTACGAGTAGCACCCCACCTTCCGCAACATGGGTACACTTTGCTTGCTCCATATCCTGATTGTGAACGAGATATGGTGCCGGTCCTGATTTTCTGCCCTCCATGCCAAGTAACAGTTTCATCAATTTACATGTGTACCTGGGAATTGGATCTGCTCTGCAACGATACTCTTAATAATGGTATAAACCCACCAATATTTAAATATATCATATTTAATGCTTTCTGAACGAAACTTGAAAATATAAGAAATTAAAACGAAACGGTCAAATGTTTGGTGATATAACTTATCTAAATGCAGGGAAAATGGATTAGTTAAACATCTGATGGGCCTTTGAATGATGCTCGAAATAATGCACAGCAGGTGAGATGCCGACTGAAAATTTAAAATTCACTGTTTACCTTAGAATCTTAAAATTTTGTAATGTAACAGAGGATGTATAGTTGTCAAATGTAATTTCCCTCAGTGTTACCCTTGCATCACTAAGGTAGCTTCTCAGCTGCTGCATATCATTCGAATAGGTGTCAAACGTTTCTCTACTCTTAGTTGTTGTTCTTAGTCAAATCGCAAAACATTTTTCGTTCCACGTCTTCTTTTTCTTTTATTTTGGAATCTGTAATGGATACGGCGGTCTTGCCTCACTGCATAATTGAGTCCGAATTATTTCTTATTCATACCTCTGTCGTGTGTACATATAGTAAATTTCGATGTACGTAGATTCGGAAAAGATTTAGATATATTTGAATGCTTTATTTCAGCTTTACCAAGAAGCTGTCATTGATTCTACAAGAAGAATGTCTTTTGGTTACATGTTATGTGGATTAAGTCAACACTATATTCAGTTGCTGGTTACGCAGCAGTATAAAGTTATTTCCGTTATTTTACTAGATTGTAGACCAAACACTCCTGCAGATAAATCGGTCACCTCGAAGCTAAAAATTAACACGACACATATTTACGCAGGTATTAGGTACCTAACAAGCTCTGTGGTTTCATATTTTCCTCGTGTTCTTAGCCCTGATTTTCTACCTAACGTTACATCCTCAACTGTGCGAAACAACGACATGTGTCGAAAGACGTTTTACTCCTTTTCTGTCTCAGTAGTTTTTGCTTTCTTCTTCATTTCAGTTAATTCTTGGAGGTCGCTTGTCAGAGAACGTCAGCGCCACGTGCTGGTTCATCACAACTCCTTCACAGTAGCCAAGTGTCTTGCATTGACCAGAAAGAAATGTTTTCCGCCAAGAAAATGCAGCAACGGAAACGAAATTCGGTTGCCCAGAAAGCAGTCTTCCGTTCTCTGATAAAGAAAGAATTCCTTTGCTTATGCCGAAAGCGTTCCACGAGAACTGAAAACCTCTCCGGAAGTAAGTTACCGGTCTGTGTGCCTTTATTTCTTTTGTCTGAATAGGGACCTACGTGATTGCATTGGATCCGGAACACATTATTTCTTGTGTTGCTTCTCTCGTATTTATTTGACAGTGACAAGAAACTAATTTAACTTGAGAAATCTGGTCCCTCTGCGCAGCTCGCAATAAAGAAAGGGAAGTTTGGAAGGAACAGCTCCGCTTCAGCCCACGGCATACATAGGAAGAGAACAGCGGCCTCCCCCTGTCTCCCGAGAATTACCCCGAGACTCTCAACAGCCTCTTTCTGTGAGATACAAAAGTACGAAATGGACAACGTGAGGACACCATTCTTTCTTACTTGTTAATCTAAATGTAGGGATATGAATTTAACAAGGTGATACGTAACAGACAAGGAAAGTGATAGCAGGCTGAGTGTAAGATACTTACAACGGAATGACAAAAACAGAATCATTTCAAGGCTGTTTTGGCAATTGTTGTTTGCTGCTCGGTTGGTAAACATGAAAAAGTGAGTGTACAATGTTAGCCATAATGTCTACAAATGATTCAGAGAATATGTGTTAAATTGTGTTGGAAGCACTGAATAATTTGCAGCGGAATCTTAGAAACATTAATCATCGCTTTTGGTGGGGCTACTATGAGTAAAACAAAGCTTCAAGAGTGGTATGTGCGTTTCGAAGAAGGTCATGAAGACGTTACAGGTAATTAACGCCCTGGATGCCCCACCACATCAGCAAGCGATGATATCGTGGACCAAGTGAAAGAAATGATTACGAACGATCGCAAAGTCAGAGTCAGAGAAGTCGCTGATCAAATGCACATACCAACTGACTCGTGTCATGATATTTTTTCGGATGTTTTGGGTATAAACGTGTGACAGAAGGATTTATTCCAAACTTCTTGAATTTCGAATGAAACAGCGGTGAATGCAAGTTGCTTGGAAATATTAAGATGAAATCAACAACGTTACAGAACTACAGAAACTTATCATGACAAAAAATGAAACATGTTCTTATGGATATGACGTCGAATCTAAGGATCCATTCACCCATTGTAAGCATTCGTCTTGCCACAATGTCGAACGATCAACGATAGTCACCATTTACAAATTTATTGCCGATTCCATGAAGCAAAGAGCCTGGACTTGGGACGAAACAGTTCAAGGCTTCTGCACCACGATAACGCATCTACCCACACTTCCTTGCCTGTTCGCCAAAAACAGTACTACATCATAATGATGTACTAGCCACGACATTCCCTAGATATGACCCCATGTTACTATTTTCTGTTTGCCAGCCGTGGTGACCGAGCGGTTCTAGGCGCTTCAGTCTGGAACCGCGCGACCGCTCCGGTCGCAGGTTCGAATCCTGCCTCGGGTATGGATGTGTGTGATGTCCTTAGGTTAGTTAGGTTTAAGTAGTTCTGAGTTATAGAGGACTGATGACCGCAGAGGTTAAGTCCGATAGTGCTCAGAGCCATGTTTCTGTTTCAGAAATGAAAGGTCCTTAATACGCCGTCATTTTACAAACACATATAAGATCGCTGAGAGAGATAAACGGTATCTCAGTGAGTGACTTCCAAAAGTGTTCATGGATTCAAAAAAGCACTAGCATAGGTGTACAACATCTAATGTGGGCTGTTTTGTAGGGGGTAACATTGATGCAGCTCTTTCCAAGCAACAACAGAGTCCCTTAATACGCCTTGTATATGGTCACGAAAAGTGCGGAGAACGGTATCATCAGGTAGGCCAGACAACCAAAACGGAATCCACCACAGATCATAATTGGTACCAATCAAAGGAAAATATATGTCGAATCAACTGAAAGGACCGCATGAAATATTGTAAGCTACAACATACACACTGGAAAAAGCATTCCACCATTAGTAATCGAATTTTGGCTACAATGCTATCTTCCTCTCCCGATAGTGCTCTGTTTCGAGACAGAGATGGGATTCCTCCTCTAAATAACTTCCTTCCTATGAGACGAAACAGTTCTTTATGTAGACTTTTACCGATCTAATAGAGGTACACAGGTTTCTACACCATCTGTATACTGCAATTCGCTGTGAATTCCACGGGAGAGGGCGTTCCCCATTGCATGCAACTTCTATTAGAGTTTGATACTTTCGCGTGTTGAACATATGTATATAGCCTGAGTGCCTTCGTGTGCACAGTATATAGTGTAAACTTGTTTTCGTAATCACTGCTGGATTCCTTCCAGCTTGTTAAATAAGCTTCCGCAAGGGCACCTGACGTCTATCTTGAAAATCCTGCCAGCTCTGGCTCTTCGCTATGTACGTATATCTTTCCTCTGAGTCATCCAAACATGCAACCATTCGTGTTGCTTTTCTGTGTATACGTTCAACTGCATCTGTGAGTCTTATATAGTATGTGGCCCACAGACATCACTGTTATAGGATGGGTCGCACTAGAGTTAATAAACACTCATCATTGTAAACTGTCTGGATTTTTCCCAGTACCCTTTTATTGTATCTAAATTTATATCCTGTTAACTTCCGTGATCTGTAGGGATGAAGATACGTCTCGTTTCATCTGCCTGTAGCATGCAGTAAAAGTGATTGCTTGAATGCCTCTTCGTGACTGTACTCAAATTTGTATCTCTGATTTCAAACAAGACGTCACATCTGCTCCGCATTGAAATCTATCATGTGTTGACTGGATATTTCCGCAACTTCTTTCAGACAGTTTCATTATAGATAACTGAATAATCTGTAAGAAGTCTGATTTTGCTGTTAAAATTTGTCTCCTGGGTCATTAATTTACAACATCAACAGCAAGATTCCAATCACATCTGAATTTACTTCCACATCTGTTCATGACTCACCATCCAAGATATCACGCCGAATCCTCCAGGCCAAAACTTATTAATACAGTTACAAATTTTGTTTCATAATTCATATGACCGGACTTTTGACAACAAGCTTTGGTCAGGTATTCAGTCAAATGCTTTTTGGATGGGAAACATTACTACAGTAATCTGATTGCGTTAACCAAAGTGTTTAAAGATGTCATACTGGAGTCGACACGATCTATGTTTTTGAAATACATGTTGGTCGGTGTGCAGGAAGTCGAGGTATCTCACTAAATTTGTGTCCTGAATATGTTTAAAATTCTGTTTCTTGTAGATAAGTCTGATACGTGAATTTTTTCCACTACTGTGTACATTATTTTTTTCGAGGGATGTAATGACTGTTATGGTTAAAAGAAGGTTCTAACTGAGCCACAAAGCCTGTATAGAACCTGATAGTGATTCCATCAGGCCTTCGATCTTTATTCAGTTTCAGTGATTTCTGCTCTCTCTCGACCCCATTGATATTAATAACGATATTTCCCATCTCGTATTGATGTGAGAATTGGAATGAGCCGTTACCCCTGGATAATTATTTGCAGTGGAAAATTAGATAACAGAGTTCTTCATTTTAGATTTTGATTTCCTACCATCGATTTTACATCATGTGTAACCCATGGGCGGCTAGAAATTAACTTCTGTGCCACTAATAGCATTTACATATGGCCAGAATTTCGTTGGGTTTTGAGAGCAGTGACTATGCCTTTTTTACATACATTGTTATAAATGTCAGCCATATTTACACTATATGATCACAATGTCCAAAGCACTTTATTGCAATTTAGCTGAAACACGAGGCACTTTGATACATTTTTAGTATAACATGACGCAATTTGTTACAACTTTAATGTAATGTGATAATGTATTTGGCAATCTGTTACCTTTTTGCTGCAATGTGGAGTAATTTGTCACAGTTCGGCTATAATATGTCACTACACAGGACAATTTCTTTAACTTTTGCTGTAACATGGAGCATTTTTTACAGTTTTGTTGTCACATACTTCTGTACGCAGGGTAATTTACTATAATTTCATTGTAAGGTGTTGATTTGTAAATAGTTAAGTGACATGCAATCACCACTGTCCGAAAGTGTAATTTAGCATTGTCAGCAGTAGACGAGAAATGTTTTGGAGTGAAACATAAAATTAATACCCTGATGTAATGTTTGGTTGAATCTGATAGTGGGTGTAGTTCGTTAAGATGTGCATTTGACAAAATTTGCTTGTAGGAATAATATTATTTACTTTGGTGTAAAGATTAAATGTAAACTGTACATTTCCAAACAGTGGAGCCCACATATGTTTTGTAATGTTATTGAACAAATCTTTATAAATTTTGATAAATTGAATGCGTTATCTAAAGACTGAAGTAAGCTTATTGATTAACCTATAATTTATTTCAGTAGTGCCAACAAGGGAGCAACATGTATTTTGATATGTAATATGGACAATCTAGAACAGGAAATATCTAATTTTAGTGTCCATTGTGAATTGAAAAGTGTGGCACATTAATTGAACTTCGGTCTTCCCAGCAGATCTTAACCAGTAAGTTCATGACCAGTACCAATATGTGAGCCACGAGTATTTTACGTTTTGATGTTACAGAGAATTTAAGTTGTGATAGTAGCATCATGCATGTCTTGTTCTCGAAATCTCACATATCTTGAGAAATTATTTTTGTGCTAAAATCGTATCCTCATTTATGATCAGAGATCTGAAGTTATACTTGCATATTAGAATAAGGAACCTGTGACCATGTGACTGTTTTTGCACTAAAAGCTCTATCTATTTTCATAAATGGTTTTATATTTTTAAAATGTTTATCGATATTTTGCAGCTTAAAACGTGACTGTATTCAAAATATTGGAGATATGAATTAAACAACTCCCTCAGTCACAACATTTTCGTGTTTTATTAACTACACGGCGCGTTTCAAACCCTGTGGGTCCGTCATCAGGTGTAATTTCTCTTAATACGTTTTATTTCACCTCATTCAGGAGAAGAAATAAAATATGTATTAAGACAAATTACGCCTGACGATGGACCCACAGGGTCCGAAATGCATCTTGTAGTTAATAAAACACGAAAAAGTTGTGACTGAAAGTGTAGTTTAATTCACACCTCCAATGGTTTTATTTCGACGAAAAAGTCGCATTTTTTCATGATCAGAAACCTGTGAAAAATATTAAACTTTAGGAGAGGACAAGGTACTCTGTCACCTAATTTTCATATATGGAAAATCATTAATGATTCTGTTACAACCTGACGCATCTTGAGTGAGACTCTAGAAAGTTAACAACCTGAGCAGACGTTGATGGAGCCTGGTAGGGCGCTAACAGCAAGAGGTATTTTTATGTTTCTTAGCTCATAGAAACGGATTTTTGAGAGTGGGAAGCAATTGGCAGCGAGCCTATCCCTCAGTTAATCCCGCCGGACAGGTCCACAGCTGTAGAGGGAAGACAGAGCAGCCCTCATCGAGGCAGGTCTCCAGCAGAACAATTCTGTTATACCTGCATTGGAGCCAGCAGAAGCCTGGGCTTGGGGCGATGGACTAAAGGGACATGTCTACACAGTGGAGTCGTAAGCCAGATATTGTGTGCAGAGCCACACTTTGGGCGCATGTCAGCACTAAGACTCGGTGTGATATGAGCACCTGTCATTCGATGTAGTCTGTCTTATGGTATAAATTTGCCAGTGCCATGTGAGCGCCGTCGGCGAAATATTGTGTATGGAGAATAAGCATGGATAAGTGCAAGTCACAGCAGAGTGGCGAACCCCGGACCCAGAAAAAGGAAGCAGAAATGAACGGATGCACCATGGATAAGACTGAATGATATATATATATATATATATATATATATATATATATATATATATATATAATGCATAGCACAGGGCTGTCTAATGTACTACTAATGCTGAATGGATTTCTACACCAGGGGGTGGGCTGCACATCAAATGCAATGCTGTCATGCCAGTCATCGATGGCTAACTGCTGTCTGACCAGGATGATGCCAAGGTACCGTTGCTGCCCAGTCGCCAGATACTGTCTCGAGACGAGACGGAATTCCAGAGATGCCTGCCACCACTTCTGCCATGTCATGCACTGAGTGAGAGACCATTCCACTTTGGCACAAATTGCTGTTCTTCCGTGGTGCCAGTCACAGTTTGTGTGTGTGCATTAGTGCCATGTTCTCAATTTGCGTGACATTTTCAGTTATAAATTTTTCTCCCAGGGACCCTTGTGGAGGGCGTGATAGGATACCTTTCTGTAATATCATTATGTGTTTTGTGATTTAATTGTATCAATTGAACTGTCTTCATTGTGATACACATATTTTTCTGCAGATTTATTAATGCTCTGATTATGTGCCTCTATTTGTTTTGATGTCGTAGAAAATAATACACAATTTTATACAACTTAGATAATATGACAAACAGATTACACATGTGATTTCGTTGTTCATTGAGAAATTGAGGGATGTATGTGTGTGATGATTGAGGCCAAATGAGTCGTAGAGCAGGGGTAAATCAATGAGCAGAGAACAGTTCATACTACAGGACATTGTAATTTATTAGGGATGTTAGACGTGTCTGACCCCAGGCCTTTTAACCACCTAGCAAATGTTTACTGGAAGTCTGTGATGTAGCAATGACCCTGGATCTAACATAATTCATACTACTCACAGCAATGTTTAGATGTGCTCTTGGTGGCTTGCAGCTTCATGTGAGTGAATGACCCGTGGAATGAATGAGGCCATGGGCAATCCTGATTGGCAAAGTTACCTTCTTTCACCTATATATCAGCTAGCACAATGAGATTCTCCTACTATTTTCAGTGATTTCCTCTGGTTCATGTCACACTAAACAATATTGATGTAATACACTACCCACGCAGAAATCACTGACAGGTAGAAGGCATTGAGAGAGGACAAGCTACTCTCTCACCGATTTTTCATTTACAGAAAATTATTAAATACTTTGATACAACCTGATACACCTTGAGCACGACTCTAGAAAGTTACCAGCCCGAGCAGACATTGATGGAGCCTGGTAGGGTGCTAAAAGTTAGAGGTATTTTTATCGTTCTTAGCTCATAGAAACGGCATGTTGGGAGTTGGAAGCAATTGGTGGCGAGACCATCCCCCAGTAAATCTTGCTGGACAGGCCCACAGCCATATAGGGTAGACAGAGCAGCCCTGGTCAAGACAGGTCTCCAGCAAAACAATGCCACAATACCTGCACTGGCTCCATCTGAAGCCTGGGCTGGGGGAAACGGACTGAAGGGATGCATCTACACAGTGGAGTCATAAACTGGGCATTGTATGCAGAGCCATGTGTAATAAAAAATTCACAAGTTTTCGTGTTCAGCGATACTTCTAATAAGCCTGTGAACCACTTCCATCAGCGTCCTCAGTTGCATGAAAAACTCCGGTGTCTGAGGAACGTTTAGAGATAGAATCGTTATTACACTTCTTAGAAAAACCAGTAATTGGCGGTTTCTTTCCTTCCAGTGATGCAGGTTTCTTAACTCTTTCCCTGGTATAACAGGAGTTTGTGCTATCGTGTGGGAAGGGATATTCTGCGCCTCTAGAGCCCTATGGTTGGCTCAAGACGGCGTGAAGGGGGTGCCGTTCGTGCAGTTTGTGGGAAAATGGAATTTTTTCGGAAGGGGTGCGAACCACTCGGGTGCTGGACTTTGGTCTGGTAGGAGACTTCTGTTCGATGCACTGGCATGTGTGGTTGGTGCTTGGGACCTGTCCTGAGACTGACTTCACTTGAGTGTAGTTTAGAAGGGGGATCCTGTGGTGAAGTTCTTACTGTACCGACAGTGTGACCTCAAACATCTCAGACTACTCGTTTGCCGAGGGAAAACTTATTTGCTTTTGGTTTACCGGTCTTGACGTTTGGTATCCTTGTGCGCTCTCTCGTATAAGTGAGCCAAATTGGTCCTTGGTACGACCAGTGAATGGACGTGTCACACAGTGAAATCTACCATGATTTCAGGGCTCTGGTAGAGAATAAATTGAGATCCGTCTGCCTGATCGCTAGACTGTGAGATTTTTGCATTTTTTTCGTGGCCGCGATCGATTCACAGGTGCCGCCGTATGTCTCACCTCCACCGCACCCATCTCGCCATCTGCAAATTGCATCACCGCACGATGCAGACAGGGTAATGTACTGCTGCTCTGGGATTGTCAGGGCGTACAGATCTCAATCGCCACTTGCTCTCAGCTGCACCTGTGTAGTGAAACAACAGTAGATTTAATCAATCAAAGTCTGCTCAGCGTCAGATCAATTCATAAAGCGTTATCCACATTTTTAGTTCTAGAGTACTTGACTCACTTCTGCCACCCACGATCCTTGTCCATTGTACTCTTAAACCAACTGTTAGTTGTTTATGGTATTCAATCAATAACTTGCTTAGCATAATTTATGTATATTTCTTCTTTTTTTAAAAAAAAATAGATATTGTTAGAGCTGTAGTAAATTTCCCTTCATTTTCAATCATTTATATAGCCCCCACAGGGTTAACTTTCAACTTTAATCTCCATCTGTTCCACTACTGTCTTTGGCCATGTTCACATTTGTATTCCATGCATTATGAACGTCTCGTAGTGTTTGCAATGCAACAAAAATCAATATTAGCCACTCACTATCGTCGATTATATTTTTCTAGTGTATGACATGATGCTCTATCTGAATCCCCCTGCTCCACTGTAACGGTATTTGTTTAGGCTTGTTTTTTTTCATACTCTCAGTTAGTATTGGAAGAAACATCAACTGACTGCTTATCATGGCACATTCGTAAAGTTATAGAATAATTTAGATGTGGAGCTGGCATTTTGCATTTAATTTGAGAATGCACTGTAGTGGTTTAGGTATAAAGCATAAGTTAGACATTACTGGTACTCTTCTGTAGCACACAGTACTTCAGACTTCCTATTTGTTAATGTGCTTGACAGCTTAGCATAGTATTTCAATCAATGTGTATTTCTTACTGTTATAGGATTGGTCCGGTGTGTTTTTGTGCATAACCTCCTTTAATCTCAAAATAAATGTCAAATGTCAGCTTAGAACTTAATTTTTAGGCCCATTATTTCTTAGTCGCGTGTTTTGTAACAATTTAGGCATGAAAATAGCATGGGAGCACCTGCGTTCATAGTGCACAGTCATGTTTTGAAGGAGATGTCAGTCTGTGTATGTGGAAATAACATGGTCTTTCAGACATTTTAGGTGTGGAAATAACATTGTGACACTAGGCCAGCATTATATTGAAAGGTCTATGTGTGTTTCCACAAATGCTTCGACCATTCCCTCAGGAAGTAATGACAGTGCACCCATATTCTAGTGATATGCAAGTGAAGTATGTAACGTCCATGTAAAAATTTCTGGCTCTCGTCTGATTTGAATAAACACATCTAGACACGCAGCACACACATTCATATAAACGAGCAAAGTGGAAAGATAAGGGCCTGCATGTATGAAGAACAACACAAGTACATAAGCAGATAACTTCGTGAAAGCAACTAGTCGTACTAGTAAGTGTTGGCTTCCCTCTCATGGTGACTGGCAGTTCAGTGGATCTGTTACTCAGAATATGCATTAGTTATTTTACAGTGAATGCAATGATTAACCATTCATTAAAGTATGAGATAATGATAAGGCATTGAAACAGTGCTACAACACAGAACAAATCAGCAACCACTAACACAGGTACGTTCGTGGACTTATACTGCACAATACCATCAAATAGAATATGTAACATTCAATCGTCTCCTTCCAACCATGTGACATGATATGTAAACATAATCATCAGAATCACTTTCACCTCAGCAACTACTGTTTCTGAGATCATATCAGTAAGACGTGAGAGCCAATTTTTAATCGCACTTCCGAAAAGCATGAAGATGTAGAAGGGTCTGTGTATTAAATCACTATGCATCACAGGTTATTAATAATTCGTTTCATTATTCCTCATAAACCAGAACCCACATAACAATAATGGCAAGAATCCTCTTCATGTTACTATATACAAAACCAAACTTTTACCTTCTGATATGTTACCTTATACCATTCACAAAGCAGACCTTGGAGTCCACGTGAATTCTAACATGGAATACAAAATAGAATGAAAAGATTATATTGCAGCACCTGAGTATTTTCGATGAACACTGTAATATCCTTCAGGCACGCAGGCACATCTGAAGCAACAGACAGTGCTGCTAATGTTAGCCATATGAAGTACAAGGTGAAACTCTAGCGTCGGCCGCGGTGGCCGAGTGGTTCTAGGCGCTTTAGTTCGGAACCACGCGACTGCTAGGATCGCAGGTTCGAATTCTGCCTCGGGCGTGTGTGATGTCGTTAGGTTAGTTAGGTTTAAGTAGTTCTAAGTTCTAGGGGATTGATTACCTCAGATGTTAAGCCCCATAGTGCTCAGAGCTATTTGAACCATTTGAAACTCTAGCTGCACAATAAAATTACGTCTATGGAAATTTATGCCGGAACGGGACTCGAACCCTGATTTCGCGGTTTACGCAAGCAGTCACTTTAATCTGTTCGGTTATCCGAGCACGCTCCAAGGAAAGATTCTAAACTTTAATATGTCACCGATTTGTTCACATCCTATACTCGTACAGATACTGCGAATCTCGTAAAAAAGTACGATTAAAGCCTGAGTCTTATTTTGAAGCACGAAATACTATATTGCAATGCCTGTGTCGGTTCGATGTACTCTGCAACGTCCTTCAGACGTGCACACACTCATAATAGTATCGATAAATCTGCCAATGAGTGAAGCTTGTGGAATGTGGTAGGGGCAAAGGCTCTCCACCGTCCGTGTAGTGAATTGATATCATGTCAGAATTTCTGGCAGAGAAATAGAGTTCACCACTTTGGTGTGAAAGTTATTGCTTCTGGGAAGTGGCAGCAGACAGACGCTCATAGCTACATTAGCCTGCTGTCCATCTACATAGACCTAATATTAGCGTCAGATATCTGTGTAGTTGGGTAATATGAACATGTCCATCTTTTGTGCCCCTCTTCGTGGCATAAGACATTTGCTCTGATCAACATTAGTTCCGTAATGATTGTAAATGCTTAAATTTTACAAGCTTAACATTTGTAAGAACACTCAAGGCCGTAGGATAGAAGCTTGTGGTGCTATTTGAATTTTTCAAATCATTCTGGCGATAGCATTATTTCCAGTGATACGAGTTAGTACGAGGACCACGTACTTGTTGAAGTTGTCTGACGTGCGTCTTCTCAACTAATATCACTCGCATGTGGTGGATGTATGTATGGAGCTGTAAGTGATTTTCTCGTTTAACTTCTTGTGTTCTTCCTGCTCTGGAATTTATTATATTCCTCCATAGCTTTCGGCCAGATGATTGACTCTGGTTTCAAAAAATCTTGTCGATGTACCTCGCCGACATCATGAGGACCCACCAATTTTCTGATCTATCCCTCGTCTAAACTCCAGAATCATCCGACTATATCGCATTGCGTCGTGACGAAAGTTCGACTAAGCGAAGTAGACTGCGTCGGACTCCAAATTCCCGATTCGTATTTCTTAGTGGTAACGTCATTTTCTCTGTTCTTCTCAGTTTATCTGGAGCCTTACGTGAAACTAAAGATGGTGTACTGAAGCGCCGAAACTGGTAGCTACACAATAAATGACATCTTAAGTGCGGCGGTAGGTGTTTGATTTTCTTACAATAGTAAATCCTTTATCCCCCTTACTTGCGGTTTGGCAGGGTTGTGCTGATGGGTGGATGTGACTGTTTAGTATGTACCTTGAAAGACGTGTGTTGTGATAAAAAAAAACGAGTGCTCACTTATATAGTGATTGTTAAGCATTTAAATCTCCAAATTACGCAAATTATGCAAAAAGTGTAACTGTTTTAGAGTAGAAAATAAGTTGAAAACGTTATCTAAGTCATAAAATTTAGTAAAAATAGACACACACACACACACACACACACACACACACACACACACACACACACATACATACAAGCACTTTCATAATCCCACGCTAGTAAGAAAAATGTTTGCATTGCTAATTTTGGAATAGACCTTTTACACAGTGAGTATTGAGTCGCTAAGATAGTGAACCAAATATAACAAGAGTTAGCTTTCCGCTTACAGTATCGAGATGTACAGTGAGAATTGACCCTCAGAATTTTAATCATTAACTTTACGCTGTTGTTGTTGTTCTGACCTGTTTTAAACTCCACGCTTCCCTCCACTATTTAATTGGTGATCCCTTGATGTATGAAAATGTGTCCTACAAACCGATCCCTTCTTCTAGTCAGGTTGTGCAACAAACCTCTTTTCTCCCGAATTCCGTTCAGTACTTCATCATTAGATATGTGACCTGTCCATCTAATCTTCAGCATTTCTGTGGAATACCACATTTCAAAAGCTTTTATTCTCCTCTTGTCTAAGCTGTTTGACGTCCACTTTCACTTTCATACATGGCTGCCCTCCATACAAATACCTTCAGAAAAAGCTTCCTGACTCTCAAATCTAGACTCGCTGCTAACAAATTTCTCTTCTTCCGAAATGTTTTTCTTGCCATTGTCATCTACATTTTATATCCTGTTTACTTCGGCCATCATTAGTTATTTTGCACCCCAAATAGCTGAACTGACATACTCCTGTAAGTGCCTCCTTTCCTAATCTGTTTCCTTAGTATCACCTGATTCAATTCGAGTACACTTCATTGTCTTCGTTTTACTTTTGTTGATGTTCATCTAATATTTTCCTTTCAAGACAATGTCCATTCTGTTCAACTGCTCTTCCAAGTCCTTTGCTGTCCCTAAGAGATTAACAATCTCATTGGCAAATTATTTTTTCTCTCTGGAATTTTATTCCTATTTTTTTCTTTTGTTTTCTTTACAGCTTACTCCCTGTGTAGAGATTGAATAACATCGATGATAGGCTGCAACGCTGTCTCACTGCCTTCTCAACTACAGCTTCCCTTTCACGCCCCTCGACTCTTGCAACAACCATCTGGTTACTCTACAAATTGTAAATATTCTTCTGCTCCCTATATTTCATCCCTCCAACCTTCAGCATTTGAAAGAGAGTATTCCAGTCAACATTTTCGACAGCCTTATCTAAGTCTACAGATGATAACCTGTCTTCTGTGAAAACACCAGGATCCAAACTCCTCTTCCTCGAGCCCATCTAACAACAGTTTTTCCATTCTTCTGTAAAGAATTTATGTTAGTATTTTGGTACCATAACTTATGAAACTGATAGTTCGGTGTTTTTCAAACTTGTCAGCACCTGTTTTCTTTGGAATAGGAACTGTTATATTTTCTTGAAGTCTGAGTGAGCCGTGCGTGGCTCGTGTTCCCGCCATCAGGTATTTTACACCCTGTTTTTAACGTGCTTCCACCTCACTACGTTAATTTAAATTACTACTGCCACTGAGTTGCTGCTTTGTTTGACCGTGAGTGGCGTTAGCAGCACGTCGATACGTGCTGCCCTCTCGTAGTATCTTTGCTCGACTGCTATCTTTGTCGTATGAGAGTTCGGGTTGCGAATTCGGGCTGCCAGTCCGTTGGAACGCGTCTGGAGCGCAGTCCGGACCTGCCAGTCGGGGAGTTGCAATGCGGCACTAGTGCAGTCGGGTTGAAGCAGTGACGGCTGCGTCGACATGGCTCGCCCGACCATTGCCGCCACGCATCACTTGAGCCGGGCCGCGGTCTTGGTGGACCGTCGGTCGGTCGTCCTACCGGACGACGCGTTTTGGCTCGCCGATCGTTCATGAGTCGGCTGTGTGTGTGTGTGTGTGTGTGTGTGTGTGTGTGTGTGTGCGTGCGCGCATTGACTCCCGATTTGTCTTCGTGCATGTTTAGTTACTGTTGGGTATCATTCAGGTCTTTGTGGAAGTGTTTGTCACGTTGTGTGTGTAGTTGGCGTTATTTCCACTAACGACTATTTTAGATGTTGTCGGCGTTCTGAAGGAATAGGTCGGTTGCTGCGGACCAGTGAAGTTATCTCCGCACGGTGCTGTCGGCTGGGTCCGCTGGCGGTCCCTGCGCAGTGTCGGAGCGTGTGTAGAGTTGTCCGATCGCTACGTGCTTCGTAGTTCACCGACGTCAAAGTTGAGTAGTGGTTTCAACTACCCAAGCCACGTCCATTCATGTTGTGGTTGTTCGTTTCGGTGGTTCGCTGTTGGGGAGGTCTTCCTGTGAGCAACGCCGAGTGTTTCTATTGCTGAATGCTGAAATTTAGCCGCCATGCAGTGCAATTAACTATATTGGTTGACTACAATTCAAGTGCTCCAGCGGAATTTTCTGCCTTGTGGCCGTTAGTGTTTTGGTTACCTCCCCTCCAACAAAATTTCAGGCAGCGTCCTTTCCTCACCTGTTGTCGCTGTCCAACATGGTGAGTATTTTTGACAGCTAATACATATTCCATTGTGGATAATGACGTTCGTAACCTTTTGTGCTTGAGTTCTCACGTACCGATTGGTGGCAAGCAAGTCGTTTTGTCGGTCGGTCCGTGCCTGTCCCGTGGTTGGGTTCCTATGTGAACGAGGGCAGACCGACCTCCCTGGAGTCTTCTGAGTGCCGTTTTCTTTATTGTCCTTCTCACCGGTGTTTAATTCTCTGTTTATAATCTGAAATAGCCAATGATTTAAATAATTCTTACTTTTACTGGATTTTATGTATCTTGGAAAATCAATTGTAGGCCTTCAGCCACTTAAAGACTTACTATAAAAAAAAAAAAAACATTGCGGCCTTTTGCCTTTGAAAGGTTATGGTAATTTATTTTAAATTCTTGAAAATTTTATTGTGGGCGTTCAGCTATTTGTATTGCATCTTGTTTACGTTTGTCTATTCACCCTTGGCTGAGATATATCTCGTTGCTTTAAGATTTCTTGTTTGGACGCCCTCAGCCGTGAATTAACTGTCTTTTGAAACTCGTAGGTCTAAAGCAGGGGCGCACAAGGTGCATGCACCGGTGCATCGCACAGTGCAGAGTGCAGGAGACGGCTGCGCTTTGTTGACGACGGTGCAGACCCCCCACTCCTCGGCTTTGCGCAGCAGCGCTGCCTCTCACCTCCTTAGCTTGTGTCGCTCGCGCCGCCTGTCTTGACCTGTTTCAAAGCTTTTACCCTGTTGTCTTCGTCATTGCCAAATACTAATGTACACTAGGTGGAGAGCTTAGTTTGGTGTACCGGTACAAAAGAGATTTACATAATAACTGTAATGGTAACAATTTTAAATTTGGTTTAAACACAAATGTATCTTCCTATGTGCTCTTTATTTTATTTGCAATTATGCTACTAAGATCTGGAACAAGAGATTGGCTGCAAGCAATTCTGAGAGAATTTTTTAAATTACAATTAGAAATACTCGCACGCAATCTAGTTTATGTTCAAGACAAAACAGAAAAAAACCTTTCACATACACAGGTGGAACCAAACATAGAAATAATCTTCGCTGTTTCTCTGAGTCACTTGGGAAATTCTTCCTTCGGCAAATTCTGGTAGAATTGGAGCAAACCTTCTGTATTGTAAAACACATCCTTTCGGTGAACATCGCTTTGCAAATCAATTAGTTCGAAATGTAAATCTGAAGGCACACTTTCAATATCCATCGAAAAAGGTTTCACAAAAACATCGAGAATTGGCTGCAGGTAGGTAATTTCCTGAAACAATAACAAAGCCAATGTTAATAAATGAAAGTAATGTAAGCCGTTGTTTTGAAGTACTAAAATGCGATAGATTTTAATAAACATGTAATGTGTACTATTGGTTTTAATGTAATGTTACACTTGCATATGTAACGCAATCTCCTTTATTTAGCTGTATGTCATATACCGGCACATTACCTGGAATCGGTCGTTAAACGTATTTTCAAGGGATTGTAGCACCTCGACGTATTTTTCAAAGCCTGCTGCTTCCTGCACAGATGCTGTCAAACAAAAACATAGTACCGTTTTGATTAGATCGGTTATAAAAATCAGGCTGTTTTAATAAAGGTACAATTTATATCTCGCTTACCTAGTTCAGGAAAGTGTTGCGTATTTTTCTCTGAAAGGTTGTTTCTGAGGAGCTTCAGTTTATACTGGAAAGCGTTTATTTTGCTGATCATATCGTTGATGAGATTGTTTTCTTTTTGGAGTTTCGGACTTAAATCATTTAGGAGAGCCATAATGTCTGATAAAAATACTAAATCAGCTACCCATTCAGGGTCATGAAAGAGTGGTGCCGGACGTCCTTTGCTCTCCAAAAACTGAGCCACAGTGTGGCGTAGTCGAAAAATTCGTGAAATCACTTTCTCTTTGCTCAGCCAGCGCACCTCAACGTGGTAGGGAATATCTGTATCCTCTCCTCCAAGGGAAATCAAAAATTCTTTGAATTGACGGCGAGTGAGTCCATGAGAACGAATGTAGTTCAGGATACGCACCACTACCTTCATCACATCTTGAAGACCGATAACTTTCGCACAAAGAGCCTCTTGGTGTGCAAAACAATGAACGGAAGGTAAATCGGCATGTTAAGTTCTTTCCGCTGTAAGTAGGCTGTTTATGTTTTATTATTGGCAACGTTACGTAGCGGTCTGTGTGAGAATCACTGGCTGTGCTGTGTGCAGTCTGTGGCTGGTTTGCATTGTTGTCTGCCATTGTAGTGTTGGGCAGCGGCAGCTGGATGTGAACAGCGCGTAGCGTTGCGCAGTTGGAGGTGAGCCGCCAGCAGTGGTGGATGTGGGGAGAGAGATGGCGGAGTTTTGTAATTTGTCATGAACTGCTATATATATTATGACTTTTGATGACACTAAGGTAAATACATTGTTTGTTCTCTATTAATATATTTCATTTGCTAACTATCCCTATCAGTAGTTAGTGCCTTCCGTAGTTTGAATCTTTAATTTAGCTGGCAGTAGTGGCGCTCGCTGTACTGCAGTAGTTCGAGTAATGAAGATTTTTGTGAGGTAAGTGATTTCTGAAAGGTATAGTTTAATGTTACTCAGGGCCATTCCTTTGCAGGGATTTTTGAAAGTCAGATTGCGTTGCGCTAAAAATATTGTATGTCAGTTTAAGCACAGGCTTGTATAATTGTTCAAAGGGGACGTTTCATAAATTACAAAACTCCGCCATCTCTCTCCCCACATCCACCACTGCTGGCGGCTCACCTCCAACTGCGCAACGCTACGCGCTGTTCACATCCAGCTGCCGCTGCCCAACACTACAATGGCAGACAACAATGCAAACCAGCCACAGACTGCACACAGCACAGCCAGTGATTCTCACACTGACCGCTACGTAACGTTGCCAATAAGAAAACATAAACAGCCTACTTACATAGCCCCCTATATTCACTATGAGAAGGAATTCTGTTATCCTCAAATATAAGTTGCATTAATAATATGTTATTTTCTTTGTAAAGTTGTTTACAATTCTGTTCTATTTCAATGTTCATGTGTGAAATTAATGTTTCGAAAACTATTCTCATTATTTTATATATTTACTTATGTCATAATTCCTGTAACTCTGATGGATATGTTATTTCGATTCTTTTGTAAAGCCTGTACTACAAATGTTATCTGTATTGTTATGTTCTTTAATGATGTATTTTGTACCTTTGTTATTGTATTCTCATGTTATAATATTGTAATTGACACCAGTTCTTCAAATTAAGTATCATTTCACTGTACACGTTTCTGTTGGTCATAGTATATGGACAATATGCGAGAAGTAGGGACTGATAGTGTTTGCACGTGTGTTAATAATTCAGCAAGGGACTGGATAACAGCATTGCTGGTTCTAAGGACATGTCAAACAAATTCTTTTTGTGAGTGCACAAGTGGTGGTTTATGGACTTGCTATATTCTCCGCAAGACTCTTCGATGGTGATTGTGCACCTGCACAGTCGCAACAGATGGCTGCTGGCCGTCTCTACAAGGACTACAGTGGGTCTACATCTTTGATGACCCAACAATACCATTATTTCTACAAGGACTACAGTGGGTCTACACTTTTGCTGACTCACCAGTACCATTATTTCTACAAGGACTGCAGTGGGTCTGCACCTATGGTGGCCCACCAGTACCATACTCTCTACCAGGACTACAGTGGGTCTGCTCTGTGATGACCTACCTACCAATATTCTTCAAAACGTCGAATGACTCTACTGTGGGTTTGCTCTGTTGTGGCCAATTACCTGTCAGCATGTCAAGAGTCAGCATTGTCTTTCCGTTGGAAGGACAACTCTACTTCTTCAAGACTGCATGGAAATCCACTGCTTCCGTGTGCATTGTCTTTTACTGCTCAGACTTTGAGAAAAGAAACGGCAGTTTCACTGTGATGAATGATCAGAACTGTCTTATGGACTGAGAGAAAATTTTAGCTTTTGACCGACATTGTATTAATAAGTGTGTGCATTTGATATTTTTCTTACTGTAATTATGAAAATTTTTTTCAAATCTGTATTGGCCAGTGCCCAAGACAATTTGTAAAATTTTTTGTGGGGAGCATGGGGGCTATGTAAGTAGGCTGTTCAAGTTTTCTTATTGGCAACGTTACGTAGCGGTCTGTGTGAGAATCACTGGCTGTGCTGTGTGCAGTCTGTGGCTGGTTTGCATTGTTGTCTGCCATTGTAGTGTTGGGCAGCGGCAGCTGGATGTGAACAGCGCGTAGCGTTCCGCAGTTGGAGGTGAGCCGCCAGCAGTGGTGGATGTGGGGAGAGAGATGGCGGAGTTCTGTAATTTGTCATGAACTGCTATATATATTATGACTTTTGATGACACTAAGGTAAATACATTATTTGTTCTCTATTAATATCATTCATTTGCTAACTATCCCTATCAGTAGTTAGTGCCTTCCGTAGTTTGAATCTTTAATTTAGCTGGCAGTAGTGGCGCTCGCTGTACTGCAGTAGTTCGAGTAATGAAGATTTTTGTGAGGTAAGTGATTTCTGAAAGGTATAGTTTAATGTTACTCAGGGCCATTCCTTTGCAGGGATTTTTGAAAGTCAGATTGCGTTGCGCTAAAAATATTGTATGTCAGTTTAAGCACTGGCTTGTATAATTGTTCAAAGGGGACGTTTCACCGCAGTAGGCCAGTAAACCCTTTTGCTTTACCGCACATTGCTGGTGCCTCGTCTGTGATTACGGAAAACAGCTTTTCCCAAGGGAGTCCTATTCCTTCAGCTGCCATTTCAACAGCTGCTAAAATATCCGCCCCTGTAACACTGTCCTTCAACGAAATCATATCCAGGAGCTCTTCCGTTACATGTAGGTCGTCGTCTACGCCGTGTCGTTAATAACCGTGAACTCATCATGTGCGATGCAGTACGCTAGGAAGTTTTCAATTTTGCCTGCCAGTAGTTCATGCAAATTCTCAGCAATGTCGTTGATTCTCCGATGTATTGTCATTCTGGAAAGTGGTATTCTACTGTACGAGGGAGCTAATGTGGGATTCATTGTCTGTACTACGTCCAAAATAATGTTTTTTTTATTAATGGCCCATCCATAAATGGCCTCCCAGCTCTTGCAAAACGTAGAGCAATTTTGTAACTAGCTCTGAGAGTCCTTTCGCAACACCCCTCATCTTCTTCACCCTAAAGTAGAGAAAAAAGATATGTTAGAAATAATTTATGCGAAAACGAAAACTAAGGAATCTAAACAAATGTTATTTCGTTTCGCATGACCTTTAACCAAAGTATACATGCTAAAGTACTTGCAACAAACCTCGTTTGTAGGTACAGAATTCTCTTCGGCAAGAGTTTGCAACTACCGTAATTCTTCCTCTCTGGCACCCCTGTTATATCACTATACTTTTCTGAATGCAGTTTTCTGTAGTGCCTTTCAATAGACGATTTTCCGACACACGTAATTAGTGTACCGCAGATTAGACATTTGGCTTTATCGTCACAACGCACAAAAAGTAGGAAAGTTCCCATTCCGGTTTAAATTGACTTTTGGCAATTTTCCCTTCTTTTTTGTAGCAGATAGTTCCATTATTCCGGTAACTGTCTTGCGCTTACGTATTCCAATGTTGACTAATCGGTCTGGCGGCGCATTCGGCAGCGCACAGCGTCGGCCTCACCCAGCAAGCCGAGTTGAGGCGAAGTATGCCGAGTTCAACCGATACACTGTGCAGGCACTCGCTGCACCTCGCTTTGCACGCGTTCGGTTTTCCGTGTTTGTGCGGCCCTGGTCTAAAGGTTCGGCTATGTGCCGTTTTGGTTTAAAGATTTTATTACATTACAATAAATTACATTTTTGAGTGAACCTGACCGACACCTTATTTGGCCCTTTCCACAATCCTAATCACCTGTTCTGCCCAGCGGGTTTAGCGGGCGTATCACTGAGAGTATTTCGTCCATCTCATACATCTTGCTTACCAGATGGAAGAGTTTTGTCATGAGTGACTGTCCCAAGGTTATCAGTAGTTCTAACGGAATGTTGTGTACCCCCGGGGTCTCGTTTTGAGTTAGGTCTTTCAGTGCTCCGTCAAATTCTTCACGCAGCATTGTTTCTCCCATCTCATCTTTATCTATGTCCTCTTTCATTGTTGCCCTGAAAAACATGTCCATTGCACAGACCCTTTACATATTCCTTCCACCTTTCTGGTTACTCTTCTTTGCTTAGGACTGGTTTTCCATCTCAGCTCTTGATATTCATAGAAATGGATCTCTATTCTCCAAAGGTCTCTTCAACTTTTCTGGGGGCTGTATTTATCTTACCCCCAGTGATATATGCTTCTACATCCTTACATTTGAGGGGCTCGGCAGTAAACAATGGTAAGGGACAGTCTGCGAGAAACAGTGATATTAATTGTGAAATGTCATGTTTCATTCGTATTAGTAAAAAGTTTCACGAAAAACCGATAGATGGCACCAGTTTGTCAATTTTCAGATTTTCGCTGTTGGCAGCTTTTACGATTCGTATGCAAGTAAACAATGGTAAGTGCCTGAAACATAGTGCTAGTGAGAGTGAACTTTGTGTAGAAACAAGCTTTTCACTAGGTTTTGAAAGAGTGTGGAGATGATCTGATAAAGACCCGGAATACGTTCCTGAAGAAGTAAACACCTCTAGAGTTGTTGACAATCAGGTAAATATGAATATCTATTTCTGCAAGTAAATAGTGTTAAGCTTCGTCCCTTAAAATTATGTACATTAATTTACTTGACAATGTGATGCCAATAATGTTAAGGGCTAACCTTAACATTACTAACGTGCCATAGTACGAAATCCAGATTAGTTTTCTATGAAGTATTACGGTATCTGTAAATGTAGCTATGTTGATACCTAGTCTTCTAACAACAATCTGCATTAAGTTACGGTTCTATTATTATGGAGTTTCTCTATTCCACATGCTTATCTTTTTCAAGATTTTATTTCTAGAGAAGGTGTGTGGAAGGACATCGATGTATATGTTACATAATGAAAACTAGTGTGGATGTATAGTTTTAGGCATTTCATTATTCTTAGAACTGTGCAGAATGTTACTCTTATGATTTTGATTTTTTTGTAGGTTCAGAGGCTTCTTGGAGGTAGATATTACTCCGAAGATACATGCCGCACAGTTTTCCATACTTAGACTAGCATTTTTTATGTTCGGCTTAACCGAACTATCGGATTACCGGGATTCGGATTAGCGGGACTCGGCTGTACGTCGAGGAATGTCACTCAGCAAGCAAAAGTTCTGTTTCCATAAACAAATTTCGACGAATATTTACCGAGGAATTCAATATAAGTTTTAAGAGCCCTAAAATTGACACCTCTCATCAGTGTGATTGAATTTATGTAGCGATCAAGCAAGCTGAGAAATTTAAAAACGAAACTGAAATACATTCATTGCGAGTGAAGCAGGAGATTTGCCATCGAAAAGCAGAAGTTGGGAATCTGCAATACGTAAAGCAATGAAAGTAGCAAAACAAGGTAAAAATGTTCCTCCAATCACGTTCGATTTGCCACAGACACTATCCACGCCTAAACAGAGGATTGGGCCAATATTTTATAAGCATGAAATATGGTGCTACAATTTTAGTGTCCATTCTTGTGCAGATAGCCAAGGATATTTTTTTTCTCTGGGATGAAGCAACAGCTAAAAGGGGACCAGACAAAAAAGCAAACTGTTTAAATATGTGCTTTGAAAAGAATGACGTCAAAAATGAAAATTTGATTGCGTTTTCCGACAACTGTGGTGGACGAAACAAGAATTATACTGTAGTGGCGTTTTGGCTATACCTGTTCAAGTCTGGTCGTTTCAGATGCATCGAACACACCTTTCCTCAGTGTGGACATACCATGCTACATAGTGACAGAGACTTTGCTCAAGTGTGTATGGCGCTTATCATTGGGAAGAAATTCTAAGAATATCCCAGCGAAAGAAGCCACTCAAGGTATATCGTATGACTCAAGAATGTTTCTACAGCTTGTCAGCACTGAAACACTTGTTCCACCAACCACAGGCATCAAATGTTAAAAGCAAATTCAGTATTAGAAGTTGTGTTCGACTCTTATTTTCTGCTGAGCTACAAGGTCCCACCTCAACATTAATGTTTATTGATACATACAATGGTTGCCTAGAATCTGTTGCCTTATCAAAACATGGAAGACCTGCAAGCAGTTATTTCCAGGCAGAGCTTAAACCGAAATATTCTGGGCCTCTTCCTATTAAAGAAGACAAGCTCAGAGACATTCTCTCAAGTTTAAAATGGATGCCTCCTGTATACCACGATTGGTACAACTCACTCCAAGCAGACGGAGGTAGTGTGCTTCAGCAACAAGAAGACGAAGAAGGAAGATTATGATATCAAAGGTATCCGGACACCCCCAGAAAACACGTTTTTTGTATTAGGTGCATTGTGATGCCACTTGCAGCCAGGTATTCCACATCAGTGATCTCAATAGTCATCAGACATTGTGAGAGAGCAGAAAGGGGCGCTCCGCGGAACACACAGACTCCGAACGTGGTCAGGTGATTGGGTGGCATTTGTGTCATACGTCTGTACGCGAGGTTTCCACAAACATAGCCTAGGTCCACTGTTTTCGATGTGATAGTGAAGTGGAAACGTGAAGGGACACGTACAGCACAAATGCGTACAGGCCGACCTCGCCTGTTGACTGACAGAGACCGCCGACAGTTGAAGAGGTTCGTAATGTGTAATAGGGAGACATCCATCCAGACCATCACACAGGAATTTGAACCGCATCAGGATCCACTGCAAGTACCGGGTGATCAAAAAGTCAGTATAAATTTGAAAACTGAATAAATCACGGAATAATGTAGTTAGAGAGGTACAAATTGACACACATGCTTGGAATGACATGGCGTTTTATTAGAACCAAAAAAATACAAAAAGTTCAAGAAATGTCCTACAGATGGCGCTACATCTGATCAGAATAGCAATAATTAGCATAACAAAGTAAGACAAAGCAAAGATGATGTTCTTTACAGGAAATGCTCAATATGTCCACCATCATTCCTCAACAATAGCTGTAGTCGAGGAATAATGTTGTGAACAGCACTGTAAAGCATGTCCGGAGTTATGGTGAGGCATTGGCGTCGGATGTTGTCTTTCAGTATCCCTAGAGATGTCAGTCGATCACGATACACTTGCGAATTCAGTTAACCCCAAAGCCAATAATCGCACAGACTGGTCTGGGGACCCGAGAGGCCAAGCATGACGAAAGTGGCGGCTGAGCATCCGATCATCACCAAACGACTTGCGCAAGAGATCATTCACGCGTCTACCAATATGGGGTCGAGCGCCATCCTGCATAAACACCGTACGTTCCAGCAGGTGTTTATCAGCCAGGCTGGGGATGATGCGATTCTGTAACATATCGGCGTACCTCTCACCCGTCACGGTAGCAGTTACAAAACCAGAATCACAGATTTCCTCGAAGAAAAATGGCCGATAACGGTAGATGTGGTAAATCCAGCCCATACCGTGACTTTCTCGTTGTGCAATGGAGTTTCCAAGACAGTTCTAGGATTTTCGGTAGCCCAAATTCTGCAGTTGTGGCCGTTGACAGACCCTCGGGCGTGAAATCTTTGTCGGTCCACAACACTTTACTCAACCAATCGTCATCTTCCGCCATCTTTTGAAACGCCCACACCGCAAATGCCCTCCGCTTCACTAAATCGCTAGGTAACAGTTCATGATGCCGATGGATTTTGTACGGATAGCATCGGAGGGTACGCCTAAGTACCAACCAAACAGTAGTGTATGGAATGCCGGTGCGACGTGCGACTGCACGAGCGCTGACTTCCCCGTGCATAGACGAACCCGCTACAGTCTCCATTACTTCCTGACCTGTCTCAGCAGACTCTAGTGCCTACACGATTGTCATGCGCAGTCGCTGACGTTTTGCTGTCCAGCACCATCTGTCGGACATTTTATGAACTTTGTTTTTTTTTTGTTCTAATAAAACCCCATGTCATTCTAAGTATGTGTGTCAATTTTTACCTCTCTATCTACATTATTCCGTGGTTTATCAAGTTTTCAAATTTATACTGACCTTTTTGATCACCCGTATTATGGCAAATCCGCGGGAGGTGAGATAACTTGGATTTCATGGTCGAGCGGCTCCTCATAAGCCACACATAACGCTGGTAAATGCTAAACGACGCCTAGCTTGGTGTAAGGAGCGTAAACATTGGACGATTTAAGTGTAGAAAAACGTTGTGTAGTGTGACGAATCACGGTACAAAATGTGGCGATCTGTCAGAGACAGCAAAGGACCTGGAAGAGCAGTTAAACGGAGTGGACAGTGTCTTGAAAGGAGGATATGAGAGGAACATCAACAAAAGCGAAACGAGGATTTTTTTTTTTTTTTTTTTTTTCCTTTCTTCAGACTAGACTGGTTTGATGCGGCCCGCCACGAATTCCTTTCCTGTGCTAACCTCTTCATCTCAGAGTAGCACTTGCAGCCTACGTCCTCACTTTCCTGTGCTAACCTCTTCATCTCAGAGTAGCACTTGCAGCCTACGTCCTCAATTATTTGCTTGACGTATTCCAATCTCTGTCTTCCGCTACAGATTTTGCCCTCTCCAGTTCCCTCTAGTACCATGGAAGTCATTCCCTCATGTCTTAGCAGATGTCCTATAATCCTGTCCCTTCTCCTTATCAGTGTTTTCCACATATTATTTTCCTCTCCGATTCTGCGTAGAATCTCCTCATTCCTTACCTTATCAGTCCACCTAATTTTCAACATTCGTCTATAGCACCACATCTCAAATGCTTCGATTCTCTTCTATTCCGGTTTTCCCACAGTCCATGTTTCACTACCATACAATGCTGTACTCCAGACATTCATCCTCAGAAATTTCTTCCTCAAATTAAGGCCGGTATTTGATATTAGTAGACTTCTCTTGGTCAGAAATGCCTTTTTTGCCATAGCGAGTCTGCTTTTGATGTCCTCCTTGCTCCGTCCGTCATTGGTTATTTTACTGCCCAGGTAGCAGAATTCCTTAACTTCATTGACTTCGTGACCATCAATCCTGATGTTAAGTTTCTCGCTGTTCTCATTTCTACTACTTCTCATTACCTTCGTCTTTCTCCGATTTACTCTCAAACCATACTGTGTACTCATTAGACTGTTCATTCCGTTCAGCAGATCATTTAATTCTTCTTCACTATCACTCAGGATAGCAATGTCATCATTGATATCCTTTCACCTTGCATTTTTATTCCACTCCTGAACCTTTCTTTTATTTCCATCATTGCTTCTTCGATGTACAGATTGAAGAGTAGGGGCGAAAGGCTACAGCCTTGTCTTACACCCTTCTTAATACGAGCATTTCGTTCTTGATCGTCCACTCTTATTATTCCCTCTTGGTTGTTGTACATATTGTATATGACCCGTCTCTCCCTATAGCTTACCCCTACTTTTTCAGAATCTCGAACAGCTTGCACCATTTTATATTGCCGAACGCTTTTTCCAGGTCGACAAATCCTATGAAAGTGTCTTGATTTTTCTTTAGCCTTGCTTCCATTTTTAGCCGTAACGTCAGAATTGCCTCTCACGTCCCTTTACTTTTCCTAAAGCCAAACTGATCGTCACCTAGCGCATTCTCAATTTCCTTTTCCATTCTTCTGTATATTATTCTTGTAAGCAGCTTCGATGCATGAGCTGTTAAGCTGATTGTGCGATAATTCTCGCACTTGTCAGCTCTTGCCGTCTTCGGAATTGTGTGGATTATGCTTTTCCGAAAGTCAGATGGTATGTCGCCAGACTCATATATTCTACACACCAATGTGAATAGTCGTTTTGTTGCCACTTCCCCCAATGATTTTAGAAATTCTGATGGAATGTTATCTATCCCTTGTGCCTTATTTGACCGTAAGTCCTCCAAAGCTCTTTTAAATTCCAATACAGGATCTCCTGTCTCTTCTAAATCGACTCCTGTTTCTTCTTCTATCACATCAGGCAAATCTTCACCCTCATAGAGGCTTTCAATGTATTCTTTCCACCTATCTGCTCTCTCCTCTGCATTTAACAGTGGAATTCCCGTTGCACTCTTAATGTTACCACCGTCGCTTTTAATGTCACCAAAGGTTGTTTTGACTTCCCTGTATGCTGAGTCTGTCCTTCCGACAATCATATCTTTTTCGATGTCTTCAGATTTTTCCTGCAGCCATTTCGTCTTAGCTTCCCTGCACTTCCTATTTATTTCATTCCTCAGCGACTTGTATTTCTGTATTCCTGATTTTCCCGGAAAATCTTTGTACTTCCTCTTTTCATCAATCAACTGAAGTATTTCTTCTCTTACCCATGGTTTCTTCGCAGCTACCTTCTTTGTACCTACGTTTTCCTTCCCAACTTCTGTGATGGCCCTTTTTAGAGATATCCTATTCCTTATTGCTGTATCTATAGCGTTAGAGAACTTCAAACGTATCTCGTCATTCCTTAGTATTTCCGTATCCCACTTCTTTGCGTATTGATTCTTCCTGACTAATGTCTTGAATTTCTGCCTACTCTTCATCACTACTATATTGTGATCTGAGTCTATATCTGCTCCTGGGTACGCCTTACAATCCAGTATCTGATTTCGGAATCTCTGTCTGACCATGATGTAGTCTAATTGAAATCCTCCCGTATCTCCCGGCCTTTTCCAAGTATACCTCCTCTTCTTGTGATTCTTGAACAGTGTATTCGCTGTTACTAGCTGAAACTTGTTACAGAACTCAATTAGTCTTTCTCCTCTTTCATTCCTTGTCCCAAGGCCATATTCTCCTGTAACCTTTTCTCCTACTCCTACCCCTACAACTGCATTCCAGTCACCCACGACTATTAGATTTTCGTCCCCCTTTACATACTGCATTACCCTTTCAATATCCTCATACACTTCCTCTATCTGTTCATCTTCAGCTTGCGACGTCGGCATGTGTACCTGAACTATCGTTGTCGGTGTTGGTCTGCTGTCGATTATGATTAGGACAACCCGGTCATTGAACTGTTCACAGTAACACACCCTCTGCCCTACCTTCCTATTCATAACGAATCCTACACCTGTTACCATTTTCTGCTGCTGTTGATATTATCCGATACTCATCTGATCAGAAATCCTTGTCTTTCTTCCACTTCACTTCACTGACCCCTACTATATCTAGATTGAGCCTTCGCATTCCCCTTTTCAGATTTTCTAGTTTCCCTACCACGTTCAAGAATTAGATTAGGGAATGAGACACTTAAAGTAGTAAATGAGTTTTGCTATTTGTGAAGCAAAATAACTGATGATGGTCGAAGAAGGGAGGATATAAAATGTATTCTGGCAATAACAAGGTGAGCGTTTCTGAAGAAGAGAAATTTTTTAACATCGAGTATAGACTTAACTGTGAGGAACTCCTTTCAGAAAGTATTTGCATGAAGTGTAGCCATGGACGATAAAGAGTTTAGACAAGAAGGGAATAGAAGCTTTTGAAATGTGGCGCTAAGGAAGAACACGTATCGAATGAGGAAGTACTGAATAGAATTGAGGGGAAGATACAACAATAACATGAATTCTTCTAATATCTGTCACTATCAATAGTTATATTGCCTTTATTATTATTGTTATTACTCTTCACAAACTCTACAGCATTAGTGACTTACATAGCCTGCATTTATCGCGAATCTCTCGACATAGGTAAAGTCCCAAGCGACTCCTTATATAAGAAAGGTAAAAGAACGGGCCCAAAACATTACAGTGCAATACAACATCCTTACGACCGGTATGTTGCAGAATCCTTGAACAAATTCTCGGTTTGAGTGTAATATATTTTTTTGAGAAGGGAAGCTTATGTCCACAAATAAGCAAGGGTTTAGGAAACATCGCTTTTGCGAAACACTCGCCTTTTTCTCGCATTTGATCCTGCGAACCATGGATGAAGAGCAAGAGGGTTTTTCCTTTTTTTTTTTTTTTTTTTTTTTTCTTTTGACTCAACGGACTTCTGTCTGGTTTGGTGTGGCCCACAACTAATTCCAGTCCTGTGCCAACCTCTTCATCTCACAGCACAATAGCACTTGCACCCTATGTCATCGATTATTGGCTGCGGGTATTCCAGTCTCTGTCTTCCTCTACAGTTTTTACCCAGAAGCTCTCTCTAGTACCATGTCTCTTATTCCCTGGCGCCTTTACAGAGGTCCTACTGTCATGTCACTTCTTCTTGCCAGTATTTTCCATATACTCCTTTCCTCGCCGATTCTTCGGAGAATGTCCTCATTCCTTACCTTAACCGTTCACCTAATTTTCGACATTCTTCTGTAGCACCACGTCTCAGAGGGTTCGATTCTTTCTGTTCTTATTTTCTCACAGTTCATGTCTGGCAACCATACGATACTGTTCCGCAGACGTAGAATCTCAGAAATTCCCTCCTCGAGTTAAGACCTACGTTTAATACTCGAACACGCCCCCAATGCACTCTATCCACCTATCCAACTATTCCTAGATTTCCGCGAAGCATATGACACCTTGTCACAATGCCCACTGTAATCGAAGGTACGAACACATGGAATATATTGCCAGGTATGTGAGTGGCTCGAATACTTCTGAAGTATCAGAACTCAATAAACTGTCCTCGACGGCGAGTATTCATCAGAGACAAGGACATCGTCACGAGTGCCCCAGGGCAGTGTGACACGACTACTGCTGTTTTATGTACACATGAATGATCTGCCGGACAGGTAAGCAGCAGTCTGTGGCTGTTTGCTGATGATGCTGTGGTGTGTGGGAAGGTGTCGTTGAGAAGGTGTCGCCATTGAGTGATTTGGAGGAAGGTACAAGATGACTTAGACAAAACTTCTACTCTGTGTGATGAAGCTTGCTCCAAATGTAAAAAATTGTAAGTTAACATAAGTATGTAGGAAAAACAAGCCTATAATATTCGGCTACGGTACAAGCAGCCTGCTGTTTGACACAGTCGTCTCGATTAAATATCCTGACCTAACATTGCAAAGCAATAATAATTTGGATGAGCATGTAAGGACAGTAGTAGGGAAGGTGAATGGTCGACCTCGGTGTACTGTGACAATTTTAGGGAAGTGTAGTTCACCTGTAAAGGGGATCGCATATACGGCACTAGCGCGACTCACTATTGTATACTGTTCGATTGTTCGGGAATCGCACCAGGTCATAGTCAGTATTGTTTACACAAATTGTCTTTTTAGACACTCAAATAATATTAATATTATTTAATAATATTAAAATTATTATCTCGTAAATAACTGTAATGTACAAAATTTACTGTGTGAAACCTTGTTCCTGTGTAAGAGAGAGCCTGATGGCCGTAATCACATCAGGTTAAATAAATAAAAACTTAAGTAGAGATTATGGTACGAAAAGTGGATGACAGGTCGACAACCAGTAGAAGAAAAGGAAATGTATTTCGTTCACAACGCAGTGATGTAAAAATTACTCTCTTGCCAGATTATTGTGCGTCATCAGGTTGGATTAAAAGTTGAGCCAGAAAAGATTCAGCAAAGAGCAGCGGATACCTTCGAAGTATCGTTTGATAAACAAGTAATGCGAAGAAGTGGGAAGTGATGGTGACAGGAAGGAATGAGAATAGAGTGGCAAAGTTTGTATGTATTAGAGGGAAAGCACTACAAAAAGTGGAAAGTTTGAACTATGTAGGGAGCATAACAGAAGAGGGAAAGAGTGATAATGACAGTAGTGAAAGAGGGGGACAAGCCAATGGTTTCAGAGTGTAAGAAGCCTGATCTGGACGGTATGTGCCATCAAAGTGCAAGGAAATGTTATACCGAGTATATTATGCTCTAATAATCACGTATGCATCAGTAATGTGGGTAATGAAGAGTAGGGTAATCAGGATACATGCTTTCCATATGAAATTTCAAAACATCAGAACAGTAGCTACTAGAACAGACAGAGTAAGGAATGCGACAGTGTCGGAAATATTGAAATAAATGCCCATGCAAGAAACCATAGGAAAGACAAGATTAAGATTATATGGGTATGTCAAAAGAAGGAGAGTTGGTAGGATACCGAGTTAGGCCCACGACCAGAGACCAAGAGGAAAACTGAGAGAGAGATGGATCGTTGGAGTGAAGGAATATGTAAAGAAGAGAAGAGAAGAGTGAGACGGGGTGGAGACAGAAAAATGGCAGGAGGACAGGTAGGGCCTGGCATATTTATGCTCTAATCAGAACCTGCTAGGGGCTGAAAACTGTAGAACATGATGATGATGATTGTCTGTTAAGCGCGAGAACATTAAGGGGGGTAGGGCGTCAAACGGGCCGACTTGGAGCAGGAGAGGCACCATAGGACATTTTATTTTCTACTGTCTATACTTTTACAAATAAATTCATAAAACTTTGTCAGCATGACCAGGAAGGATTCAGGATTCAAACTCATAGCAGTGGAAGTGCAAAAACAGAACAAAATAAATTTTTTTAGATATGAAATTTCATCATTTTTTCACTTACTGTTGTAACTGTGGTAAAAATTGGGATAATTAACTACAAAATTTGATTTTTTTCTAAACATAAAGTTTAAAACGTAACAGCTCATTCATTTTTTCATAAATTAAATAGATTCTAGAGTTTCAGACACCTGTAAGTATGGTTTGTATGCTGTGCAAAATTCATCGAACAGTCTCTCTTACTTATGAAGAAAAGTGTACCTATAGCAACAAATGCAGCCAATAGTAAGTGAAAAAATGATGAAATTTTACATGTAAAAAAATTATTTTGTAATGTTTTTGAACTTCCGGTGCTACGAGCGTGAATCCTGAATCCTTCCTGGTCATGCTGACAAAGTTTTATGAATTTACTTCTAAAAGTATAGACAGTGGAAATTAAAATGTCCTGTGGTGCCTTTCCAGCTCCAAGGCGGCTCGTTTCACGTCCTACCCTCCTTAAAAGTATGTTCAACAAACTCCAGTGAGAGCCACTACATTAGATATTATGCATGACGGAATTGTTTGCAGTTAAATTTCCGAGAGGAAGTGTCGGGTAGTGTTTTAGATCTTGCAATATACCGCTCGTCAAATGAGCACGACGAGGAAATCAGAGACATTAATGCTGATATGGAGGTTTATCGACAGTCGTTTTTCCCATTAACCATCCTCGAATGGAACAGAGAAAGGAAGGTATCGAAGCGATACCAAGAAAATACATCAACCACCGTAAGGTGGCTACTCGAGTATACAAAGCCATTTCCTCCAGAAACAGGAGGTAAATCATCGATGCTCGCCTCGCGTGGCAGTGTGTCCACGCGAACATTTATGTGTGTGAGGATTGCTGTGTTGATAAACATGTTACATTTTTCGTTTCGGACCGATTTGGAACTGAGTGCCGGCTCGAGTAATGCGAAGCAATCGCTCGTCGGCGAAATCTATTAGGGAGGAAGCTCCGTGCGGAGTGTTGCGCTGAGGCGGGCAGAGAGGGAGAGAGAGCTGTTTGTTGTGTGTGTGGCAGGGGGCGGCAGCCACCGCCAGTGTTTGCCTTTGCCCGTAAAGCGCTGTTTGGCGGTGGGTGGGGGCAGAGAGGAGGCGGCCGTGTTTATTGCCGCGGCCGGGCTATTTCACGCGTGGACAGGCGGCGCAACACGCACTGCCGTGGCGCCCGCGGCTGCCGCTCTGCGCTCCGCCTCTACAGCAGGTGAGCTCGGCCCGCTCGCTCCTAGCGTGACCTCCTGTGTACCCACGTGCATGCTTCCTCAGAATGCCTCTGGGCAGGCATCACCAACTGATATCTCCAGTCCACTCAGTACCAGCCTAGATGCTTCCCCGTTACGAGCCTATCTCTTACGAAATTCTATACCGGCGATGGCAAGGAAAGTGGTAATGGAAAAGACAAATATCGAATACAGGATAACCGAAACAGCTATTAGTTATCCTATTAAAACCGCACACTGGTCACTTCGGAGAGATGCAGGTGGTGGAGAACTGGTGCCAGAGAATCATTTGACTCTCCATGGCAGATGTAAGTCATGGGAATGAGTCTGTGTACAATGAAGGCTTTCACGAGCGGATGGTACTGTTGTTGATAATTCTTCCGGGTTATATGGCCGTGGTCCGTGGCCATATAACCCGGAAGAATTATCAACAATACTACGTTGGACAAAAAGTTAGTAATAGAAGTATTCCATGGACCACGGCCATATAACCCGGAAGAATTATCAACAACAATGAGTCTGTGTGTCAGTCGGTTGCATCGAATAAGCAAAGTAAGATGGTTCGACGCAAGACATTGACAGAACGTAGCTGCCAGCTGTGTTTCGACATGTCCATGACGAGTTCTCGATTTGTTTGTGTGCAAATGTGGGCGATCCTACGTATCTATAGGGTGATTCTCGAAGATATTCAAATATTTTAATATGTTGTTCTACAAGTAAAACTAAAGAAAAAAGTTCATATAAACATAGGTCCGCAAATGTTTAGTTTCGGAGCTACTGCTAATAAAAGATTTTGCCTGAAATTTAGCAATTTCGCTAGACTGTACGAGTTTAAAGTAAAGCACGATTTCCATTTGTTTTGTTGTTATTGATCTGCTGATTCTAATAAAACATGTCCCAGACATGTATCTGCAGCAGTTTTCCAGAACATCCTGAGAAGCAAAGAAGTTAGTTCGTACAATTTTTAATTTGTTAATTATTTGGCCCAATTTGTTTTTAAATTCAAGGCAATTGCAGAAAGTTTTCAACGTAAGTCGTAGAGAATTTAACTGTGGAGAATTTAATTATTAAGTGAAACTGTTTGAATGTGTCAGATAATCTGCTTTTATTAACACCATAGCACACGTGAATTCACGTTAAACCGGAAGAAACAAAGCCCAGTGTTATGAAGTTGTGCACTGTACACACAGTTTCACAGTACATTCACAATAAATGTTCAAAAATGTCACCACCGAATTCAATGCATTTACCTGCACGAATATGAATAGATTTTGTTGCTCGTTTCAGTTTCAAAGGGTCGCTCTTAATTACGTCTATTGCCTCACGTGTGTTGGCTTTGTCTTCATAAACTATGCGCTGCAGTCATGGACTGTATGGCTGGTCCCGGCAGAGGTTCGAATCCGCCCTCTGGCATGGGTGTGTGTGTTTGTCTTTAGGACAATTTAGGTTAAGCAGCGTATAAGCTGAGGGACTAATGACCGTAGCAATTAAGTCCCGTAAGATTTCACGCACATTTGAACATTTTTCATAAACAGTGGTGTTAAATCGGGAGATCTGTGTGGCCACAGAGGTGTAGCACCACGACCAGTAGATTTCTGTGGAAAATATTCATTTAAATGTGGAGTAACGGCGTTGGTGAAATGCGGAGGCACGGCGTCACGTTGAAAATTACGAGGGTTGGAACTTTAATAGTGGAAACTATTTATTTGCAGCTCGTACAAAACAGATACGTGTTTCAAAGTTTTACTGACTTTCAGAGTAGTCACCAGCATTGTGTATAACCCGTTTCCAGCGATTTGGAAGTCGTAGGATAGATACTCTTAGCACTGCAAGTTGTATCGTCAGTCCGAGTGGGGCGGTCTATTGCCCGAAGAATTTCTAGCCGTTCTGAAGGGAATGCCGTGAAATATTTCCTTTAGCTTAGGAATCGATTTGAACGTACGAGGACTTAAGTCAGGGGAGTGCAGTAGGTGGTAAAGCACTTAGCAGCCCCATCAGTCAAACAAATCAGTAACAGCTTGCACTGTACATGCTTGACCACTGTCCTGGAAAATGATGGTCAGGTCCTGCAGAAAATGTCGTCTCTTCTGTCTGTATGTTGTTCATTTTTGGAACACAACCTGCTACCAGCCTAGAGACAAAAGTGATGACACTTTCTGCAGGACATGACTATCATTTTGCAGGACAATGCTCAAGCAGGTACAGTGCTAGCTGTTACTGATTTGTTTGACTGATTGGGCTGATAAGTGCTATACCGCGTACCGCACTTCCCTGACTTAAGCCCTCATGAGTTCAACTCGATTTCTGAACTGAAGAAGACACTTCACGGCATTCGCTTCAGAACTGCTACAAATTCGTCGGGCAGTAGACCACGCCGCTCGAACTGTCAACACAACTGGCACTGCTTAGAGTATCCTTCAACTTCCACATCGTTGGCAGCGGGCTATACACAATGCTGGTAACTACTCTGAAGGCCAGTAAAACTTTGAAACACGTATCTATTTTGTACGAGCTGTAAATAAATAGTTGCCACTATTAAAGTTCCAACCCTCGTATATTTGCAATCGCATGGCAAGTGGAAGATCTTCGAGCAAGCGGGGCATTTCTTCTTGAAGGAATTGTAAGAACGTCTCGCCAGTTAAACGTCCTGGCAAAATGAATGGTCCAGTAAAGTTCCAAGTTGCTACTCCAGGCGGGTGCAAAATGAATGTGCATAACGGAGAATAATAAACGTTAAAATGAAGATATGGCCCCATCTGAGTACCCCCTGAAGCAGATCTGAGGATCTCTTAATTCTATAAATTACAATCTAAACATAAATGAATGATGAAGCATCTAATCCTACTAAATGATAAACGTTATTCCTGCTTATATATTTATTTTAGATTTAAAAAAAACCTTAGGGTAAACCTTGGTAATTTTGAGAGCATTTCTGTATTAAGTTAATTGAAAGTACATAAAAAATATTTTGTTAGCCTGCTAAATTACATATGTAAGCCTGTTCTTAAATGCATTACTAAATATGTTGAATGTTACGATTAGTTGATTCCACATTCTCTCCCTTCTGAGTTCATCAGCTAAGAATTTATTTTTCTTTATACCCCTGGTAAGTTCGTGACATTACTTGGGTAATTTCGTGATAATGCATTAATTAAATAATGAAAGCATTGTATTTCTATAAAAGATTTGATTTTGACATTTTGCGACATTGAGGCTTATTTATGGTAATAATGATAAAGTACTGACGAAGTAATGAGCAAAAACACTGAATTGAATTTACTGGTTAAATGAAAGCCTTATTTTAGTCTTCATCAGAAAGAATTTGACACTTGTTGCACATAAAAACTTCCTCACTCACTTCAAAAGTATGCTGACGCTTCGAATGGTACTACATTAAACAAAAACTACACTGAATCCATACTGCCCCTGATTTTTTCCTCGCGTCTTCTAAATAATTGTGGCCACAGAATCCTCCTCCGTCCTCTTCTTTGTCACTCCAGAAGTGCTGGGTCGTGGATTTACTGTATCTTCCTTTCGTGGCCTAGCTATAAATCAATAAATTTCATTAAAATAAAGAAACAACAACTCAAAGGAACAACTGTCAACTCTGTTAATGAAGCACGTGAGATAGTTTTTAGAAAATCCGCAGGTCTACCTCTGTTTCTTTTGGGAGCTGCTTCTTAAATTGGAATCAGACATTTTGCCTTGCTATCTTTCTCCTCCGCTTGCGTTTGTTCCCATCATCTGTTAAGACAGACAAAACAAGAAGTTCATTCACCTCTAAAAGACTTTCTGAATCATCTAATGCTGGTTGCAGATTGTCTTCTGCAGGTTTGTCTGTCAACTTTGATGTTGCTATTGGCTCATCAGTCACAGCGGCAGGATTAAATGGATATATCCCAGTATTCCTAAAAGCTGATGTGATGGTCTCAGGCCTGAAAGCACAATAGTAAGCAGGTTTGAACAATTTGTGGAAATTAGATCTGTTGGGTCTGAGACCTGGATTCTTGATCATGCAGCTATTTAAAGATTTTCCCCATGATCTTTTAAGTTGCCTATATACCCCTACATTCAATGGTTGCAGAATGTGAGTAGTTCGAGAAGGAAATGTCAGAATAAAGATCTGGTTCTTCTTGACCAGGCCAATAACCACCTTTGAAATGTGGGATCTTTGGGAATCCATTACTAAAATTACAGGTCTTGCAGGAGGTATACATTGTATGAAATTATTGAACCATTCCAGAAAAAGTTCTCCATTTATCCACCCTTTTGGTATAGTTTCACAATGGTGCCAGGAATCACGTCTTTCAGAAGATCTTCTGACATTCGAACACCCTTAAATATCACCGTACGTGGTATCCAGTGAACACAAGCATTGAGACAGGCGATCAATGAGTGATTTTCACCTCGATCAGCAAACGTTCTGCTGAGAGCCCTATATCATTGCAATTCCATACTAGATCTGGATGATCTAGATATGTTACTAATGCTTCTAATTTTTGATAAAAGTCAGTAATTATTGACCTATTTCCTATTGCAGACCTATAAGCAGCTATATTTTCAGGCACTGTTAAGGTAAGCCCATAAGGTGTTTTAAAATCTTTCCACCACCAGTCCCCTGCAGCTTGTTCTTTTTCATTGAAGGGATGTTTCCCACCTGTTACTGTAGCTAGCTTATATGCCAGTTTTCGAATCTGAATTACAGTCAATCCGACCCCTAATTCCCGCATAGAAAGTATGTCATTGCATATTCTTTGTTCTATTTGTAAAGGTTAAGCAAACGATTTCCCTAATTTAGGTAGGCCTACACATTCACCTTCAATCCTGCTAAGAAAGTCTTTCAGGGTAGACCATGGCACGTCACATTGCTTTGATGCCTTGTAAATTGAGTACTTCTCCTCTTTTACCAACCTTGCTGCTGTGGAAATATTTTGGTTGGCATATTTGCTATATTTTGGAGGCATTTAACATGCAGAAGAAAAATCAGGTTAAGTTTGTGATAGCTTGGTTAATTAGTGATACGTAAATTTAATATATTATCTGGTTTAAAATGAAGTGCTCTATCTATACCACGGGCGTGCTACTAAAAATAATTAAAAATCCGCTTTTAAATACGTTTATTAGCCAGTATTTCCGAAGACTGTCTAGGGTGGCGGCAAGATGGCAGTTAAAATGCTAAGATTTTTACTAGCGCAGCTAAGACTATTACGTCTAAACTAACGAACGCAAAAACTCAAACCTTAATCAGAAAAATGTATTTATATCACATAAACAACTGCGCAAAATCAAAAAATTTTTCCTTGTTAATGCAAGGAGTATCAGAAATTTGAAATCACTTGGGATTCTGCAGCGCGAATGCGAAAGACAACTACCCCCAACGGAAGAAAACAACTCTCTGTGCTGCCAAGGCCGCTGGTAGCGCAACGTGAAATGCCGCTCCAGGTAGGGGACATGTGCTGCTGTCTGTGGGTCAGCGACTGCTCTTCTAGCGTGGTTGATAAATCCGTGAAGAGGAATCCACAAAGTATCACGAAATAAACAATGCCACGAACTTACCAAGGTTTATCCTATATTACAAAGTTTACATTTCCTAAGTAAAATTACTTATCAGTTGCCCACCTGTGCCCCTTATTATGACTGCGCGATCTAATATCAATAACGCGAAATGACTACCATCATCTATGTCTCAAAAACTAGAAGACACTACTTTCAAAGATGATCTACGCTGGTGTGGAACCTCAGTGGAAATAAACTAACGTGATCACAGCTGTTTAGCTTTATAGCCCTAATAAGCCGAAGCAATTTGCAATATCACGGTATGTACCGCGTGTAGTGCGTCGACGTACTGGTTCTCGTACGCGTCTGCGTCGATGGAAGAACAGCCAGAAAAATAAAAACTCTTTCAAACACTACGACTCCAGAAGGTGGTCCTCTGGCTAATATGTTCTAATATTGTCTTCTCTTCACTGTGTTCTACAGACGAGAAACGCAAACTCCCAGCCACAAGGACGCAGTTCAGATAACGCCTCAACGTAGGTATAGGCAGAGGAAGTGCTTTCAATTACTGAACGCTGCGTACACAACGACAACTTCCAACCCGGAGGTGAAGTCCAGAATCGTATAGGTTCGCAACAGTACACTGCCTAACTGTTCTAACTATAAACTCTCCTGAGAGCAAAGCCAACCAAGTCCCTCTGTCCCAACAAAGAGATATCGAGCGACGTCACATACGGGCGCTCACAACGGAAGACCTCGTCTCTCCAACACTGGCTTCCCAGCAAGGCTTGGCTCCCCACCATCGCAGTTCCGAAAACGAATCATATTTCCGAAACCACGGAATATTCTCCCTCTCTACAGATTCTTCCGAACGCGAACCAACTGCACTCCTGGAAATGGAAAAAAGAACACATTGACACCGGTGTGTCAGACCCACCATACTTGCTCCGGACACTGCGAGAGGGCTGTACAAGCAATGATCACACGCACGGCACAGCGGACACACCAGGAACCGCGGTGTTGGCCGTCGAATGGCGCTAGCTGCGCAGCATTTGTGCACCGCCGCCGTCAGTGTCAGCCAGTTTGCCGTGGCATACGGAGCTCCATCGCAGTCTTTAACACTGGTAGCATGCCGCGACAGCGTGGACGTGAACCGTATGTGCAGTTGACGGACTTTGAGCGAGGGCGTATAGTGGGCATGCGGGAGGCCGGGTGGACGTACTGCCGAATTGCTCAACACGTGGGGCGTGAGGTCTCCACAGTACATCGATGTTGTCGCCAGTGGTCGGCGGAAGGTGCACGTGCCCGTCGACCTGGGACCGGACCGCAGCGACGCACGGATGCACGCCAAGACCGTAGGATCCTACGCAGTGCCGTAGGGGACCGCACCGCCACTTCCCAGCAAATTAGGGACACTGTTGCTCCTGGGGTATCGGCGAGGACCATTCGCAACCGTCTCCATGAAGCTGGGCTACGGTCCCGCACACCGTTAGGCCGTCTTCCGCTCACGCCCCAACATCGTGCAGCCCGCCTCCAGTGGTGTCGCGACAGGCGTGAATGGAGGGACGAATGGAGACGTGTCGTCTTCAGCGATGAGAGTCGCTTCTGCCTTGGTGCCAATGATGGTCGTATGCGTGTTTGGCGCCGTGCAGGTGAGCGCCACAATCAGGACTGCATACGACCGAGGCACACAGGGCCAACACCCGGCATCATGGTGTGGGGAGCGATCTCCTACACTGGCCGTACACCACTGGTGATCGTCGAGGGGACACTGAATAGTGCACGGTAGATCCAAACCGTCATCGAACCCATCGTTCTACCATTCCTAGACCGGCAAGGGAACTTGCTGTTCCAACAGGACAATGCACGTCCGCATGTATCCCGTGCCACCCAACGTGCTCTAGAAGGTGTAAGTCAACTACCCTGGCCAGCAAGATCTCCGGATCTGTCCCCCATTGAGCATGTTTGGGACTGGATGAAGCGTCGTCTCACGCGGTCTGCACGTCCAGCACGAACGCTGGTCCAACTGAGGCGCCAGGTGGAAATGGCATGGCAAGCCGTTCCACAGGACTACATCCAGCATCTCTACGATCGTCTCCATGGGAGAATAGCAGCCTGCATTGCTGCGAAAGGTGGATATACACTGTACTAGTGCCGACATTGTGCATGCTCTGTTGCCTGTGTCTATGTGCCTGTGGTTCTATCAGTGTGATCATGTGATGTATCTGACCCCAGGAATGTGTCAATAAAGTTTCCCCTTCCTGGGACAATGAATTCACGGTGTTCTTATTTCAATTTCCAGGAGTGCATATTTTAGTCTTTTGTTGTCCAGCGCGGAAAGTTTGCGAAGAAAAACCTATACTCGTACAATGGTATGCTTCTGCACCATTGTACGAGTATTTGTTTTTCCTTGGAAATAACCCTGCCTGCCTGGTTTCCGAGGTGCCGCTTCTTCGTTACTCTCATCTGCGTCCAAGATTTTCAGCGTTCGGAAGTATTATCCGGTTATCCTTCCGGCCCCTACTACAATAGCGGCCGTCCGTCACCCTATTGTGCTCCAGAGCTCAGGTGCCAAGACGTCTGTCCTGCTACTTCCTGTATTTAAGCAGGACCAACGCCTGTGCGGGCCTTCCACCCAGAGCTTGAGTTCTGCCTGCCGTTTCATCTCCACTGGAGTTCCAACCTCTACTAGTATAGGGAATCATTCATTACGCCAGTTTTCTAATAAAGCCACTCCGTCACCTTTCATGCAATAAGCGTTAACAAATATTTACAAGATATATGTGACAATTGACAATGTCAGTCTCCTTTATATATTCATATATACAATGTAAAACCTGTCACATAGTGCCTAATTGTGTTTGTAGATCACGGCAAAGTATGTGGATGAGTTCTTGTAAGGTGCGAAATTGAAGCCACATTACAAAGTTTGTGTTGATTATACCACACCATTATTAACAAGAAGTAAACAAATTTATTTGTACAATAATCTTTCCTACTCTGGATGTTCTGGAAAACCTCTGCAGATACACACCTGGGACACGTTTTATTAGATTCACCATGCCAATAATAACAAAATAAATGAAAATCGTGCCTTACTTTAACCTCGTGCAGTTTAGCGATGGCTTCATATCACCGAAGTTGCTAAATTTAAGGCAAAATCTTTTATTAGCCGTAACTCCGTAACTAAACATTAGCGGACCTGTGTTTATATGAACTTGTTTCTTTAGTTTTACTTGTAAAGGAACATACTAAAATATTTGCATATCTTTGTGAATCATCTTGTATAAGGGATGCTGTTCCGCTCGCCTCCGTGTAACAGGGTTAAGAAAATTGCTCGTAAAATGATCACAACAGACAGGGACCAGAGACGAGTCTTACGTATTCTTTACGACAATCAGTTTCAGACTCATCAGCAACTGGATTTCTGAGGTCGTTCTGTGTTTCTTGGGGCCATTTTTCGTATCGTGACTTGTCCACTATTAGGTTACCGTGAACATTAACCAGGATGTTAAAAAATATGTCGGCTCAACCACTTGTTTATAGTGTAAAACACTAAGACTGACGCGTTTCGGAAGTCAAGTTTCCATCATCAGAATAATAAAATGTAAAAGAACCTGTTAAAACTCGTTAAAATGGAACATGCACCAGGCACAATAAAATTGATAATAAAATTAAAGCCCGCATCTCGTGGTCGTGCGGTAGCGTTCTCGCTTCCCACGCCCGGGTTCCCGGGTTCGATTCCCGGCGGGGTCAGGGATTTTCTCTGCCTCGTGATGGCTGGGTGTTGTGTGCTGTCCTTAGGTTAGTTAGGTTTAAGTAGTTCTAAGTTCTAGGGGACTGATGACCATAGATGTTAAGTCCCATAGTGCTCAGAGCCATTTTGAGTCAATAAAATTAAAACATCGTGGCTACTTTCCTTGTTGCAGCCGTGTCTTCCAAGGTGCATCTCCACATAGTCGTCAAAATATAAAAAACTCTAAAATGGTGACGCCTATGGTGTTCAACATCTGACCACATGGCTCTCTGCTCTGTCGTTGTAAACCGCCCGTACGTCTTCGTTGGTACCACACACCACGTAGCCAAACACGACACTGAAACGCGAGTGAGCTCACGCGCAAGTAAACAAGGAAGTCACATAGATGTCTATACAAACAGATAACGTATACATGTTCCAAGGACCTCCCGAAATGATGGTATCCTGCCAATTGCTAAAAATGTAGTTACATGAGGTCCTTGGAACATGTATACGTTATCTGTTTCTATAGCCATCTCTGTGACTTCCTTGTTTACTTGCGCGTGAGCTCACTCGTGTTTCAGTGTCGTGATTGGCTACGTGGTGTGTGGTATCAACGAAGACGCACGGGCGGTTTACGACGATAGAGGAGAGAGCCATGTGGTCAGATGTTGAACACCATAGGCGTCACCATTTTAGAGTTTTTTATATTTTGACGAATGTGTGGAGATGCACCTTGGAAGACACGGCTGCAACAAGGGAAGTAGCCACGATGTTTTAATTTTATTATCAATTTTAATGTGCCTGGTGTATGTTCCATTTTAGCGAGTTTTAACAGGTTCTTTTACATTTTATTATGACTTCCGAAACGCGTCAATCTCAGTGTTTTACACTATAGACAAGTGGTCGTGCCGATATATTTGTAACATTGACATTCACAACCACGACATCTCATCCAGTATGGATAAAATCAAAATTAACCAGGATGCCTTTTTCAGCATTCTCGCTGACCAGTTGTTGCCTTTTTTCCTTCACATATTCGTGGTCAGTATGTTGTGAACACCCCGACTTTCCGTCTCGCAACAGCCATGTTCTCAGGTTTCACCAACACCAGGCAACCTATCGCAACTCGTCTCGCCACAGAATCACCCGATTATCCAGAAATGCCTGGAACATTTTGCTACAGTGGTTGATTATAGCAATCAGCATCCATGCTACATGATAGTTCTACTTGGTTAATCAATTAGCGTCTTCAACCGGATGTTATATATGTTAAGGAGTTCGTATGCTCTTTTCGTCGACGAGTTGAAGCCATTCTGAAGTCTAAAGGCGCGTTACGCAGTATTAGCACGATGCTTCCTGGGGGTCACTAATTTTTCTGCCCAGCGTGCTTAAATCTGTATTAGAAAGAACTTTTCTGGAGGGAAAGTAAAGTGAGATACCATAATCAGTAGAAGCAAAATGACAATATAAAAATACGAAATGCGGTGCTACAGAAGGAAGCTGAAGCTTAAACGTGTAGATCGAGCAACTAATGACGTATTAAGGGAGAAAGAAATGTTTGAGGGTGAAGCTGACTAAACATAGGGGTCGGCTAATAGAACGCATCACGAGGTGTCAAGGAGGAGGGTAGCTTCGTAATGGAGGACAGTGTGGGATAAAAATTTTGATCGGAGATTGCGGCTTGGCTAGTGTAAGTAGATTCAGTTACATGCAGGTTGCAGTACCTAAGCAATGACGAGTACTCTTTTCATGGGACAGGACAAGAGTAAAGAGCTGTAGGAAAACAGCCCTTAGACAAATGATCACAACAGCTCTTTCAATGTAATTCTTTGTGAATGCTATTCCTCTTGTGTTTTCGTTGAAAGACTTGGTCACGAACAACTCCATTTTCAGATGAGAACCATTCCTACCAACAAAAAAAATCGGTTGGTTTAACATACTTTCGACATAATGGCCATATGCTTTCTGCTCGCCCTTTCAGTCGATTACATAAAAGGACTGATGCAGTGACTTAGCATCGCCCAGCCCCTACCGCTACGGCTAAAATCTCTAAATCTGGAGAGGGAGTTGCTCTTATATTGTAGGGTTCTTTTAGGAAGAGAATTTTCAAGATTCCACCCTCAACCGCGTTAAATGGTGGATGAAAGATTTTTGAAAATATGTCGCTATTAATGCAATTCGAAGCTAGAACTACGAAAACTAAGGTCTAGTTTCTCGGTCAGAAGTAAAAAACAAATAAGCGTTTCAGCATTAGACTCGTAGATGTTCTACTCCTAAAGTGGCGAAAGAGTGGGTGTATGTCTTTTTAATAAATCATTATTGAAGGATTACTAAAGCATATTTTAAATTACATCTACGAATACTGGTATTACATTTCTTTGTTGGAAATAAAAAATACGTGTTTCAGTGTTTTTGGAAATTCGGCCCCTACGGGGATGAAATAGGGGGTGAAAATCGTTATGAAAATAATTCGTTATATTATAATATGTAAAGACCATGCTTTTATAGCCTAACTTAGAGTGAAAAGTTTAGTAAATGTTGCAATATGTGAACTAAACCAAAAAAGATATTTCACACTCACCGCAACAAATCGGCTTTGTCAGAACTGCATAGAAAAAGACTCGAATCTTCGATACATACATTTTTCAGTACCCCTAATATATGTTAATAAAATTATTTTTGTTGTAATTACTACGCAAACTAATTACCACTGATGACAAAATAGATACCACGTTTAAATGTCATACCATGTACAGGAGTATCGCTTTAGGATGACCACGTACACTGTTTCCTTGAGTGTTGTGTACATCGACAATGTGCGTAGGAATATACAATTACATTTTTTTAAAGTGTGCAAATATTATACGAACAATTGCTTTATTAATCTTAAAACCCTGTCCGCAGCTCAATCTGCGTAACAAGATATACTGTTTGCACATGAGCAAAAGGGTAACAACACACAAATTCGATCAAACAGAAACAAAAAATATCCAAGCAAATCGAAGTGAACCTAATTTATTATAAGTTCTACAGTTCCTGTTCGACATTTTTCTTTGGATCTATTCTGTAGTTCATGGTGGAATCTATTTTATTGGTTGCTGTTGGCTAGAACAACGTGACTGCTATCGGCTAGTGTGAAGCATTACATTAGATATTCTAAAGACCAGTGCCTAGTCGATGCCGCCACTCTCTTCTCTCACTCGACGTTCGTTTTAGCTCCAGGTAATTGTCATATGCTATCGTCTTCCGTATGACTTCCAGATACTTCATCCTAGGATGTCCTCTTCCTTTCTTTCCCAATACTTTCCCTTCAAGAGTGTTAACGATGACATGGCAGATAAGTTTTTTCTCTTTTTCATTTCCAGTAATGATCTTTTCTTTTCATTGACTTCTCTCAAGGCATCCTGGTTGGTCCTTCTTCCCGTCCAGCTCGTGATTGCCGTTTTCCGACGTATCCACATTTCAGAATCTTAAAGTGTATCCCTTTGCAGTTTACCCAGTGTCCAACTTTCACATCCATCAGTACGGATGATTTTGGAAAGGATTTTCTGACGTCTATATTCATGTGTTGGCTGGTTAAAACACCCTCTTTGCCAATGCTGCCCTCGTCTTTACTTCCATTAAGCTGCTATTGCCTTCTTTAATGATACTACCGAGATAACAGAAGTGCTTCATCTCCTCATTTCTCATGTCATCAGCTTTGATACTGGTTTTAATTTTTCTCATTCTTTTCTGTACTAACAGTATTTTTGTTTTGCATTAGTTGGCTTTTGATTTCCAAAGTTTAAGAGTGTCTTATAGGACTTGCCATATTCTGTTTATTTCTTTACAGAGTCTGCAACTATAACGATGTCATCAGAAAATCTAATGCAAAGGATACTTACACCATTTGCTTTTATTCCCTTTGTCTTCTCTGTTATGATCTGAGTAACTTCACCAATCGACACATTATATAAATCTGGGAAAAGAGCACATCATTGTCTTCGCCTGTTCCTCTATGTTATTTATGTTTATTTCTGCACTTCTGTTCTACTTTTTTCCACTGTCGTAAAGAGTAGCTCCCAATTCACGTTGTCACAAGCTTTCCCTAAGTCAGTAAAGATAAAGTCTTCTATTCATATCCACCCTTCTCCCCAACACCACATCTAAGATAATTAAAAATCTGGGGCAGTCACAGCAAAAATACTTGTACACAACTGACTGTCAATTCATACTGTACAACAAGTGTTTAAATACAGATGTTAAAAGAATTAAAATATAAAACTGAATGAAAAGTCCATTATTCCCCTGTAGCTGTATTTGTTTAAGTCGACTTAACCCCCACACTACCGGTTTCTCAAACTTTAAGTTGCATCTTCTGGTGTATATAAATGCTGTGTCATATGGTATGGAGTTACAGAATGCCGCAGTGTACCAGTAGGCATGGCTATGCAAAGTTGTAGCCCTCCTCAACCGATAGAACTGTTATTAATGATGAATATTCATTCTGTGTTAAAATTACGAACTGTCATCACAATACGAATTAAAATATGTTCCTGCCGTCCTACGTCAAGGAACAGATAGTGCCCCTCGTAAACGATATCGAGAAATGTATTGGGTCGGTAAACTGATGACAGTTCGTGATTTTAACAGAGAATGGACATTTATCATTGATAACGATTTTTATCAATTGAGGTGGGCTGAGAACTACGATAGCCATAGCTATCGTTACACTACGGTATTCTGTTAACCTCTGTACCATATGACACAGCATTTACATACACTAGAAGATGCAAATTCAGATTTCCAAAAATGATTGTGTGGGTCTTTAACCAATTTAAATGCAGCCACTGCGGGCTATTGGACGTCTCATTTAGTTCTGTATTTCAATAGTTTCAAGACCTGTATTAACGCCTGTATTTAAACATCTGTTGTACGGTATTCATTGTCAATCATATATGTAGCATGTGTATTGCCAAAACGGCTACTCTTGTTCCTTGCCTTCTCTAAATCTAAATCGGTCCTCTCCAATATGCTTATCTACTTTTCCTTTTATCCTGCTTTTAAATAAACTAATGATATTTTGGAAATGTGTAAAAACATTGATAGTGTACTGTAATTGGGGCAGACTACTGTCTTTCCTATTTTAGATATGGTAATGACTCTACATTGTTTGAAGTCTCTATTGCAGCAGTCATTCGTTACTCTGAATAATTGGTCTTTCATGTTTTTAAAAAAATCTGCGGAAATGTCATCGGCACCAGTTGATTATCCATTTTGAGACTCCAATGGGCATGTTCACATATATTTCTCATTGTTGTAGTAATATGCAGTTCTCTTCAACATTCATAGATTGCTTTCATTCCAGAAATTCTTATCATAGTACAGTTATTCTATGTAATCATAATGCGTATCTCGTCGTTGTCTGTTAGTAATATTCTCTCTTCATTTTAGACTACAACAAATTTTGTTCTTAATTTGTACTGAAGGTCTATTAATTTCTTATAAACCCAGTCCTGTTTTCCCTTTTTCTTCATCATTTTGTAACCCGTCAATAATGCTTTTTGTGCAGTTCTCTTTTTCTTCTCTGGTTTTGGTTGAGATGTGATGCAATTCTTTTGCAGTAATTTACTGTCTTTTCCTTCCTGAGCTAATTTCTCTCCTGAATTATCTTAAGTGTTTCGTCTGGCATCAATTGTTTCCAAGTTTCTTTTTTCTAAAACTTCATTTCTTGCTCCAAAGAGGCCCATCTTTATATTACATCAATGCATTGGGTCATCGCTTCCATCGGCTATGTTATTGGTTATTTCTTGAAAAGCCATTTTTATTGCTTCTTCTTTCAATTCTTTTACTCTCCATTTCTTTTTACAGATTTCTTGGTTCTTTTACCTGTCATATTGCACTTGGCTAACGCAAGTGTACGGTCACTGTTTATGTCTGGAACTGGACAGCTGTGGCAAGATTTTATCTGATTTCCGTTCCTTGTATGTATTCTGAATGAAATCGTTTTTTAACTGGTGTCTCCCATACGCACCTTTTTCTAAGAGGAACTTCTCGTAATTCATTTGTGATGCTCATACCATTTTGATCGAAGAAATTTATCAAATGTTCACCTGTTTCAGTTATTTCCCTGTAGATTCCTCGACTTGCGCCATAGGGTGTTGGGGTTTCGGGTTCCGCTGGATAGGTCAGGAGTCCACTACACCCAGCAAGCGGCTACACGGGTAGCAGGGGTTGTGTGGCGTGGACTAGGCGGTTTTTTAGGTTAGATGGCTTCAGGAAAGTACAGAAAGGGCAACAGCCTCAAAGGGTGCGGGGCAAAGTCAGGACATGCGGGAGCCAAGCAACAATCGGTATTGTAATTGTAAACTGTCGAAGCTGCATTGGTAAAGTACCGGAACTTCAAGTGCTGATAGAAAGCACCGAAGCTGAAATCGTTATAGGTAGAGAAAGCTGGTTGAAGCCAGAGATAAATTCTGCCGAAATTTTTACAAAGGCACAGACGGTGTTTAGAAAGGATAGACTGCATGCAACCGGTGGTGGCGTGTTTGTCGCTGTTAGTGGTAGTTTACCCTGTAGTGAAGTAGAAGTGGAGCTAGGTTAATATTTGGCTCCTTTTACCGACCTCCCGGCTCAGCAGCACTAGTGGCAGAACAACTGAGAGAAAATCTGGAATACATTTCACATAAATTTTCTCAGCATGTTATAGTCTTAGGTGGAGATTTCAATTTACCAGATATAGACTGGGACACTTAGATGTTTAAGACGGGTGGTAGGGACAGAACAACGAGTGACATTATACTGGGTGCACTATCCGAAAATTACCTCGAGCAATGCAATTAAACAGAGAACCGACTCGTGGAGATAACATCTTGGACCTACTGATAACAAACAGACACGAACTTTTCGACCCTGTAAGTGCAGAACAGGGAATCAGTGATCATAAGGCCGTTGCAGCATCCCTGAATATGGAAGTTAATAGGAATATAATAAAAGGGAGGAAGGTTTATCTGCTTAGCAAGAGTAATAGAAGGCAGATTTGAGACTACCTAACAGATCAAAACGAAAATTTCTGTTCCGACACTGACAATGTTGAGTGTTTATGGAAAAAGTTCCAGGCAATCGTAAAATGCGTTTTAGACACGTACGTGCTGAGTAAAACTGTGAGGGACGGGAAAAACCCACCGTGGTTCAACAACAAAGCTAGGAAACTACTGCGAAAGCGAAGAGAGCTTCACTGCAAGTGTAAACGCAGCCAAAACCTCTCAGACCAACAGATGCTAAACGATGTCGAAGTTAGCGTAAGGAGGGCTATGCGTGAAGCGTTCAGTGAATTCGAAAGTAAAATTCTATTTACCGACTTGACAGAAAATCCTAGAAAGTTCTGGTCTTACGTTAAATTAGTAAGTGGCTCGAAACAGCATATCCAGACACTCCGGGATGATAATGGCATTGAAACAGAGGATGACACGCGTAAAGCTGAAATACTAAACACCTTTTTCCAAAGCTGTTTCACAGAGGAAGACTGCGCTGCGGTTCCTTCTCTAAATCCTCGCACAAACGAAAAAATGGCTGACATCGAAGTAAGTGTCCAAGGAATAGAAAAGCAACTGGAATCACTAAACAGAGGCAAGTCCACTGGACCTGACGGGATACCAATTCGATTCTACACAGAGTACGCGAAAGAACTTGCCCCCCTTCTAACAGCCGTGCACCGCAAATCTCTAGAGGAACGGAAGGTTCCAAATGATTGGAAAAGATCACAGGTAGTCCCAGTCTTCAAGAAGGGTCGTCGAGCAGATGCGCAGAACTATAGACCTATATCTCTGACGTCGATCTGTTGTAGAATTTTAGAACATGTTTCTTGCTCGCGTATCATGTCGTTTTTGGAAATCCAGAATCTACTCTGTAGGAATCAACATGGATTCCGGAAGCAGCGATCGTGTGAGACCGAACTCGCTTTATTTGTTCATGAGATCCAGAAAATATTAGATACAATCTCCCAGGTAGATGCTATTTTCCTTGACTCCCGGAAGGCGTTCGATACAGTTCCGCACTGTCGCCTGATAAACAAAGTAAGAGCCTACGGAATATCGGACCAGCTGTGTGGCTGGATTCAAGAGTTTTTAGCAAACAGAACACAGCATGTTGTTATCAATGGAGAGACGTCTACAGACGTTAAAGTAACCTCTGGCGTGCCACAGGGGAGTGTTATGGGCCCGCTGCTTTTCACAATATATATAAATGACCTAGTAGATAGTGTCGGAAGTTCCATGCGGCTTTTCGCGGATGATGCTGTGGTATACAGAGAATTTGGAGCATTAGAGAATTGTAGCGAAATGCAGGATGATCTGCAGCGGATAGGCACTTGGTGCAGGGAGGGGCAACTGACCCTTAACATAGACAAATGCAATGTATTGCGAATACATAGAAAGAAGGGTCCTTTATTGTATGATTATATGATAGCGGAACAAACACTGGTAGCAGTTACTTCTGTAAAATATCTGGGAGTATGCATGGAGGACGATTTGAAGTGGAATGATTATATAAAATTAATTGTTGGAAAGGCGGGTATCAGGTTGAGATTCATTGGGAGAGTCCTTAGAAAATGTAATCCATCAACAAAGGAGGTGGCTTACAAAACACTCGTTCGACCTATACTTGAGTATTGCTCATCAGTGTGGGATCCGTACCGGGTCGGGTTGACGAAGGAGATAGAGAAGATCCAAAGAAGAGCGGCTCGTTTCGTCACAGGGTTATTTGGTAACCGTGATAGCGTTACGGAGATGTTTAACGAACTCGAGTGGCAGACTCTGCAAGAGAGGCGCTCTGCATCGCGGTGTAGCTTGCTGTCCAGGTTTCGAGAGGGTGCGTTTCTGAATGAGGTATCGAATACATTGCTTTCCCCTGCTTATACCTCCCTAGGAGATCACGAATGCAAAATTAGAGAGATTCGAGCGCGCACGGAGGCTTTCAGACAGTCGTTCTTCCCGCGAACCATACGCGACTGGAACAGAAAAGGGAGGTAATGACAGTGGCACGTAAAGCACCCTCCGCCACACACCGTTGGGTGGCTTGCGGAGTATAAATGTAGATGTAAATGTAGCTAAAATTTCCTTCTGTCTGTATTTCGTTTGTCTGTATGGGATCCTCTCCTGCCAGAGGTTGGCTTCCTATTTCCAATAGTACGTCGTCAGTGCCAACTTCCATGGTTTCATTCTACTTGTGATATCCGTAATTTATTTAACGGAGTGGTTTCCCGTTGCGTTCTCCATGTCAACGGAACTGCATTCGATATGATGATGGACACTTTTTTGTGTTCAATCAAATTTTAGAATATTTTTCGAGAAGTATGTAACTGGGAATGTATCTAAAAGCTTTTTGTTGCCAGAAAACGTAGGCCAGACTTAACAATGCGATAAATGTGTTATTAAATATTGCAACTGACCAGCTCATTCTGCATAGCATACCGCCACAAATGCCGCTTCTTTGCACATTCAGTGTACCCTCCAACCAGGTCCGTATTCTGTTGATGTGGATACGAGTGATATACTCGTTTTTCCTACGGTAAAGATATGTGGCAGGCATTTCCAGAATAAGGATGAACTAATATTCAAGCTGGAACGTTTACTGAACAACTAAAATGCGGACTTCTACAATGAAGGTGACCGCCAAATAGGACATCCTCGTGAAAAATGAGTCGCATTGAATGGTAAATACGTAAAGTGTCTCATGGACGCTGCATTATTTTTTTCTGGGCGAGAACAATTTTATTCCCCCCACCAATCATGTTTATTTAAGTGTAACAGCTTTCTTATGTGGAACCAGACTGCGGTTTCTAGAAACTGTCTAAGTACTTTTTGTTTACGAGGGTCGTTCCGTCAATAATGCCTCCTATTTTTATTCATCGAAACTACAGTAGAGCTAAACAGAACAATATTTCAGCTCATTTTTCCACATAGTCACCACCATTCGTTACGCACTTCTGCCAACGATGAACCAGAGCCTGCATGCCACGCTTGTAAAAATCGGAACCAGCTGAGGCTAAGCACTTTGTTACTGCTTTGTTAACAGCATCCAAGTCTTGAAAATGCTTGCCACATAGTTCATCTTTCAGAGGCCCAAAGAGATGGAAGTCTGAACGCACTAAATCGAGACTCTACGGTGGATATGGTAAGACAGTCCAGCCGAATTTTGCAGTGAATTACGTGGGCACAGAACTGGTGTTGGGCCTGCCGTTACAATGTTGCAGGTGAAAGCTGGTCATCTTCTCTCGTCTTACTCTGGAAATTCGGGTTTTCAGCTTCGCCAGTGTCGTCTTGCAGCGTGCTGAAATGACAGTTTCTCCAGGTTACAGAACATCTAAAAGAATAACACCCCGGCTTTCCCGCAAGACTGCTCACATCACTTTACTTGCAGACGGCTGTCTTCAGTGTCTTCTTTGACAGAGAATTTGCATGTCCCCATCCCGTGGTCTGTCTTTTGGCTTCAGACTCGTAGTGGTTACACCATATCTCGTCTCTGGTAGCGATGTTATACGGAAAATTATCACCTTCAGGTTCATACTGGTCCAGAAAGTCCAGACATACTTACATTTGATGGGTTTTTTGGTCTTCTATAAGCATCCATGGGCCCCATCTCGCACAGACTTTGCGAAAACCAACATGTTACAATAATGTTTCCAGGGCATTACAGCCGACATTCAGCTTTGCACACAACTCTGCCGTTATTCTTCGATCAGCACGGTTGAGTTGATCAAGACACTCTTCATTGCGAGGGGTGACAGCTGTGCAGGGTCGACCGGGCCGTGGCCTGTCGTGCACGCCCGTCTCACCACCTTCAGAACGCCGTACCCATCGCCTCACATTACTCACGTCCATTGTATCGTCTCCATACACCTCTACCTAGCGTCGATGGATTTCAATCGGCGAAGTTTCTTCAGCAGTGAGAATTTCAACCACACATAGTTGTTTTATACGTTCGTCCATATCCGACTCTAGTTTGTAACACTCCTCTGCTGGCGCCAAATACCGCCAAACATCGGAGCCACCTGCAAATGAAACAGGAAGATTCAGGCATTAGCACTACACCAACGCCATCTGGCGCGCACATCCAAAGTCACCACAAAAATTAGGAAGCATTACTTTCGGAACGACCCTCCTACAACTAGGGCGAAAACATGTCATTAGCTGATAAATGAGGCGGACATGTCCAATGAGAAGTTAATTCGATGATTTTCGCCGTTAAATAGTCGATTCTTTGACCCGCTGTTTGTCATCTGGCACTGCCATGATAAAAAGTGACCCAAAGTATTCCATTGTTTTCACTTCCTTAACTGATGTCATTTGACAAACAAATTTTGTGATACCGTTTTGTATTAGATACTCCATACAGGAGAGTTCAATGACTTCGAACGTAGACCAGTCGTTGGACATCACCTCAGTAACACATCCACCAGGGACACTTCGACCCTTCTAAAGCTGACCAGGTCGACTGTTGGTTATGGGACTGAACTGGAAACGCGAAGATACAACCACAGCCAAAAGAACACCATTCAGAACTCATGTACTGATGGACAGGGCCAGATAGCAGTGTGGAGGGTGGTCGTTAAAATGTCACATGATATCATCAGAAGTAATCACTCGTGAGTTACAAAGTGCTGCCAGCAGACCAGCCCGCACTGTACATTGGGAAATCAAAGGCTGGTGTACAATGGTGGAGCACCTCGTCATGAGCCACACATTTCTGCAGCTACAGCTGAACGACATTTGAAGTGGTGTAAAGAGCATTGGTCACTGAATCCGAGAGACTTATCATGCGATACTCTATGGCAATGCAGTGCATTGGCTTTGGTTTAATGAATGCCCAGAGAAGCCAGAGAAGGTTATCTGCTATAAAATGCAGCGATAACAGTGAAGTCCCGAGGAGATGGTGTAAGATATGGAGACGTTTTTCAAGGTTAGAATGTAGTCCCCTTATGGCCCTCCAGCCCTCAAAAAAAAAAAAAAAAAAAAAAAAAAAAAATGACTGTTTGGGGCAGCATGACAATGCACGCCTGCACAAAGCAGCATCTGTGAGGCAATTGTTTGTAGACAATAATGTTACCGTAATTATGTGGCCTGCACAGAGCTCCGACATCAACCCAACTCTCCGGATGACTCAGTACTTGGACATCGCTCCACACCCAGGCGTCCGGCACCACTGCCCTCTCTGGCCTGTTCTCTCGAGGAAGAGCAGACTCCCGTTTCTCCACAGAGATTCAAACTGAAAGTATTCCCAAGAGAGTTCACACCGCTGTAAAAACGAAGGATGGATGCAGACAACATTAATCTCTACTAGGAGACCTGTTCATAACTTTCGACGCATAGTGAAGTAGTGACAAGACAATCTGAAAAATTCTGAGCTTCCAAATTTGGGTAATGTCGCATGTTTTGTAAAATTGTGTCATGGGCACTTTGCTTAACTGGGGGATAGTTTCGATAAATAGATCGAAACTTCAAGGAATGGTAAGCAAAATATGTAATGGGTCCTGTGACAAGTCGCAGATGAATCATTCTGTTGAATACGTACTTCTGAAGCCCTTGTGTAATGCAACACAATTTGAAAAATGTTCGCAAGCAATCCGATCGAGGCTGTTTGTGTAACAATTTTCGGTGTTTCAATAGGGCTGCCGTAGACCTTCATAGGTAACATATTCTGATGACTTCTCTGCACTCGGGTGACACCTAACGTTTAATATGATAACAGAAATGGGAAGTGTCATACCATGGACACCAGAGTGATACTCCACTGACGATAAAATCGTCTGGGTTTCTAGGTTGTGTCGTATTTCTTTTCCAAGACCGGCGCTTTGATCCTTCCGTTGGGATACTCATGAGGATCATATGGTGTTGACGGATAACTGAACACAACTCAGTAACTGAACACATTTCAATAACTCATCACAGTTGGTAATTGAAAATACGAGATGCATTCAAGTTCTAAGGCCTCCGATTTTTTGTCTCCAGACTAGAAAGAGATAGAAACATGCGCATTGTTTTAAAATGGGGCCGCGTTCATTGTCAATACGTCCCAGAGATGGCAGCACCGTACGGCAGATGGAATTTTACCGAAAGCAGCGAGAATGAGAACCGTTTTAAATACTTAAAATGGCGTCGTTTTCCTTACATGAACAGTGTGCAATCATTCGTTTTCTGAATTTGCGTGGTGTCAAACCAATTGAAATTCATCGACAGTTGAAGGAGACATGTGGTGATGGAGTTATGGATGTGTCGAAAGTGTGTTCGTGGGTGCGACAGTTCAATGAAGGCAGAACATCGTGTGACAACAAACCGAAACAACCTCGGGCTTGCACAAACCGGTCTGACGACATGATCGAGAAAGTGGAGAGAATTGTTTTGGGGGATCGCCGAATGACTGTTGAACAGATCGCCTCCAGAGTTGGCATTTCTGTGAGTTCTGTGCACACAATCCTGCATGACGACCTGAAAATGCGAAAAGTGTCATCCACGTGGGTGCCACGAATGCTGACGGACGACCACACGGCTGCCCGTGTGGCATGTTGCCAAGCAATGTTAGCGCGCAACGACAGCATGAATGGGACTTTCTTTTTGTCGGTTGTGACAATGGATGAGACGTGGATGCCATTTTTCAATCCAGAAACAAAGCGCCAGTCAACTCTATGGAAGCACACAGATTCACCGCCACCAAAAAGTTTCAGGTAACCGCCAGCGCTGAAAAAATGATGGTGTCCCTGTTCTGGAAAAGCGAGGGCGTATTCCTTACCCATTGCGTTCCAAAGGGCACTACGGTAACAAGTGCATCCTACGAAAATGTTTTGAAGAACCAATTCCTTCCTGCACTGCAACAAAAACGTCCGGGAAGGGCTGCGCATGTGCTGTTTCACCAAGACAACGCAGCCGCACATCGAGCTAACGTTACTCAACAGTTTCTTCGTGATAACAACTTTGAAGTAATTCCTCATGCTCCCTACTCACCTGACCTGGCTCCTAGTGACTTTTGGCTTTTTCCAACAATGAAAGACACTCTCTGTGGCCGCACATTCACCAGCTGTGCTGCTATTGCCTCAGCGATTTTCCAGTGGTCAAAACAGACTCCTAAAGAAGCCTTCACCGCTGCCATGGAATCATGGCGTGAGCGTTGTGAAAAATGTGTACGTCTGCAGGGCGATTACGTCGAGAAGTAACGCCAGTTTCATCGATTTCGGGTGAGTGGTTAATTAGAAAAAAAATCGGAGGCCTTAGAACTTGAATGCACCTCGTAGTTAAGTGAACACAGTTCAGTAACTAAACGCAAATCGTGGACACCACAAGATCGTGAAGAAGATCCAGCAGAGGGGTCGAAACGCCAATCATATAGAAGAAACACACTGAAGCGACGAAGATCATGGGATAGTGATATGCACATCTACAGACGTCAGTAGTATCGCATACGCAAGGTAGAAAAAAGCAACGCAATGGAGGGCTGTATTGGTGCTCAGGTGATTCACGTGCAAAGGTTTCCGACGTGATTATGCGAGCCCGATGGGAATTAACAGACTTTGAACGCGGTATGGTAGTTGGAGCGAGACGCATGGGACCCTCCATTTCGGAAATAGATAGGGAATTCAGTATTCCGAGATTCACAGTGTAAAGTGTGTCAAGACTACCAAATTTCGGGCATTGCCATACAACACGAACAAGGCAGTGGCCGATGGCTTTCCCCTAACGACTGTCAGCAGAGGCGTTTGCGTAGAGTTGTCAGAGCTAAGAGGCAAGCAACACTGGGTGAAATAACCATAGATATCGATGTGATATGTTACCGTTAGGATAGTGCGGCGAAATTTGGCGTTAATAGGCTTTGTCAGCAGACGGCCGACGCTGGAGCCTTTGGTAACAGCTATAGCCCCAGCAGCGCATCTCCAGGGGTCGTGACCATATCGGTTGGACCCTAGACGACAGTTCAAATGTGTCAAGGCATGTGTTGATGGTGTGGTTCGAGTGTGGCACGAACCCCACGAAGCCATGCAATCACTGTGCAAGGTGGTGGTCGTTCCATGACTGTGTGGACTGTGTTTTCGTCGAATGGACTGTGTCCTCTGGTCCTACTGAAGCGACCATTCACTGGAAATGGTAATGTTCGGCTACTGGGAGGTCATTTTCAGCCATTCATAGACTTCATGTTCCCAAATAACGACGCAGTTTTTTTGGATGGCAATGCTGCATGACACTGGGCTACAATTGGTCGCGATTAGTTTGAAGAACATTCGGGGAAATGATTTGCCGATCTACATCGCCTGGTATGAGTTGCTGCGCTATGCGCTGCAAAAGCAGGTGCGACACTGTCTAACGAGGTACCCCACGACTTATGTCACCGCAGTGTGTGACGTGGTCCAACAACTCAGGCGATTTCACCTTCAGTGACAACGGCCACGAAGGCATGCAGACTCAGGTGATACTCCAGTATTTCCATACCTGCCGGATGTGTTGATTAATATTTTATCACTGAGCGAGACGGCGCAGTGGATAGCGCACTGGACTCGCATTCGGGAGGACGACAGTTCAAACCCGCTTCCAACCATTCTGATTTAGGTTTTGCTTGATTTTCCTAACTCGCCTGAGGCAAAAGCCGGGATGGTTCCTTTAAAATGGGAACGGCCGACTTTCTTCCCCATCCTTCCTTTTTCCGATGGGACCGATGACCACGATGTTTGGTCCCTTCCCCCAAATCAAACAACCAATATTTCATCGCTACGTGAGATTATCTTCAGTAAAAAAAAGCCATAACCTCTGATAGCGACTGGTATGAGGACAGAATAGCTTTTCTGGTGGAGACGCAACACAGAATGTTCAGAGGACGTGCCTGTGCAACTGATAGTCGTTTTACGGACTTTGTGAAAGGTCAGATTGAAAGGTTCCTTCTGGTTAGTTGTGCATTGTTACGTTTTTGTATCTCTCTTCCTCTGTTTCCTTCTATCTATCCTAGAGCGTGCTGGACGTATGTCGCCTTATTTGACACGTGCTTGCCCGCTTGATACATTGCTCGGAAGGATCTATAAGGACAACACCACTTTGTTGGTAATATTGCTCTCTTCACAGGACTGGGGTTTGTAATGACCACTAAATCCATGACATCAAGTTTATAGGACATTTATTATCTAGATTCCCAGAAACTTTACAAACTTAATATGACATTTGTTATCCATATGCCCCAAAACTTTACAAATTTAGTAATTGCAGCAAACAAAGTCAAGTCAAATAACTTCTAGTTTCGTCTCTCACTGAAGGTGCGGCATCTCGTTTCTACTTAAGTACCGGGAAAGAGGACGGGACTACGTTGCTGCCATTGTGGTTCAAATGGCTCTGAGCACTATGCGACTCAACTTCTGAGGTCATTAGTCGCCTAGAACTTAGAACTAATTAAACGTAACTAACCTAAGGACATCACACACATCTATGCCCGAGGCAGGATTCGAACCTGCGACTGTAGCGGTCGCTCGGCTCCAGACTGTAGCGCCCAGAACCGCACGGCCACTCCGGCCTGCTGCCCCTGTGGTCCGTGTGCTGGGACAGTGATCGAAATTCGCACCAAAGATTACTACTAGGACCGAATAACAAAAATTCTCTTTGGCGGAAAAACGGGGTAACAAATCAGACACGAACATCTCCCATCTTCATAAAAGAAAGCAAATTCTAACAAATTAAAACATCCTGTGAAATACGGCACAGGCAAATAATCAATTAACAGCACTTGTAAGCATCCTCACCTTAACTAATTTCCAAGAACGAACTGGTAGCTCGCTGGTAGTACAATTCTGCACCACGTGGGTGACCGGTACCAACAGCTGGTTTCTTTGTACTCACCCCTCTGTTCGTTCTTGCTTTCCATTCTATACAACCATTCACAAGCTCAACCTATTCTTTATCAAAGTAGTTAGGGCGAGCTGCTTGCAAATGTGGGGTTAAAACGGGACCGTGAACACATACTTAGAATCTTAAGTGTGTCACACACGCATCTCCTACCAGGTTTCACACGGAATCGTCATCCAAATTATTCGTCAGCCGTTGCGACCACGTGTTAACTAGGCGGGTTGAGGCCCCATGTTACTTTAACATTGCAAAAAACGCTGCTTCTAAAAGTGAATTATACAATTTTTTTGTAGAGCTATTGCTGCTCTCGTGTGCTGAAGGCACCAAGTGATTGCAGCACTATAAATGGGTATTGCGAGCCCACATGCTCGCCTCTGAAAAAGAAACCCTAACTGAAAACTTTAATTGTAAAGGCGAAATTACTCAAAAAATGAATTAATGACCGTAACGACACACCAACTAATACAATCCTGTAAAAGAGCGGATTAGTAACAGTGTAAAACATAATACCTCATCCCAGGGTGAAATTGGCAGCAAAGACGCCCTCGATTCCGTCCGCTCAACTCAGCCGCTACCCCAAGAGTGACTATCCCACTATGGCGGCGCTCAACGGCCGTTCCCTTACATGGAGGGGAAAAAAATGTGTGTGAAATGTTATGGGACTTAACTGCTAAGGTCATCAGTCCCTAAGCTTACACACAACCTATCCTAAGGACAAACACACACAACCATGCCCTCGGGAGGACTCGAACCTCCGACAGGACCAGCCGCACAGTCCATGACTGCACCGCTTTAGGCCTCTCGGCTAATCCCGCGTGGCATGGAAGAGAGTGGGACCTGTTACCAACCCCGGGTTACCCCCTGGCAAACAGGTGCATCATCTCTGTCTTTACTCTAGGCTTAGGTTGCCACTAACCGACCTACAGGGTGACCACATCTCTGCCTTGGCACTACCAGCAGACGAAATCTTAATACAAACCCGAAACTTAATCAACCCAAGGCAACGTAGTGCGATTAGGGAAAGGAAGTGCATTTATGTAATTATGAATTGAATTAAATAAATAGGTAGTCCACTTCTTCACTCGAGATATCACACTATTTAAATTAAAAAAATGTTGGAAGTATATTCAATATAATGCAACAAAAAACTAATTGTAATGAGATGGAACAAACTGTTCCCTCTCAAGATCTTTGACACGAAGGACGTGTGAACACTGTACCAACAGCGAGCACAGACATTTGGAATTCAAGGCTCCAGTCTGGCAAGAGAAGTAGGTGCGGCCTGATCCGGACGGACCAGACCTCGAGAAGGTCGAATTAGTCTTCGACTGGCTCTGATAAAAAGACAAACGGCTTCAACAGTACTCCGCTACACAGAGGATGTCAACTTCACTGGATGCCGAAACTGTGATGAACAGCTGCACCGAGGTTCGTTAAACGCCGATGTGGCCCTTCGCGCTGTAACGCGGCAGCTTTCGGTGCCCCACAGTGGCGGCGCCTCCCTCCCACTGCCGGCCACGCCCTCTCCCGCCCGTCAGCGCGAGGCGCTATCAGCGGGCGCGTCGCACGCACACTGCCTGCGAGATGCGCGTCCACGCGTCACGCACGTGCGTGGGCTGGCGCGGCCGGGTTAGCTCCACGCGAGTACTGTAGTACTGCAGCTCACCGCTGCCGCCCTGTTTGCCGTATCAACACCGCCGCTGTCGCCCCTGATGACGGGGGACGACGCTGCGCAAACACCGAAACGGGGGTCGCTTTTCAGCAGTAACGTAGTCCCCTGCTCGCTACTTAACGAGTTGCGCGAAAGACGCAACAAACGTCGCACCGCATAGCGCCAGTTGTGTGCTTGCTTATCTTCCCTCTTCTCTGTTTACCAGCGTTATAAGCTTTTGAATCTCCCAAGCTTTACCTGACCTTAAAGTGCACGAGCAGAGCGTGTATGCTGGAGGAAACGTTAGCCCTCCAGCCCAGTAGTGTAAACATTGCCAAAAGCGTACACGTGTTTCAAGAAGGTAAATGAGTTGTAAGCCTCTACAGTGTGCAAACTGCAACGCTTTTTCGTTGTGGTGTACGGTCCCGGACATTCTGTCCTGGTTCATCGCGTGCATATTTCGTACGTACTCTTCGCATCTACGCCAGCTTACCTTTAAAAACATTCACACACAATGCAAAACGGCGGTACGAAATTGCCACCGCTGATGATTCAAAAATAGAGGAATCGAAATACATTTGTAAAACAGAAAAATACTGAAAGTTTTGAACATGGGTGCGTAGTCAGCGACCTTTTACAAACTAAAATTAAAGCAATAGCAGCCCTCGGTCGCCAAAAAAGGGGTCTTTTTACGTGTGTTTTGGCACTGCTATGAGTGCCTTCATCAGAATTAAAACTCTCAGACTGGCATGTCACATATAAAACCGAATGCCAGGCGATAAAACATTAGGCACAAAATTTTAGAAATAGCGTACATAGAAGGCAAGCCACTATGGGCTGCTCACACGCGTCGAGCTACGGTAGCATCAGCTTTATAGCTTGATGTTTAGTTTTATAGGTGTCATGCCATTTGAAAGTTTTACTTTTGGTTAGGGCACTCATAGAAATGCCGAAAGCTAGGTCAAACATTTTCTGTGACCAAGGGCTGCTATTGCGTTAATTTTACGGAAAAATATCTTTAGGTTGGTCACAGAGGCTATGGCGGTACTGTTTCCACATATCGTCCGAATATATACATATACATAGACAAGCGTAGTGAACAATAGTATCGTGAGAACGAGTAGCCGGCCGGTGCGGCCGAGCGGTTCTAGGCGCTTCAGTCCGGAACCGCTCGACGCTGCGGTCGCTGGTTCGAATCCTGCCTCGGGCATGGATGTGTGTCATGTCCTTAGGTTAGTTAGGTTTAAGTAGTTCTAAGTTCTAGGGTACCGATGACCTCAGATGTTAAGTCCTATAGTGCTCAGAGCCATTTGCACCATTTTTTGATGTTGCTGCAAATAATAGTAAATTAACGAATCCACACTGTCCAATATCAAATTCCTCTTAAAGTTCATGCCGACATTTTGCAGTCCTAGGTACCACATCAGTTTAGTTTTAGGAAAGACAAAGCAGTAGAGAGGCAGTTATGGCGCGTGGTTACCTAGAGAAAGTATGAGAACAAATACACTCCTGGAAATTGAAATAAGAACACCGTGAATTCATTATCCCAGGAAGGGGAAACTTTATTGACACATTCCTGGGGTCAGATACATCACATGATCACACTGACAGAACCACAGGCACATAGACACAGGCAACAGAGCATGCACAATGTCGGCACTAGTACAGTGTATATCCACCTTTCGCAGCAATGCAGGCTGCTATTCTCCCACGGAGACGATCGTAGAGATGCTGGATGTAGTCCTGTGGAACGGCTTGCCATGCCATTTCCACCTGGCGCCTCAGTTGGACCAGCGTTCGTGCTGGACGTGCAGACCGCGTGAGACGACGCTTCATCCAGTCCCAAACATGCTCAATGGGGGACAGATCCGGAGATCTTGCTGGCCAGGGTAGTTGACTTACACCTTCTAGAGCACGTTGGGTGGCACGGGATACATGCGGACGTGCATTGTCCTGTTGGAACAGCAAGTTCCCTTGCCGGTCTAGGAATGGTAGAACGATGGGTTCGATGACGGTTTGGATGTACCGTGCACTGTTCAGTGTCTCCTCGACGATCACCAGTGGTGTACGGCCAGTGTAGGAGATCGCTCCCCACACCATGATGCCGGGTGTTGGCCCTGTGTGCCTCGGTCGTATGCAGTCCTGATTGTGGCGCTCACCTGCACGGCGCCAAACACGCATACGACCATCATTGGCACCAAGGCAGAAGCGACTCTCATCGCTGAAGACGACACGTCTCCATTCGTCCCTCCATTCACGCCTGTCGCGACACCACTGGAGGCGGGCTGCACTATGTTGGGGCGTGAGCGGAAGACGGCCTAACGGTGTGCGGGACCGTAGCCCAGCTTCATGGAGACGGTTGCGAATGGTCCTCGCCGATACCCCAGGAGCAACAGTGTCCCTACTTTGCTGGGAAGTGGCGGTGCGGTCCCCTACGGCACTGCGTAGGATCCTACGGTCTTGGCGTGCATCCGTGCGTCGCTGCGGTCCGGTCCCAGGTCGACGGGCACGTGCACCTTCCGCCGACCACTGGCGACAACATCGATGTACTGTTGAGACCTCACGCCCCACGTGTTGAGCAATTCGGCGGTACGTCCACCCGGCCTCCCGCATGCCCACTATACGCCCTCGCTCAAAGTCCGTCAACTGCACATACGGTTCACGTCCACGCTGTCGCGGCATGCTACCAGTGTTAAAGACTGCGATGGAGCTCCGTATGCCACGGCAAACTGGCTGACACTGACGGCGGCGGTGCACAAATGCTGCGCAGCTAGCGCCATTCGACGGCCAACACCGCGGTTCCTGGTGTGTCCGCTGTGCCGTGCGTGTGATCATTGCTTGTACAGCCCTCTCGCAGTGTCCGGAGCAAGTATGGCGGGTCTGACACACCGGTGTCAATGTGTTCTTTTTTCCATTTCCAGGAGTGTATTAAAACACTTCTACAGGATCTGTCGACCTAACAAGAGTGCTCGGCTATGTAAAACGATGCGAGACGTCAGATATTAGGTGCATCCAAGTTCTATTACTCCAGCCAAATGAAAGAGACCCAGGCATTACATCTTACTTTCCGCATCCGTTTGCCTCCCACTACATACATCATCTAGCACCTTTGAAATTCTCACTCATCTACTCCCTCGCAGAAAACCTCCGAATATCATACACTGTGTGCAACCTAGAGGCAATGTTCCATCTCGTATCACCAATCCTGCTATGCTGCCACGCTTTTACGAACACATCACACATTCCTTCACCTACACACTAACCATACCATATCCCAAAGCTGCTTCAGTCACCTCTGAATGCAGTGACATCCGTCCGATATTTAACACTCGTATTAACTATTGCTCCTTCCCTCACCATCTCTCTAAATCTCTTGCATTCCTGATATCAGGTCCTGCCCGACCCTCTATAAACCCAAACACCTGTCCTCGCCACCTTAGGTAATAAACATCGCAACGGTTAAACTCTTTTGGAAACTATGTTAGGTGTCTGAGTGTCTGCGGAGGAGTGCTACAGTATTTATCATAAAAATATGGCATTTCAGTTTTTGATCGCTATTTTTTATTTTCGGTGACCAGTTTCAGGCTAGCTGCCCATCTTCAGATCATATATTGCAGTTACAGAGTTACCTGTCAGTACAGAACTATTGATTCGTTGTCATACTTTGACAGCGAACCAATAGTTTTGTACTAACTGGTTACTCTGTAACTGCAATATATTATCTGAAGATGGGCAGCTAGCCTGAAACTGGTCATTGAAAATAAAAAACAGCTATCAAAGACTGAAATGCCATCTTTTTATGTTAAGAGCGATCGCGGCAATCACAATTAGACAATCATGTCTAGTTTTGATAAACAGTATTTTTCATTCAGAGATGAAACCACAGAAGGTAGTGATGGTGGGCGCTGGGGCTGGGAGTAAAGTCGATGTAGTAACTCATTCCACGGTGATGCAATGGTTTCACGTCCGACAAAACCTTTGTCTCACAGATGCTCCTTTATGATAGCGTGGATTTTCATGCTGACACAAATAATCATCGTGTCCGAACTCTCACTCCACCTTACGCAGCCCACAATGCTGCGAAATGTGCACATATGCATCCGCATTTAGAGTTTTCTAAAGCACAATAACGGGACCCGATCGTAACCACGGTCAAAAGCCGTGTCGATGTGAATATAACGGTTCCCGTCGGATCACCGAAGTTAAGATTCTTCGGGTGTGACCAGTACTTGAGATGGGTAACCGTCCAGGTAAGCCGCGCGCTATTAACGGTTTTCTCTTCGCCTTTACTGCAGAGGAGACAGGAGGGCTGCTGGTGGAAAGTCCCTCATCAACCAGCGTCATTTATTTTTATTTTATTATACGTAAAGTTCCGTAGGACCAGATTGGGAGCAAATCTCCAGGGTCATGAAACGTGTCTGTACATAAAATTACAACACAAAAGTAATAACAAATAAAAGTAAAATGTTTATGAACAAAAAAAGTCAAGCCGTAAGGTTAAGTAAACGTAATCAACAATATAAAAAGAATCAGATACGTTTTCAAGGAACCCCTCAACAGAATAGAAGGAGTGACCCATGAGGAAACTTCAGTTTTGATTCGAGAGCGAGTGGATTACTGCTAAGATTTTTGAATTCATGTGGTAGCTTATCGAAAATGGATGAAGCAGTATAGTGCACACCTTTCTGCACAAGAGTTAAGTAAGTGTGATCCATATGCAGATTGTATTTCTGCAGACGACCGCTGTGGCCGAGAGGTTCTAGGAGCTTCAGTCCGGAACAACGCTGCTACTAGGGTCGCAGCTTCGAATCCTGCCTCGGACATGGGTGTGTGTGATGTCCTTAGGTTAGGTAGATTTAAGTACCAAGTCTAGGGGACTGATGACCTCAGATGTTAAGTCCGATAGTGCTTAGAGCCATTTGAACCATTTTTTGGATTTCTGTCGAGTATTGAGTGAAAGCTGCTTATTCTTCGGAATAAGTTGATATTGTTAACAAGAAACGACAGTAAGTGATCCATGTACTGAGAGGCCAATGTAAAAATACCCAGACTAGTGAACAGGGGTCGAGAAGAGGTTCGCGAACTTACACCACTTATTGCCTGAACCGACCGTCTCTGAGCCTAAAATATCCTTTTAGAATGGGAAGAGCTACCCCAAAACATAATACCCTACGACAGAAGCGAATGAAAATAAGCAAAGCAGACTAATTTTCGTGTCGAACGATGACTTACTTCAGGTACCGTTCGAATATTAAAAATGGCAGCGTTAAGTCTTTGAACAACATCCCGAACATGAACTTACCACGACAGTTTACTATCTACCTGAACACCTATTAACTGTTTAGGTTCACTAATCATATATGCCCATTCTGTGAAATTAAAACATCGGGTATTGTTGAATTATGTGTTAGAAACTGTACAAACTGAGTCTTGGTATGATTTAGCGTTAGTTTGTTTTCTACAAGTCACGAACTTATGAACTGCACTATTTGAAACCGAGCCAGTGTTGCACACAACATCCTTTACTTCCAAGCTAGTGTTATTACGAAACAGATATATCTTAGAGTTACCCGTAATACTAGAGAGCATATCATTTATGTAAGTAAAGAACAGGAGTGGTCCCAAAACTGATCCCTGGGGCAACCCCATTTGACAATACCCCACTCAGACGCCACATCACAGCCATTTTCAACACTGTGAATAATGATCTTTTGCTGTCTGTTGTTAAAATAAGGCACACACCCTTTACAGTCAGGCATACTTCACAGATACACTTACGCACACACCTTTCATACTTCGTGAAGGAAACGTGACTGCAGGCGTCAAGGACAGGAGAAATCTTTACAATTAGCTAGCTGAAGCTGTCCTTCGTCATTCATGCTGTACGACTTTACTGTACTTCATGCTAACCACGAGAAACATCACTCTACTGCAACAGCAGCTGTTGAGGGCATCCAACGTCCTCCAGGCATTCTTCAGGCCCAACTCTTCCATCGAATTGGTACACCAGTGGTGGTGTCACTCTTTATACCATCTCAAGCTTCACATAACACTGGCTACATAAAGTATTGCTTAGAAAGAATTGCTCGACCATTGTACGCCATTCTTTATAACTCCGTAAGCACAGCTGGATTACTGGTATCACTCTGGGAATCACGACTGATTCCTTCCGCTGATTTCTTGTGATTTTTTTACGGCCACCTTCCTAATCGAGGGTCCCTCACCCTCAGTACATAGGTTTTGCGCGGTCTACTTTTAGCTGTGGTTGATAATTCGCGTTTCCGCTTCAGAATCACGTCGCCGAGAGTCGACTTGGGCCCCTCTAGACGTGTCAAAACGATTCTTACGAATCTGTTACTGACATGGGAAACTCCCAATCGCACCCCTCTCAGATTACTGGTAAGATGGCCCAGTAGATAGACCGTGAAAAAAATGAACGCAGATCAAGCCTGAAAACAGACAATGTGTGCTGAAGTGTGAAAAAAGGTGCAAAATAAAAAAAAAATGATCGGTCCAGGCTTAGGATGTGCAACATCGAGCGAATTTGGGGAGACGTGGCGTCGTCCTTATGTGGTGACAGTGTTGCACTGCGAAGGGCTCCTTTTCATCCTCACAAAATTATGAACTGTCCGTCTGGCCACTGACGCGTCTGTTTGCAGTATTCAGATTCGTGTCTGTGTCGTGGTGTAACATCCGTTTGCACCAGCGAGGTGTAAGGGAAGGACCTCCAGACGTACGTACCTCCTATTTCTTCTACTCAATTAACACGTGTTATGAGTGTTGCGTTCCGTTTTGGAAGTGTTGATTGTCCTTTTCCTTTGTTGTAACATGGTTCACACTACTTTATTTCTTGTTTTCGTTTCTGTGAGATGTTTATGCAGCATCTCACCTGCTCTTACTACTGGAGGACCGTGATTGTGCTGGTAAACCTCAACGTCATTTTATTTTCAAACAGCTGAGAAAAACTCAACGTACTCCAAAATTTCTCTCTTTACTTATTCTGATCAACAATAAACTGACACACAATATTTTTAGCGCAACGCAGTCTGACTTTCAATAATCCTTACAGAAGAACGGCCCTGATTAACAATAACCTATACCTTTCATGAATCACTTACCTCACAAAAATCTTCGTTACTTGAACTACTGCAATTAGCGAGCGCCAATACTGCCAGCTAAATGAAAGATTCTAACTACTGAAGACACTAACTACTGATAGGCATAGTTAGCAAACGAAAGATTTTGATGGAGAATAAGAGTATTTACCTTAATAATGTTCAAAAGTCATCATATATATCTATATATATATGTATCAGTTCATGATATCCAGTATTACAAATTTACTCTTTCTGATGGACTCACGTCCAGATCGTCCGCTCTCAAAACTCTGCTATCTCTCTCCCCACATCCACCACTACCGAGCGAGGTGGCGCAGTGGTTAGCACACTGGACTCGCACTTGGGAGGGCAACTGTTCAAACCCGCGTCCAGCCATCCTGATATAGGTTTTCCGTGATTTCCCTAAGTCGCTCCAGGCAAATGCCGGGATGGTTCCTCTGAAAGGGCACGGCCGACTTCCTTCCCCGTCCTTCCCTAATCCTATGAGACCGATGACCTTGCTGTTTGGTCTCTTCCCCCAAAACAATCCAATCCATCCACCACTGCTGGCGGCACACCGCCAACTGCACAACGCTACGCGCTGTTCACATTCAACTGCCCACCACTATAATAGCGAATAATTCAGCAATGCAAACCAGCCACAGACTGCACACAGCACAGTCAGTGATTTTCATACAGATCGCTACGTGGAGTCACCAACATAAAAACCTAAACAGCCTACTTACAACAGTACTGGAGAGCAAATTCCAAACTTTGTCGCCGATGGATGGTAATATATTTTTATCGCATGATTCGTATTCTCTAACCAATGAATAGTATGACATGACTACAGAAAGAGAAAAGAGACGGCAATGACCGTACGGAAGTTCGTAGTTCTGTGAAAAAAAGAAGAGGCAACAGGAAATTTTGAACACGGTTCTTCCGGTTTGCAGTCCAACACCATGACCATGACCACACAACCACAACGTTGTGGTTCTTCAAATCAGCTCGATGTTACACACCTTGACATTGCTCCGTTCGGTGTTTCCATTTTGCTTGCTCTTTCATAGTCCAGTACACCTTCTTCCTGTTTTCATGCATGATTTGCGTTCAGTTTTCGACTGCAGATCCGTTGGGCCGTTTTACCACTATAAATCAGAGAGAAGTACGATGGGGAGTTCCCCTTGTCAGGTGAATTCCGTGACTAGTCGACATTCTACACTACTAGCCGTTAAAATTGCTACACCAAGAATAAATGCAGATGATAGACGGGTATTCATTGGACAAATGTATTATACTAGAACTGACATGTGATTACATTTTCATGCAATTTGGGTGCATAGATCCTGAGAAATCAGTACCCAGAACAACTACCTCTGACCCTAACAACGGCTTTGATACGCCTGGGCATTGAGTCAAACACAACTTGAATGGTGTGTACAGGTACAGCTGCCCATGCAGCTTCAGCACGATACCACACTTCATCAAGAGTAGTAGTGGTGGTGGTGGTGGTGGTTAGTGTTTAACGTCCCGTCGACAACGAGGTCATTAGAGACGGAGCGCAAGCTCGGGTTAGGGAAGGATTGGGAAGGAAATCGGCCGTGCCCTTTCAAAGGAACCATCCCGGCATGTGCCTGAAACGATTTAGGGAAATCACGGAAAACCCAAATCAGGATGGCCGGAGACGGGATTGAACCGTCGTCCTCCCGAATGCGAGTCCAGTGTGCTAACCACTGCGCCACCTCGCTCGGTATCAAGAGTAGTGACTGGCGTATTGTGAAGAGCCAGTTGCTCGGCCATCATTGACCAGACGTTTTCAAATGGTGAGCGATCTGGAGAATGTGCTGACCAGGGCAGCAGTCGAACATTTTCTGTATCCAGAAATACACGTGCAGGACGTGCAACATGCGGCCGTGCATTATCCTGCTGAAATATAGGGTTTAGCAGGGATCGAATGAAGGGTAGAGCCACGGGTCGTAACACATCTGAAATGTAACGTCCATTGTTCAAAGTGCCGTCATTGTGAACAAGAGATGACCAGGACGTGTAACCAAGGGCACCCCATACCATCACGCCGGGTGATGTGCCAGTATGGGAATGACGAATACACGCTTCCAATGTGCGTTCACCACGATGTCGCCAAACACGGATGCGACTATCATGATGCTGTAAACAGAACCTGGATTCATCCGAAAAAATGACGTTTTGCCATTCGTGCACCCAGGTTCGTCGTCGAGTACACCATCGCAGGCGCTTCTGTCTGTGATGCAACGTCATGGGTAACCGCAGCCATGGTCTCCGAGCTGATAGTCCATGCTGCTGCAAACGTCGTCGAACAGTTCGTGCAGATGGTTGTTGTCTTGCAAACGTCCCCATCTGCTGACTCAGGGATCGAGACGTGGCTGCACGATCCGTTACAGCCATGCGGATAAGATGCCCGTCATCTCGACTGCTAGTGATACGGGACCGTTGTGATCCAGCACGGCATTCCGTATCCTCCTGAATCCACCGATTCCATATTCTGTTAACAATAATTGGATCTCGACCAACGCGAGCAGCAATGACGCGATACGATAAACCGCAATCGCGATAGGCTACAATCCGACCTTTACCAAAGTCGGAAACGTGATGGTACGCATTTCTCATCCTTACACGAGGCATCACAACAACGTTTCACCAGGCAACGCCGGTCAACTGCTTTTTGTGTATGAGAAATCAGTTGGAAACTTTCCTCATGTCAGCACGTTGAGCCGGCCGCTGTGGTCTCGCGGTTCTAGGCGCGCAGTCCGGAACCGCGCGACTGCTACGGTCGCAGGTTCGAATCGTACCTCGGGCATGGATGTGTGTGATGTCCTTAGGTTAGTTAGGTTTAAGTAGTTCTAAGTTCTAGGGGACTGATGACCACAGCTGTTAAGTCCCATAGTGCTCAGAACCATCTGAACATTTTTTTCAGCACGTTGAGGTGTCGCCACCGGCGCCAACCTTGTGTGAATGCTCTGAAAAGCTCATTTGCATATCGCAGCATCTTCTTCCTATCGGTTAAATTTCGCTTCTGTAGCACATCTTCGTGGAGTAGCAATTTTAATGACCAATAGGGTAAGTCACCGAGGTCCACTGAACGACCAATTCTGATGTTACTACTACTCCGCTGACGTCACAATATTCCCCACCTCCTTTCACTCTGACGGGACAGCTTTTCGTGACCCTAGTGATCAATTCCCCTTTACATAACAGGTACTGTGTGTTGCAGTTTTGATACGTGACCTGCAGTAAGCGTCACGTGACACAAAACTGACAGGTGACTATGTTGTGGGAGCTTTGTGCTTGCGAGTCGCACGCTACGGTGGCGCTGATAATGGTCAAAGTTGACGGTGAAAACTGATCAGGCCAGGTCTGGAACGGCCGCTTTGCCGCCTTTGACGAGCAGCGGCGCGGGCGGCCAGAGGCGGTCTGGGGGCAGGATTAGCTTCCTGGCGGCGGCTCGCCTACCAGAAAGGCGCCCGACGCCGGGTAACGCAGTTACCAAAACTGCGCAGCCGCCGCCGCCGGGGCCGGCGAGTTGTCCGGCGTGGCGCCAGCAAACTGGCGCTTTGTCAGCCCCCGCCAGTAATTATTCGCCCGCAGCCTGCCGCCCCGCCCCCGGCCACTGTATGGGCGACGCCGCCGCCCATCAACTTCCAAACTGCCGGCGGGAGCGGCTGGCCGCGGCGCTGCGGTCGCCTCACCCACGACACGGACCATTCCGCACGATTCAAAAAGATAGAATACATTTCAGTAGTTCATTACAGACAAACTGTAAAAGAACCACATTGCGTATGTCATTGAACAGAGGGAGGTTCAAAGTTCGGACGCAGCTGCGTTATTGTTGTGTAAGTAGGCTGTTTAGGTTTTTATGTTGGTAACGCCACGTAGCGCTCTATATGAGAATCACTGACTGTGCTGTGTGCAGTCTGTGGCTGGTTTGCATTGTTGGAATAGTCTGGTGTTGGGCAGTTGGATGTGAACAGCGCGGCTTTAGGCAGTGGAAGGTGAGCCGCCAGCAGTGGTGGGTGTGGGGAGTGAAATGGCGGAGTTTTGAGAGCGGATGATGTGGACGTGTGTCCATCAGGAAGAGTAAATTTGTAAGACTCGATGTCATGAACTGATATATATATATATATATATATATATATATATATATATATATATATATATATATAATGACTTTTAAACACCATTAAGGTAAATACATTGTTTTTTCTCTATCAAAATCTTTCATTTGCTAACTATGCCTATCAGTAGTTAGTGCCTTCAGTAGTTAGAATCTTTTATTTAGCTGGCAGCGTTGGCGCTCGCTGTATTGCAGTAGTTCGGGTAACGAAGATTTTTTTGAGGTAAGTGATTCATGAAAGGTATTGGTTATTGTTAATCAGGGTCATTCTTTGGTAGGGATTATTGAAAGTCAGATTGCGTTGCGCTAAAAATATTGTGTGTCAGTTTAGTGATGATCAGAATAAGTAAAGAGAGAAATGTCTGAGTACGTTCAGTTTTGCTCAGGTGTTTGTAAATCAAATAACGTAAGGGGTTTACCAGCACAGTAATTCATTAAATTTTCAAAGGGGATGTCTCAGTTTGTTTGTAGCAATATGGTGACTACATCACAAGAGAAATCATTTTGAGTGTTGGAATGTGAGCGAAGTAAATCATTGTTTAAGTGCAGCGTTTATTCGACAAGAATTCGCTTCTTCACAAGCAGATTTACAGGGCGACAGTTATCGAAGTTCATGGAAAAAAATCGTTAGTTAGTTACCAACTACAGCGTAAACACACTTTGTTCAACATGTAAACGTTACTACAGATATTCGGAGTTAGATTATGACGTGTTCGACATGCCTGCCATCATTGGCGATGATGTGGCGCAGACGAACAGCGAAATTCGGCATGATCTGCTGAAATGACGGAACACCGATGCTGCTGACGACCTTATGAATGGCTGTTTTCAGCTCGGCAATGGTTTTTGGGTTACTGCTCTATAACTTGTCTTTAAATAGCCCCACAAAAACGAGTCACATGGGCTGAGATCCGGAGAATATGGTGGCCAAGCGAGGCCCATGCCAGTGACCTATGGGTACCCCAGGGCCAGAATGCCGTCTCCAGTGTGCTCCTCCAGGACATCAAATACTCTCCTGCTTCGGTGGCATCGAGCTCCGTTTTGCAAGAACCACATCCTCTCGAAATCAGGGTCACTTTGGATAATGGGGATGAAATCATCTTCCAAGACCTTCACGTACCGTTTGGTAGTCACCGTGCCATGGACGAATATCGCACCGACTATTCTGTGACTGGACATTGCACACCACACCGTCGCTCGTTGAGGGAGAAGAGACTTCTCGGTTGCGAAATACGGCTTCTCAGTCCCCCAAATGCGCCTATTTTGCTTATTGACGATCCCATCCAAATGAAACTTGGCTTCGTAGCTAAACCAAAGCATTCACTCCATACTAATTCCCATCATGCTTCGCGGCAAATAGCGCAGTTCAGAAGTTTTGACGATTTTATTTCATATATTTTAATACACTACTGGCCATTAAAATTGCTACACCACGAAGATGACGTGCTAGAGACGCGAAATTTAACCCTCAGGAAGAAGATGCTGTGATACGCAAATGATTAGCTTTTCAGAGCATTCACACAAGGTTGGTGCCGGTGGCGACACCTACAACGTGCTAACATGAAGAAAGTTTCCAAACGATTTCTCATACACAAACAGCAGTTGACCGGTGTTGCCTGGAGAAATGTTGTTGTCATGCCTCGTTTAAGGAGGAGAAATGCGTACCATCATGTTTCCGACTTTGATAAAGGTCGAATTGTAGCCTATCGCGATTGCGGTTTATCGTAACGCAACATTGCTGCTCGCGTTGTTCGATATCCAATGACTGTTAGCAGAATATGGAGTCTGTGGTTTCAGGAGGGTAATGCGGAACGCCGTACTGGGTCCCAGCGGCCCCATATCACTAGCAGTCGAGATGACAGGCATCTTATCCGCATGGCTCTAACGGATCTTGCAGCCACGTGTCGATCCCTGAATCAACAGATGGGGACGTTTGCAAGACAACAACCATCTGCACGAGCAGTTCGACGACGTTTGCAGCAGCATGGACTATCAGCTCGGAGACCATGGCTGCGGTTACCCATGACGTTGCATCACAGACAGGAGCACCTGCGATGGTGTACTCAATGACGAACCTGGGTGCACGAATGGCAAAACGTCATTTTTTCGGATGAATCCAGATTCTGTTACAGCATCATGATGGTCGCATCCGTGTTTGGCGACATCACGGTGAACACACATTGGGAGCGTATATTCGTCATCGCCATACTGGCGTATCACCCGGCGCGATGGCATGGGGTGTCATTGGTTACACGTCTCGGTCACCTCTTGTTAGCATTGGCGGCACTTTGAACAGTGGACGTTACATTTCAAATGTGCTACTACCCGTGGCTCTACCCTTCACTCGATCCCTGCTAAACCCTACATTTCAGCAGAATAATACACGGCCGCATGTTGCACATCCTTTACGGGCCTTCCTGGAAACAGAAAATGTTCGGCTGCTGCCCTGGAAAGCACATTCTCCAGATCTCTCACCAATTGAAAACGTATGGTCAATGGTGGCCGAGCAACTGGCTCTTGATGAACTCTGGTATCGTGTTGAACCTGCATGGGCAGTTGTACCTATACACGACATCCAAGCTTTGTTTTAATCAATGCCCAGGCGTATCAAGGCCGTTATTACGGTCAGAGGGTGTTGTTCTGGGTACTGATTTCTCAGTATCTATGCACCCAAATTTCGTTAGAATGTAATCACATATCAATTCTAGTATAATATATTTGTCCAATAGATTCCCCTTTTATCATCTGCATTTCTTCTTGGTGTAGCAATTTTAATGGCCAGTAGTGTAATAGACAGAGTCTTTGTCTCACCTGTTTCAGCTACTCTGCACGAACTGAGAAATCAAAATGTTGAAGTTGTCTTTTTAATCAAGAGGGACCTGTGTGTGGTATGCGATGGACTATGTTTCCGATGTTTCTCGAGTGACGCATGGTCCTCAAGTTGTGTGTACGACATAGTGTTTGTGTGAACATAATAGTCTGAACCTTCCTCTATCCAGTGCATGCGCAAATGCCATTCTATGTTTCACAGATTGTAATAAACAGTTAATATCTGTTCTTCCTTTTTGAATCAACATGTAATATTTTGCTGAACAGAAGATTTTTCATAAACTGTAGAAACAGAGATAGACTTCTCCATAGGTTCTACAATGTACTGTGCACGTTTTCAGGTTTTAGGCAACGGCCTTGCATCAGTGGACACCCTGGTTCCCTTCTGGTCACCGAAGTTATGAGCTGTCGGATGTGGCCCGCACTTGGATGGGTGACCATCCGGGCCGCCATGCGCTCTTGCCGTTTCTCGGGGTGCACTCAGCCTCGTGATACCAATTGAGGAACTACTCGATCGGCCACAGAAAACCATCGTAACGACCGGGAGAGTAGTGTGCTGACCACATGCCCAGCCTATCCGCGTCCTCATTTGAGGACGACCAGGCGGTCGGGTTGTCTCTATGGGCCACTTGCTGCCGGAAGACGGAGTGCTTTACTCGGATTTTGCTACTCGCTTTGATAGGCCTTTAATAACAGTCTTTAAAATTTTCTGAAGATCAAGCTTTACGTCGTATTAACAACCACAAGGACATAAGACATCAACACATGCTATGATACAATTCCTCGTTAAAAGAAGGCTACTATCAGTTGGGTGATATCAACGTGACACCCCTGCCCTCGACGTCAACGTGAAATAACCACCCACAGATGGCTGGTGGCAGGATTAGAAATGGAGGGCGTGTTAGACGTGTCCGGGGATACAAAGAACAGTGCAGCCGTTGTCGTAATGCGGAAACGGAGCGATTTATCTGACTTCCAAAAGTACATGGTCATTGGCTTTCGTGACAGGGATGGAAGCATTTCCAATCAGGCAGAGTTTGTAAACTCGTCGCTTGCCGCCGTGGTTAAAGCATACAGTGCGCAGCAAAGTGGAACTATCCACAACCGGCGCATAAGCAACTGTGATGCACCAGGACCCATTGACGACAGGGGTGAACGCCGGCTGCACAGATGTGTACGAGCGAACAGACGTGCAACTGTTGAGTGACTGACCACCCAAATGAACCAAGAGGCTACTAACAGAGTCCCCTCAGCCACCGATCGCTGAACGTTGCTGCTTATTGTCCCACACAGCAAACGCCTAGTTCGTGCACACATACAGACTGTACTTCATCGGCGACAAAGTTTGGAATTTCCACTCCAGAACCGCAACTGAACGTCAACTGGCTGACGACAGGTGACCTTTTCAAATGAATCACGTTTTACGCTCCAGCGGACAGATGGATGCACAGTCCTGCAACAATCGTAAGGACGGTCGAGGCTGGAGGAGGCAGTATCATGATCTGGCGAATGTTTTCGTGGCATCCTCTGAGTGATTCCGTCGTTGTGGAAGCCGCAGTGGATCAACGCAAGTATGCAGCAGCCCTTCGAAACCATGTCCACCCCTATATGCTGTTTGTTTTTCCTCAGCACGATCGCATCTACCGCCAGGACAATACAACGTGTCACACAGCTCGCAGAGTACGTGCATGGTTCGAAGAGCACCACGCTGCTTATACAATACTCGGCCACCAAACTCCACGGATTTAAACCCATTCGAGAATATGTGGGACCACGTCAATCAGGCTTTTGGCGCCTTGGATCCCCAACACTGAAACCTAGCTTTGTTGGCCACAACAATGGAGTCTCCACGAACATTATTGACTCTCTACCTGTACGTCTCGTAGCGGTCCATGTTGTGCAAAGTGGCTATTCAGGCTTCTGACAAGTGACAGCTGGTCACATTAATACGACAGTACAGTATAGAGGAATGCATATGGCGCAATTTAAGTTTGGAGCACGGCATTGTTTGGAAGTTAATCATGGACGGCTCGGTACAGGGAAAAAATATGCAGCGCTGGAGAAGTGGTTTTTTTTTAAGGGAAGTAGTCGATCAGACATGGAAGCAGTAGGTGTTCCACAGATTCGGTGAGAAAAGGAATTTTGTACCATCTTCCAGCATGCTATGTTACGATGATCTGGAAACTGGCCCCGGCCCGAGATTGGTCATCGAGTGAATTAAAAAAACAAGTGAAATTTGCAACTTTTGAATGGTTTTTCGATGTACTGAGGAAAAAGATGTCGGAAAAATGCTAAGAATGTGAGGAGGATAGACGTGTGAAAACCACAGCGAGCCATTTCCACAATTTGAAGTTTTGTATTCCGCCTGGAAGGCGGCGAGTGGGGCTGCTCCTGTAAACAGAAGGGTAGGCCAAATTCAGGAAGTGAGTAGGAACAGGAAAAGGCGTAAATCTCTCGGTACTGCAGTGTGAATTACGTGGTTTACTGGTGCATGAATATATATACAAAGGCATACATAACTTTGTTCACATGAGCACGTAGGTACGAAGCCTTGTAAGTAGTGCAAAGTCTCTGTATGAAGCGAAGCTGAAGCGAAGCGTCCCGGCCGTCTGCTCTTGATCAAATGGGTAGAATCTGCAGCGGCGCTCGATGAGATGAACAGCGCCTGCTAGAGGGCACTGTCGTCGGTGTCTGTGTCGTACTGCCAACCTATGAACTTGCACCTACCCCGTGGCATCGCAGCCATCGATCGAAGGAATTTCAAAAACTACCTTATATTTTATTTCGTCTGTGCAAGTAACTTTTATTGAATGCTGTACTACGTTCCACAGTGACACCGAAACGTGGCACTATTTACCAACACAGTCACCAAGCCTCTGTCAACAACGGTCTGATCTGGCTGACAGGGCCGGCCACAGTGGCCGAACGGTTCTAGGCCCTACAGCCTAGAACCACGAGACCGCTACGGTCGCAGGTTCGAATCCTGCCTCGGTCATGGATGTGTGTGATGTCCTTAGATTAGTTAGGTTTAAGTAGTTCTAAGTTCTAGAGGACTGATGACCTCAGAAGTTAAGTCCCATAGTGCTCAGAGCCATTTGAGCCATTTGGGCTGGCAGTGGTTCAGTTCCTCAACGATACATATCTGCTTCTTGGTCACGGACCCATTGGAAAACTGCTGAGTGAATTCCATAGACGGAAGAACGGCAATTGCTGCGAATCGGTTCCTCTATTGCACGGGCCCTGTCGCCTGTGGTAGATGCCGATTGCCTCCCTTTCCGATCAGCAACACCCACTCCTGTGCAGCCTTCATCAGACTGCTTCTGGACGCGATGTACCATCCGGTCCATTTACCGCCAGAATGTCACGGCCTTTTTGTGTGCGCACAAGAATAGTGCTGCCCCACGTACGTTGGAGTATGTGCTCAACTGCAGCGCCACCTCATTTCCACTCTGAGAGCCGAACTGGATCTGCGAGACACCCGGAACATGTGCTCTTTTTGGACAATGCGCCTCACTTGCTGCACAACGATTTTAGCGTAGGACGAGAGATGTAAGTTATTTTCTGTAGTCTTGTGGTACTAGAGCAGTACTTCCCGTAGTGTCTGTAATAGCTCTGAGAGGTAAAATGAAATTTTCTGAGGGATAAAAACAAAAGCGTTCGATTGTGTTTCGGTCATGTAACTAATTATTAAAAAAATATCGTTACTATTAATACTATTCCATCAGACTGCAAAACTGGTAACGTAAGTTATTTATTATCACTTTTTTAAGTAGTAGCATTAGCTTGATCCAGAATGCAGTGGAGTTCAAAGCTTCTGCAACGAATGTCTGTACATCATCTTCCTCACATAATACACTCTGTACAGACATAACTCTGTACCAAGCAGCTATGACAATAATATTTCATGAAAATGCCTTGTCCGAGTTGTAAGCCTAGGCAGTTTCCGCAGTGGCCCGGAAACTGCTTCATTGTTTATTTTGTAACAAATAAACGAATTAACTGACAGCACAACACAACAGTAACTATGAAATGCTACTACACTGTCGTATATTTCTGTTATTACTATTATTATTATTAGTGGCAGTTTTCTTACACGAAGCATTGCCAACTGCTGTCAATTCAGAAGTAAGGAATCCAACAATTAAAAGACTTTAAAAAAGTTGGCTAAAAATAGTGCACATAATTTTTACTTGTTCGATTTTAAATGCGGGCGTAGGGTAGCAAGTGGCTACCCTCAGCGCAGATGCTTCGCTTTCTTTTTATTAATATTTTTTAATATTAATTTTTTAAAATTTTAATTAAACCATTTTCAATGTAAAATTTGGTTAGGCGCTAATTTTGATGATAGTGTTTGTGTCTGTATGTCTGTGTGTGGTGAAGGGTGTAGGAGGCTGTCGGAGGAGCAGTGGCACTCGTGGGTAATGGTCTCAGAACGGTTGAGAACCATTATGCCACATGTGGATCAACACGTTATTAACTTGCTCAATTTCTAAAGCTGTTTCTCTTGAATAAATCCTGCAGTTTTCATGAAACTGCAATCTTTTGTTTGTCTGTTAATATAAATCCATCTACCATAATCCATTCCATTCAGATAATTCCTCGCAGTTAGGACTCATTTATATATTCGCCCTGGTTCCGTCCCCGATTCGCAACTGAAACGGCGAACGTTCCTTCGTTGTGGGTGCCTGTTAGATACGACGGCGTAGTGGCTTTGGGGAATGTGTGTCCACCACTTTGTGAGTGTAGGATTTTTACGGCTGTTTTTATCCGCCTGTTTAATATTTTTTATGAGTTTCCATGATGTTTTCCCTTCGACCTAACAAACCTAGAATCATGTACGTTCTTTTCCGTGTATACTTTCACAGTAATACCTCCAAGTAGCACTGGTATCAGCATGAGCCCATAAGCATACTGGAAATACGATACTTCCCTCATTTTCAGAACTATTGCATTCATAATGTATGAGGGTATCTCCCTTGTTTTGAAAACTATTGTATTCAAAATGTATGACGATGGATCAAATCTCCGTTCGGCTATCCAGATTTAGGTTCTTCGTGCTTTCCATAAATCGCTTCATGTGAATGCCAGAACCTTGCGTTTGAAAAGAGCCCTGCCAATTTCCTGCCCATTCTTTCCTAATCTGAACTTGTGCTCCGTCTCTAATGACCTCAATGTCGACAGGCCGTTAAACTCTAAGCTACCTTCTTTCCTTCAAAATATATGACTTTCTCCCGCGGAGTCGACTGTATCCAATGATCTTTTGTTAAATTTCGCATTTACAGCACTTTGAAATTTATGCATGCTTTCTGCACTAACAATAACATAAATACAACCTCAATTGAAATTGTTTGCTGATTTTTTTAATGTAATACTTGTGAAAATAGAATCATGAATGTTGCACTGAACAGCCGCGATATGAAACTCCTGCAACAAAGAAAATAAAATTTCCCGCTTATTTTTATACCCACTGTTTCGGTTTCTTGCCTCAGCTGTTGCTGTACCGTTCCTAGTACCACTGGGACTAATATGACCACACAAGCAAATTGAAAAGATACATCTCACTTGTTTTCAAAGCTATTATTTTCGAAATGTATCACTTTCTCCATCTGAGTGAATTGTATACAATAATGTTGTGCCAGTTTTATATTTGAAACACACATTAAGATATTTTGATGGTTTCTTGCACTGTGTACCAGTTGCAAATTTTATTGTTATCTTTAATTTTGTACTCCTTTCCTACCGACGGATTCTAGAACTGTTCTTAGGTAATAATGCCCCAGCGGTAGTGGTCATGCTCCATCTTAGTGTGTGAAAAGTGACTCTTGTACCTCATTAACTAGTGTGTAAACGCACTGTAGCAATGTTTGCCCCTTAGTGAATGTGAAACGAGCATAACTGTAAATAACAAAGTGTATGAACTTATGCATTGTTGGGAAAATGTGGTATGTACTAAAGGGACAATAAAATAAAGTAATTTGAGTTGTACTGATATAACAGTTCTAGTTCTCAGACGAATAGCTTTAGTATTTGATAAGTGTAAGAGACACATACACATATCAAGCACACTGGTCAGGTTCATTTCATAACAAAGTTTGGTCTCTATCAACGTGTGGAAACAGTTTCTTTTTAGTGCAGAGTAGTGATTTGAAATGCACTGTGAACAACAGAGCTACGAGTTTAAGCGTAGAGAAAGTCATAAGAGTGTCCCAACGGCCGCAAAATATCATGTAAGGCACAGATCTACAGTATCTTGGGTTGAAGTGCAAAAAGAGGAATTCTACAATATTTCAGAAATAAAATGTGCCCAGTTTCCACAATGACACTACAAGACACCAATTTATACTCGCTGTAGTAAACGTAAGTGTGGCAATAATGTCAACTGCATGTCGTTTGAGACTGCTGCTGTAAGTGAAATTTATTTGGTGTATGACGAATTTTGTTTTGAGAAAGTTGGTTAGACTTGCGATTTCTAGTTTCGTTTTTCTAATTTAAAAATGTCTTCAGGGATGGACCAAGTTCCAGTAGTTGGTGTTGCAGGAGTTCAGTTTCCTAGTAAGGAAGAAAAGGTGGAGAAAATGGAGAAAATCAAACTCAAAATAAATTTATGTCAATAGTAAGGGATTATTATAAGGAGAACCGTAATGAAATTAGACTAGAGAGATGAGGTAGATGGACGAGGGATTGAGGAAGAGAATCAACGAGGAAACTGAGGAATTACAATGAAATGAACACCCTTAGTTGTTTACAGGCGTTTACATACGTCAACGGGGACAGATGAAAATGTGTGCCCCCACCGGGACTCGAACCCGGGATCTCCTGCGTACATGGCAGACGCTCTATCCATCCGAGCCACCGAAGACACAGAGTATAGATGCGGCTCCAGAGATTTATCTCTGGCACGCCTCCCGCGAAACCCACAGTCTCAATGTATTGTCCCGCACTACATTCATAGTGCCCCCGCCCATTATACTCATTACTCGCGGCGCGCTGCCGATTCCCGTAAGAGTTCGGGCACTGTTTGTGCATTCGCACAGAAGAGGAAGATGGTCAAGTGGCCGGTGAGCCTTAACTATATACACGGATACCATCTTAGTATATATGAGGAATTTATTTAGAAAAATCGAAAGAAGAAAGCGAAATTAATTACAGTGAGCCTTGCAATCAAACAAGTGAAAGCAGATAAAGAAACACAAAACATACTTATTCTTCCTCCAGGATGTTCGATACAAACGGGGCCCAGCTGATTGCAACACTAGACATAGAACTACTGGTTGAGGTACAGAATCAGAAAGTGAAGAGGAAATAGCATATACAGTAAAGTCAGTGGTCAAGGAGAGTAGAGAAGAAACGATGAAGATATCTGAAGTGAGGCAACCTCATTGACGTAGGTAACGAGACAGAAAATACAACTATTTTTCCAAAATGTTGACATCTTTGGAACGGCAGGTGGAAGTAACGTCAAACACAGATTTGCTAACGTAGAATTTAAAGATGTCAGATATGAGGACGTGACTAAGAGAGAATTTGTAAACATAGAACTAATACTTGTTCCGTGAGTAAAATCTCTTTTTCTTGCTGCAGTTTAATTTATTTTTCCGAGATGCATTTTGCCTTTTTCTTACTCAAAGGCACCTTCGGTGGGATCTATAACGATGCAGTTTTGTTATTTTTAGATTATCAAACAGTTCACTTCTCGTTTGTTTATATAAGTAAGTAATTACTTACAGTTTTCTGTGACCTGCGTTTCTTCTCATCGTATCTGGAGGTCGCACAACTACTTTTATTCCCGACACATAAGGACAATTTTTTATTCCGAACTTTTTCACACCATTCACCACGTTTCCCCTTCTTTTTTGTGGTGTGTTTGTATTCTTTTACTACTAGATATAGCTATTTGTTCGAACACTGTGTTTACCTACTTGTTGCCAACCTAACGGAGTATATGTTCAAAACCAACTTCTTCTAATGATGTTTATATCTGTGTGTGTATGTGTGTGTGTGTGTGTGTGTGTGTGTGTGTGTGTGTGTGTGTGTGAGTGAGTTTAACTATGATACAAAAATGGGAAGAATTTAGAAGGGCCCACTTAGCGTTAGAACCGCAGGCAATGTGAATATCAAGAGAAAATCGCGCATGAATCAAGGGATAAAACTGAAAAAAAGAAGTAAATCAGAAAGAAATGGCGAATTAATTAAAGGGAGAAAATAAATCTGAATTAAAGGAGCCTCAGGAGGATATGACGAAGACGTTTGAAGAGAAACAAGAAGAAAAATTGACAGACGTATGTGAAGATACACAAAATGCACCTACTTTAATTGAATGTAAGTCACCTATGGAGTCAGAGTTGTAAGCAACATCGTGTACCGACTTGTTCAGAAACCCAGCTGTGAGCTTAACATGTCAAACTAATGCGATCTCAGATGATGAAATGAATAAAACATGCGTAGACCGTGATGGTGTCTTATTGGATGCACATAATCTCAGTTTGGATCCAGTATTTTGTCAATGGATAAGGAATGTACTTTGGAGCGGAACATTCCGGCAAAGGATGTGAAGATTATTGCTGCAGAGGAGCTGAAGCAGACTGTTACGAAACGAAAACCAGATTCAGAAGAAAATATCCGAATTCGTTAGATCGTGAGAAGAAAGTCGAAGATATGTTGTTTGGGAAGCAAGAAGAAATAAATTTGTCATACAAGCAGGTTGTGGAGATATTCTAATACCGGTTTAAAAGCATAAAGATGAGAGTCTAAATTTTGTTTTTATGGATCCATGCTCGCATAGATATGAAGAAATCTACTGAAAATGTTTGGAAGATGAATTAGGAAGGAAACAGTATTTTAAAGAACAGTACACGGAAAATAACGTGATACGCAGAGTGATGTAATGACTATGGTGCCAAGTTTCCGTTCATGCAACTCGAGCAATAATTAAAACTGTAGAGCAAGCATGACAAAAATGCACACAACATGCAAAAGAGAAGAAGCAGTGGGAGTCAAGATGAAACACGTGCGAATTGAACAAGAAAAAGCGTTAATAACTCCGCCAAGATGCACAACATAATTAAGGCTCGCCTACAGAGTTAGAAAAATACAAGAAGAAGTGGACTGAGAGAGGAGCGAATGCACAAGGTCAAACATATGGACAGAGAACGGAATGAAGTAACATATGCAGATCCCAAATGACTTACTGTCATTTGAACATTTACGGTGATGTAAAAATCGGCAGCTATATGTCGTACATGTTGCACAGGTGCAAAAAGACTTATACTAGCCTATGAAAGAGCTGTCAAATATTTATGAACAGTGATTTCTGTGGTATTTCGTATTGTTAGGGTTAATTTGCTGTACATGTGTTAAGCTAGCAGCAATGAAGACTCTTGTTATACTGAACCGTGAAATTTTCTTTGTTTGGCATTTTTCCACTGCAGCCCTTACAAATGTAGGAAATGAGAACGTAGGAGTGCTACATGCAGCACGTGTTTTACTTCATAGTCATGAACATAGACAATAAGATGCATTGTTGTTTCCATATTTGCTACAATTCCGACGTCATGGAGTGGCGGTTCCGGTTATGTAATCACCCAGTCATCGCTATCGCCGCACCTCACCTTGTCTGCATCCTAGAATGTGAGGGACTGTACAGGAACTTGGTCCCTCTGTTTTTGACAAGGGAAAGAGCAGGATTTCAAGCAGAATTGAAGCAAAAATATACATCTATTTTTATAAGGTAACTGGCTAATTTAATTCAACAGTTCCCTTAATAACACTATCCAATACATGGAAATGTATGCCAGAATCTCCGTGTTCTCACATTACACAGGATGTCCGGTGCCAACACAACATTCAGCAATAACGCATTTGCCCACCTGTTGAAACGTGTGCCTCTTATGCTCAATAAACCGGTCCTCCACAGTTCTGATACTCTGACCAGTTTATGACAAGTCACTGCAGTACTTGTGGTAAACACCACCCTTACCCAGCTGTTTTTATCCGCCAGTTTAATATTTTTTATAAGTTTCCGTGATGTTTTCCCTTCGACCTAACAAACCTAGAATCATGTGTGTTCTTTTCAGTGTATACGTTCACAGTAATATCTAGCCCCCCTAGTAGCACTGGTGTCAGCATGACCCCATAAGCATATTGGAAATACGATACTTCCCTCGTTTTCAGAACTACTGCATTCAAAATGTATGAGGATATCTCCCTCGTTTTGTAAACTATTTTATTCAAAATGTATGACGATGGATCAAATCTCCGTTCGACCATCCAGATTTAGGTTCTTCATGCTTTCCATAAATCTCTCCATGTGAATGGCAGAACCTTGCGTTTGAAAAGAGCCCTGCCAATTTCCTGCCCATTCTTTCCTAATCTGAACTTGTGCTCCGTCTCCAATGACCTCAATGTCCACAGGACGTTAAACTCTAAACTACCCCCTTTCCTTCAAAATACATGACTTTCTCCCGCGGAGTCGACTGTATCCAATGATCTTTTGTTAAATTTCGCGTTTACAGCACATTGAAATTTATGCATGCTTTCTGCACTGAGTAACAATGACATAAATACAACTCCAATTGAAATTGTTCGCTGTTTTCTTGAATGTAATACTTGTGGAAGAAGACTGCGATATGAAACACCTGCAGCAATGAAAACAAAATTTCCCGCTTATTTTTGTACCCACTGTTACGGTTTATTGCCTCAGCTGTTGTTGTACCATTCCTAGTAACAGTAGGAATAATATGATCGCACAAGCAAATTGAAAACATGTAAATTGAAAATATGTATCTTACTTGTTTTCAAACCTATGATTTTCAAAACGTATCACTTTCTCCCTCTGAGCGAATTGTATGCAATGATGTTGTGCCACTCTTATGTGAAACACACATTAAAATATTTTGATGGTTTCTTGCACTGAGGACCACTTGCAAAGATTATTGTTATCTTTGATTTTCTACTCCTTTCCTACGGCTTCTAGAACTGTTCTTTAGCAACAATGCCCCAGCAGTAGTGGTCATGCACCATCTCAGTGTGTGAAAAGTGACTCTTGTACCTGATAAATTAATGTGTAAACGCAATGTAGCAGTGGTTACTCCGGAGTGAATGTGAAACGAGCGTAACTGTAATTAAAAAAGTGTATGAACTTAAGCATTGTTGGGAAAGTATGTTACGTACTGAAGGGACAATAAAACAAAGTAATTTGAGTTGTAATGCTATTATTTCAAAGTAACAGTTCTAGTACTCGGACGAATAGTTTTAGTATTTGATAAGACACATACACATATCAAGCACACTGGTCAGGTTCATTTCATAACAAAGTTTGGTCTCTATCAACGTGTGGAAACAGTTTCTTTTTAGTGCAGAGTAGTGATTTGAAATGCACTGCGAACAACAGAGCTACGAGATTATGCGTAGAGAAAGTAATAAGAGTTCGCCATCATCCACAAAATATTATGTAAGGCACAAATCTACAGCATCTTGGATTGAAGTGCAAAAAGAGGAATTCTACAATATTTCAGAATTATAAAGGGCCCAGTTTCCACAATGACACTACAAGACACCAATTAATACTCCAGTAATAAACGTAAGTGTGGCAATAATGTCAAATGCACGTAGTTTGAGACTGCTGCTGTAAACGAAAGTTATTTGGTGTATGACGAATTTTGTTGGTTAGACTTGTGGTTTCTGTTTTCGTTTTCTAATTTAAAATAGTCTTCAGAGAAGGAACAAGTTCCAGTAGTTAGTGTTGAAGGAGTTCAGTTTCGTAGTAAGGAAGAAAAGGTGGAGGTAATGGAGAAAATCAATACACAAAATAAATTGTTGTCAATAGTAAGGGATTATGATGAGGAGAACCGTAACGAAATTAGAAAAACGATGAAAGTAGACTAGGGAGATGTAGGAGATGGACGAGGAATTGAGGAAGAGAATCAACGGAGAAATTAAGGAATTTATCTAGGAAAATCGAAAGAAGAAAGCGAAATTAATTACAGTGAGCCTAGCAATCAAACAAGCGGAAGCATCTAAAGAAACACAAAACACGCCTGTTCTTCCACCAGGATGTTCGATATAAACGGGGCCAAGCTGAAAGCAACACTAGAAATAGAACTACTGGTTGAGGTACAGAATGACAAAGTGAAGAGGAAATGGCATATGAAGGGAAGTCAGTGGTCAATGTGAGTAGAGAAAAAATGATGAAGGTATCTGAAGTGAGGCCACCTCATTGACGTAGGTAACGAGACACAAAATACAACTATTTTTCCAGAATGTTGACGTCTTTGGAACGGCAGGTGGATGTAACGTCAAACACAGATTTGCTAAAAGGAAAATTTATATATGTCAGATAGGAGGACGTGACTAAGAGAGATTTTGTAAACATAGAACTAATACTGTTTCGTACATAAAATATCCTTTTCTTGCTGCAGTTTAATTTATTTTTCCCAGACGCATTTTGCCTTTTTCTTGCTCAAAGGCATCTTCGGTGGGATCTATAACGATGCAGTTTTGTTATTTTTAGATTATCAAACAGTTCACTTCTCGTTTCTTTATGTAAGTAATTACTTAGAGTTTTCTGTGATCTGCGTTTCTTCTCATCGGGTCTGACACATAAGGATAATTTTTTATTCCGAACTTTTTCACACCATTCACCACGTTTCCCCTTCTTTTTTGTGGTGTGTTTGTATTCTTTTACTACTAGATATAGCTATTTGTTCGAACACTGTGTTTACCTACTTGTTGCCAACCTAACGAAGTATATGTTCAAAACCAACTTCTTCTCATGATGTTTATATCTGTGTGTGTGTGTGTGTGTGTGTGTGTGTGTGTGTGTGTGTGTGTGCGTGTGTGAGTGATTGAGTTTAACTAAATCCTCAACGCCACTGACATAAAAAAATGAGAAGAATTTAGAAGGGCCCACTTAGCAGCAGAACAGAATAACCAGTCACCTCCAAGTAGCAGATAATGTGATTTGATTGCAATACTCAAAGCGAGAAGGGAAGATAAAGAAAAAAATAGAAAAGATTTGAAAATTAAGAGAAAATCGTGAATGAAGCAAGGGATAAAAAAGAAAAAATAGAAGAAAATTAGAAAGAAATGGCGAATTAATTAAAGGGAGAAAATAAATCTGAATTAAAGGAGCCTCAGGAGGATATGACGAAGACGTTTGAAGAGAAACAAGAAGAAAAATGCACAGACGTATGTGAAGATACGCAAAATGCACCTATTCTAATTGAATGTGAGTCACCTATGGAGTCAGAGTTGTAAGCAACATCGTATACCGACTTGTTAATTCAGACACCCGGCTGTGAGCTTAACATGTCAAGCTAATGCGATCTCAGATGATGAAATGAATGAAACATGCGTGGATCGTGATGATCGTGATGCGTGGATGTACATATTCTCAGTTTGGATTCAGTGTGTCGTCAGTGAATAAGGAATGTACTTTGAAGCGGAACATTCCGGCAGAGGATGTGAAGAGTATTGCGGCATAGGAGCTTAAGCAGACTCTTACTAAACAAAACCAGACTCAGAAGAAAATATCCGGATTCGTTAGGTCGTGAGAAGAAACTCGAAGATATGTTGTTTGGGAAGCAAGAAGAAATAAATTTGTCATACAAGCAAGTTGTGGAGATATTCTTAGATAAATAGCTGTTTAAAAGCATAAAGATGAGAGTTTAAATTTTGTTTTTATGGATCCATGTTATCAGAGATATGAAGAAACGTACAGAAAATATTTGGAAAATGAATCAGGAAGGAATCAGTATTGTAAAGAACACTACAAGGAAAATAACGTGATACGCAGAGTGATGTAATGACTATGGTGCCAAGTTTCTGTTCATGTAACTCTTGCAATAATTAAAACTGTACAGCAAGCATTACAAATATGCACACAAAATGCGAAAGAGAAGAAGCAGTGGGAGTCAAGATGAAACACATGCGAAATGAAGAAGAAGCGAGGGGAACAAGTAAGAGCGTGATTAACGCCGCGGGGATGCACAACATAATTAAGGCTCGCCTACAGAGTTAGAAAAATGCAAGAAGAAGTGGACTGAGAGAGGAACGATGTGGTGGTGGTGGTGGTGTGTTGGGGCTTATGGGCGCTCAACATCGAGGTTATCAGCGCCCTGACGCACATTAAAAGGATCGAATGTGGACAGACCTAAGAAAACTAAAGCACACACTCAAAGAAAGCAGGAAAAGAAGGAAAATACTACATAAGAAAGTAAAACCTAAGGAAAGGGGAAACATAGCAACAAGAAATACACAAGGTCAAACATATGCACAGAGAACGGTGTGAAGTATTTGAAGCAGATCCCAAATGACTTACTGTCATGTGAACATTTTCAGTGATGTAAATGTTGCACAGAGGAATAGGAGGAAAAAGGAGAGGAGGAAAAATCAGCAGCTGTATGTTGTGCATGTTGCACAGGTGTAAAAAGACTGAGTTATGCTAGCCTATAAAAGAGCTGTCAGATATTTATGAACAGTGATTTCTCTGGTATTCCGTATTGTTAGGGTTAATTTGCTGTACATGTATTAAGCTAGCAGCAATTAAGCCTGTTGTTATAGTGAACAGAGAAATTTTCTTTGTATGGCATTTTTCCGCTGCAACCCTTACAAATGTGGGAAATGAGAACGTAGGAGTGCCACGTCCAGCAAGTGTTTTATTTCATTGTCATGAACATAGACAAGAAGATGCATTGTTTCCAGAATGAGTTTTCACTCTGCAGCGGAGTGTGCGCTGATATGAAGCTTCCTCGCAGATTAAAACTGTGTGCCCGACCGAGACTCGAAATCGGGCACACAGTTTTAATCTGCCAGGAAGTTTCAAGATGCATTGTTGTTTCCATGGCGGCCAGTGTGGCCGAGCGCTTCTAGGCGCTTCAGTCTGCGCCTCGAGCATGGATGTGTGTGATGTCCTTAGGTTAGTTAGGATTAAGTGGTTTTAGGGGACTGATGACTTCAGATGTTAAGTCCCATAGTGCTCAGAGCCATTTGAACCATTTGTTTCCATATTTGCTACAATTCTGACGCCCTGGAGTGGCGGTTCCGGTTATGTAATCACTCAGTCATCGCTATCGCCGCACCTCGCCTCGTCTGCAACCTAGAATGTGAGGGACTGTACAGGAACTCTGTCCCGCTGTTTTTCACAAGGGAAAGAGCAGGATTTCATGCAGAATTTAAGCAAAAACCATCATCTATATTGATAAGGTAACTTGCTAATTTAATTTCAACATTTTCCTTAATAAGACTGTCAACACCTGGAAATGTATGCCAGAATCTCCGTGTTCTCACATTACACAGGATGTCCGGTGCCAACACAACGCTCACCAATGCCGGATTTGCCCACCTGTTGAAACGTGTGCCGCTTATGCTCAATAAACCGGACCTCCACAGTTCTGATACTCTGACCAGTATATGACAAGTCACAACTACAAGAGATGTGGTAGTCACCAGCCTTACCCAAACCGAGATCTTCCTTCACGATACCTAAAAGGACCCTGTGTTAGATGGTGGTCGAAAAACATACTTCACATCACATGTCCGTAAAATACAAACGATCCAGTTTAAATTGCTTCCTGCGGAAGGCAAAAGGGCAGTAGACTTTGTGCCGTCTCGGTATTGTCATCACTCATCCGGTACACAGTTGATCGATAGTGCAACGCACGTCTGCTTTCTCTTTCATTGTAACCATTCTGACGAAAGGTGCCTTCGAGATGCTCTAATTCAGCTGACAAACTCTCAGGACCCGAGCTGACATGCGGCCTGTGAACCAAAGTGCGACGTACCCCTTCACGTTGATCCGGATGGTGACAACTGTCAGCCTGCAGATACAAGTCAGTGTGAGTAGGTTTCCCATAAACGATATGTCCCAACGTACAAATCCACCTTCCTCTTGACCAACACATCAGGGTAGAGAACACAGCCATCTTTTTCACCTCCGTAGTGAAAAAAATATTCGCGTGCATTCAATTCAGGTTTGGCTCTGAGCACTATGGGACTCAACTGCTGAGGTCATTAGTCCCCTAGAACTTAGAACTAGTTAAACCTAACTAACCTAATGACATCACAAACATCCATGCCCGAGGCAGGATTCGAACCTGCGACCGTAGCGGTCTTGCGGTTCCAGACTGCAGTGCCTTTAACCGCATGGCCACTTCGGCCGGCCAATTCAGGTTTTCTAAAACGTCATTCGAATTATCACTTCCGTGAGGCCAAACGACAAAAGTGTCGTCTACATATCTGAAAAAAAACACACATGTTTCAAAGCCACCGACTCCCAGGCACGTTCCCCGAAATTCTGCATAAACAAATTTGCAATAGCGGGTGACAACGACCTTGCCATCGCAATTCCTTCTGTCTGCTCTTAGTGCTGATCATGGAATAAAAAGTAAATGGTAGGCAACACATGTCTAAATAGGTTCGTTACTTCAGCACCAAACCTAACCTCAGTCAACATTTTTGATTTATGATGGCGCTAGTGTTTGCAGGGTGTGTGAGAGCGTTGCAGTGATATCTTGCCGCAGTTTCTCTGAAAACAGAGGTTTTAAATTCCGTCATACAGCGCTTACTTGCTGCAGTTTTGTCCTGAAGATGGCAGGGCGTACTCCTGTCGAAACATAGGCGGTTGTCGACGACGTCATCCCACTGCCTTCTTGTAAATTATTTGAACATTGTATACGCCGTGAGTAGCTCAGGTCACACAGCTCATCGTTAACTTGTACGATATGTGTTTTTTAAGTAAGTACCGTTTTGAAATTAAAAAGAAGACCTGCTAAGATATCTCAATAATTTTATTTTTACATGAAAGCCTGTACCGTAATCTACGCACTGATGCCATTACAGTCTGATTCTTCCTTGTTTACGTTGTGTACTGAGTGTTTAAGATGCCTCCGATAATTGTGGGTCCCGCTGACTGTGAAGTACGGGCTGTTCTTATTGCTAAAGGCCTAAAAGCGATCGATATTCATACTGAGATCTGTGCAGTTTACGGAGAAAAGATTATGAGTGATAGAATGGTAAGAAAGTAGGTCAGAGCATTTAAAAATGGCAGCTCAAATGTGCATGATGAACAACGGAGTGGGCGTCCTTCGGTCGTTAATGAAAATTTTGTGGCAGGAATTGTACAATAAGATGAGAAAAAACAGACGCTTTACGGTTTCCTCCTTGCGGGATGACTTTCCTAATGTTTCTCGTAGTGTTTTGTGTGGCATTGTGACCGAGTACTTGAATTACCGAAAATTGTGTGCACGTTGGGTATCGAAAATGTTGACGGATGTGCACAAAACCAAACGTTTAGACGGTGCATTGACTTCCCTTGAGCGGTACCACAACGACGATGATGATTTCTTAGCCAAATTGTTACGGGCGATGAAATATGGGTGGCCTACGTCACACCAAAATCAAAGAACAGTCCATGGAAGTTGAGCAAGGGCATCGTTTTGCTGCAAGACAATGCCCGTCCGCATGTGGCGAATCAGACCAAAGATCTCATCACATCTTTTCGATGGGAAACTCTAGATCATCCTCCGTACAGCCCCGATCTTGCGCCCAGTGACTACCATCTGTTCCTGCACTTGAAGAAACACCTGACCGGTCAGCGTCTTCAAGACGATGACGAAGTCAAAACAGTGGTGATGCAGTGGTTAACAAGTCAGGCGGCAGACTTCTATGACGAGGGTATTCCAAAATTGGTACAACGTTATGGCAAGTGCCTCAATATTGACGGAAATTATGTAGAAAAGTAGATTAAGGTACAGACTTTCATGCAAAAATAAAATTATTGAGATATCTTAGCACGTCTTCTTTTTAATTTCAAAACGGTACTTACTTTAAAAAATACGACTCGTATTTACTTGTGTTAAAAATATTTTTTCAGCTTCATATATCAGACGCTTTGTTCAACATTACCAACACAATAACTATACTTCATTTGATGTCTTTGAACCTGAGTTCATTTCGTTTGCTGTAGATGTATAAACTCCTTTTCTAAAATTTAATTATCACGTAAGTAATAACGCTCTGTTTCGTGTACAATCGTAACACGCTGTGCCACCTTACGTAGGCTGTTGGTAACTAATGAGGTTCCGGGTAAAGGAATGTTTGCACGTTCTTGATTTCTTCTGTGTGCTGAGTAGCAGTTTTGGTATAATAGTATTCCTTTCTCGTACAGTGATCAATGTTTAAATGCAAAGGAGAGTCAAGATATTACAACCCTTGATTTTATGGAAATATGATTAAAGAAGCTGGAAAGTCATTCATGAATACAGTCAAAAAGTGTCTTCAGAAATGTAGGGATAAAGAAAAAGAAAACCATGTCGTTTAATGAAAACAAATCCTTGATTGCGATAAGTTGTATGCTATGGAGATCTAGCCCTTTGAATTCTATAGACGTGCTCTCTGCATTCCGTGATGAGTACTGCTTTGTCGTTACTGTTATTGCTCACCTAAGGTTGCTACCTGCGCTGAGACGCGGCATTCCGACCGATATGAAATATGGTGCGGCCGCAAAGTGTCTCCGCAGACGCTAGCTCTGTGTGTCTCTCTCTCTGCTGAGTGGTTAAGGATGGCAGCACATTTATGTCGCTGTATGAGCTAGAGGCTGTGATTCACTTACGGGATTCAACGTTATTACCTTTAAAAGAATGAAACTTAGTACTTATATTAATTACAATTAAACATACTGTACTCAAAAATATCACGGTAGGTATTGTTTTCCCCTTTCTTGAAGGCATAGTTCAATACTTTTACATTTACTTGCGAACACATTTACCATTGCGATCTGACATAGTGTATACAGACACACTGCATACAGGAAACCTACACACACTGATTTGTACCTAAATGCCTTAAGTTTCCACCACAACTCCCAGCATGAGGGCGTTTTGCGCCAACTTGTTCACAGGGCACGATTGATCTGCGATCAGGACAGCCTTCCAGCAGCACGTCGAGACAACATTTCGGAAAAATGGTTACAACCAGAAGCAAATAAGACACGCACTCAGACACACAGCGCCAAGAGAACAAGAAGAAGGAACAGAAAAACACAAGTCATTGGAGTGCACTCCGTTTGTCAGAAACACCTCAAGATAAATCGGTAGAATCCTGGGAAAACATAATGTGAAATGTGTATTCCGACCCCCTGCAAAAACTTTGACTCTACTGGGTTCAGTGAAAGATGACCTAGGCCTTCGAAAACCAGGCGTTTATCAAATTCCCTGTCAGTGCGGATAACCATACATTGGGGAAACAGTCCGCACTGTAGGAGAGAAATGCCGCTCACACAAGCGCCATACCGAATTACGCCAGGCCAATAAATCAGCCGTGGCTGACCAATTGTATAAAGACTGGCCATACTATGGACTATGAAAAAACAAAAATACTCTGTCAATCCTCCTACTTCTGGGACTGCGTTACTAAAGAGGCCATCGAAATCCGACTACAGGACGAACTAATTAATAAAGACAGCGGCCTTCAGTTTAGTCAAGCTTGGAACCCTGCACTCAGCCTGGAGAGAAATATGCGGTCCCAGAGATCGAGGTCCGCCCCCGACGGCTGCAGCAGGGAGACTGCAGACCCCAGTTCAGACCCAGGCGCCGCTTCCCCCACCGCCTCCAGTAGCCGCCGCGCCGGCCGCACCAAAGACACCAGGAGAGGAATGATGGAGGGGGTAACGGCTAGTATATATAGGGTGCCTAGAGGAACAGCACACCATTCGTCAGGAACCACCTGAAGATGGCAGCGTGTACGTCTGCCGAAATATTTTGGAGAAATTACGACGCTACCCGGTCGGATACCCGAGAACTGTTCAAACATTTACCATTGTTTCACGCGTAATCGAATGCAGCTAACCAATTTCCACTGTCTTCAGTTAGTGTATTGTATTTGGGTCGATTTGATACATCCCAAAGGAAATAGTCAGGCTGGAAAAGATCCGATGGGCGCGGGAGCCAGTGACTTTTCTTAATTACTCTGCCGCCAATGTTTTCTTCTAGATGTCGTAGCGACTGGTGTGCCGTAGCTTTTACTAACTGGAAAAATTACTGATTGTGTTAATTTTCATTCAGCAAGGCAATAAATTCGTAAATTATCAGGGAACAATAAACCCCGGAAGTGACTATCGAAAAATTCGGCCCTATAATTCGCGCTCGGATTACGGCAATCCACATTCTGATTTTCTCTGCATGGAATGACGTTTCCCTTAGGCATGTAGATTTTCTGCTGGCCAAATTCATGAATTTTTTGGAATTAATGAAGCTAGATAGGTGGCACCAAGCCTTATCAGTGAAAAAGTTTCGATCTAAAATACCAACTCCACATCTGCTAACAAATCGCTGAAACCATTCACATTACGCTATTCGTTCCACGTGGTCCATACTATGTAACTGCGCACAGCAGTAATTTTATGCAGATAAATCCACAGTTCTTCGGTTAAAGCCTTACGTTCTGTCGTACGAGAGACTTTACCCTCTTACGATAACGTCCTCACTGATTTTGTTAGGCTCCACAACATGATGGCCGCGCGGGGTAGCCGCGCGGTCTCAGGCGCCTTGCCACTGTCCGCGCGGCTTCCCCCGTCGGAGTTTCGAGTCCTCCCATGGGCATTAATGTGTGTGTTGTCCTTAGCCTAAGTTAGATTAAGTAGTGTGTAAGCCTAGGGACAGAGACCTCATCAGTTTGGTCCCACAGGAACTTACCACCGCTCCCCTACTGTTGAAATTGTGGCCTACCAGTTCATGGTGGATCGTGAGCTCAACCCTACTGTCTGAAACTTGCTATTTAAATCGCTCATAGTGTCACGATGTGGACAATTCGAAGCAGGAAAACGCAACCGAAGTTGCCACCTCACACGCTCCACAAAATTTCTTGCTGCGCGGAAAACCTCTTCAACTAAAAACGCTCTCTTTGGAATAGCGAGCATTCTCACTACACTCACCTTCCACAAGAACTACACAATGACAGAACTAACAGCTGCAACTAATACACTATGCCCTTAACCACATCCTGCCATTGATGGTCTGTGGAACACGTTCAGGAGCGACTTGAATGTGCTGCCAACCTTACGTGATCCAGAAGGCAACACAAACGAGGGTCGCCGCTGCAGAGAGACTTCGCGAACTCTCGGCATCTGTTATCCGATTTTTCGAAAACTATTCCGTGAAAAAAATTGCTTTTTCCTCATCTTACCGTCTAATATATTTGTTTGATAAAGGACTGAATTTCTTTTCGTTATTCATCGTAGTTACTTTGCATCCCAGCTCTTGGAGTGCAAAGGAAATGCTAAGACCTCTCTATGAGGGAGTAAATCTGAACCGAGTGGTCGCTGAAAGGGAAACTCTCATTTCCACGTTTTTGCTCTTTATTCTGTTCGGGTTGGCTAGGCCACGGATCTTCTGTGCGTCAACTACTAAAAATATTGCTTGGAAAATGCTGCTCTCCTACCGTGGACTACTCCTTAGGCGGTTACCCAGTAAAATGTGTACTACTATTTAACACTGAAGAAAGGCGTCTCATTCTGTTTCCATCTCTCTCTGTGGTCAGTGAGATGGGTCCTCATTGACACAGTCGAAATTCCCTGTCTCATCTACAGTTTATTCATGTTAGTCGGTCCTGGCAGTTCAGATGTTGCATAAACAATTGGTTGTTGTGAAGTCAACGTTCAGCGGCGTCGCACGCCTTCAAAGCATCCCAAACCTGATGACCTCTACTTTATTTTCCGTTTTCTACGTTTTTGCACCGGGGTGCCTTCTTCGAAGTCCCTATAAATAGCAGTCCTTATCATTCCATTTCTGGGGCCGTGCTACAGGAAGTCTTAGCTGTGTTTGCGGTGCCTCAGTCACCCAAATGCGGCGCTAAAAAAAACATTGTTTGGTGGCCTGGGAGATATCTGCACGATTCCGAGCGCTCCCTTGTGTGACTCACTCCATTCACGGCACCCCATGGCACTCCACTGCTGTGTCGCCTCATCATACATCGCACTCCCCAGCATCGGTCTAGATTTCCAACGGGATGGCTCTTTCCATTATGATTTTAATCCGCTATTGGACTATGTCCGAAAAACATAGAACATCACCAATCTGTGTTCTTTTAAGCCTGAAATACTTTTCTCATTGCTTCTGCAATGGTGTCCTCACTTATTTGTTTACTATGAGTATCTGTTCTGTCTCTTATTAATTTACTTGGTATGAAACTCTCAAAAGTCAATACGATTTCTTTGAATTGAAGCCTTAACTGATCAAGGCTTACAGTCATATCACTTGACAATGACCAAGGAGTGCTTGGCCGAAAGCTCGTGTAGTTTTAAGCAATTGACGCGATTGGAAACCGTAGAACATTTTACTCAAGACTTACATAGCTTGGAAGACGGGAAGGGCTCACTAAATGGGCAGCTCATCTACACAATACTGGATTTAGTTAGCAGTCAGATGACTACAGTGACGTCAGCTTCCCTGACATCAATTTTTCAATTTTCTACCGAAAATACGTACAGGACGAAATTTTGACACTTGTTTTTTTTTTTTGGGGGGGGGGGGGGGTAGTAAGGAAGAGAGGAATGGCACTGTGGCATCTGGGTGCATGAATTTTGATTGATCCTGTATATACATGGCGCAGTCACATTAATGTGACCAACACATATGTTTGTCGTCAAAGTGCAGTAACCACTCCCAGATGGCAGGTGGCAGCAGTAGCAGTGGAGGGTATATTAAGAATGCTGGGGGATGTGGGAAACAGTGAAGTCATAGTCATATTATAGAAACGGAGCGTTGTGTCTGGTGTCCAAAACAGTACGATCGTTACTTTTGGGCCAAGGGTGCAAGCCTTTCTGAAACAACGCCAATGGGCTTGCTACGGTGGTAACACCGGTTCCTGACACATCGCCGAAGTCAGGCTGTCAGGCTGGGCTAGCACTTGCATGGGTGACTATCCGGTCTGCCGAGCGCTGTTGCCAAGCGGGGTGCCCTCAGCCCTTGTGAGGCAAACTGAGTAGCTGTTTGATTGAAAAGTAGCGGCTCCGGTCTCGTAGACTGACATACGGCCGGTAGAGCGGTGTGCTGACCACACGTCCCTCCATATACGCATCTAGTGACGCCTGTGGGCTGAGGATGACACGGCAGCCGGTCGGTGCCGTAGGACCTTCAAAGGCCTGTTCGGATGGAGTTTAGTTTAATTTGAATGATGGTCATTTGTCGCAGTGGTCAAAGTACACTGTGCACAGCAAATGGCATTATCCAAAACTGGCGCTGAGACAACTTTTGCTCATCTTAAGCCACGGAAGACAGATGTGTACTGGCGAACAGATATGAAGCTATCGAGCAGGTGATCGCCCAGATGAACCAAGGGGCCACCACCAGTGTCTTCTCGAGGAGTTTTCGGTGAACAATGCTACGTATGTGCCGCCGCAGAAGGTGCCTATTCCTCCCCCCCCCCCCCCCCACCACCCATCCCCCCACCCCACCCCACAGTGACTGTTGTTCATTGGCAAAGGAGGCTGGAATTTGGGTCCCAATGCCGCAACTGGGCGTCCACTGAGTGGCTCAGGTGACCTTTTCAGATGAATCAGGTATAGTGCTCCATTGGCATAAAATCTCTGAAAACAAACACCTTGTAACAAATGTCAGAAGGGTCCAGGATGGTGGAGGGAATGTTATGGTCTGGGGATGTTTGTGTGGCATTCCGAGGAGGTCTCTTCATTCTGGAAGGCACAACAGATCAACACAATTATGTGTATCCCTGGGGTCCATGTTTGTTTTTCCTTTACTAGTAGGACAACGCAATATGTCACACAGCTTGGAGTTTATCTACATGTTTCGAAGAGCACCAGCATGAGTTCACCATTCTCCCGTGCCCACTAAACTCCCTGGATATAAAGCAGATCGAGAATCTGTGCGTCCACCTCAGTCGTGCTCTTAGCGCCATCGATCTCCAACCCAGAAACCTAGCGCCACATGACTTGGAGTCGCATGGCCTCAACATCCCTGGCATTACCTTCGAGAATCACAATGACCCTCTTGCAGCATGTCTCGCAGAGGTCCATAGAGCATAAGGTGGATATACAGGCTTCTGACAGGTTGGCACAGTAGCGTGACTGGTCAGTGCAATATTGAATCCCATTCTTTCTTCAAAGTCCTGTCGACATGCTGAGAGTGAAAGGTCGTATGAAGAGACAAGCTTTGCTTTACTGAAACATGCTGTCACGATGGTATCTTATTCTGACCGACAACTGAAAGTACTGGCAAATGTCCAGCCTCAGCTCCCAACCTAGGGCATATTTCGGAACAGCATCCCTGCAGGATGAAAAGATGCCTTGTGGGAAAATGTGTTACACTGAGTGAACCATTTCTCTTCCTTCTGGCAAGATTTTCGATAACCTGTCTCCTCCTGTCAAACTTGGACTCCTGTATTCACTGCCAACATCTGTATACCAACTATGGCTTCCTGCTGTATTTCAACTGTAGCTTCCTGCTGTATTTTTGTTAATGTCTGTAATCTGTAGTGGTAGGAATTTTGCTGCTGAATTCCATGTAGCGTCATTGCCAAAGGGTGAAAGAGCTGCAGGTCGCAAATAGTTCTCACTTCGTGGTCGCTGCTGAGACCATCAAACTTTCTCCACCAGGAGGACAGTGCCATCTCTCCGCACTGCTGTGGAGCTGGTGGTGAGCCGTGCGAGCTAATCAGCAATCAGCAGCGGCCGGCCGCTGTGGAACTGTTATGCAGCAGGCCATTAATCACGTGGCCGGCCGGAGGTGCCGCTGGCGCCGTAACTCGCTTAGCGCCGACACCCACGCCTCGGAAATGGAGTCATTACTGTAGCGCGGCGCTGTCGCGGACCAATATGCGCCTGCGTGCGTGCCACGCACCGTGCGTGGTTCATGCTGTCATGGTCCTGCGTCAGTGACTGCAAAGACTTTGTTACTTCATACTTTTCCCATTTTCTGTGGGTACATGCATTTGTGTGTGTGTGTATGTGTGTCATAGCATCCATGTTACACTGCTCAATAGAATTAACGAATCACTTTTTCGAGACGCCATAATTATTTCCCATTGCGCCGTCATAAGTTTGAAACTTAGCTGAAAGGTGCCTACGACGTTGGTCTGTAATGACGCAGAACCGTGGCGCACTGTGAAGTCATCCTGGGCATGGCAACGCGTCAAACAGCAAGTTGACGCTTGTGAAGAAAGACTCGGAAATTCGTCTGAGGTGTAAGGTCAATTAAGGACATTGCCACCAAATTTCTACTATTCTGCTCTGAACGACAGAGCATCGTCACATGATAGGAGGGCGTTAACCTGCAAGTTTTTTTTTTTTTTAGATTGAAGTCAACTGATAGCTAAACCCGCTTAAAGGAAGTAGCTCTAACTAGAGAATCATCTTCAGAGGACGTCGTATTTCCAAATAAAGAAAGAATTAGTACATTTCATGAAAATATAAGAGGTATTACAGATAAAGTTTGTGACATGCTTGTAGATATTGACTCTGAAATTATTGGTACATCGGAGCGCCACTTAAATAATTTGACCATTCAGAGGTTTCCTTTCTCAGGAGACAGATTAACTGGCCATTTTTCAAGGAGTTCCTTGTGGGGTGGTGGAGTGACCATGCACGTAAAAAACAATATTCCATTTAAGCCCATAGACATATTACGGCACTGCACTGAATAGATATTTGACTTGTGCCGGGTCAGTTGGATGTAATGAACTAAACTTTTAATTTTTGTTGTTTATAGGTGCCCTACCTCTCTGACTTCCGAGCATTTCTGCTCAAGCTAGAGAAGGTTCTTGATTCACTTTATAGGAAGTACCAGAAATTGGTTATATGTGGTGACTTTCCAAGATGCTACACAAGGCGGGTGTAAAATGTAGGTGCGCAATGGAAAATATTGAACGCTAAAATGATGAAATGAGCGGCCGGCCTGTCTGACTACTCCCTGAAGCAGATCTTAGGATCTCTTAGTGCTTTTTAACGTATATATTACAACCTCAACATAGATGGATAAGGCAACTAATACTACTAAATGGTAAAGGTTGTTTCTTATTATACATTTATTGTACATTAAAAAACAACCCTTTATATTACAATTGTCTACATTTCCTGCCAAAAATTACTGATCAATTGCCCAACTCTGCCCCTTTTTATGGCCGCTCGATCTAACATAAATAACGCGAAATGACTGACATCGTATACGTTCCAAGCACTAGAAGACACTACTTTCAAACATGATCTACGGTGGCGTGGAACCTCAGTGAAAATAAACCCGTGTGTCACAGCTGTTTGCCTTTATACCCCAATAAGCCCAAGCAATTAGCAATATCTCCATATGTTCTGCGACCGGTTCATCGGAGTGACGGCTCTCGTACACGTCTGCGACGACGGAAGAACTTCAGCCACAAAATAAAACTCTTTCAAACACTAAGACGGCAGAAGGCGGTTCTCTGACTAATACACTCTAATACTGTCTTCTCCTCTCTGTGCTCTACAGATGAGAAATGCGAACTAACAGCCACAAGGACAGATTTCAAATAACGTCTCAACGTAAGTATAGGCAATAAAAGTGCTCTGAATCAAAGAACGCTGCGTACTCAATGACGACTTCCAACCCGGAGGCCAAGTTCAGAATTGTGTAAGTTCGCAACAGTATAGTGCCTACCGTTCTAACTACGAGTATAAACTCTCCTGAGAGCAAAGACAGCAAGTCCGCCTGTACCAACAAAGCTGATGGTTCAAATGGCTCTGAGCACTATTGGTATTAACTTCTGAAGTCATCAGTCCCCTAGAACCTAGAACTACTTAAACCTAACTAACCTAAGGACATCACACACATCCATGCCCGAGGCAGGATTCAAACCTGCGACGTAGCGGTCGCGTTGTTCCAGATTGTAGCGCCTAGAACCGCTCGGCCACCTCGGCCGGCACAAAGTTGATACTGAGCTACCGTCACACATGGGCGCTCAAAACGGAAGACTTCTCTCCACCGCTGGATCCCCAGCAAGGCTCGGCTTCCCACCCTCGTAAGTCATAAAACAAATCATCTTCTCGAAACCACGGAATATTCTCCCTCTCTACAGATTCTTCCGAACGCCTACCAACGTCTTTTGTTCTGCAGCGCGGAAAGTTTGCGAGGAAGTACCTATACTCATACAGTGGTGCGCTTCTGAGTAAAATCCGCCGAAATAACCGACCATGCGTGATTTCCGAGGTGACACTTCCTCGTTCCTTTCAACTGGGTCCAAGATTTTCATAGTTTCCGAAGTATAATCTTTCCGACCTAGCTACAATATCGGCCAGCAGCCGCTGTATTGTGTTTCAGTGCCCAGGTGTTCAGACTGTCTATCTTGGCACTTCCTATGTCAAGCAGGACCTCCATACCTGTGCTGGCTTTTTTTTCCACCCAGGGCTTGAGTTCCACCTGCCGTTTCATCTGCACTGGCGTTCCAACCTCTACTAGTACAGCCGATCATTCATTACGCCGTTTTGGTAATAAAGTCACTCCGTCACCTTTCACGCAAAAGCGTCAACAATTATTTACAAGGCGTACGTGACAATGTCAGTCTTCTTTAAATATTCATATATACGATGTACAACCTATCAAATGATACCTAATTGTGGTTGTAGACCACGGCAAAATGCGCATTTGTGGATGAGTGCTTGTAAGGTGTGTGTATGATTGTGTAAGACAAAGGATGTTGGTAGATCTCCTAAATTCATATGATCTGATGCAGTCTGTTTTTTTCCAACTAGGGTGCAGGGGAGCAGTAGCACAGCCATAGACAATATTTTTATTCATTCTTCATTATTATATTGGCATTCTGTTAATAAAAGGGTGAACGGCTTTTCAGACATTGATGCACAAATTTTATCACTAAAAGGCTTTTGTACTCAAATAGATGTCAGAAATAATTACAAACTACGAAGGAAAGTTACTCCAACAGCAATAGAGAGTTCTTTAAAACTCGTCAAGGAACAAGAATGGCAGGAAGTTTACAGTGCCGATAACATATATGACAAATATAATGCTTTCCGTAAAATATTTCTCATGCTCTTTCAGAGCTGGTTTCCATTAGAACGTTCTAAACGGGGTACTAGCAGTAAAAGACAGCCTCGGTTGCTGACTACTGGGATAATGATATCATGTAGAACAAAGCTGGAATTATAATGTTAGAAGTAGTCAGTCAAGCAGTATTGTAAGGTGCTTAAAATATTATTAGGAAGGCAAGGAGTATATGGTACGCAAAAAGAATAGCTGATTCACAGGATAAATTTAGATCCATATGGTCAGTTGTGAAAGACGTGTCTGGTCACCAGCACAAGGTCGACGGCATAAAGTCGGTTCACAGCAAATGTATTTCTGTCGCCGATAGATCATAGATATGTACAGTATTTTAACAATCATTTTCTGAACACTGCTGGTGAAGGAAATAAAATTTTAGTTTCTACAGTGAATCATATAACTCTCTTGGCAAATGCTTTTCCGAGATTGAGCCTGAAATATTATTTCTGTGATACAGACAAGACGGAGACTGGGTCAATAGTTAAAACACTGAAGACTGAAGGCTCTCATGGATATGATGGAGTGCCTAGCAGAATATTAAAAGTACTGTGCTGCACATGTTAGCCCTGTACTTAGCCATATTTGTAATTTTTCCTTTAGGAATGGTCAGTTCGATGAACGATTGAAGTACTCAGTAGTAAAGCCGTTTTATAAAATGGGAGAAGAGGATAATGTATACAATTTTAGACCTGTTTCCGTGTAAACAGTGTTTTACAAAGTTACTGAAAAGGCTGTCTATATAAAGATAATTGGTCATGTTATATCACATAATTTGCTATCAAATGTACAGTTCGGCTTTAGAAGTCGTTTAACAACTCATTTTTCTTTGAGGTAGTGGATGACTTAAACAATAGGTTTCCAATGCTAAGCATTTTTTTTTTATTTAACTATGGCGTTTGATTGTGTTGATCACAAAATATTGCTCCAGAGGTTGGACCATTACAGAATATGGGGAGCAGCTCACAATTGGTTCACCTCTTACTTTAATAACAACAGACAGCAAAAGATCATTATTGACCGTACTGAGAATGGCTCTAATGTGGGGTCTGAGTGGGGTATGGTCAAATAGGGAGTGCCCCAGGGATCAGTGTTGGGGCCAATCCTGTTCCTTATTTATATAAATGATATGCCCTCTAGTATTAAAGGTAATTCTAAAATATTTCTGCTTGCTGTTGACACTAGCTTGGTAGTAAAGGATGTTGTGTGCAACATTCACTCGGTTCCAAATAGTGCAGTTCGTAACTTCATGACTTGTAGAAAATAAACTAACGCTAAGTCACAAGACTCAGTTTTTACAGTTTCTAACACACAATTAAAAAAAAAGACGTTTTAATTTCAAAGAATGGGCATATGATTAGTGAAACTGAACAGTTCAAATTTCTAAGTCTTCAGGTAGAATGTAAACTGTCGTCAAAAGCCCTTGTTCCGGATCATGTTCAGAGACTTAATGCTGGCATTTTTACTATTCGAACGGCATCTGAAGTAAGTGATCGTTCTACACGAAAATTAGTCTGCTTTGCTTATTTTCATTCGATTCTGTCATATGGTACTATATTTTTGGGTAACTCTTCCCATTTTAAATAGATATTTTTGGCTCAGAAACGGGCGGTTCGGGCAATAAGTGGTGTGAGTTCACGAACATCTTGTCGACCTCTGTTCACTAGTCTGGGAAATTTGGCATTGGCCTCTCAATATATATATATTCTTTGCTGCCGTTTCTTGTTTACAATATCAGCTTATTCCCAAGAATAAGCAGCTTTCACTCAGTTAATGCTCGGCAGAAATCCAACCAGTATTTCGATCGGACTTCCTTTTATGCAGAACGTTGTGCAATATACTGCTGCATCCATTTTAATAACCTACCGCAAGAATTCAAAAATCTTATCGGTAATCTACGCGCTTTCAAATCGAAACTGAAGAGTTTCCTCATGGGTCACTCCTATTCTGTTGAGGAGTTCCTTGAAACTTTAAGCTGATTAGTATGTGATATTGTTGAATGTGTTTCCTGAAACTTATGACTTGATTTTTTTGGTTGATAAACATTTTATTTTTATCTGTTATTTCTTTTATGTAGTAATTTCATGTACTTATACGTTCCATGACCTTGGAGATTTGCTCCTCAATTTGGTCCTACGGAACTTGACGTGTAAACAAATAAATGCACTCTTACCCACATTTCACATCTTTTGATATGGATGGTAGAACGTCGCCGCCCAGCATTGAAATCAGCTGGCTTTCTTATATATCTCTAAGGATAATATCTCAGACACACCATCTCTCAGAATATACACGAAGGCCTCAGGGGGTGTACAGCATGTTTCACATCCTCATTGAGGATGAGACGGCGGTCGGATGATCCCGATGGGCCACTTGTGACCTCAAGCCGGAATGCAGTGAGTGCCACCTCCTGCTTGGAGGAACTTATAGCATCAATTTTGATCTCATGCAATACCAACCATTGCCAAAGACCAATATAGATGAAGCACACTATACCCGCCAATTATGCTATTACACATTTTCATACAGCAGAAAAATCATTGAACTATTTGAAACGTCCCCTTTGGTAAATTATTAATGACTGTGCTGGTAAAATTCCACGTTATTTGATACAACATACAGAGACAGTTTTTTCTTTACTTATTCTGATCATCGCTAAGCTGATACACAATATTTATAGGACAACGCAATCTGACTTTCAATAATCCCTACAAAAGAATGGCACTGACTTACAATAACCTATACCTTTCAGGAATCACTTACCTCACAAAAATCTTCGTTACTCGAACTACTGCAATACAGCGAGCGCCAATACTTCCAGACAATGTGTTTACCTTAACAATGTTAAAAGTCGTCATATATATATATCTGTCAATTCATGACATCCATCTTTACAAATTTCCTTTTTCTGGCGGACACACGTCCAGATCGTCCGCTTATAGTAACCTCGCAAAACTCTGGCATCTCTCTCGTCATCTACTACTGCTGGCGGTCACTTGCAACTGCCCAACGCTACGTGCTGTTCACATCCATCTTCCCAACACTGCACAAGCGAATATTCCAGCAATGAGTCCAACCAGCCACATACGGCACACACCACAGTCAGTGATTTTCATGCAGAGCGATACGTGGCGTTACAAACATAAAAACCTAAACAGCCTACTTACAATAGTACAATCTTCTTCTACAGATTGCTGGAGAGAGGATATGGTAGGGGCTACAACGAAGTAATGTCCTGTTTGAATTACTTCCTCAGCAGTATAGTAATTAAGAAATTAATGTGAAGGGACATCGCTTCTTTTCCTATTGTTGTGTGGGATAGAATAAAAATTACACTGTACTAACATTCCTGATTCGATTCTGCCAGCTGAAGAAACTTAAGTTTGAGTGGTTTTCCCCATATATAGCCACTCCTGCATGCCTGCAGACTGGGAAGGCAAGGAAGAAAAGAATTATTCTATATCCATCGCAATATGGCGATATTTCTTCAACAGTGGGAACTGTGTTTAAAACTACAGTTTGTGGTTTGGAAATCAGGATGTGAAAAACACTTGAAGACAGAAGGAGGCTTCAAAACAAGAGAGGCAAAAAAAAAAAGTCTTAGAACTTCCTGATACTTCACCCACCAGGCTAACATTAGTACTGCGTACTTTTCTGCAGTCACCACAACATATTCAATCATATGTTTCCTCTGGAGAACATAATTTTCTTTCTGAAGACTATGAACTGTTCGGACAGGGTGCAGCAAAGCCAACTGGAACCCATTCCCATTTTGTTTTCTTATTTGCCTCCTTAAATGATATTTTTTGCTTTCTTAACTATCATTAGATGTGCCATAAAATAAAGCTATCATTCTGTAATTCCGAGTGTAACATCAGGTGCAACATTCCTAAATTACATTAATCAGAATAATTTCCTAATTAATTTGAACCATTTTGCTAAAGCTCAGCTCAGTTAACTAACAGTAATTAGTTCCTATTCCAGTCACACTGTTGATATGTAAAAAGATGTAACTTTTATATTACAGATTAAGTTAGGACATTAATCCATAGAAATCCTTAAACTACTCTTGTAGTAAATTTCCTAAACATAGTAGGAACATCATCAATTAGTTAGTTTCTAGGCAATTAACACTTTTATGTATGCTATTGTTTACTTAGATAATTTTGCAGTTTCGTCATCAAGAATGCTATTTCAGTCGAAACTCTATTTCTAATATTAAGTTCACGCCAACACCAATTTTTCTACACTATTCAATTAATTTAAGATGTAAAATTCTAATAGTAAATTATCGAAAATATGTATTTAACAATGTGAAACCTTAGCGGCCATTTTTTAAAAGCTATTTAAGCACTGGACATGAAGCCGTTTTTAGGTCAGCCTGTTCCGAAATTTCGAGCGTGTAACACTTGCCAACCAAAACAGCCGTAACGTAATTGTGCAATAATGCGTTTAACTTAATATGAAACCGGATTGTGCATTACAACTGTTAATTATGTATGCGGATCAACTTGAATGTGAAAGACGGTCGGTGCCTAGATTCCGAGCGGGAAACCCATATCAGTCTGAACCATAATAATGTAATGCTGCAATGACCTGTTTTTGTAAATAAGAAGACAGTGAAGTAGGGCAGTTAATAATGATTGCTGATTAACTTTAATATAAAAATGCTACATGTTTTGTTCATCTGAGTGAGACTGTCGTTGGTTGATTAGGTTACATTGCACAGTGACTATTGTCATACAATTAGAAGGTGTAGTATGTGCATACCTGGTAAATGAGACTTAATTACATACTGGCCATAATTAATTCAGTGAGGGGTCCTACTTTTATTTAAGTAAAACCTGTGAAACCAAATGTGTGTGTCGCTCACATTACTGGATGTAGTCAATGCTACCACCAACTAACTACAAGCTGATATATGACCAGGTATGTCACAAGGGCCAGTTCAGCTAAGGTGTCAGACGTAAAAGAAAGCTGCTTCTTACAAGGGTGAATCAATGGGACCAACTGTATTTCTACATAGAAGCTTTGGGGGCCCAGCCTGTAGACTATGATGATGATGGTGATGATGATGATGATAAGGCGGCATGCAAGACCACACTCAACTTGTGAATGAAGAAGTTGTAACCTTGTAAACAAGCATTTAAACTGTCATAATTATTTCATATACATACCTTTAATATTGTACAAAATTAAGTCTATGATGCATGGTACTACCAAAACATTTTATGCCTCGGACTAGATGTGTTATTGTTGCCAAAGTTGTTAGTTTCAAGGTTAATTACAAAAATTACTATTCTATATTTTTAAAGTCAAATTTTCCCAAAGTAATTTTTAATGACAGATATACTTTTATAAGCAAAACAATAAAATCTATGAGTGACGAATTTGACACTTTTATAAAATTTGTGTAAACTAAAATATCAGGTTTTGGAAAAAGCTACTGATACTTTGTGTGCCTTTCATACACACCAAGGGAAAGTGTATGAAATTTCATCTTCTATGGCTATTGAATGTGTGTTCAAATTTTCGTTGGCTTATTGATGCTGAGGGTGAAGTTCTCTCCATGAAACCAGGTTAGATGTAACATTGTTATGTAACATAGATGAAAATGCCAGCTATTTAGGATTTTGCAAAGTTCAACCTGTAAGTGGAAGAAATCGATGTGTGTGGGTGTGTAAGTTTATTAGTGTAAGTGCAGAAATTGTAATCTTTGGTACCTTAATATGTACCGACGTCAGTGGGTTATTTTTTCTCTACTTCTAACGATCTTCCCACGTTCACGTCACATGATTAACTACTCGATACTTTCCGCATGGTAATCACTGTACCACTAAATGGAATACGCCTGGCAGTATAAAGGAATCGTTTTACGTACATGCATCCACACGTAAATACCTGCTCTGTTGCCCAGGGGAAATACACACTAACAGTCCAATTGGTTCAAATGGCTCGAAGCACTACGGGACTTAACACCTGAAGTCATCATTCCCCTAGACTTAGAACTACTTAAACCTAACTAACCTAAGAACACCACACACATACATGACCGAAGCAGGATTCGAACCTGCGACCGCAGCAGCAGCGTGGTTCCGGACTGAACCACCTAGAATCGCTCGGTCACAGCGGTCGGCCACTACCATTTCGGCCTTGCCATATGTACTTAGAGGTACTAACTAACACTGAAACATACTATTCGTAGCAGCTATAATTATTTGTCTGCAGATGACGTAAATACTGTTATAATGTTGTTCAGTACACTGTTCTGTCAACAATGCAAATATCTACACCTATACCCGTAACACCTTGTGTATGTACAGGCTGTTTCAAAAATATTCGTTCAAATTAAAACAGGAGTTAGAGAACACGAAAATAAATATTTTTTGACGATAAACATATGGTCTATGAAGCCAACTTGCAATTTTAGGTGACATTTTGTCAGTGATGCTTGTGGTATCATGTGTCGCCACCACCCTACAGGACTCTTAGGAACGGAATTGCAAGTTTCCATACGATGCCGGTAGCTATCGCTCGGTAACCGGTGGACCAAAGGATGCACAACTGCTGAGCCACATCTCAACGAGGGCCGCAATATAGGACGCCCGGCAGCAGCCACTCTGCCCATTTGCGCTTAGAGCCATTTGCAATGTGACACTATGCAGATTCTGTCTAGTTGTGGCTCTAACGCCGTAGTTCATGCATAGTACAGGGAGACTCTTCCTCGTTAACATTGTGGTGGCTGGACTCTGTTCCTTGCTTCGTTATTTGCAATTAGTCCGCATTCGCTTGGAGAAATACAGGTCCACTAAGTCTTCTGTTTACTGCCATTAACTTATTTGGTAATCATTTCTGCTCCTGTCCAGATATCCTTCAATGATAGTTTCCACATCACTCTGTAGCCCAACTCTCCTTACAATTTTATATGAAGTCGTACACAACAAACCATGGCGACCAGTGTTCGTGCCTACGTGAGCCCATCTTCAAATCTTCAAGTTTCCTGCTTTCTGCCCCCTCGTCTTCTTGATTGGTTTCTTGCTGTTTCTCATAGTCCTTGGGTACCCAGAGTATGCCTTGTTCGTGCTCTTTATATTCTACATTCTGTGGTTGCTGCTTCTGCATCCCGTTTTTCTCTCTCCGTGCTTCTGTTGCTTTTAGTTGCTTGTATTTATGCATTATTTATTACAATATGGTTGCCAGCCACAATGCCTGTTGCGCTGCCTGTAGCTGGTTTATCTCGGTTTATTCAGTTCCAGAGTCAATAAATGGCTTGAAGTAATGAATCGCTTCATAACGGCGCAGATGAATTGACACAAGGCACTGCACCCAACGGCAGCGCCACCGCCTGCACTGCCTGCGTATGTGCCGGCATTTCCTGAGTTTGACGTGGCGAAGGAGGACTGGACAGTGTACCTCGCAGGGTTCAGTGCGCACATTACGGAAAATCACATACAGGGTACAGACAAACACACTATTCTTATTTCTGATAAATTGTGGGATTCTCTACATCCTCGCACGAACGGAAAAATGGCTGGCATCGAAATAAGTGTACAAGGAATAGAAAAGCAACTGAAATCACTCAACAGAGGAAAGTAGACTGGACCTGACGGGATAGCAATTCAATTTCACACAGAATACGCGAAAGAACTTTGCTCCCCTTCTAACAGCCGTGTACCGCAAGTCTAGACGACCGGAAGGTTCCAAATGATTGGAAAAGAGTACAGGTAGTTTCAGTTTTCAAGAAGGATCGTCGAGCAGATGCGCAAAACTATAGGCCTATATCTCTGACATCGATCTGTTGTCGTTTTTAAGAAAGAACTTTTTTTTTTTTTTTTTCTTGCTTGCGTGTCATGTCATTATTGGAAACCCAGAATCTGCTCTGTAGGAATCAACATGGATTCCGGAAACAGCGATCGTGTGAGACCCAACTCGCTTTGTTGTTTGTTCATGAGACCCAGAAAATATTAGATGCAGGCTCCCAGGTAGATGCCATTTTCCTTGACTTCCGGAAGGCGTTCGATACAGTTCACCTGATAGACAAAGTAAGAGCCTACGGAATATCAGACCAGCTGTGTGGCTAGATTGAAGAGTTTTTAGCAAACAGAACACAGCGTGTTGTTCTCAATGGAGAGACGTCTACAGACGTTAAAGTCCCCACAGGGAAGTGTTATGGGGCCTTTGCTTTTCACAATATATGTAAGTCACCTAGTAGATAGTGTCGGAAGTCCATGCGACTTTTCGCGGATAATGCTGTAGTATACAGCAGCAGCATTAGAAAATTGCAGCGAAATGCAGGAAGATCTGCAGCGGATAGGCACTTGGTGCAGGGAGGGGCAACTGACCCTAAACATAGACAAATGTAATGTATTGCGAATACATAGAAAGAAGGATCCTTTATTGTATGATTATATGATAGCGGAACAAACACTGGTAGCAGTTACTTCTGTAAAATATCTGGGAGTGTGCGTACGGAACGATTTGAAGTGGAATAATCATATAAAATTAATTGTTGGTAAGGCGGGTGCCAGGATGAGATTTATTGGGAGATTCCCTAGAAAATGTAGTCCATCAACAAAGGAGGTGGTTACAAAACACTCGTTCGACCTATGCTTGAGTATTGCCGATCAGTTTGGGACCCGTACCAGGTCGGGTTGACAGAGGAGATAGAGAAGATCCAAAGAAGAGCGGCGCGTTTCGTCACTGGGTTATTTGGTAAGCGTGATAGCGTTACGGAGATGTTTAGCAAATTCAGGTGGCAGACTCTGCACGAGAGGCGCTCTGCATCGCGGTGTAGCTTGCTGTCCAGGTTTCGAGAGGGTATCTCTCTGGATGAGGTATCGAATATATTGCTTCCCCCTAGTTATACCTCCCGAGGAGATCACGAATGCAAAATTAGAGAGATTCGAGCGCGCACGGAGGCTTTCCGGCAGTCGTTCTGTCCGCGAACCATACGCGACTGGAACAGGAATGGGAGGTAATGACAGTGGCACGTAAAGTGCTCACCGCCGCATGCCGTTGGGTGGCTTGCGAAGTATAAATGTAGATGGATATTTAGATGTAGAGTGATTACTTCTAGGCTGTGCACCAAACTCTTTTCAAAGTCCTGCCTTGAACAAGTACCGTACGAGGACATACTGCAGGCGCTTACAAAGTACTATAAGGACAGGGTCCAAGTGGCAGCTGCCCGGTACAGATTCTTTAGGTTGCACGAAAAAAGGACAGACAAAAATACCGTCATGGGCGACTGAACTGCAAGGCTTCTTCAGAGAGTGTGCATTCAAACGTGACTATGGTAAATGTCACAGTGATGCAATGATTCGTGACCCCATCACTTACATTGTAGCCTACTCTCGAATTTGGGAAAAGATTCTTAACTACCCGGATCCCTCCTTGCAAAAGATCCTTCAGATTCTAGACCAGTACCAGTGGTGCTCAATCGGTCGGCAGCGATCGACTACTTAATCGCCATGGATTTATGAATGGATCTTTCAAAACGTTAGTCCCATGTCTTTTAAAATGAGCTACTTTTGGAAAATACTATTTCGTTGCCAAACACTTTCGTACGCTATTTGTAGACGGCAAATCTGACAACAGTGTCTCTGCCACTTTCGCCTGCATCTGCGATTGCTGGTCTTTCATGTATCGTACTTTGGTCTTTTTAAGGCCTTTTGATGCTTGCTTTCGGGCTTCTTTTAGGGAGTTCCTATTTTTATCATTTTTATTTGCATTCCATATGTTCCAAGCTCGTTGTCTTGTTAGGATTAGTTCGTCACACTCATCATTCCACCAGGCGTGTTTCCACTTTTAGGTAAGGAGAATGGTTTCACCACCTTTAACACTCTCGCGAAGCGACAGTGTAACCACCTACAGGGTGAGGACACTATTCGCGAACAGGAACTTGGCAACGTTTCTGCTGCGTGATGAGGTCGAGTGCGAAGAAGCTCCGGCTCCAGTAGGCAGCAAAACCTTGTTCACACTGCCGGCCGGGCCGAGCCGGGCTGACGCGTACTGGCTCGGCTCCTGCCGACGAGTAGTGCTTTCACATTGCGCGCCGCGCCGAGCCGGGACGGCGAAATGGGGGAAAATCCACTTCTCTGATTTTCATGTTTTAAAAATTCTTAGCGGTATATAAGACTTCGCCACATCGTTTTATGAACTTATTTTTTCCTTAAAAGCGTTACTTACGTCGTGAAAAAAGAAAAAGTCTACTTTTGGTTTCGCGTGATTTCTTAGTTTCGTAGCGCTTCCCAACCGATTTTGAAGAAAGTATGCGGCTAAAGAATCTGATTTTTGTACACGTGGTAGTGCAACATCTTAGCTTCGTATTGAATCATTTATCTTTCCATATTTCTTAACAGTCATTGTGAAATGATGCTATTTGTCAACGTTGTGCACTTGATTTACAAATCTTGTAGTGAAAAAGTTATGTAGCGGTTAGCTTACTGTTAGATACGTTTTAGATCATACATTGTTGGGAATGAAATGTAGCTAAAAGTACCAATAAGTTTTTGAAATGATAATGATACTGATATCTGTCTCTGGTCTCAAGTAATGCGAGCTAATCAGTGGCGTCAGTGCCGCGTCCGCAAGCCACGGAGTTCGCGCGGTTACAGCTTGGTATAATGCAGCACAGAGTAAAAACTAATTACTAATGATCAGCGCAGACCTAGTGCCGGTCCCTCTTATTATTTTAATGGTCTCATTCTCTAAATAAATCCAAATGTATAAGAATTTTTCCCTCGGCTACTGGACAATTCATCTGCTATGCTTTTATAATTGGCCACACGTTGCATCACAAAAGACTAACAATTATTTGTCATCAACATCCTACAATTAGTATGATGTACATTTCGTATTTAGAACTAAAAGATAACTGAAGCGCAATTCTGTAGTCTCGTTGTCTACTTTGACAGAAAAAATAATGGAGAGTTAATGAAACTACTGTAGATCGGCACAGATGTGCGTTTCATTGTTCTTCATTGTTTTTTTTTTCTTCCTCGGCGGGCTGCGCTGCACTGTCAAGGTAATCCCCACTCTTTGGCTAAATGGCTGGCGGGAGGCCAAATAAATAAATTTAAAAAGATCTCCACCCTTCGACAGCTGACAAGCAAGTCAGTAGAAAACGCAGCTGCAGTCAACAGTTGCTCGCCTTTAGCTAGTCTGTGCTGTCGTGTAGAACAATGTTTTCACTCTTTTATTGGTATTATTTTGACTCTGCAGTAACTCGTCGAGTTTTGAAGTACAGAAGAACTAGGAGGTTATGGATCCATCCTATGAATAGCGACAGACACTTAGGAGAGTTTTTTTCTTTATATGAAGAACTTAAAAACTATCCTGAAAAATTTTATTCAAATTACAGAATGAATCATAATACATTTCAGTATGTGCTGCAGAACATTCAAGACAAAATTTCTAAACAGAACACAAATTTTCGCAGAAGTATAACAGCAGAAGAAAAATTGTGTATAAAGATAAGGTAAGATTCGTTAGTACAAAATTTTTGGTTTGCAGTAGAACTTTGTACAGCATTCGCTACCACCAGTTAATTGTAGTCATGCTTTTGTATTTTAAATTTCACAAACGCTAACCTCTGAGGGGAAGAGAGTTTATGGGACTCCTGAGAATCATTAGGAAGTAATTAGCTTCGTCATTTTGGGTAATGTCTTGCTGTGCCTTCAACGAAGAATCGCAGAAATACTCCTTCAGAATTTTCCAACGTTTTTCTTCTTTTTTCTTCATGATGCAGCGCTTGGCAGTGGTGATGGTTCATCATGTGGAGCCACTGATGACCTCACGGAATTCTTTTCATTACCTTGTAAGATAGACAGATTGATAGGCGAAGAGTTTTGAGATAATGCCCTTTGACTCAGTGGTTCTATTTCCACTGATAAGGAACTGCCACAGCATGACTTCACAATGCATTATCATCTGGTAGGGACACATTTCCGTCCCTCAGTGACACTCATATCTGTCTCCGTTTACAAGTAAATGCGAACTATTCAGTGGCGCCAATGCCGCGATCGCTGGCAAGCTATTGTTGTAAATGCATGTAAATACGGTAGATTAAATAAATGAAATAGAAGTAATTTCGCATGTATCATCATAATAAACGTAATTTTTCCTCACTGATTGTGAAATGTGAGGTAACATCTTAAAATAAAAGACGTGTGCAGTCACACTTGTAATGAAAGCAGAAGGGAGACGTGTGATGCGTGTACTGCAGAAGCTGTAGTGCTGCTCCACAGGCTCGCGCCTGCGGTCGGCTCGCGCCGGCAGTATTAAACACTAGGAATGTCGTCGGCTGGGCTCCGGGAGGCTCACGCCGTGTCGGCGCGGCCCGGCCTCCAGTGTGAACACCGCAATTCAAAACCATGTGTTTGATATCAAAGCGGGCGGCGGCCCGGCCAGGCTCGGCTCGGCCCGGCCGGCAGTGTGAACACAGCCTTAGAGCTTTCACGAAACAACAATATGCACGACGGAGGTAATGATCGGTTAAATAGTTTGCGTAACTGAACCGGGATTGCTCTTTGTCAAGAAACCTTTTTATCGAAACAGTCGCAATCAAAACAGCGCAACGATACAGACCATTGTTACAGTACTGCTTAGCGGAAGTGCAGTATCACTATTGTGCAGTCTTCCGACTGCTGCCGAATGCTACCGCTCAGAACTAGACAGTCTGCGCCCAAAGTTTCAGTCCTCACTCAGTAACGTGTTCGTGAATAACAAGTGCAACTAAACACTTTGAAACATACCACTTACATGGTGAATGGGAAGAATAGTTTTTTGTTACAATGCGTAAAGGTAGGTGTATATGTTTGATATGTAATGATGCTTTAGCCGTACCTAAAAAGGGAAATACTTGACGCCATTTTAGAACAGTTCTCAAAGACTTTGCATAGGAAGCAGTGAGTTGAGAAAGACGAAGCCTTTTCTTCTTAAAAGTAAATTACAATCGCATCAGTCGCTTTCGTAAACGTTGTACAAAAGAGTCTTCCGTCAAACATAGCCTCATTTCGCGTATCGAAAATACTGGTGAAACATGCAAACCCATTTGACGATGGAAAGGAGTGCTTTCTGGCAGTCAGTGAGTACCTGTTTTACACATTCAGATACAAGTCAGATATAATATCGGCCATCAGATATACGCCTCTGTCAAGAACCACTATAGTAAGAAAAGTGGAATCGCCGGTCTCTGTGGCCGAGCGGTTCTAGGCGCTTCAGTCCTGAATCGCGCGACCGCTACGGTCGCAGTTTCCAATCCTGCCTGTGGCATGGGTGTGTGTGATGTCCTTAGTTAGGTTTAAGTAGTTCTAAGTTCTAGGGGACTGATGACCTCAGATGTTAAGTCCCATAGTGCTCAGAGCCATTTGGAAAGTGGAATCAATAACAGAAAACATAAAAGACACTGCAGTTAGACGAGCCAGCACATGGAATTGGACGGCCAGTATGGAGACCTGCTGTTGCACGTTGAAGTTCGATGGCTGAGTATTGGTATAGTTCTGAATGGATTGAGAAAACTTCTGCCAGCAACAAAATCTTTTGTGTTTGAAAGAGAGGAATGTTACTTCCAACTTTGTGATCTGAGCTGGTTGTTGCATCTAGCATTTGTACCTGATATGACAGTTACACCACGTCAGTTAAACAAAGAACGTCAAGCAAAAAAATAAACCATCATACCATCTATGTCTTCCATAAAGTGCTTCACGCAGAAAGTTCAATTCTGGATAGCATAGTTACAGAAATTAAACGTGAACACTTTTATGAAATGCAGTTCGAACTGTCAGATCAACAAAAATTATTGGATCAAGAAGTTGCAAGAAGTAGGGCCAATATGGAAACCCTGACAGCACAGAGAACCGATTCACAGATTTCAAGACAATGGAATCTGTTCGAGCTGTCATACTACACCCTTTAAGAAAGTGGATATGGAAGATATTTCAAGTAAAATGAGCACTCCTCTCTCTTGTAGTGAGATTAAATTCGAAGAGAAAATAATTCGCATTCAAAATGATATTAAGGTCAGAATACGCTGAAGATAACTTTTCGAAACTAGTCAGTATGAAAACCTAGCCCAATACTGTAAAAGACACATTGTATGTTTTATCGATTTTCAGGTCAACTTATTTATGTTCTTATTTCTATTTTCTCTATTACTTAATGATCGTTTTATTAATGTGATTGTGTGTTATTGTTAATTGATTTTTTTAAGGGTTTGGTTTAGCGACTCCTTTTTACGTTTTGCTCCTTTTATTTAAATTGAGTCCTTTTAATTATGTTTGCGGTAGTTATGAAGTCCATATTGCTTACTGTTCTCTGTAAGTTAAAGAATACGGTAATACCATATACGTTTCGCAGCAGCAGATCTCCTTGCTGGAACTTCTCCCCCTGTAGTCGCTAAAGATAATTTATCGCTCTGGGGAAATCGATCGGTAGAGCCAAGTGCTATTCCATGTGTATGGAATGTGACGTCAAACTTTAGTTCGTGAAATTATTTAGGTCTTCGGAGAAATATTCTCGACGAATCGCAAAACCGAGTAAAACTGCAGGTTCGCACCGTCAAACCACACAACACTTCCGAACGACTTGCGTCTTTATAATCACTGAAAATTTCTTTTGAAATGATTAACGGGTATGAACTCTACACACCTAATACTCCTTTTGTGCTTTTATATGTATGTTCTCTTCAATACCATAAAACACAAATTACTGCCTTAATGGCGCCTTCCAACATTCTCCTCTCAGTCCAACATGGAACTTCCCTCTTCCAGTGAGCAACATGGAATAATTATCTCTTTGCCGTAGTTTAATACAGTCTGTATATCATTGTAATCGAATTCGCATGGAGATGCTTAAATTCCACAGAGTATCTATCTCTCGCGCAGGTATTTTACATATGTCGTCGTATTAATAGTCCGTCCAAAAAAAAAAAAAAAAAAAAAAAAAAAAAAAAAAAAAAAAAAAAAAAATGTGAGGACATTTGCATCACAAAACGTTACTCTAGGTAGGTTACTTTGCTTCAAACTGCGTGTTAAGCTAGCATACAACGCTCAACCATATGGAAACACGCATTTCGAAATGTGACGACAGTTTCAGAGTGCTAGCTTCTGCTTCCCTCAGCTAATCGACGGCAGTTCGCAAAGCTTAATTCACTGAAAATTCTTTGAACAATGGGCAGTGAGTTAGCCAACTTTGAAGTAGTGTAGTAAATATGACCAATAATGAAAAGGTAACCACCTTCTCATTATGCTGCGATGTAATAATTATGATCTGAAATGAGCAAATATTTTTTAACAGTCTTTCCTTGCAATTGTTTGGAAACAGTACACTAGCGAAAAACGTGCGGATTTAAAATGTAGCATTCTGATTTAATTTTTTATCTCGTCTCCATTTATATAATTTGTAGTCGTCTGTATGTTTCGGCTGTTCTCAGAAGACTGAACAGAATCTCAGTCGGGTCTGATGGTCAAGTGGTAAAGCATGTGTGTGGAAACCGAGGGACAAAAGGATCGAAACGAGGTTACACCATAGATTTTTCACTCTGTCTTTAAATATAGCATTCGCCTCTCAATGAGAGAAGAAAAGAAACAGGGTTCGGATTCCACTTTCCACATTTGGATAATTGGCTAGGGATACTCAAGTCGCCGAACCGACGTCCAATTCAAAGATTTACACCAGGCCATTATGTCACACGAAATTATTATTAGTAGAAACTATATATACATACATTCCCCTTATATACATGTTATAAGTCCCTCGCCACCTTTATCAGCTGCCTATGGGGGCTAATCTCAAGTGCTGCTGTAGGAATTTTCGTATGGTTTTCTCTAATACATACATTGATTCATTTGAAAAGTTCATGTATATAAATTATAAATATCTGGTGCAAACTGGATGAACTATGATGAATTACAATCCACCACCACTGTTTGACGTCTGTATGTGATGAGTAGGGTCAGAAACAACCGAAGAAAATTTTATACTCTTGGCAGACTGTCCCGACCACCCTGCCAACAGATGGGTCGGTTTTGTTGCACGACTCTCACTGAGAGTGGGTTACACTCATACAGTTCGCTCACGCCTTTGGGAGATGCAGTATACCGGCAAGTGGTGTGTGCTGCTTAGATCGAATAATTTATAGCAAGATGTAGATAGGCAGTGACCTATAAATATATCATCGCTATCCCTGTCGTCTGGCAGTAGATATTGGTGCTGCCCGTGAGAACGCAGGTCAGGTCACTTTTATATATATATATATATATATATATATATATATATATATATATTACTACTACTACTAGCCTTTAAAATTGCTACACCACGAAGATGACGTGCTACAGACGCGAAATTTAACCGACAGTAAGAAGATGCTGTGATATGCACATGATCAGCTTCTCAGAGCATTCACACAAGCTTGGCACCGGAGGTAAGTTTCCAACCGATTTCTCATACACAAACAGCAGTTGACAGGCGTTGCCTGGTGAAACGTTGTTGTAACGCCTCGTGTAAGGAGGAAAAATGCGTACCATCACGTTTCCGACTTTGATAAAGGTCGGATTGTAGCCTATCGAGATTGCGGTTTACCGTATCGCGACATTGCTGCTCGCATTGGTCGAGATCCAATGACTGTTAGCAGAATATGGAATCGGTGGGTTCAGGAGGGTAATACGGAAAGACGTGCTTGATACCAACGGCCTCGTATCACTAGCAGTCGGTATGACAGGCATCTTATCCGCATGGCTGTAACGGATAGTGCAGCCACGTCTCGATCCCTGTGTCAACAGACGGGGACGTTTGCACGAACAGTTCGACGACGTTTGCAGCAGCATGGACTATCAGCTCGGAGACCATGGCTGCGGTTACCCTTAACGCTGCATCGCAGATACGAGCGCCTGCCATGGTGTACTCAACGACGAACCTGGGTGCACGAATAGCAAAACGTCATTTTTTCGGATGAATCCAGGTTCTGTTTACAGCATCATGATGGTCGCATCCGTGTGTGGCGACATCGCGGTGAACGCACATTGGAAGCGTGTATTCGTCATCGCCATATTGGCGTATCACCCGGCGTGATGGTATGGGGTGCCATTGGTTACACCTCTCGGTCACCTCTTGTTCGCGTTCCTGGTGGACGTTACATTTCAGATGTGTTACGATGCGTAGCTCTACCCTGCGAAACCCTAAGTGTCAGCAGGATAATGCACGAATGCAAGTTGGAGGTCCTGTACGGGCCTTTCTGGATACAGAAATTGTTCGACTGCTGCCCTGGCCAGCACATTCTCCAGATCTCTCACCAATTGGAAACGTCTGGTCAATGGTAGCCGAGCAACTGGCTCTTCACAATACGCCAGTTACTACTCTTGATGAACTGTGGTACCGTGTTAAGCTGCATGGGCAGTTGTACCTGTGCACGCCATCCAAGCTCTGTTTGACTCAATGCCCAGGCGTATCAAGGCCGTTATTACGGCCAGAGGTGGTTGTTCTGGGTACTGTTTTCTCAGGATCTATGCACCCAAACTGCGTGAAATTGTAATCACATGTCAGTTCTAGTATAATGTATTTGTCCAATGAATACCCGTTTATCATCTGCATTTTTAGTGGCCAGTAGTACATACTAGAGGTGAGGAAGGTGGAGAGGAAGGAGTAACAACCTCATTAAAAAACCAAGATTCACCTGGCCCAGGTGATAGTACCTTGTAATTGCTCCTTGCTAGGACTACAGTGAAGACCTCAAAGGTAGTGATGGCGGAGGGAATAGTTCTCGGTACGGCGGAAGAGGCAACAACAGAAAAAAATCCACTTGGCTTCTGTCTAGAAACAAACAGCTAAGTGGTTAGCGTTTGTCCACCAGTGGTGCGGCTGAAAACCGTTCCTCGGAGCTAACTACCTCAAGTAGAATCCTTAGGCGACTTGTTCCCCTAATCCAACAAACGATCAACAATGGATACTCACCTTGCGTAAAAGAGTTCGTGTCGGGAAGGGGGGATATAATTGTTACATCCCACTTTTAACATCAATTGTAAAGTTCGGGGAAGTTTACGAGGGACTTTTGCAACCAATCTTAATGTATAAAAAAGTATAAATGTATAAATAAAGTGTCACTAGAAGCCTTCCTAAGAGACAATCTCCATTCCTTCCGAACTGACTATGCAAATGTAGACGAGACGTGGCTCAAATTCAAAGATATAGTAGCAACAGCAATTGAGAGATTCATACCTCATAAATCGGTAAGAGATGGAACTGTTCCCCCGTGGTACACAAAACAGGTCCGAACTCTGTTGCAGAGGCAACGGAAAAAGCATGCGAAGTTCAGAAGAACGCGAAATCCCGAAGATTGGCTAAAATTTACAGACGCGCGAAATTTGGCACGGAATTCAATGCGAGATGCCTTTAATAGGTTCCACAACGAAACATTGTCTCGAAATTTGGTAGAAAATCCGAAGAAAAATCTGGTCGTGTGTAAAGTTCATAAGCGGCAAGACGCAGTCAATACCTTCGCTGCGCAGTGCCGATGGTACTGTGCCGCTAAAGCGGAATGATTGAACGCAGTTTTTCGAAATTCCATCACCAGGGAAGATGAATGAAATATTCCAGAATTTGAAACACGAACAGCTGCTAGCACGAGTTTCTTACAAGTAGATACTTTAGGGGTTGCGAAGCAACTCAAATCGCTTGATAGGGGCAAGTCTTCAGGTCCAGATTGTATACCGATTAGGTTCCTTTCAGATGACGCTGATACAATAGCTCCCTACTTAGCACTCATATACAATCGCTCGCTCACCGATAGATCTGTACCTACAGAATGGAAAATTGCGCAGGTTGCACCAGTGTTTAAGAAGGGTAGTAGGAGTAATCCATCTAACTACAGACCTATATCAAATGGTTCAAATGGCTCTGAGCACTATGGGACTTAACATCTATGGTCATCAGTCCCCTAGAACTTAGAACTACTTAAACCTAACTAAACTAAGGACAGCACACAACACCCAGCACACAACACCCCGCCGGGAATCGAACCCGGCAACCCGGGCGTGGGAAGCGAGAACGCTACCGCACAACCACGAGATGCGGGCTGACCTATATCATTGACGTCGGTTTGCAGTAGGGTTTTAGAGCATATACTGTATTCAAACATTATGAATCACCTGGAAGGGAACGAGCTATTGATACGTAATCAGCATGGTTTCAGAAAACATCGTTCTTGTGCAACGCAGCTAGTTCCTTATTCGCACGAAGTAATGGCCGTTATCAACAGGGGATCTCAAGTTGATTCCGTATTTATAGATTTCCGGAAAGCTTTTGACACCGTTCCTCACAAGCGGCTTCTAATCAAACTGCGGGCTTATGAGGTATCGTCTCAGTTGTGCGACTGGATTCGTGATTTCCTGTCAGGAAGGTCGCAGTTCGTAGTAATAGACGGCAAATCATCGAGTAAAACTGAAGTGATATCAGGTGTTTCCCAGGGAAGCGTCCTGGAACCTCTGCTGTTCCTGATCTATATAAATGACCTGGGTGACAATCTGAGCAGTTCTCTTAGGTGGTTCGCAGATGATGCTGTAATTTACCGTCTAGTAAGGTTATCCGAAGACCAGTATCAGTTGCAAAGCGATTTATAAAAGATTGCTGTATGGTGTGGCAGGTGGCAGTTGACGCTAAATAACGAAAAGTGTGAGGTGATCCACATGAGTTCCAAAAGAAATCCGTTGGAATTCGATTACTCGATAAATAGTACAATTCTCAAGGCTGTCAATTCAACTAAGTAACTGGGTGTTAAAATTACGAACAACTTCAGTTGGAAAGACCACATAGATAATATTGTGGGGAAGGCGAGCCAAAGGTTGCGTTTCATTGGCAGGACACTTAGAAGATGCAACAAGTCCACTAAAGAGACAGCTTACACTACACTCGTTCGTTCTCTGTTAGAATATTGCTGCGCGGTGTGGGATCCTTACCAGGTGGGATTGACGGAGGACATCGAAGGGGTGCAAAAAAGGGCAGCTCGTTTTGTATTATCACGTAGTAGGGGAGAAAGTGTGGCAGATATGATACGCGAATTGGGATGGAAGTCATTACAGCAAAGACGTTTTTCGTCGCGGCGAGATCTATTTACGAAATTTCAGTCACCAACTTTCTCTTCCGAATGCGAAAATATTTTGTTGAGCCCAACATAGGTAGGAATGATCATCAAAATAAAATAAGAGAAATAGGAGCTCTAACAGAAAGGTTTAGGTGTTCGTTTTTCCCGCGCGCTGTTCGGGAGTGGAATGGTAGAGAGATAGTATGATTGTGGTTCGACGAACCCTCTGCCAAGCACTTAAATGTGAATTGCAGAGTAGTCATGTAGATTCAGATGTAGATGTAGATGGCAGGGAAGGGAGAAGAAGGTTGTTAAATATGCCTCGTGGCGGTAGTGTGCAGGAGGTCGAGCGGCCAGGATTTGATAGTGGGCATCCAGGGCTGCCGTTAAATGACAAAACAGGGAATTAAGTTCAACAAAGAGGATATATTTCAATATATGGAGTAAAAAGGGCGCGCCTAGGGTCGGAAGTTGGAAGGTTTAGTCCAGTCCAGGAGATCGAAGAATTAATTAAAATGGGCAAAGGAAGAGGAAGTGGTTAATGTTAACATACGTTGGTGGCCGGTCGTGAAAAGCAGAGCCAGAGGCTCTGCCTTCCAAAAAGACGTCTGTTCTGCTCGAGGTCTGGATTAAAAGAGAGAGAAGCGAGTGTTCTGCACCGCAGAACACTCCGGCGCCCATACCGGTATCCCGCGCACGCTATTGGCTAAAATCAATGGCACAAATTCGCTAGCAGTTTCAGCAGAGGGCTGAGGGCGTATCCTGTCAGCAGCTTTAACTGGACAGAACTGCCTCGGTTTTGAAATGCGAGCGACTTGTGGCACATAGACACGGCGTGAATTACTCTGGAAGAAAACTTGTAAATATTCCACTGGGCCTTTGAAATAAATTTCTGTAAACTAATTCCCTAAAATATTCCTTGACTGGCTGCCATCCTGTACACTTGTAAGAGATTTTACTCCAGGGAGTAACCAATGTCAAATTTCTAAGGACATTAAAAGTAGGTATTCGGATTCTAGGGCCTAAAGCAATGTGTGAAGGATGAGGCAGAGCATCCTGAAACCTGCCTTAAGCAAGCAACAAATATATTTAAACACCAAAATATAAACTATTTGACAACTTTCGACGTAAACTCACTTCTAAAAACTAGAAAACTTAAAATGTTAATTAATTTTATAAAACAGAAAAATATAATAACAGCACTCTAAGAAACAAGGTGTACTAATGAACATTCATTTGATTCATAAGGTATTCAGAATCTTCAAACGGAAACTGTGAAGAATGTACTCCCATTTCGAACAGGATCAATTGTAAACCAAAATATATTAAACTCAATAGTAGAATTTAAATCTCTCAATGAAAGACTTTCAACATTAACCTTCAAATCAATAAGCAAACCGTATGTCATTGTAAATACGCATGCACCAACAAATGAGAAAAACAGGACACAAAAAGAAGAAATAGAATTTTTTTGGCAGGAACTGTCAAACACCTTAGACCAGATTGCATCCAAAACCACAATATTGTTGCTGGGAGGCTTTAATGCTCAAATCGGCAAAGAACATAATCACCGATCCATAGCATGCAAATTATCTGCACATAAAAGAACCAATGCAAGACAACATGAAAACATGACGTAGTTCTAAAACCTACATTTTTCAAAAAACTTCATAGGAAACAAACCACATGGGTATCCCCGAAACCAGTCTGTGGAGAGAAACAACTTGACCATGTTGATTTAAGCAGACAATCCACATCAGAGATACTCAATGTAAAAGTTTCTAAGGTGCAGGTTTAGATTCAGACAACTATCTGTGTACCATTAAATTCAAAATTAGGCCAGTATATAAACGAAAGAGCCAATATCAACTTAAAAAGTCTGACACTCAGAAATTAACTAAGGATGATAATGTCAGGACACTTTTGCAGAAGAGAACATCTAAAACGTGGGAAAATCTTCAAAAGGACGTAGTACAGACGGCAGAAGAAACCATTCTCCTTACCAAAAAGTGGAAACATGCCTGGTGGAATGATGAGTGTGACGAACTAATCCTAACACGACAACGAGCTTGGAACATATGGAATGCAAATAAAAATTATAAAAATAGGAACTCCCTAAAAGAAGTCCGAAAGCAAGCATCAAAAGGCCTTAAAAAGATCAAAGTACAATACATGAAAGACCAACTAGCGTCAATAGACTCCAGCTTCAAACATAACTATGCTAGGGACTTTTAGAAAACTTTCAAAAGTTGCTTAAAGGAATACACTCCACCTAGTCTATTTTTTACGAACTAAAAAGACGCAGAAAACTGCATATAATAGCACGGAGAACTGTAAAATATTGCTGAATACTTCGAAGAATTACATAACTGTGATCTACCGGAAGAAAAATTTAATTTCCAGTTGTAAGCCCAACACCACCGGACTAAAAGCCGATAACTACAGAAGAAATAAAAGAAATCATAAAAGACCTTAAAAGTAATAAAGCTCCTGGAGAAGATAGTATAGTTATTGAACTGTAAAAGTACTCTAGTGACAACATGATAAATGTCTATCAAAAATACTCAAATGAATCTGGACAACACACAGCTTACCAACAGAATGGACATCTGCACTAATATATCCACTACTTAAAAAAAAAGGGAAGAAAAGAGACCGTAGCAACTATGGAGGAATCTCCCTCTTACCAGTGACCTATCAGATCTTGTCTAAAGCATTTTTAAAAAGAGCAGAAGAAATACTTGACAACAATACAAGAGTATCAGGCTGGAATTAGGAAGGGAAGGTCACGTGCACAACAAATATTAAACTTAAAGATCACAACAAAAATGAGGAAAATCAGGAACATAGAATATGTAATTATTTTTGTGGATTTTAGAAAAAACTTATGATTCAATTGACAGAAATACACTGTTCGATATCTTAAAAGAATTGGGACTCGAGACTAAAACAACTGAAATAATTAAAGCAGCTTTGACAAATAAAAAATCTAAAGTAAAATTTAGGGGAGATCTCTCAAAATCGTTTGAATTAAAGCCAGGTGTCCGACAGGGAGATGGTTTGTAACCTCTGCTTTTCAACTGTGTTTTAGAGAAGGTAGTTCGAGAATGGAGGAAGACCATCAATACTAAAAGGATTCAACTAGGAAGAAATCCAAACAAGATCACTGTCGACTGTTTTGCCTTCGCAGATGACGTGGCATTGCTTACAGATTCTCTAGATAATGTTCAAGAACAAATAAGAGAACAGCGAAAACAAGCAGCCAAAGTAGGACCAAAAATATCCTGTGAAAAAACGAGCCGGCCTGGTGACCGAGCGGTTCTAGGCGCTACAGTCTGGAACCACGCGACCGCTGCGGTCGCAGGTTCGAATCCCGCCTCGAGCATGGATGTGTGTGATGTCCTTAGTTTAGTTAGGTTTAAGTAGTTCTAAGTTCTAGGGGACTGATGATTTCAGAAGTTAAGTCCCATAGTGCTCAGAGCTATTTTTTTGAAAAAACGAAGTTCATGACAAACAACTTTAATGCTCCTCAAGATAGTGCAGTTGATAACAATACAATACGTAAAACAGATTCGTTTAAATACCTAGAACTGAGGATTACATACAATGAAAAGAAAAGACAGCTATAGAAACTAGAGTGCACAAAATGGAAAGAGTGTTTCCTATGACTAAAAACGTTTGTAGCAGAAAATACTCGTCCTGGAACACGAACATAAGACATTACCAAACAGTGGCAGACCTGAAGCTCTGCATGCGGCAGAAACACTTAAACTAACAAGGAATGGAGACCTTGAGAAGCTACAGAAGGTTGAAAGAAGAATTTTAAGGAAAATACTGGGAGCTAAAAGAAACGATAACGCCGAATACCGGTTAAGACCAGACAGACAACTATGCTTGAAAACTGAAAAACTAACTGATGTAGTGAGTAAGAGAAGATTACAGTTTTTTGGACATTATATTCAGAATGAATATCAACAGACGAACCAAGCGGATATTCACATTACTCAATAGCTACAAATCCAAGCCCACATGGTTCATAGAGAATGAAAAGGACATGGGAAACGCTTGATTTACAATAGACACAATAGAAAACAGAACACATTTCAGAAAGGTAGTTCAAAAGGCAGAATTTCAGGAGAGAAAGAAAATAACTAGACGAAAGTGGACTCTAGAAGGAAGGGAAAAACACTGTAACAGGATGAAGGAAATTTGGAAACTAGGGATATATATATATATATATATATATATATATATATATATACTCCTGGAAATGGAAAAAAGAACACATTGACACCGGTGTGTCAGACCCACCATACTTGCTCCGGACACTGCGAGAGGGCTGTACAAGCAATGATCACACGCACGGCACAGCGGACACACCAGGAACCGCGGTGTTGGCCGTCGAATGGCGCTAGCTGCGCAGCATTTGTGCACCGCCGCCGTCAGTGTCAGCCAGTTTGCCGTGGCATACGGAGCTCCATCGCAGTCTTTAACACTGGTAGCATGCCGCGACAGCGTGGACGTGAACCGTATGTGCAGTTGACGGACTTTGAGCGAGGGCGTATAGTGGGCATGCGGGAGGCCGGGTGGACGTACCGCCGAATTGCTCAACACGTGGGGCGTGAGGTCTCCACAGTACATCGATGTTGTCGCCAGTGGTCGGCGGAAGGTGCACGTGCCCGTCGACCTGGGACCGGGCCGCAGCGACGCACGGATCCTACGCAGTGCCGTAGGGGACCGCATCGCCACTTCCCAGCAAATTAGGGACACTGTTCCTCCTGGGGTATCGGCGAGGACCATTCGCAACCGTCTCCATGAAGCTGGACTACGGTCCCGCACACCGTTAGGCCGTCTTCCGCTCACGCCCCAACATCGTGCAGCCCGCCTCCAGTGGTGTCGCGACAGGCGTGAATGGATGGACGAATGGAGACGTGTCGACTTCAGCGATGAGAGTCGCTTCTGCCTTGGTGCCAATGATGGTCGTATGCGTGTTTGGCGCCGTGCAGGTGAGCGCCACAATCAGGACTGCATACGACCGAGGCACACAGGGCCAACACCCGGCATCATGGTGTGGGGAGCGATCTCCTACACTGGCCGTACACCACTGGTGATCGTCGAGGGGACACTGAATAGTGCACGGTACATCCAAACCGTCATCGAACCCATCGTTCTACCATTCCTAGACCGGCAAGGGAACTTGCTGTTCCAACAGTACAATGCACGTCCGGATGTATCCCGTGCCACCTAACGTGCTCTAGAAGGTGTAAGTCAACTACCCTGGCCAGCAAGATCTCCGGATCTGTCCCCCATTGAGCATGTTTGGGACTGGATGAAGGGTCGTCTCACGCGGTCTGCACGTCCAGCACGAACGCTGGTCCAACTGAGGCGCCAGGTGGAAATGGCATGGCAAGCCGTTCCACAGGACTACATCCAGCATCTCTGCGATCGTCTCCATGGGAGAATAGCAGCCTGCATTGTTGCGAAAGGTGGATATACACTGTACTAGTGCCGACATTGTGCATGCTCTGTTGCCTGTGTCTATGTGCCTGTGGTTCTGTCAGTGTGATCATGTGATGTATCTGACCCCAGGAATGTGTCAATAAAGTTTCCCCTTCCTGGGACAATGAATTCACGGTGTTCTTATTTCAATTTCCAGGAGTGTATATATATATATATATATATATATATTAACAAAAGTTAGGAATGCCTCCTAACATCGTACCAGACATCCTTCTGCCTGGTGTAGTGCAGAAACTCGACATGGCATGGCTCCAGAGAGTCACTGGAGTTCCCTTCAGAAACATTCAGCCTTGCTGCCTCTATAGACATCCACAATTATGAAAGTTTTGCCGGTGCAGGATTTTCTGCGTGAACGGATCTCTCGATTGTGTCTCATAAATGTTTGACGTGAATCAAGTCGGTCGATTTGGGTGGCCATTTGCTCTAATTGCCCAGGATGTACTTCAAACCAATCGCGTACGATTGTGTACTGGTGAGATGCCACGTTGTCATCCACAAAAATTCCATCGTTGTTTTGGAACATGAAGTCAATGAATTGTTGTGAATGGTCTCCATTTTGTGTTAGAAGAAGAGCCAACACCGGGTTACGAGTGGAGGCCGAAATGCACGCGTTTTAGCTCACGCAGGCTGGCATGAGGAGGGGAGAACTATACTGACGTGAGGTCTGGAACATGACAAGGAATGAGAATTCAGAAAGCGGACGTAATTAGTTTGATGCTTAACTTTAATCCATTAATGATGAACATCGCTCTAGACGGTACATGATTCACAATATTATCTGTTCAGAATACATTCGTGAAGATAGTAATTATAGTAACTTAATATGGCGCCTTGCTAGGTCGTAGCAAATGACGTAGCTGAAGGCTATGCTAAACTGTCGTCTCTGCAAATGAGAGCGTATGTAGACAGTGAACCATCCCTAGCCAATTCGGCTGTACAACCGGGGCGAGTGCTAGGAAGTCTCTCTAGACCTGCCTTGTGGCGGCGCTCTGTCTGCAATCACTGATAGTGGCGACACGTGGGTCCGACGTATACTAACGGACCGCGGCCGATTTAAAGGCTACCACCTAGCAAGTGTGGTGTCTGGCGGTGACACCACACTCCACGTAGCCGATAATAACCGATTCCATTCAGTGATCGGTGCAATTCCACGTAAACACAGCCCACATTGTTATGGAGCCACGACCAGCTTGCACAGTGCCTTGTTGATAATCTGGGTCCATGACTTCGTAGAGTCTGCGCCATAGGTGCACTCAGCACGGCTCTCAGCGCTGATGTCACTGCTGGAGTACTGGTTATTCTTCGTGTTTTACTGTCGCTGTTAATACTGATCGGTAATATTAATATCGCACTGCCTAACTGAGGTCAGTTGATAGAATTGCGGCGTAAAGTTCCGCTTTAAAAATAATTTTGCTCGTAACGGAAAACAAACTGACACTTTCCATCGACACTGCGCTTGGCATGATAGACGTGCTCAACAGTATTTGTTTAGGCTGGCTCCATCTACACACTGGAGAAGATAAATTGTATACATCTGCCAAAACACCAGAGAAAATTCAACTGACGACCCAGAAAATTTTCCTTGAACAGAGTGCTGAATCTGGTTGCATTCAGCCTCGTGGTGTTAACAGACGAACTGCTTGAGTGACAACTAGCTGCTACAGTGTATACGAAGATAAAAACATGAGGGAGAGCGGTGTGTTGACTACATCCTGGTCTCCACTCTATCCCACTGACAGAATGTGGCACTAGATGACACAGCGGCCAAACGGCACTAATCGATGAGTAACATCCGGAACGCAGAGCTAGATATACATATAGAGTGGTACCCTAACACCACCGATAATTTTTTGGGTGTTCTTCAAGGCTACTTTCTGTAGATTTTTCATAAACGACAAATGTTCCTCTCTGGCTCGTTGCAGGACAATGATATGATTATGATTTGCTGGTTTTGTTAACCCAGTTAGCTTTGTTTTGTGAAAATACCCTCACAAGGGTGAATGAGCATGTAATATGTAATTAGCAAATTTTGTAATACAGAGCCCAGAATAATGTAGCAATTCTCAGGCAGAACATGTACAGTTTCAGTGTCGTGTTTTTGTTTGTTCTTTCAGTGTACAGTATGTGACAAATGCAAAACTGCTGCCTTGCAGATATTATTCAAAATATCGACTACCATCATGACAGCAGAGAGCACAGAAACTCACGTCGATTATCGCTCTCACTCAAGTGTTCCAGCAGTTTGGCGACTACTTCCGCGACACCGACAACCCTAGAAAAGAGATCTCTGTGGGTGTAGACTGGAGTCCCGTAAAAGAAGCCATGTCTGGTGAGCGAGCAGCGACCATTTCAGTGTTGTCAATTGAAGTGCGATTGCTATGCTATGAGCCACTGGACGCCACGGGTCCCTAATACCTAAATACTCGGAAACTATCCCTGTTAAAGCTTCCGGAATTATGTCGACAGAGTTAGAGTTCGCCCTGTATCAATCAGCTGCACAATTTGAAGAGGGCTAAGTACCAGGTGAGAAAAATATGACAGTGACGATAACAGGTGTGTATAATGGCTCGAAACCTATCGTGGGAGTGAAATAAACCTTTTTAAAAGTACGAGGGGTAGTCAAATCAGTACCCAACACCCATAACATTGAGACCATTGGTTCGTCCCATCCAAAAGTAATCACCACATTTAGCCCACTGGAACAGGAGACGATCAATTCCTATTTCGTAGAACATGGTCGGCCACAGACGGCCCCACAACTGCACTCACTCTTGTACTTCCTTGTCCTACTGAAACCTACGTGAACCCATGTCTTTCTCCGGGTCGCCAAAGATGTGAAAATCACATAGTGAAAGATACAGGACATATGGGAGATACTTGAGTATTTCCGAACCAAATTCCTGAAGTGTACCATTTGTCTGGTTGGCAGTGTGGGAGTGGCGGTTATCGTGCTGCAGGATGATTCCATGCCGACCTCGGTGGCCGAGCGGTTCTAGGCGCTTCAGTCCGGAACCGCGTGACTGCTACGGTCGCAAGTTCGAATCCTGCCTTGGGCATGGATGTGTGTGATGTCCTTAGGTTAGTTACGTTTAAGTAGTTCTAAATTCTAAGCGACCGATGGCCACAGATGATAAGTCCCATCGTGTTCAGAGCCATTTGAGCCATTTTTTTGATGATTCCGTCCGACAGCACAGCGAATGCCCGAGGGCAAATAGCAAACCCAATAGTAGAAACATCCCACATCTCCCCTGCCAAGGATATCTGAGGCTATTCAAGTACGTTCCGGTAAGGTGGTGATGACCTCCTACTTCAATTGCTGGGGCCCTCTGCTCGTCGAGTTCCTCGAGTATGGAAATACAATCACAGTGCAGCACTATGAAGACAGTTTGTAGGAACTGGGACATGCCATACAGTCGAAATTCCCTAGAATAAAGTCGGACGGAATTATCCTGTTGCACCATAGCTCTCGCCCCAACACTGCAAATCAGACGAGGGCTACGCTCCACCGATTTGGTTGACAAACACTGCAACATCCTCCGTGCACATTTTTAACAGCGTGATTTTCACGTTTTACAGCTACCTGAAGGAAAACAAGCGTGGATGGCGGTTTCATTGAGACGAGGAATTGCAAGAATGGGTGATGCTGTGGATCCATCAACAAACGACCGCGTCCTAGTGGGATAAATGTCTTACGTGTATGGTGATTTCATTAGAACACAATCACTCCAAGCTCCTACAGAGGCGACTATACGCTTTTCGTTTAACTGCCCCTTGCTGCAAGTTGTGGTCTACATCTACATCCATACTCCGCAAGCCACCTGACGGTGTGTGGCGGAGGGTACTTTGAGTACCTCTATCGGTTCTTCCTTCTATTCCAGTCTCGTACTGTACGTGGAAAGAAAGATTGTCGGTATGCCTATGTGTGGGCTCTAATCTCTCTGATTTTATCCTCATGGTATCTTCCCGCGATATACGTAGGAGGGAGCAATAAAATGCTTGACTCTTCGGTGAAGGTATATTCTCGAAAGTTCAACAAAAACCCGTATCGAGCTACTGAGCGTCTCTCCTGCAAAGTCTTCCACCGTAACGCTTTCGCGATTACTAAATAATCCTCTAACGAAGCGCACTGCACTCCGCTGGATCTTCTCTGTCTCCTTTATCAACCCTATCTGGTACGGATCCCACACTGGTCAGCAATATTCAAGCAGTGTGTGAACAAGTGTACTGTAACCTACTTCCTTTGTTTTCGGATTGCATTTCCTTAGGGTTCTTCCAATGAATCTCAGTCTGGCATCTGCTTTACTAACGATCAACTTTATATGATCATTCCATTTTAAATCACTCCTAATGCCTACTCCGAGATAATTTATGGAATTAACTGCTTTCCGTTGCTGACCGACTAATTGTAGCTAAATGATAAAGGATCTTTCTTTCTGTATATTCGCAGCACATTACACTTGTCCACATTGACATTCAATTGCCATTCCCTGCACCATGCGTCAATTCGTTGTAGATCCTCCTGCATTTCAGCACAATTTTCCATTGTTACAACCTCTCGATATACTACAGCACCATCCGCAAAAAGCCTCAGTGAACTTCTGATGTTATCCACTAGGTCATTTATGTATATTGTGAATAGCAACGGTCCTACGACACTCCCCTGCGGCACATCTGAAATCACTCTTACTTCGGAAGACTTCTCTCCATTGAGAATGACATGCTGCGTTCTGTTATCTAGGAACTCTTCAATCCAATCACACAATTGGTCTGATAGTCCATATGCTCATACTTTGTTCATTAAACGACTGTGTCTATGGCCCTCTGAGTCTCGTGGACGAATAGCGCGAGCTGGGTTTCACACGACCGTCTTTTTCGAAACCCAAGCTGATTCCTACAGAGTAGATTTCTAGTCTCCAGAAAAGTCGTTATATTCGAACATAATACGTGTTCCAAAACTCTACAACTGATCGACGTTAGAGATATAGGTCTGCACATCTGTTCGACGTCACTTCCTGAAAAGTCCGCAGCTCGTGGTCGTGCGGTAGCTTTCTCGCTTCCCACGCCCGGGGTCCCTGGTTCGATTCCCGGCGGGGTCGGGACTGGGTGTTGTGTGCTGTCCTTAGGTTAGTTAGGTTTAAGTAGTTCTAAGTTGTAGGGGACTGATGACCATAGATGTTAAGTCCCATAGTGCTCAGAGCCATTTTTTTGAACTTTCTTGAAAACGGAGATGACCTGTGCCCTTTTCCAATCCTTTGGAACGCTACGCTCGTCTAGAGACCTACGGTACACCGCTGCAAGAAGGGGGAAAGTTCCTTAGCGTATTCTGTGTAAAATCGAACTGGTATCCTAGTAGGTCCAGCGGCCTTTCCTCTTTGGAGCGCCCGCATCTCGTGGTCGTGCGGTAGCGTTCTCGCTTCCCACGCCCGGGTTCCCAGGTTCGATTCCCGGCGGGGTCAGGGATTTTCTCTGCCTCGTGATGGCTGCGTGTTGTGTGCTGTCCTTAGGTTAGTTAGGTTTAAGTAGTTCTAAGTTCTAGGTGACTGATGACCATAGCTGTTAAGTCCCATAGTGCTCAGAGCCATTTGAACCATTTTTTTCCTCTTTGGAGCAACCTTAATTGTTTCTCTATCCCTCTGTCGTCTATTTCGATATTTACCATTTTTTCAACTGTGCGACAATCTAGAGAGGGAACTACAGTGCAGTCTTCCTGTGTGAAACAGCTTTGGAAAAAGATATGTAGTATTTCGGCCTTTAGTCTGTCATCCTCTGTTTCAGTACCATTTTGGTCACAGAGTGTCTGGACATTTTGTTTTGATCCCCCTACCGCCTTGACATAAGACCAAAATTTTGTTAGGATTATCTGCCAAGACAGTACATAAAACTTTACTTTCGAATTCGTTGAACGCATGCCGCATAGCCCTCCTCACACTACATTTCGCTTCGCGTAATTTTTGTTTGTGTTCAAGGCTTTGGCTATGTTTATGTTTGCTGTGAAATTCCCCTTGCTTCTGCAACAGTTTTCTAACTCGGTTGTTGTACCACGGTGGCTCTTTTCCATCCCTTACGATCTTGCTTGACACATACTCATCTAATGCATATTGTACGATGGTTGGAGCTGAGCATGAAGTCTTATCTAGAGGTTTTGACCTTTCTCTCTCGCTCTCCCTCTCCCTCTCTCTCTCTCTCTCTCTCTCTCTCTCTCTGTCTGTCGCTCTCACTCCCTCTCTCTCCCTCTCCATGTCTCTCTGGCCGTTCGGCAGGTGACACGAAATTGCTACAGCAGCCAACAAGGCGCGCGCCACTGTTAAGCGGTCCGGCTTGCGTAATCCATCTGGTTTCGCCGTGACCGCCAGCAGGGAGCCCTGAGTGGTTGCGGTAAGCGGATGACCCGCCTGGACTCTGGGCGCACAAAGGGTCGCCGCGCAGCCAGCCAGCCAGCCACGCAGCTAGCTAGCTGGCTGGCGGCCGTAAAGTAGGGCGGGTGCGACCGCAGTGCTTAGCGTACTCGCAGCCGCGCCGGCGCTCCGTTGTTTATCAGGGCTTGCGGCTGGCCGCGGCCGGCCGTTCGCACTGCGCCTGAATTACGCGGAGCGCCGTTTAGCTGCTGGCGGCGCAACACCGGGGCCGCAGCCGCAGCGCCGCCACCGCTCGATTCGCGGCGCTTTGTCTCGCCCCGTGTTTACCACTGGCGGTTTGCGAACTGCCGCTCCTAAAGGACCCCTGTGGTACCGGAACAATCCCCTACAAGGCTGCGCTCCGGTTAATCCCGATATGGCAGCTGCCTTTCCGCCTCGTGGCGCGCCCAATGGCGCCCACAGACAACTGGGGGAGACGGTGGAGTGCAAGGGCCGCCTCTTGTGAGAATTCATTTCTCACTAATTGTTCTGTCTCAGTAGCATATTTTAAGTAGATTGTTTCTTTCGATCACTCAGGATGATCTTCAGATCTGAGTAGTCTGGTCAGCAGCCTCGGATGAACGATATTTCCCAACTGCGGCGAAAACTTGATAGTGTCCCCCCCCCCCCCCCCCCAACGTCTCCCCCCCTCTCGAGTGTTTGGTTTGCGATACGACATCGAAATTTTTTTAAAAAATGTTCAGCTTGTGGCGCACAGCTTTTTGAAGAGTCTGATATATAAAACATATATGTCAGTGGAAATGTAAGACATGTTATTTGGTCTTAAGTGTGTCAGATACCGGCCAACCATAATAACTTCTCTTCCCTGGTACAATCCTGGTGGCGACGAGGATAATGCAGTGGAGATTGAAAATAATCAACTTGGACGAAGATTTTGCTTCCTTTTCTCGTGTTTTTGCCTGCAGGGGCGATCGTGTTCAAGTTGCTAATTTGTTGTTGGGTTTTTGCATGTAATCCAGGAGCAGAGCCGCAGAATTAAACAAATTTCTCTTTTCAGAGATTTTGCTGCCCCCGCGCCTCAGCCACAGATGGCCAATGTAATGGATCTAGCATTAGTTTTTCAGATGATGAACCAACAAGTCACTACCTTGCTGACGACGGTACAACAGTGACCACATCTTTTATTCGTTACCTCTCGATCCTCAGTCCTTTGCCTTTTATTAGAAACAATAACTGCATCGGCCACACAACCGACGAACGAACCTGCCTAACAATCGCCGCCATCCAGCACACCACGATTCCTGCAATTTAACAACACCGAAGAGCAATGGCTCGAATACCTGACGCAGTTCCAGTCACATTGTCAAGTTTATCGTGTTGAAGGTTCTGTGGAAAGGAGCATCTGGCGTCAATGGCCGGGAGGCCCTTGCGAGGCAGGTCCGGCCGCCTTGGTGCAGGTCTTATTACATTCGACGCCACATTGGGCGACCTGCGCGCCGGATGGGAATGAAATAATGATTAAGACAGCACAACACCCGGTCTCTGAGCGGAGAAAATCCCCGACCCAGCCGGGAATCGAACCCGGGCCCGTAGGACGGCAATCCGTCACGCTGACCACTCAGCTATCGGGGCGAAGGTACTGTAAAGTTACAATACTTCCGTGTGTCCGACCGAGACTCGAACTCGGGACCTTTGCCTTTCGCGGGCAAGTGCTCTACCATGTGAGCTACCGAAGCACGACTCGCGCCCGGTGCTCACAGCTTTACTTCTTCCAGTATCTCGTCTCCTACCTTCCAAACTTTACAGAAGCTCTCCTGCGAACCTTGCAGAACTAGCACTCCTGAAAGAAAGGATATTGCGGAGACATGGCTTAGCCACAGCCTGGGGGATGTTTCCAGAGTAGTAAAGCTGTGAGTACCGGGCGTGAGTCGTGCTTCGGTAGCTCAGATGGTAGAGCACTTGCCCGCGAAAGGCAAAGGTCCCGAGTTCGAGTCTCGGTCGGGCACACAGTTTTAATCTTCCAGGAAGTTTCATATCAGCGCACACTCCGCTGCAGAGTGAAAATCTCATTCTGGATTACAATACTTCCTTTCGGTTGCTGGGCCCCCAGTGTTGAGGTTAATACAAAAACTATTCCCAACCGCGTCTCCCGCCTAATGCAGGTATGACCAAGTAATCGCTGCATTAACCAAGTACTATGACGAGCAAGTTCATGTAGCTGCAGCTAGAGATCACTTCTTTTGCTTGCAGGAAAAGCCGGAACAGACGTACAGCCAGTGCTACACAGAACTAATGAGCATGACTAGGAAGTGTAAATTTAAGTTCAGTTGTGGCAGCTTTTACAGTGATTTAATTATTAGGGATGCAATAATATTGAATGTCGAATACGAGAACACATCCTAGAGTACTCTGATGTATCACTCCCCCAAGTATTACATATTTTACAGCAATACGATTCGGGTTCCATAGCGGCCGATAAGTTTGACCAGGTCCCGATTTGTCGCGTCGGGCCGCCCCCTTCTCTCGACCGCCCCAAGCAGCCACAACAACGAGAGCGTACACAGCCGCGCGGGCATTACACGTGTGCAAAAATAGTAGTATCCAAGCAGTTTGTTTGCAACGGCACAAAAACACCAATTTCGCCTCCTCTCAGAAAAAAAAACAAAAAAAAAAAAAAACAGGCTCATGTACATACAGTGAACACTGTGTTTTCAAAGTCTAGAACAGGTTCTGACAAAAGTAAGATTAAAGCTGTGCCTTCTTCTCGCCCTAGTGCAGTGAAGCGACGTTCTAACAGACTATTTGTCTCGTTAGAATTGCTGGCCGTCGTGTAAACTTTCAGTTAGACACAGGAGCCTCAGTAATTTTCCTCAATCTTTCCACGTATGATCAGTTAGTCCCACCACGCCTTTATAAATCTAGGAAGCACCTCACTGCTTACTACGGACAGAAAATTCCAGTGCTTGGACATTGTAGTTTGCCTGTCACTTGCAAATTTCATACTGGGACAGTGAATTTCACTGTGTTGAAATCAAGAGACAGTGCGAACATATTCGGTTTAGATGTCTTTGTTTTGTTTGGCCTTAGCATCCAAGACAATGTACTTTCAGTATCGGCTTTTGACATAAAAGATAATACAGCTAGCCTTCTTAAGGAATTTCCTGAAACATTTTCAGCAGGTATGGGAAAAGCTAATAACTTTGTAGCGCATGTCACACTGAAATACGATGCAAAGCCTACGTTTTTCCGCACCCGCTCCGTTCCAATTGCTTTGAGAGACAATGTAGCCAGTGAATTGAAAGAATTGCTAGATAATAGTGTAATTGCTCCCATTCAAGCTAGTCAATGGGCACGTCCTTTCGTTTTGTTGCCTAAGCCTTCTGGTAGCATTCGCATTTGTGTTGATTTCAAAATGGTTCAAATGGCTCTGAGCACTATGGGACTTAACATCTGAGGTCATCAGTCCCCTAGAACGTAGAACTACTTAAACCTAACTAATCTAAGGACATCACACACATCCATGCCCGAGGCAGGATTCGAACCAGCGACCGTAGCGGTCGCGCGGCTCCAGACTGAAGCGCTTAGAGCCGCTATGCCACACCGGCCGGCTGTTGACTTCAAGTCTACAATCAACCCGCAGACAGTAGTTGACACTTATGCGTCACCTCGCAATGAGGAACTCATGGACAGGCTTGATGTAGAACGTAACTTTCTTAAGATAGATTTGCGTAATGCCTACTCGAAAATTCCATTGGATGAAGAACCACAGAAAGTGCTCGTTGTAAATACACACTTAGGACTGTTCAAATATTCGCGTTTGCCCTTCGGCAGTGCTTCCGCACCCGCCATTTTTCAATGTTACTTGGAACAGTTGACTGCAAAAGTTCCATTTTGTTCAAACTACCTTGACGATATTGTCATCTCCGGTGGTACACAAGAGGAACACATTGTCAATTTGCGCGCACTCTTTCGAGTGTTGTCAGAAGCAGGACTCAAGTGTCGTCCCGAATAGTGTGGCATTTTTCAAACTGAATTCCAGTACATAGGTCATGCGATAAAAAGTCAGGGTGTGCACCCCCTCCAATCTCATTTGCCTGCAATCCGTGACCTGCCTGTTCCTCGCAATGTGTCTGAATTACAGTCAGTTCTAGGCGAGATGACATTCTACATTCGGTTCACACCTAATGCTGCTCAGATCGCGGCTCCATTGCATCGTATGCGTCCAAAAAATGTGCCTTCCGTGTGGGCTAAAGAGTGTCAAAACGCATTTCGTAAACTCAAAAATGCTTTGCTTACTGACAGATGTTAGTGCATTTTGACCCTGCCAGGCTGGTAGTTTTGTAAATCGACGGTATGTTTTTGCACAGAGTAGGTGCACAAGACAGAGCTATTGCTTTTGCCTCACTCAAACTCAGTGCAAGTATTCATAAATGGAAAAGAAGGTCTCGCTATTGGGTATGGTGTTACAAAATTTCATCACTATTTGTATGGTCGCAAGTTCTTTTTAGTGACGGATCACAAGACTTTGCAGTCCTTGTTTCATCCGCCAAAGCTAGTTCCTTCAAACACTGCTCAAAAATTGCAACGTTGGTTTGCACAGCGATATTGGTGTGCACAGACCTACGGGAAAACACGGCAATGCAGACGCCCTATTTCGCCTTCCGATTGGCCCAGACTCTGATTTTGATGCATCAGCGGCATCTTGTTGCCAAATCGATGCGCAGGACTATGATTTGCTGGGATATTTTCCCTTGCACTACAGAAAAATTGAAAGACCCTCGTCTCAAGATCTTTTGGTATTAGATTCGCACGTCTTGGCCTCGTTTATTGAACGATATCCAGAACTCAGTCGTGGGCCGATATTTTGCACGTCGGCGTAACCTTTCAGTTCAACAGGGTGTGGTTCTAGTTCAAAATGACAGTGGACAATCGCGTGTGCTTATTCACAAAGTGTTGTACAAGGATATATTGCGATTGCTCCACCAAGGACATGGGGGAATTGTTCGCACTAAACAGTTAGTGCGACGGCAATCTACTTGGCAGAGCATGGACGCACATATTGAATAAATAACGTCACAGTGTCGCACATGCGCGGGAAACCAATCCGCTCCGCAACAGACCCTCTCAGCTTGTCCTCAGACCGAATCGCCGTGACAATGAGTGCACATAGACTTTGCAGGACCATTTTGGAACACTCGTTGGATCATAGTGGTAAATTCATTTAGTAAGTTCACAAAAATGGTTCAAATGGCCCTGAGCACTATGGGACTTAACTTCTGAGGTCATCAGTCCCCTAGAACTTAGAACTAATTAAACCTAACTAACCTAAGGACATCACACACATCTATGCCCGCGGCAGGATTCGAACCTGCGACCGTAGCGGTCGCGCGGTTCCAGACTGTAGCGCCTAGAACCGCTCGGTCACCCCGGCCGGCAGTAAGTTCACATTTCCGGTGCCTATCGTTTATACCAAATCACGTAGCACCATAAAGCGTTATCCTCCATATTTTGCATAGAAGGTTTGCCAGAAGTACTTGTGTCTGACAACGAATCATAGTTCACGCGATTTTGAACAGTTTTGTGACAGACATATTCGTCATCTGAGAAGTGCTCCGTTTCACACCATCGGAGAATCCGAATGCTTCGTACGTACTTTTAAGCAACAGATGGCCAAAATTCGTACCACCCACACGCAGGAAAAGGGGCTGCAACTCTTTTTCGCCTCCTATCGCTCCCACCCACGAGACGGACCGTCACCGGCGGAACTTCTGAATGGCCGCCGCCCTACGCTGCTACACTTGTTACATCCACCGCAGTATCTGGTTCGGCCAATGGTCCATAAGTATCGCTTTGCGCCGTGAGATCTCGTTTTCTTCGGGCTTTATGGCAACCGTGGGCGCTAAGAAAGGGGCGTGATCCAGGAACGCCTTGGCTCTTTTTTGTACTTAATTGCACTTCCCGATGGTTTGCAGCGCCGCCACGAGAACCAAATCCGTGTTTGTAATTTGCCCCGTGTTCCTGTTGCTTTTCTTCCCCCACGGGACTGTGCAGCCTTCAGGAGGAACGGATGGACGTTGCGCCCTCGCCGACCGTATGGACCAGGACACGGCATCGCCCTCACCGTCGCCGCCATCGCCGCACGACGCGCCCTCAGGCCTGCGCATGTGGGCTGGCAGCAGTTTTCTGGAGGATGTTTGTGTTACCTGGCTAGGCAGATGGTTGGGTACGCTTGGAAGTACGACGTCCTGCACAGTCACGGCTCCCGACCCATCCATACTTCCAGCGTCCTGCCTCCCTCCCCTTTGTCGTTCGCATCCTTCCTACACGAAAACGGTGTGGCATTTCTGAAGGATTCGGGGGCAGGAGGGGGGAGGATTGTGCTGGCGTAAGCTGTCGCCAGCACACCGGTGGGCAAATATGTTGCACTCGATCAAGCGCACCTATCACAAGAGAGGCCAGAGAGTCTCGCAAGCAACACGCCGCCAACGCCCTCTCGGCAGCAAGTATTTAGATCGCCGCCACTGACGACAGGGTTCAGTCACTCAGTCTTTAGCTCAGTCTCTAACGGTCTAACTCACTGTCACTCCCATTCTAGTTTGATGTCTGTTATTCATTAGCAGAGCCAGCTTCAGCGACGACCATAGCGGGATACTACTAGCGATACTAAAGTTTTTAATAGCTACAATACCGATATTGTCTGCAAGAGGATTATTACGGAAGAGCTTGTGAATTTGTGTTGTAAAAAGAGAATACTGGCCACCCATGATAATACCTCTTCTTACTTCCTTGGCACAAGACTCATCTTGCTTCCTTGGTACAAGACTTGACTGAACACAGACGGAGCTATGATTGAAACAGTGTTCTTACAGTAAGGAGTGAGTTTCACGATAGAGCCCCTGCATCCCTAGTCTACAGATTGATAATCCATCGCTGTAATTGCTTAACAACAATCTATTTAGTAGGCTCGTGGTTTAGTTCACAAAGAAAGGTATTAATAATACCGTAAATTCCCCAAATAAACTAATAATTTTTTCGACGGCTAAAAACTTAGCACTGACTCACACCTGTCACGTAATACAGCTATGCAGACAGTAGCTGCAGCGTCGAATTTCCACGCAGTGGCCTTGGAAAAGGACCGATAGCTTTCGTAATTCAGTATGAAAATTTTGGCTATAGTTGGCGCGTTTATACTGTATTAACATAGAGAAAAACAATATCAAGAAGAATTAATTTTATAATAACTGTCAAATAAGAAACTTGAAGTGATTGTACCAATTTCTTGTCCCTTACAAGCAAGAACTGAATTTATGTAAAATCGTGAGGTTTCTGTTGTGGTTGGCAGGAGAGCCAACAACGTGTTACTAGAAGAGGCCGAAAGGCACGCGTTTTAGCTCACGCAGGCTGGCGTGAGGTCTGGAACAGGACAAGGAAATTAGAATTTAGAAAAACGGACGTAGCTGGTGGAATACTTAACTTTAATCCATTAATGATGAACGTCGCTCTTGACGGTACATGATTCATAATATCAATAGTAACTGAATATGGCGCCTTGCTGGGTCGTAGCAAATGACGTAGCTAAACTATCGTCTCGGCAAATGAGAACGTAAGTAGGCAGTGAACCATCGCTAGCAAGGTCGGCTGTACAACTGGGGCGAGTGCTAGGAAGTCTCTCTAGACCTGCCGCGTGGCGGCGCTCGGTCTGCAATCACTGATAGTGGCGACACGCGGGTCCGACGTATACTACCGTACCGCGGCCGATTTAAAGGCTACTACCTAGCAAGTGTGGTGTCTGGCGGTGACGCCACAGTTTCGCTCACAAGTGAGAGTCTCACAAGCAATGGTTAACAACTGGATATCGAAGTTTGGCGTACCAGGCGCGATAATTATGGACCAGGGTACGAATTCCACGTCGACCTTATTGAAGGAGCTGTGTCGGTTATTGCATGTGAAGAAGCTAAGAACAAGTCCTCTTGATACACAGAGCAGTTGGGAAAATGAAAAGTTGGTATGTGAATGTAGGTCGTAATGACTTGAATACACGTCTAACGTATGTCATGTCGGTGTATAAATCACACAAGAATGCTGTTTAGTCCCTATATGAGGGGGTGTAGGGTCGGAAATGCCTTCACCGTTCGATTTGATAAAGCCAAGGAAAGGTAAAGCTGGAGAGTCGGTACGCGACTTTGCAAATACAATACAGGAGAAGGCCAATATGAGGGCCTTAGAAAAGCAGTAGGATTCAGTGAAATGTACAGCGAGTTTACCACAATATAAAGTAGGAGAGTGGGTGATGCTTCCAGTCTGTATACGCTGAAAGGGATGACGAAGAAATTCATCACGACGAGTCAAGGACCCTATCAACTGGTGGGTACTACTTCGCCAGTCAACGTAAAGCATCAGTTAGAATCAAGAATGATAATAATACACGTTGAGCACGTATGACCTTTTCGATGCGGTCCAGAGTCGATTCCAGGACTTTCAGCGACGGAACCGGCGAAGAGGGCGAGGAAAAGGAATCAAAGGTATTGACAAGGATATATGGTTGATCCTGTGCACGAAGAACCGTATGCGTGAAGGTCAAGAAGACGAGGGTACTGCAAAGGATTTCTTTAATTTTTGCATATAAAAGGTGTAAATTTTAAGTTGACAAACCAGAATAACTCGAAAAATAAGCTTCACACGAAAAAATGTGTAGAATCCAAAGTTGATCATTTTCGAGGTGGACATTTGCTGGTACTAAAATTAGCCAGCCACCCCAACCCCCTTGGTGCTGTAATTCAAGAAAGTCCACGTTATCATTTTTGCGTGGAAAACGGTTACGGATAAATAACAAATACTTATTTACTTCGTAAATTTTGATTCGCTAAAACTAAAACTGTCCCTCTCCCCCCATAGGGTGGGGTTTGACAGAGAGGAGTTAGCGTCTTACAAATGTTGATCCAGATATTAATTTTTGGGTCAACATTTGTAAAACGCTAATTCCTCTCTCTCAACCAGACTTAATCCATTCCCCGGATCGATTCATTGCCACAAAAGAAGCAGATAATGTAGCACACTGAGCAGTTCAGAGAAGGGCAATCCTGACAGTGAATTTGAGTACAGTAATACCAAGTACCACAGTGGCTCTAACTCTGCTATGCGTAACTTTTAATCTTTTGAGGCGGAGGGGCGACTGTCAGCGTGTAGTGTGAACGTGAGCAAGATGTAAATTTAGGGTACAGTGGAACAAAAGTGAAATGTGCCAAGCTACGTAAGTTAAGTTACCAGAAGCACAAAACAGCTGTGATAAATAGACTCATAGGTAGAGTAGCAATAAACAATGTAGTACGCAAGATTCGATGCAGTACTGTATTCAGCTGTTTTGGTTACAAATTTTGTCCGTATTTTGTATGGACATGTGTTGTAATATGAAACTTGTTGTTATGGTCGACTCAAGGGACCGGGTCTTGGTCATGCAGGGCGGTAGTGTAGCGTACCGACCATGTGTATGTACCCTGAGCAGTGTATTGTAGCAGCGCCGACAGAAGGCGAGTGCCGTATGCTATTACTGTAATAGTTCAACAAGGGCAACGTAATGTCGATAAGTGGGTTACCTGCTGGAACAACAGACTCAGCGTTACTGCACCGTCTGAGGCGAGGCAGATTTCCACAACGATAGTGGCGGTGGTGTTTTGGAGTACAGAAGTAGTAGTTACGCATATGCAAATCGAGTGCACCAGTGGCAACTATAAATTCAGGACAATTTGCAATAAAATTATTCTTACTCTCACAGCCCAGCCAGAGCGATGGAGCTGTACTGGATTAGGACGTCACCTGGGACTGCTATCAGAAGTCAGTGGTTTGAGATCATGCGAGGGCAATAGCTCCACACACCAAGTCTCTCCCCAGACTTAGTGCCACGGTGCAGTTGGCCATCTCAGATCATCTCCAGGAGCATGTCTGACTCCTGAGCAAGGGACAGCGGTTTGCTACCTGTGCACACCAGCCACCATCCCCCATCCACCACTGTCCCATCGCCCGGCGAATGTCTCAGCAAGGCGGGCATCCCACGCTGTGAAGATGCAGGGTTTCGCCCAGGGCCATAACAGATGTTCCAGTGCTGAGTACAACCGCTGGCGTAGAAACTGCATGGATGACTGACGTAGTCAGGCCGCTGGTGTCGAGTGCAGTACCCATGCCAACATCACGAGGCATGCGGGCTGTCAGTTCATCAGCAGTCAGAGGCCAGCCGGCCACTGTCCAGTGTATTAGGCAGTGCAGATGCGTCTATAAAGAACTTGTAAAACTCGCAGCTGCCTTATTCTAGAGCTGCCTGGGCTCCCGCCATCTCCAAAACGAGCTCACACAAACCTGGCTCATATTCCCCACCCAACAATAGCGGCACTACAATTTGGTGCCAGAATTTGTGGTATCGTCTTCACTCAGCATGTCGTCTGGAGGACGAACTACGGTGTCAGCACGCTGTAGTCGATGGTGAGCCATTTGCGTATATTTGGCGGGTGTAATAGACATGGAAATGAGCCGTTAGTGGAGGCGCCTATATAATATTTTCTGGCAGTATTATACGGTGTGATGGAATTTTCACGAAAATGTAGCATTATTGGAATTTGTTTGTCATATTGATGATGAGAAGTCTGAAGTTTTCACTATACCAGGTGCCAGAACACGTTTGATATAATATTTTAAGCTATGAGAATGGTGTTTTGTGTGATTGAAAGTATTGACATTATTGTTAAATGTGTGTACTTTCCAAGACGTTGAAATTAAATGAGCATATGGCATCATTGGCCGGGAGGCCCTATCTGAGGAAATTCGGCCGCCTAGTGCAAGTCTTATTTCAGTCGACGCCACGTTGGGCGAGTTGGGCGCCGGTGATGAGGTAGAAATTATGATGAGGAGAGCACAACACTCAGTCCCCGAGCGGAGAAAAGCTCCCACCCGGCCGGCAACCGAACCCGGGCCCACTTGCATGGGAGGCGAGCACGTTACCACCCAGCTAAGCAGGCGGACTCCAAGACGTTACGTTGCCTGAACTGAATTTCGCGCAATGAGCAGACGAAAATTTCACAGCGAAGTTGGGATACGTGGAAGCATATGGAAAGCCTTTCTTCCTGCACACCTCTTGGGCGAAAGATAAGAAGAGGGTAAAATCGTACCAGTATACCCACTGCACGCCACATCGCTGTCTGTGGAATAGAGATGCACAAGGGGCGTTCAATAACGAAAAACATTCTTTCTCTGGAAATTTCGGTTAAAAGAAAGCGGAATTTGTTGTGGGACGTCGTGGAATATTCCCACTTCAGCGCTCGTAGTTTCATGAAGTTCCGGTAGGAGAAGGTGCTATACATAGCCTTTGCCTTCAAAATGAATTCTTTAAATTCAGGTGAATTCAAAACAGTGTACTTCATTGAGTTTCTTTTGAGGGAAAACCAGAGTATCGTAGATGTTTATAAGCGCCTGCCGAATGTCTACGGAGATCTGACAGCGAGCAAAAGCACGGCGTGTTGTTGGGCGAGGCGTCTGTCGCCATCGCAACAAGGTCCGACAATCCTACCACATCTCCTACCTCCCGGCTGTGACTCCTGCGGTGTCAAAACGTGTGGACACTCTCAGTCGAGGTGATCGACGGACCACAGCCGAATAACTCGCTGCTCATCTGGATGTCTCTTTTGGTAGTGCTGACACACTCGTCCACCAGTTGGGATACTCAAATATGGGTGCCCAATGGCTTCCTCGGTACCTAACAGTAGACCGATTTCCATCTCTCTGACTAAATAAAGAACACACTCCGCGGGAAGCAGTAAGCGGATAATGGGAGGTAGACTGCTGCAACGTTCAGTGTTTGGCCGGTCACGGCTCGCCTGTTGACGGGGGGACCGAGCCGCTCGTGTCCGGTCCCATACGACTCGGCTCGGTCACGTACTCGCCCCATGTCTGATGTCCGGATTCCGGACACGCGGATAACCGAGCATGACCGGTCACCGCTGACGTCTCACCTCGCCTCGCCCCGGCTCGCTGCTCTGTACTGTACAAATGCAACGCCTCTCTCTCTCTCTCTCTCTCTCTTAATACAAAAGTAACATTTCCAAGAACGGGTACGTGACACAGGTAAATTCATAAAGCACCTGGAAAGTAAAATTATATTTCAATACAATCGTGGATAAAAGACGAGTCTCATTTCCAAACAAAAGAGATATTTTTCCTTTCATTTATAGGAAACATTAAATAAGTGCTTTCCCTGTAATCTAGAAGACAACCATCTTCATAATGAAAGCATATAAAGAACATTAAACATTTACAGACGTAACTTGTCATACGTTTCAATTGTTTGCAACGTAAACAAAATTATAGTTATTGTTGATCAGCAGGAAATCACTAACGCGTTCCGGATTTAATTGTCTGCGGCAATTTGTTAGTAACATGCCGGCTTTACTAAAGCACCTTTCACTAGGTGCGCTTGTTGCTGGGATACATAAAATACGCCTTGCAACTGCAGCCAAACCTGGCAGACCTGTTTCATGTCTGCTCCACCACTTTAAGATGTCATCATCATCTCCGGGGTGCATTAAAATGTACAGATCTACTTCATCTGCTGCGGATGATCTGTTGTTCCTCCATTCCTTGAAACGAGTTCTCTTTCTGGGTGGTGATGACACAGTACTTGAAGGATCTATGATAATAAACAAAAGAGACAAGTAATACAGAACTGATGTGGAAATCATCGAAACATTCCCGTAAGAGACCGATGACTTCGCTGTTTGGTCTATCCCCCCAAACAACCTGACAACCCGTTCCCATAAAAACGAGATGTTTTACGTTAATGAAATATTATACGAGTCACAACATTCCCGTTTCTCTATAATACATTTTCCACTAACTATGCAAAAACGATTATGTTAATGATTGAATGTTGTACCTGCGTACGTAGCACACATTTGTCGCACATTGTTAAGAATTTCCTGCTTTTCACTTATTTCAAGCCATATTAAGATAACGGAAGGACGGCCAAAGAAACGATCTTTGTGAGGTTTCTTGCAACTGTGTTTCTTTAAATGAGTAGTTGCCGACTGGAAAAAAAATAAAGTGGAGCAGTTTATGCACGATACGTACCCAGTAGACGCAATGTTTTCATCTACAACCAACAGAAATGTACTCCATACTTGGCTTTTTAGACCTTCCCGTTTCTTTAATGTGTAAACATTGGTTTCAATCTTACGTCTTACTACACGGGCTTCCTCGCGCTGCATGATTACAGAGAGACACACCACAAATAAGAAGCCCGTACTGGCTGCAGTGTCACACGGATAATAACAAGTGTAATGTGTTTGAAGTTATGTGCTACGTATTCGGTCACGGCTTCTATGCTCGGTCACAAGATCTAGTGCGGGTAGCCTATCCAGTTAGGGTGTGCTCGCCCCACCTCGTATTTTGTCCTCGCTTACTCGGTCATGCAGGACTCTAAAGGGAGGTTATTGCTGCGGCAATCGGTTGACTCCGACGTCGACCACTACAATGGTGCCGGATGGGCTTACAGCCCCTCCCAGTAAGGTAGGGTAACGCCGTTGCATTGAAAAGAGGTTATTGAAAAATAGAGTTTTGTAGCCAAACGAGTGAGTAATTGTATGGTGCGTGGAATTCTGAATAAAATCAACCAGCTTAAAGAAATAAAGTGTGGCACTATTTATTGAACGTCCCTCATAAGTTACAGGAGCTCACCGCTGTCCACTACGTCCAAATAACGATGTCCACTACGTCCAAATAAATGTCAGAAACTATACGGATTAGACATGCAGGTCAGAAGGAAGACTAAAGTAGTCTATGTATCATCTTCAGAGCATAAACCTGCCATTTCTAGGTTAATTTTAATTGAGTAATATTACTTGTTGATGTATTCACTGTATTACTTCAAGTGAACTCATATTTACTAATTACGTTTTGGTATTTTCTTCTCTAATATCTTGTCATGGCTACAAGATGAATAGTCCTGCCCCTTCTGGTTTCACGGCGTATATGTTTATTGATGAATTGCAGGGATTGCAGCCGTGGCCAGTTTGTATCCCTTTCAGGTACTTCAGTTGCTCAGAAGCTGAATGATCTTTAAGTCGAAATATCAGAAGAGGAGAGGAAATGATCACAGATGAAGTCTCGAAATATTATCGGTTACTGATTATGTTTATCAAACAAATTTGTCTTAGAGGTTCATAATTTAATTTTTGCAATATTTAACTGAAATATTCCGTTGGTTTCCTGTGGTCCAAATATTTTTTACTGTTGATTTTCTGAAGTAGTTAAGAGCTGTGAATACTAAGTATGAGCAAACCCCACTGTTTGCTGCATGAAGTATCAAAGGTTATTACGAGTCATTTTTATAGACACAACTCTGTGAAAAGTAGGTCATTGTTACATTTTACGCTGTGTAACTGCTTCTGATGCTGTTGTTTCAAGAGATATTACTAATCTGTGGCAGTCTAGTCACACATATAAACGTTCTTCATCTTCTGATGTTGATTCACAGCTGTTATTCTTGCAGCAATGTTCAGCGCTATGCCAACAGTCTAAGAGGGTTCGCAACGAAAGTGAGAGATTGAGATATTTCGGCGTGTGCAGTGTGATTTACTGTGCCTGTCCCTTGTTTTATATCTTATCCAGGTGACAGTAAGATTTTGTTTTACATTGTAAGAGTATACGTGTCGTGCTAGCTGTTCTCTAGTGATTCTGTAACACACTCGTGTTCAGCATTGGTCGACTGATCTTCCGTTTTCCTTTTGCTTTTTAATTTAATTTGAAAAACAAGAAAACATATTTGCGCCATCAACTGCACAATTGTATGTTTATTCTCTATCGGTTTCGATTATTACAATTATCTTCACAGGGAACAACTGTGTACATCAATGGATCAAACATACATTTTCGACACATGTAATTGTAACAATCGAAACCGGTAGAGAACAAACATACAAAGGTACAGCTGAAGGCAAAAATACGCTTCTTTTAAATCTATAGACAGTCACTTACGACAAGGTCTGTTAATTTAATACCAACATTACATGAATTTTGAGACGCAGATGCTATAAATTAAATGTTACTGCACTGAACGTTACATTTTCTATAATATGTTGCAATACCAGGTGCAGAAGTACGAAATCGGAATTTCCCTATAGATGGTGCTAGCCGTCAGTGTGGAGCCCGTGAGGCCGCGTCTGCAGCTTCCTGCAACGGCTGATGACGAATGCCAACACACAGAAACCCAAGTTCCATACATCAAGTTCTGCCTCAAACCAGTAACCACGTCGAGATTGTGACAACGAACTACGATTTACGGACAGCATTGGTTTTCTGTCATCATTTGAAGAAAACTGCTGCAGAATCGCTTCGAATGCTTGTCGAACCTTTCGGCGGACATGATATTGCGAAAATGCAGAGTTTCGAGTGGTTCAAAAAATTCAAAAGTGGTGATTTTTACGTGAGAAAAGACGAGCGCGGGAAATCCCCCAAAAAGTTCGAAGACAACGAATTGAAGGTCTTATTGGATGAAGATGATACTCAGACTCAACAGGAGCACGTGGAATAATTGGATGTGACGCAAAAAGCTACGGGAAAGGTGCAGAAAGTGGGAAAGTGGAATCCGCATGAACTGAATGAGAGACAGCAAGCAAATCGAAAGATCACTTGTGAAATGCTGCTCGCCTGATACAAATGGAAGTCGTTTCTCCATCTAATAGTGGTAGATGATGAAAAATGGATATATTTTGAGAATACTAAACGTCGTAAATCATGGGTGAATCCAGGTAAACCATCGACATCCACTGCAAGACCGAATCGCTTTCGAAAGAAGACAATGCTCTTTGTTTGGTGGGGTCAGAAGGGTATCGTCTATCATGGGCTTCTAAAACCTGGTGAAACCGTTTACGCTGATCGCTACGAACAGAAAATGACCGATTAAAATCGAGCATTGAGTGAAGAACGACCGGAATACGAAGAAAGACAACGCAAAGTCATATTGCTCCATGATAACGCCCCATCACACGCAGCATAACGGGTCAGGGAAACGATCGAGGCGTTCAGCTGGGAAATACTAGGGCATGCGGCTTATTCTCCAGACTTGGCTCCGTCCGATTATCATCTATCTGCATCACTGGGACAAGATCTCGCTGAACAACAATTCAGTTAGTATGAAAATGGACGAAAATGGCTCGCTGATTGGTTCGCTTCAAAAGAAGAACTGTTTTTTAGGCGTGGCATTTATATCCTGCCGGAGAAGTGGGAGAAATGTGTAAACAGCAGTGGAGATCATTTTGAATAAAATATTGCTTATCAATTTCAAACAACAGACGCGTAATTATTGCAACCAATTCACGATTTCATACTTCTACACCTGGTATATGTATAGGGTGGACGGGAAGTCCTTAACCATATTTGTTAGGAGCACTTTAATTCAAATGAAATGTTTATGGTAGCATATGGAAATAACATGGTAGAAGGCAACGTAAAGCAATGAATTACTGTCACTCTACATGACTGACCTCTACATCCAATCAGGGTTGCCACCTCTCCTCGATAAACCTGAAGACATACTGCAATATTTCTGGAGGAGTTGTACGCACTGCTGCAGAAATAGTTTCACCAAAGTGCTGCAAAACCCTAATGTTCATCTTCTTCACCTGATTCTTGATGAGACATGACGCAAAGACGGCCAAGGACGGCAGATCAGTCGAGCCTCCTGCCCAGAATCCTGCTGAACCTCGTCCAAATCAACTTCTTTAGTAAGCTTTGTTGAGGTAATTACGCACAATGCGTGTACAAAGTGCGGTGAGGTGCCGTCCTGTTGAAAACCGCCTAATCCAGAATGTTATCGACAGACAATTCGGGCAGCAGGAAATGCTCAAGTACGTCTAGACACAATCTTGATGTGATTGTTGCTCCAACAATGTACCATAAAAGCTCTGTTGAGTGAGACCCAACCATACATTTACCTTTCAGGTATTAAATACAAATTCCATGGCAGAGTGTGGTTCATCATCACTCAATATTTTGCTGTTGTGTCGACTGACGAAGACACAGGAATGAAAGGTATTAAGTCGTAGCTCATCGCCATGCGTGTTGTGTAGTCCTCAATTTAAAGGCAATGGAGCACCAGGTAAGCGTTTTTCTTCAGCAGGAAGCGCAAGGTCTGTCATACAGGCACTTTGGGAAGCCGTGCTCCCGGCTGAGACGACTTTTCGATGCTTTAGGACTCTGACTGATGGCCTGTCATATGGTCTCCATAGCGTCTTGCAACGTCGACAGCCGGCCAGAATGTTTCTCGTCATAAACATTCCCATTTGGCTTCAACTTGCCAACCAAACGTCTAATGGTAATTTGGAATGGGACACCTGTACAGTAACGCCCATCAAAGCCTTCATGCACCCCAACGAAGAGCAGTCCATTGAGTGACTTACTTAAGACGCTGATTCCTTGCTCGTTGGTCAAAATTGTATAGACTACCCGCAATAAAGGGTGAAAAATTAACGTTGTCCTAGAAATATTTAGTGACATCTCTGACACTCTGTATTAAGAAACATACAACATAAAGCACGCAAATATAAATTTTTCATGTAGGCCCGAACTCTCTTTTTACTAAACTTCCCCAATTTTCGACAGAAAATTCCCAAAATAATATGGAAATACAAAATAGCACCTCCATTCCCTTAAGCGTTGAATTCAACAGATACATTTTCTCTGTCTTTTACTGTGTGTTGAATGACAAATCAAGATACGCTGCAGCAAAGATAAGGTTGCTCGGACGGGTTAGTAATCGGTCACAAAATAGTATGAAAGCAAGTACACCAACACTTCTGTGAATCAGGTAAACAAACGAATAAATTTGCGTCCCAGCTGGGTGGGAAATATATGGCACATGTCTGGGTCACATAATGTTGCAGGCAAGTTGATACTCGCAGTAGTCTATTTTGTGTAAAATTTCGTTGCATGTGCGCTGTTGTACATTTAATATGTATGTATGTAGCTTTTTCGGAACAAGTCAATAAAAATTTCGGAAGTGTAACACAGTCTTACGCAATTGTAATACCTGCAGGGGAGCAAAAGTCTCCAAGGCCAGATAAAGAGGCGTTTACAGTAAACCCTTTCGTTATTGATGGGACACCTACGTCCGTCTAAAGTAACAGATGGTTATAAACATTGGAACTTCTACCTCACATACTTGTCTACTGCTATTATCTAGTTAGGCGTTTTCAAAACTTCGGCGAAGCTACTACAGGGGATTGGCTGGATATATATAGAAGGGAGCAAGTTGGGATGCGTGTGTTTACAGCTCGGCCAGTGCATCTTTTCCACGAAAATCCAATATACTCTCCATCTTCTACATGCCAACAATGTCTGAAGTTAGTAATTGTTTTCCCTTATATATTATAGGATATTATCATCATTAGTACCTTCATATTAAGCAACTTTAGTTTGCAAGTTGGGCCGGCCCGGGGGCCGAGCGTTTCTAGATGCATCAGTCCGGAACAGCGCGACTGCTACGGTCCCAGGTTCGAATCCTGCCTCGGGTATGGCTGTGTGTGGTGTCCTTAGGTCAGTTAGGTTTAAGTAGTTCTAAGATCTAGGGGACTGATGACCTCAGACGTTAGCTCCCATAGTGCTCAGAGCCATTTGAACCATTTGCAAGTTGCTTTTTTTTTGTGTGTAACAGTCTTCCTGCAAACACATCGCCTAATTTACTACCTGATGCTTTCTGCATGTTCGTAACAACACCTCGAAGTGGACTACGCCTGTCAGTACACACTATCCTTTTGCCTCCATACATCCACACTTAAATACCAGACCCGCTTCCAAGGGAAAATGAATTTTTATAGCTTGCTTATGACACACACACATCTGTAGTCACTAACCAACCAAAAAGTATACTACTCGTAGTGGCTACAATGTTTTAGTCTGAAAATGAAGTAATTATCGATGAAATATTGTTCAGTACACTGCACTCAGTCATCACTAGACATACCTGTACCTATACCCCTGACATCCTATATACTGATATAAAGAAAGGTAGTCTTGGGATCGAGTTCCATGCCTGTTGTGCTTGGTCGGTCTATACAGGAGAGTTAATGCTGGTTGCAGATGACGCGGGAGTTATAGGCTAATGATGATGTGCCATACGTGCTCGACTGGAGAGAGATGTTGTGACTGAGCAGGCCAAGGCAACATGTTGATACTCTGTATAGCACGTTGGGTTACAACAGCGGTATGTGGGCGAGAATTCTCCTGTTGGAAAATACAATCTGAAATGCTGTTTATGAATGGCAGCACAACAGGTCGAAGCACCAGACTGACGTACGTACATGCAGTCAGGGTGCACGGGACACTCACCGCCAACCATAATTCCAGCTGTAGGTCCAATGTGTCTAGAATGCAGACTGGCTGGTTTCAGGCCCTTAACTGGCCTCCAACCAACCAACAAACGGTCATCACCGCCATCGAGGCAGAACCAGCTTTCATCTGAAAACATAACAGACGAACACCCTGCCCTCCAATGAGCTCCCACTTGACACCACTAAAGACATAAATGGCGAGGGTTTGGGGACAGTGGAGTTCACGTTACAGGGCGTCTGTCCTTGAACCAACAGGTTTGTAAGGGTTCGTTGTGTCGCTGTGGTGCCAACTGCTACTCAGTGCTGCGCCAGAGTCGTAAGCCCTGACACGATCGTCTTCCCTCTCGATAGTCCACGTCGGCGTTGAGATCGCTCTTCTTGTGACGCTACATTCACGTGACCACCGCTGTCAGCAATCACGCACTGAGGCAACATTCGTCCCAAGTCTTTCTGCAGCATGGCAGAAGGAACATCCAGCTTCTCAGCCCTCTTACACGACCTCGTTCAGACTCAGTGAAGTGTTGATAATGGCATTTTTGTCGTCTTAAATGCATTCTTGACTAATATCAACCCACCACGACCAACGTCAAAAGTAAATAACAGTCGCAACCGCTACAGCTTGTATTTAAAGTAAACATGATTTGCTACTAGCGCCATTATATTGAGACTACAACAAAACTTGAGTACTCATCACGTCTCAGACGTAGAAACACGCCTATCAACTTAACTAGCACAAATTCTTCCCACTGTTGTGATTATTTCGTGAGAATAAATATGTTTTAATACTGATTTTTTACAATCTTCCAGTATTTGCTATCACAAAAATAAACGCTCTCCAAATATTTTGTAAATACTGGAGTCAACGGAAAATACGAATCTAGTTAGGTTCATTCGCGCTCCACAATTTTTTCTGTACACTGGTTTACTTTGGTTAATTGTATGTTGCGAACAAATGAGATTAATTATTAGTATGCTGGAACTGGCTTCATATTAAATGAACAGTTTTGTTACTGTAGCTCAGTAGGATGCACAACATATCCATCTCTGCTACAACTATCGTAAGAAAGTTCTGAAATTATTTCTGGAGTTACCGTAAGCAATGCTTAAAGATCCTCAAACTTTGCAGTGGATTTTTCGTCAACGTTAATTATTAATCAGTGCCACGGCTAACACTAGAGAATGATACTACCATTATTAACCAGAAAATGATTTTTCTATAACTTTTACCAGTCCAGAATTTTTTCATAGTAAGATTTCCTTTTGAAACATGAAAGAATTTCAACTTTGACACTGTCAAAGATTACAATATTAGCAGCCCGCGTCCACCTGTGAAACACAACGTAAAATCTGCTGCTTTGTACTCCGATCTCGTACTGTTGTAAGAAATAATTTTAAATGCACTTTTCACCTGACCGCTTATTGCGGTCTGATTGCCCTTATTATCAGATTTGAATCTGTCGCGGCGGCGGCTCGTACCGCCGTGCTGCAGCTCTGCACCACGAACACAACTTTAAAAGCTGAAAATGTCTTAAATAAATGGGTAAAATACCAGGAAAGCTTTCTAATAATACCATGCGAGTTTTCATTAAATAACTATATTTAAACCTCGAATACTAAGAAGTTCACACACCTTTCTTTATAATCAGCGCACAATGGTGTCCTGCTTACAATCTTGACAAACGAAAGCTACCTATGCGTCCAACATAGCGTCACAGGTTCCTCCTCTCTACGTGACTCCTAGAAGACGACAAACACATGATTATTCTTACACTACTATTTACACAACGGCTTATTGTCATGAAATCTTCTTTACTAATTCTTTTCTGTGGCGATTTCAGAACTCGCTGACACAGATGTTATTTCACAAATCCAGTACTTAAACCTTTACAAATACAAAATATAACATTATTGTATATATTCTATTATTATTCAGAGTCCATACACGTAATCAGTGCCTATATACAATTGAAATTGTAATTGCATAGTTATAAAGCATGTTTTACCAGTAAACGTTATAGTTCGCTGGACATAATTGTCCCACCACACAGATTTTCAAAATCGCCCAACATAATTTTTGTTTCTTCGTGAATGTGTGACATTGATCGTAATGCTAGACAGAATTTGACCTTCTATCCCGGAAATACGTGTGGAATGGGTCTTAAGGACACAACGGTGAAGTGAACATTTCTAAGAGAATGCATTAAACTTCAATTAGGTAAGTTATTTGAAATGCTGCGAAGTAGGAAAAAATTATCTTTTGAATGGAAATTTCATGGTACGTGTTATCTGCTGTTTAAATGAGATACATAAAAATCATAAAACAGCGCGAAATCCAGTCATGATGAAAAGTAAATTACGTTCTCTATAAGACTCTGGCTTCAAGAATAATCATTGACTGGTGGACACTTTGAGCGTAAACTGAAATAGACGTTGTAATTTTCTTTTCTTACTTAGTGTTCTGGAAATAGAGTTTCCAGATCATGACCTTGTGTATTGAAAAATCTAAAAGCTTATGCTAGACATTCGTGATGTGTCCCCGGTGGTAATAATGCTTGTCGTGATGAGGAAGGTTTCACTAAACAACGTGTCTGACAGCCAAGCAGTGTGAATCCTTTGACTCGCGCGTCGCTTTCCGTTTCTCTGCAGAGTTGCAGGGTTCACCGCCTAGGAATGCTGTCTCTGCAGTGCCCGGTGAATAGGCTTAGGGAGAGTCGCCGCTGCCCCGCCGGACGAGCCATTGTTATTTCTGAATTGTTTATTTGTTTTAGAGCTGGTGCTTCATTCGCAGTGATTCAGCGAGTTTTATATATATGTATATATCTATTTGTCCAGTTGCGGAAGCGGTTTCTCGCCTAATCCGCTTACTTTTAATTAAAACGGCCGGCAGTGGGTGTTTTCGGGCACATTGTGCGCTTGATGAGCTGGTAGCAGGCCATTGTGCTGTGCGGGTAGCCGGGGGTGAGGAAGGGGGCCGGCGGCAGACTGTGGGGTACACGCAAGGGCTTCCTGCAGCCCTGCTCCCCCCCCCCCCCCCCCCCCCCCCCCGCCGCGCCCCACCACCCAACCACGCACAGTCCATGCGTCAGCCACACACGCTACTGTGTGACGTCACAATGCAGTCTGTGCTGAGGCGGGACTGCGAGTCGGCAGCCAACAGGGCCTGGCAACTGTCGCAGCCGTGAACCTGCAAGCGAACCTGTCCTTTGGTTCCCTCTATTTTCCACGTTTCACTGGGATCGTTCCAATGATATGGCTATCTTTCTGTTTGGTGTTTGGCCGTACACTCCAAGACAAAAAAAAAAAAGAAACTGGCACACCACGAAGGAGTAAGGCGCATTGGTCACTGCAGCGCAGTTTCACCGCGCTTCTGGCAAAGTTAGTAAACAGGAACTGTCGATACCATGGCACAAAGTCTTCGAGAGTTTCATTCCGTGTACTCTGTTGGACATCAGCTATGCCTCGCAGACAGACGCGTGAAGAGTACACGCTGATGTCAGCATTGCAGAGAGGACTTGTAGTTGGACTCAAAGAAGCAGATTGGAGTAATCGGTGACTAGCCCTACGTTTGAACAGCAATGATGCCGCTATTCGACTATGTTAGCAGAAATGTGTAAACTGCGGTCGAACACAGCGTCAAGAAGGAAGCAGTCGACCTAGAGAGACGACATGAGGACCGGGAAATCGTCAGAGGGCCACTCAGAGCCCCGGATTCACCGATACCTCGATTCGACGTGAAGCTGGTGCTTCAGTGACTACAGGGGCGTTTAACAGGCGACGCACAGAAAGGACGCTGAGCTCACGGCGACCCTTTCCCCGTCTACCATCGACCTCTGTACACCAGCCTGTCCTGGAATCTCAATGACTGGAGTGGAATTGTCTTCAGTGGTGAGTCCCGCCTCGATCTGAGCCCCAACGAGCAGCGAAGACTTGGTTGAAGACGCCCTGGACAGCAGTGGGATGCTGAGTGTCGGGCGCCATATGGCCCAACAAACAGGAGTGATGGTCTACTTCATAGCAGGACCCATTCGGAGGTCATCTGTGGCACCCTTGCCGAATGGCAGCTCTTCGATGATATTCTCTGCATAATTTTTTTTTCCTTCATTAGAAGCCATCCTGAGCTTACATTTCAGCTAGGTAAAGTCCGTCTTGTATGGCGACCGCTTTCACTGCATGTCTTCGTGCTTACCAAACCATACATTGGCCACCAAGGTCGCCGGATCTCTCGCTAATTGAGAATGTTTGGAGCATTACGGGCAGGGTCATCTATCTAACTCGGGACTTTGACGATATAAAGCGCCAGTTAGAAGGAATTTAGCACAATATTCCTCAGGGTAACACGCAACAACCCTATGAATTAAGGCCAAGATGAATAACGGCTTGCGTACTGGTTTGTTCAGTTTGTGAAATCCTTTCTCTTGAATAAATCATGTAATGAAACATTATATGATTTAGTCAAGAGAATTCATTTGTTTTTCTGTACATGTGCATAACATCCACCGATTTCCGTACCATTCGGATAGCTCTTTCCTTCTAGTTTGGACTTCAAACTGGTTGCTCTATCCAGTATGCCAGTTGTATGTTCACTCACCAAATGTTACAAGCATTAAATAATAAAATAGAATAAAATGTCGTATCTAACTAAAAGCATGCCTAAATTTGCACGTAGGAATTCAACCAATGTAGTGTGGGGACATTATTCCAGACAGAAGGAACATATAGGGGTGGACGAAACAATGGCGTGAGACGGATTCTGTAAGCAAAGTGAAATGCACGGGGCGTGAAGTGACAGTCAGAAAGCTATGTTGCGTATCGCACCGTGATCTCTCCATGATAGAACATACCTAATCCATCGTACTTCATAGCAGATGGTTGTGAAAAGATTTCAATTTTCCTTCTTTTAAGCTGCATGTGGCTCAAAAGTCTGAGAGATCATGTGAGTAGAATTTCCGCACAACGTGACCTGAGGCGATTGACTAGGATGATGAACGTCTGACAAATCTTGTGATGTCTGTAAGGCAAA